>NC_044021.1:14800000-15400000 GCF_900496995.4 Aquila chrysaetos chrysaetos
ATTAAATATAATTACTGGTGAATATCATAACTCTTAAGTGCTTTTCTGTGGAGGTTCTTTAATTCAACTTTTTATCATCGGTTTAGTCAATTAGTAAGTGGAGGAAAAAAAAAAATATGTATACCGTAACACTCATCCTGGCTTATTGATTAAGCTTCTGAATAAAATTGTTTCCACAGTTCTGATACTTAGATGAGGCAGAGGGATTACTAGGATAGAGGCTCAAAATGGCTTTAACACAAGAATTGAAAACTGTAGTTATAGGGAAGTTCACAGCAGAAAGATAACAATGAGAGAATTGTGTATTTTTATGAGCATTTACCCTACTTGGGAGTCAGGAAAATGGGTGTACACAATGGAAGTTGTTGAGGACTTTTACTCTGCTTCAGCCCCCCATCCTAGGCTCAAAATAACATTCAGATGAATTGTTCTATGTTAATTATGCATTGAACTTGAAACAGGTTGAAGAGGACTCGCATGAAACAAAAAAACCTCTACTGAATGTGCAGATGATCTTTTGTATTCAATGACTGCAGACGTGGAAGGTGGACTTAATTATAAAACACTTAGTTAAGGACAAATGAAGCAGTTGGTTCACAGATTCTTTGAACAGGTGCATGCTTGCAGGGACTCCCCACTGGAACTTGTACTTTATTTTTCCCACTAGCTCAAACCTAAATAGGAATGGTCTAATGACAGTTATTCTCCCTAATCATAAGAAATTGAAGAATGTCTTGAAACCCATTCGGAGTTTACATTTCTGTGATCCTGTGTAAGGGGAAAAAGAGTGAGATTTCTGTACATTTTTGTGTGGTGTTCTTCTTCAAGTCTTGAGTGTCAACAGGCTGTCATGTAGAAGGGAAAGAATAAGAAGAAAATGGCCTTGATCTTCTCCTGGGACCAAATTCTCAGTGCCTTATGAAAATCCTATCTTTGGGATATAGATCTTCTTGTGACAAATTAAAGGAGGTTCATCAGACAGAAAAGCAGGAAAGTGGTGGTGTCTTGTTTCTGAGCACCAACTTCACCATCCCAGCTTTCCTGAATCTGGCAGCAACTTTGACCTCAGTAATACCTCTGTTTTCCCTTGCACTTATGATCTCATTCCTGAAGGCTTATCTGTCTGTCTATTCCTGACTCAAATATTGCAGTTCCTTTTTCTCTTCACTTAACAATATAGGCATGCCAGAGGAGAACACAGTTTAGAGACATCCCTGCAGTGAATAAGCTTCATCCCTTATTCTGCAGCTTGCAGCATTAAATATTTAGGAAGGAATGATAAAGATTTGGTATTCTTCTTTTCTTTCTTTCTTCTGAATTCCCGGGTTGATCTAAAGCCCTGCCTTCTTCCTCACTTTTAAACCCCTTTGCTTCTGGAGATTACCAGATATACAGACACACACAGACACACAGACACACACACACACACATATATATATACACTTAGACATGTGTGTGTGTGTATATATATATAAAAACACATACACACACACACATATCTATGCTTTTTTCCCTAATGGTTGAGGAAAACTAGTACTAGTTTAAAAGCTTTACTTTGCTATTGCTTAAGCTCTTACTTATAAATACATTTAAGTAGAAGTCACATATTTTCAGCATTTTATTTGCATTTAGCATCCTTTACCATCCTAAGATACTGACTGTCTACTTTAACGTTTTATGATATCACATTGTGTTCCAGAATTGTTCTAGAATTCATAATTACAGGGGGTACTTATGTTTAATAAAAAGTCTTGCATAAAATCTAAAGTTGTTCAGATACTATAAACAAGCTGTGCATATCCCTTTAGCATTCAGTATGGTTAAGTTGTGTGAATTACTAAAAATTGCATAGAGAGCTGTTAAAGAGAAAATTCTGCAGATGTTGGTGAGTTGCAGCTTATGTATCTGTTGTACAGATATGCTTTGAAGTAGGGTGGGGAAGTTCACATGTACAGGTTCAGAAGGCAGAGACTCCTAAATAAATCTGTGTATTTTTCAAATATAGAGCAGATAGTGAGAAATTGTAATATTACAATTCGTAGATATTAAGTATTAGATGAAAATATTCATGTTTCAGGATGGAAATTGTTATGGGCATATTTTAAAACATTAACAAAATTCAGTTGTTTACTTGGTGCAAGATCAAGACCTCCTGACATGCAGGAAAAAAAAAATCCTGCTATTAGATAATTACAGAGTGATATGCTTGCTTTGGCATTCCTTGGACTTCTCCCAAAAATGTCTGTTGCTGAGCACAATCAGGAAAAAAAAAATTATACTGGGTAGGATGGACAGATAATATGGACGTTCCTAGGTTTTTATATATGCAATTATGAACTGAAATGTGTAAGTAATTGCTACTCTTTACCAAAAATTAAAGAAGACATGAGGTAAATTTTTGGGGTATGTGATTTAATTCTTGTAATTAATGACTATTTATTATGTTCTTTCTCCCTTTTTTTGTTTTGTTTTTTAGGTTAGTATGGAATCCTTGAAAGAGCTGGATCAAAGACTGTTTGAAATGTACATTGAATTCAAAGCAGATCCGATCGTTGGGTCATTAGAACCTGGCATTTATGCAGGATATTTTGATTGGAAAGATTGCCTTGTTCCAGCAGGTAAATATCTGCTTATTAAATCTGAAATTATTTTAACAGTGATTGATAGGAGCTAAAATATACTGTACAATTAAAAACTTTTTTCTCATCTGTGTTTTTAACTTTTGACAAGTTCTTATTATAAGTTCTTTCTCACAGACTTTACTTAATTCCTAAATCATTTTTCAAATACCCCCAAATGATTAAAGCAGCTTTTATCATTGATAATCTCTTTAATACTTGTTTTTTGTGATTATTTTGCTTCATTGCTTATATATAATAGAAAGAATTATGAAAGACATCTTTGCTATTTTCTTAGGAAATTCATTGAGATTCTCTGGGATTTTTTTTCCAAAGAATCTGGCTACTTTTGTAATAGATGTAATTACAGTTCTGAAAAGGTAAAATTATGAGAAAATACATACTATAACAGTAGTTCAGCAAAGAATGTTAAACCATTGAAAAAGGGCAGGTATAAGGTATTTAGAATGACTGAGATGTTAGTCATTATTTAGGTGCTTTAAGAGCCTCTGTTTTAAGGAAGCATAATAAAAAAAAAAAAAAAGAGAGACTCATAAGTAGTGAATACTGTGCACATCTTAACATTTAGGTTCTTTGAACATCTAATTTGTCGTATCTAAAACTAATGCTTCTAAATCACTTATCACATGAATGCCTGGTTAATACCAAGTAGAAATTTGTCGTAGTAACATAGTATGCAGTATTTTGAAGGTGATCTTGTATTAATTTTCAGTAAATCAATGATTGACATGACAATTTGTACTTTCTTGTTTTGATTGCTTCATAGACTTGTATACATCAAGCTTAGTAGAAATTTTGTGGTACTTTTAAAATTTGATAGGGAGGTAGTTACAAGAAGCATGCTTGTAATCTGTGAATCAGGAGTTGCAGTGCTTGCTCGCTGGGCCTGAAAAACACGAAGATTTTAGGGCTTATTACTTTAGAGAAAAGTGTCTCTTCTATCTTTTGTTACTTCTTTTGTGCTCAGAATATATGCTCTGATACAGTTTATAGCGGAAATAACTTAGATTTTAATCTTGCACATTCAAATTTATATCTGAATAATACGTAACTTCTCATCACGTTTGAAGTAGATTTTTGTTTGGCATGTTTGCGTTCCCACCAGCTAACAAAGACAAAGAGAAAGAAGTTGTGTCAGCTTTTTATGCACTCATTTCTTGATCCTAGTGCATTGGGATCTACTTACTAGACTCACATTGCCTTTAGGATTATTCTATAGTATTTTTTTGTTTAAAGGGAATATTGAATTTCTATTAGAGGAGTGCCTTAGTCTGCTGCTTGTCCAATTTATTGTTGGGTTTATGTATTTTCTCTGCAACTTTTTGGCAAAAATCAAAGTGAAGATGGTGAATATTGGAGACTCCTCTTCAGGGTTACATATCATAGTGTTGGCCAAGAGGTGCCAATCTGAAGTAGTAAAAGAAGTTGTTTGGGTTGGGTTTTTTTTTTTTTTGTTAATTCCCAAGCTAGACATGTTAAGAACGAACATGTAGTCACCTCTTCCATGCTTCTCCACCTTGATGAACTATCTTTCTGATGGATAAATTCTGTCAAATGTACCCTGTTGACTACTGGTATAAAAGAGTAACTTTGAGTACCTTCAGTTTGTCTGCTTATAGCAATGGTTAGTTGACCCTGAAAATATTTGATGCTCTGAAGATAAAATTAGTAAGTGGCTGGGAAAGCCTGCCTCTTGGAGGAGGTAGATGAACTTCATTATTGAAAAAGACTGGGGGGGGAGGGGGGAACAAAACACCTCTTCATGGGGCATATGATAATCTGACTTTTTCCAGTATTCAAAAAAAAAAAAATAATCACCCCACAAGCATATAATTGATTTTTTTCTAATAAACTAGTATTTACAAACAACATTAAATTGTACAAGATTATAGTTGAGAAAATACACCCTTGTGTAATCTCAAAGATGCAGTTAGTACTGCAGTAGACATAGTATCTTTTCATTTTCCTCTTCGGAAACAAACAAAGCTCTATTTTATGGTTCATCTCCATGTACAGCATGAAAAGTATCTACTTTATTAAACTAAAATAGCATACAGATGACTGACTGGGAGTGGGTCACTGAGTCAAACACAGTTCACACAAGGATTTGTTAAAGATCGACACATTGATTTGTTGAGGGAAAAAAGTTATTTGTATAGTAGAAAATATTATCTGTTCTTCAGTAATCTTTATGACTGGAAAATCTAAAGATTTGATTTGAGTCATTTGTCTGGTTTAGATCTTGACTTTTGTAGCCTTAATTTTAAAAAGAAAAAAAGTTAATGGCCTTGGCAAGGCAAAACATTTAGGCCTCAGTTGTGGTACTCTCAGTGATGTGTAGTGTTCCATAATTACAGTTACTTGATGTTCCCTCAGCTAGGCCTGATCGCCAAGACATAATAGTCTGGCCTGAAGTTATTTTACATGGTGTTTCTGCATTAGCTTTCAAATAGTACTAGTGATAGTAAAAAGGCAAATTTTGGCAAGAACGGTTCTTTTTTTGAAAGGAAAGAAGAGAGCAAAGACATCAATTTGCCCATATTTAAAAGATAAGGTAAAAGGCGAATAAATTCCCCGATGCAGTCTGAAACTTTCAAGCATTCCATCTGGCGATTGAAAATTTGACTGGTGGGGGGGCATGTTGATGTCACAGATATATCTTTTGCAAAGGACATTTTGGAAAAATGTGGGTATGAAAATACTCGGGAATTGGTTAGGAATAACATTAAGAATTTTCTCATGATGAATTTCCCGTGTTGCTAGTCCTGCCCGGAGCTTCAAGACTGCAACTGTTTTTGAACAATTGTACCAGTTAAGCACTAGCAAGTACTCCTTTCTCGATGCTCCCCCTGCTGTTACCGAGCAGAATGCAGAAGCTGAAAGCCTGAGTAAAATAGAACACCTGATCTGGACTATCAGGAAGGTAATGCTTTTGGGTAGATGGAATTGTTCATGGGGAGGATACCAATGCTGGTAGAAAAGGTAACTGCAAGGGAGGGAGCAGACTGGAACAAAAAGCTTGTGATGAAGACTGGTATCAAGCTAGGAGTGAAGGTGGAACAAAGGGGAAAACCAGGATTGGATGAGCAAGGTAGAAACATAAATTAGGGTAGAATTTAGAAATAGAATTAGCACAGAAATGGATTGAAGGGACTTATACAAACAAGAGACAGACTTGAAGTGCAAATAAAAGGACAGAGAGGTCTGATACTCACTAGACCAGTGAGCTTATCAGAAGCTGCAGTGTAATTGAAGAAATCAACTCAGTCTTGCGCTTTTGTCCTGTAGGAATGACAACCTATTAATGTCCCTGATCACTTTCTTTGTATAGCTGGCAGAAGTTATGTATATATTACTATATACTTATAGTACAGTACAGGCAATGCTACATGCTATATATAGGTAGCACCACTGAGAAACACGATGGCCTAAATGTTTTGCCTTGCCTATGCCATCAATGTTGTTTCTTTTTTAGAATCAAGGCTACAAAAGTCAAGGTCTACAACATCAGCCAAATGACTCAAATCCCTATAAATCTACCATACAGAAGTTACATATAGCTATTGCTAATTCTGTGATTGAGCCATATAAACCAATGCAGTAGGAGAATTTTCTGGTTTCCATTCTAGGGTTTTTTGTTTGCTTTCTTTTCCGTGTCAGTAAAAATTATGTACAGAAAAAAACCACACAAAGACAATCGAGTATAATGCAATGTTTAAATAATAACATTTTTTCCCACGTGGGTAGACTTGACTTGCTTCATGAAATGGAGGCTGTTTTGGAGATAAAACTGGGTTTTTTATTAAGTGGACCTGTTAGAAGCAAAAATCTATCCTCAGCTGTTAACAGAGTTTGAGAAGGGAGTGAAGCATCATCTGGGAGGGGAAGAAAAGTGGAGGCAGGATTCTGTCCCTGCTTCCACAGGGTTTTCTATGTCATGTTAATAACTCACTTAAGCATTTTAATCTTTATCTTTGAAATGCCTTCTTTGACTCCTGTCAATTTGAACATTCATGCTTAATTTGACTACCTAAAGTCTTGAAATGTATAGAATATTCAGAAAAATCTTATCCAAAAACCTTGATAATCTGTTTATCATTGGCAACTTTGCAGTCATCTGTCTGTAAGTACTGAGGACAATACTTCCTTGTATCATATAATTCACAGGGAAATAGAAGAGAAAATAGAAGAATGAGGAGAACTGTAATAAATGAACAGTTCTGAAGAAGAAATTAGAATTAAATTAAGAAGCTTGCCTTTTGAGCAAGCGTTGAAAAATACATAATATTAAAGTTTTGTACCATGTTTCTGTCAGTGGGGAAAAAGCATATGCCTTGTTTACATAGGCAATTGTCCTGTAATTATCAAATATTTACTTATACATATGGTTTTTGTTAAAATTTTAAATATAAGGAAGGGCAAATTGTTTGCATGGGGCAATTTTTAATTTAGCCTATGTGCTAAAACTTTTATTGTTTAGTTTTTCAACATACATGCTCTTTTCAATATGAAAGTTCTGAATGTCAGAAAGAACTTGTACACAGTGTAGTTATACATTTGCCCCTTTATTTTGATCTAAGCATTTGCCCCTTTATTTTGATCTAAGGTGTGACTGCTGGTGTTAGAAGGCAGTATTATTAACTTAATTAGATTTATTGTTAATAAATAGCTTTCATTTAAATTTTCATTTTAATTTCAATGCAATATAGTTTAGTTCTTTTTTTCTTGTTTGAAACATTGTTCTAATTTAATCTACGGTATTAACAGAATTAAAAGAGATGAAAGAAATAATGGGAAACATAATGTTAATCAGTTGCCGAGTATGTTTTTAGGTTATTTTTTTGTATATACTGGTCAATCTGCTAGTTCAGCATACAAGGTTTTTTCGTTTGTGTTCATTCTTCTCTTTCAGTAGTAGGTTGTGTTTTGTTGGGTTTTTTTAAATTCTATTTTAAACACATATATTTTGTCTTAGTCACCGAACAAAATTAGGCTCTGTGATCTCTTCTGGATTCTAAGCCTATAGTCTTTTGGAGGGTGAACAAGGTGGTTGTGTTACTCTGAATTTGGATAGAAAAAGATTTCTTTGTACTGAAATTTGTGTAGTACAAGCAAAAATAGTTGTATGTGGGCATTCAGTCTTTTAGAGTATTAATGTGAGCTTTTGCATGCAAATGTGAGATTATTTTTAATAATATGGCAGGTTTCATTATATTTTGTTTACATATACAACTACTATATAAATTTGAGACTATGGTAAGTCTGGATTTGTTTACCACACAAAAAGGGGGGTGTTCATTTATTTTTCTGAGGAATTCAGATATGGTGATCTCTCTTCTTAAATAATTTTTGAAATGCTGGCTGCTGTGCAGTCTAGCCAACATTCACTGAAAGTTTACAGTGTACAGAGTTGTAGAGGCTAGTCTAACAATCTTTTTGAAATATGTGCCTTCTGTGTTTCACTAGTGGTGTCAGATATGGGTTGGGTTGGGTTTTTTTGTAGCATTTAAAATTTCACATTGCATTGAAAGTTTCAGGCGATTTCGCACTTTCAGCTGAAAGTTGATTGTTTGTGTTTTTTAGATACTCATTCTGTACTTGGCATAAATTGAATATAGTATAGTTAAATCTGAACTTCTCATTTGGCATGTTAAGGGAGCGTTGTTTGAAACGTTTCAAATATATCAAATGCCACTGTTACAGTGAAAGATTAAGTGCGTCACATCTGCTAAATCAGATTTGATATACTTGTCATGTCTCTTATCTGTTATTTGTCTAACTTAAAAATATAATGAAAAAATTCTAATGGCAATAGCCTGATGAAAAGGTACTCAACAGTTAAAAATGAAATATCAAAAGGCATATTTAATTTGTAGTTACACAGCGACATACTTGTCAACCCTAACTTTTCTTCTTTTGTTTAATTTGGGGCACCAGCACCCTGCTTACATGAAAGATGACAAGTGCATTTACATCTTAAAAACATTTGGATATAGTAGAAATCTTTTTTTTTTTTTTTTTTTTAAGAAATAGGCAATTACTTTTTTGACTGAAATGTGCAAAATAGCTTGGTTTGAAATCTCTGTAACCCTTTAGATTTCTTCTAACACTTCAAATGGATGGCTTCAGAGTTATCTTACTAGATGTAGATGTGTTTGAACTCCAACAGATCTCAAACTATTTATGTCCTGTGTTTAGGAATTGTCTGCCTTTTTATGCTTTAGTAAGGCCAAATTCTGCTATTTAGATGCAGGGATATAACGTGCCAGTTAGTCTTTGTATGTGAACAGGAAGAAACAGTGATGCTTTTGCAGTTCTATTGCATATAAGAAATAAATGCTATAATATTAAGAAGAAAAAAAAGTGTTCTGCATTGGCAAATAAAGTTGCTAAAGCACTTGTCAGTTGTGCTGCTTTTGTTTCAAAATGCCAGTTTTTTTCAACTGTTTGTGACACAGTCACAGATATATTCTACTAGCTAGTTATTTTCATTTAGCTACTGGAGTAGAAGTAGACGGTACAGGCTGAAGCCTTACATGTCTTACAGCCTGTGCATTCTTGCATTGTATGCCATTGTATTTCATTTTCTTGCAGTGTTTCTCAGGTTGCAGTTTAGAGTGCACAGGGGGTTCGGTGTTGGTGAGAGTGCCAACATTAGCTTCTGAAAAGGGAACTCACCTTTAACTGCTAGGAATTGCAGCACCAAAGTGACCTTTTTTTGGGGGTTTTTTTTTCTTTTTTTCTTTTTTTTCCTCTCCCCACCTGCCCCTGCCCCGGGCAGGTAAGTGTAAAGTATAGCTGGGTCTCTTTTCTACATCCTGGAAGCACTGAGCTGCAGCAAGCTCATCTGGGACATGTGAAGGCAAAAAAAAAAAGAAAATGAGTAGACCACATAAACACAATGCTGCACAAAAGGGAATCAGCACTTGAAGAAACAGCTGTGTATGTGTGCTGGTGTGTTGTGCCTTTGTGGAGAAACTTTTTGGACCACAGTGTTCTTATACACAATGCTCTTTAAGTACTCCAGTTAAAATACACTATTTTTCATTCAAACTAGCTGCATTTGCAACATACATTAGTAATTGATATTTTGTCATTATAGTAGGGAAATATTAACTATGTTCTGTATCAAAAATCAAATTTTTATTAGGATGAGTTGACTTCAACATCCTTAAATGACCTGTTCAACCACCAAGTGTAACAATCCATGTGTTGCACGACTGCAGTTCTTGCATTTGGTTTACTACTCTTCGCAGAGTAGAATCATGTACTAAAATTTCGAAGTTGGGGTTATCATATTGTAGCCTGTCAATTAATTTTGTAAAAAAAATTAATTTGCTTCTTGAAATATAAGCACAAATTTCACTGCATGTTTCAAAATACCTTCATTTGTGTAACTTCATTTTAACCTCAGATTTTTCTTCAATTTCACTTTCAGACGTTCAGGTTTCATTACATTTCTCACTTCTGACAACAGTGAGATTTCTTTAACATATTACATTGGTGTCTGAATAAATATTAAGGATCATTCTAGCTGGTGAAACGGAATGGACATGATACCCTCCCTGTCCTTGGAAACAGTTACAAAAGATGAGAACAGGAGAAGGAACTGTTTCTCCAGTTTCCTGTAGTATCTGTCGACAGGTTATCTTTAATTTCTGACTATTATAGAAATCCCAGTAGAAACTGTCCTGGAGAGACATTGCATTTTGCAGTCCCTATATGCCACATATTGAGTTGCACTTCTGTTGCTAATTTTGAATCGAGGTTCTTGTTGGCTGGTCTCAGCAGACTCTAGACTTCAGATGTGCAAGCATGCAGTAGTAGTTCATCTGCAACTTAACTATTTTATTTCTTATTCTTCCTTTTGCTTTGCACATGTCTGCCTTCACTCACACTTTCTGCTTTATAGTGTTTTCTGCTTTTAAGCTTACCAGTAGTTGTGTACTAGACTGTCATCCATTTCTCTCCCAGCTTCTCTTTGGCTTTACGTGTCAAACCCCTTCCTGCGGGCATGTCCATCTATGCTTTGCTAAAGACTATTAAGCTCCATGATTTAAGCTCCAAAAACATTTTGTCTTCAGTATTTTTCATTAAAAGTTGGAACACCTGCATTCTTCTCAAACTGCAAAATTTAGTCAGCAAATTTGTAAATTGCCTATTTAAAGCAGGGTGTATTTTAAAAATGGAAATAATATGATGGGGGAAAAAAAAAAAAAATCTTTCTTATCTGAAAATTCTGAAGACCTAAGACAGGCTTCATCTGTATTGCTTCAGAGATGGGAAGAGCATGAGCACAAAAGCCTTGTATCTCTAAAAAGAAGTCTTGCTGTGATTCCTGGTCTTATTGTAGCTTGAGAATTGTCTGTTCACGTACCCTTTCTAACTGATGGTATTAGAAGTCACTCTAACACCTAAATGAGATGATACTTATTGCAACTCCAGAGGATTTACTTATCAGCAATGTCTGACAACTCAGAAGTCTCTTCTGTTGTCTAGCCAGTAGTAGGAAGTTGTACCATACTTGTCTCCAGTTTGGCATTTCAAAGGCCAGTTCAATCTTTACCTGGGAAGCTTATCAGTTCAGCATTTTCTAGTTCATGCAGTGTTAGTTTGCAGTCCATCTCTGGGTGGACATCTGTTAATGTCAACAACCTTTTTTTTGTTACAAGGGAGCCTAAATATTTTTTTTAGAGCCTCAAGCACGCTCTTTGAGAAACATTTAAACCTCTTTTAATATTATTTAGTATTTTTCTGACAGTCTTTGATAATAGCATCTGATCTCTGCATTGCTCAAATCAGATTAATTGGGGATTGGAATCAATGATAGTGCATAGAAGAGAAAGGGCAAGCATCACTTTTCCCTCTTCCGGCACCCCTTATTACATGCATGAACGAGGGGACATCCACACAAGTTTTGTACTGCCCCAACCCTTCAATAAAACGTAAGTAGTAATAAATCATGTCATCAGCAGACCAATACTCAGTGGTCTAACTTGTTGGCATAGTGAATGCTTTCATGTTTACTTTGCATGTGATAGGCACAAATGTCATCTTAATGTTTACTGTTAGGTTTACTGATTACTTTGGGTGCCCCAGTGTTACTGGAATGAGGCAGGAAACAGTTTTGGAGCACTGACAGGTTGGGTTTGCAGGTTGGGTACTGAATAAGAATGGATGGATAGAAGGGTGGGAGAGGAAGAACTCAGTGATACTTCAGATTTGGGAGCCAGAACTGAAGACCAGGGAGGTGAGGGAGGTATCATAAGGTCATAGTATAAAAATCCAAAATTTTAGAAGTCCAAGTCAATAGTCACTATTGCTATTATTTGTTTCTATTTGATTATTTGTTTGATTATAAGCCAAAAAAACCCCTAAAACCTTGTTTGTGAATGATGTGTTTGAGTGGGCTCAGTGTTAGACTGCTCCTTTATTACCCTTAGAAATTAGTTTTTTATTATCTTGGTAATGCTCAGGGTAGTTTCTGCGGCAATCTTTAACAAACCAAGGTGTAATGAAACAAGTGGAGTCGGGAAAGAAAGTCACACGAAAAGTAAAATTACCTGTAGTCCCAAACTGTGGTATCGGGTCTGCTCCACAGTCCCTAGTTAGGTTTTTTAGATTGTGCTTCGTCTCTTCCTAAAAAGATTTGTTTCCACAGGTGTGCTCACTGTAGATGCTTCGCTGTTTCTCACCGAATATCCAGTTGGGTAGTGTTTGCTGCTAAAATATCTTGGGACTGCTCTCTTGTACCCAGAACTGTTTTAAAGTCCCTTTGGCAGTGTCTAGCCAGATTCCAAGGGCATTCCTGCTTGCACTGCAATTGCATGGCAGTCAATCAATGTGTGTGCTGTCTTGACCTTCTGTATTGACAGAACTAATTTTTTACTATACAGCATTTATCTGCTGAGAGATTAAATGTATTTGCAGGATTATCTTTTTTTATTATTATATATTTAAATGTATTTGCTCTCTTGGAACAGTTGTGTTTTTCATACTGTATTGGCTAATGCATACAATTACGTTTCCTGTTTTGAGGTTGTCAGTGCTGCAAACAAGATCCTGCGGAAGTCAAGGCATCCATTTTAAAAGTTGGGTTCAAGGCAAACCACTACTGTGTAGAAACTGTGGAACTTTAAACAGGGGAAGAGTTCCTTAGATCATACTGAGGTCATAGTCATAGTTTCAGAAGTCACTGTGCATGGGAGCACTGTGAGGTCAAGAAGCATTTAGAGATCGTGATTAATATTTGGGAAACTTTAGTGTGTTGTTACCTACTCATAGGTGACTGTGGCTGTCATGTAAGGCTAATGGTTGACCTGTAGTAGAGGTTTGTCTGCTGCTGTTTGTAGCTAAGTCATAGTCCTCTAGCTCAAATTATAAAGGATGAGAATTTTGTGTGTGATATTTAAATGGGAAGTCCCAAGTTAAAACTTTGCTATTGGTCTAAGTAAACTCAGCTGTATCAAAATTGCCAGACTTGTCTGTGCAGGGAGCTGCTTATGTGGTTCCTATAATTCACACTGTTGTGCTTAGAGAATGGTTTTGTCTTGTTGACCTTTAGCATGTCGGTACTAGTTAGAAACAATCCATAACAGTGTGTGTTCTTCCCTGATAAAGGTGCTTAGTGTCTTGTGAGGATTCTTCAAGAGCTGTACAACATATAGTGTTACAGTACCCCCTGTACCACCTGTGTAGATGCAGAGAACCATCTTAAAATACCTGGGGTTTGCCCCAGACAACTCAGCAGGGGAGGTGCAAAAGCCTTGATGCCCTTACTAAATAAACCCATTGGTCAGTTCACATTCTTGGTTATGGTTTGAAATATTGCATAACGGATTTATGGTCAAGCATAAAACAATACTGAATTCAAGATGAAAGAGGAGTGATAAAAATGATTATTTTCTAATCCCCGAATGTGTGCAGTAGTTAAAGATGCTGTAGTTATTGACATTTTAAAAACACCGATGAAAATACAATCTCCAAGATGTACCTTGCCACTGGACAGCAAGACTAGTAGAGTCGGAAAATAGCTGTCTGCTCGGTGCTTCAGTAACACTTTCTGCCCTGGGGCGCGTACGTGTTTTTAAGTTGAAAATTTTAGTGTAACAAACAGTCCTAGCTTTCTATACAAAATTTCTATACAAAATTCAGCCTGGAGCGTGTCTTCTCTGTAGCCAAGTTATCGAGCCCTTGAACTCTTACTTTTTAAGTGGGAAAATATGATAGACTTCTAACAGTACAGCAGATCCATTGTAATAAAAAGCATTTCATTAGCTTAAAATTTCTTTACATGACAAATAGCAATTTAAATTTAATGAAACACTTAAACTTTATTGATGTGTGGATGAAATTATAGTGTTGGACTTGTTCAGCGGTTGAAGTAATTCAAATTTATTAAAAGCCTTTACTTTGAACTGTGAAAAATCTTAAGCTTTCCAGTTATTGTGGGTCACTCCTGAGTCCAGATAGCTTCCAAATGTTAATTTTGGACTTGAACAATTTTTAAGGATCTATTGTTCAGGTCATGCAAAGACATTCTTCATTTCAAATTCATGCCCTTTTCAAAATGCTGTAGGGATTCACTGAGTCTTGGAAGTGAAAAACTATGAAATAGTAACACTGGAAGCCAGTGCAAGTTCTTACCTTCACTGTAATAAATAGGATAAATATGCGGTCTCGCTGAATACTGTATATGCCTTGCAACAATTTTTATCTCATTTTCTCCTGGCAGAGTAAAGGACAGTAGGGGTTTGCGTTTTTTTTTTTGGTTGGTTGTTGGGTTTTTTTGGTTGTTTTGTTTTGTCTTGTGGTTTTGTTTTTTGGTTTGGTTTTTTTTTTTTACTGCAGTAACATCTTTAAAAGCTGCTGTGGTCTGGTTCCAACTCACTGCTTATTTAAACAGACAGATAAATAAAATTATACATGAAATTCAGTTTATGGCATTTTTTGCCATAAATTTAAGGTATACTTTTGTGAGTAATTATTACTGATTTGCTGATCTACATGCATTTGACTGCAGTACATGGTGCGGTTTTAAATATGTACATTGGTAGAAGTAAGGACTGGCTGAAAGTCAAAATGGTGATGACTACTTCAAGGTCACTGCAAGTTACCAAGTCTGTAGGGAAAAAAAAAAAGGCAAACTAGATTTTACCATAGAACTCAAATTTGAGAATTTGGTAAAATGAAGCAGAGCACAACCTCCTACTACGTCTTCCAAAGAATCCACTGCATCTGTAACCAAGGTCCCTTTCTTCAGTCAGATCTTTCCCATGACTCAATACTTCCACCGTGCCTACAAAATACTGCTACCTATTAGTGTTTGCTTGTAAGCTAATACTCTGGCTTTGATTTGCTTGCCAATTTGCCGAATTTAGTTACTAAGGAGAAATAAAAATTCTGCATATCCACAAATGGTAAATAAAGCAATTTGGAAGAAAGTATGTAAAAATATTAACAGGCAGTCCTGTGGTTTCTTTCAGTGTGGTAACTGACTGCTTGCATTTTTTGAGTTAAAAACATTCACAGACCTTTGCAGAATCGGGTTCCAAAAGTATTGGGTTTTTTATATTATAACTGTGATGCCTGCTTGTTACCATTGTACTTCTGATATAATTCAATAGAAGTAGCAACTTAAAAAAAAAAAAAAATCATTAATTGCACTAACAAAACTATACCGTAAAAGACAGGAAAATTGTGTATCTTATTGCTGCTAGTAATCTTTTTGCTCAAAGCACCACTTTTAAAGTTCCTTACTTAAAAAAACCCTCTCTTTTAAGAAGTTCATACTCTACTTCCTTTTACCATGTTTGCATTTTTCTTTTACTTACCAAGGTATATCTGACTTAAGTCACTGTGATAAATGTGGGACATGTTTCACTGGTGACTTAAGTTGTTTTTCTGTAGCTTGAAGGTTAGACAGATGCAGGACATGACTGGATACTAGTGACTATATTGTCCCAAATACATTCTTTGTGAAATCGGTCTCTTTTGGATCGCTTGGCTTCAGCTTTCTCATTTCTTGTAATAATAATATTTGAGTGACAACCAAAGTAAATTCATAAACATAGTATATCTCTAAGCCCATTCTTCATTTATGAAATTGCTGTCATTTTGCGTATGACAGGCTATTATTACAGTACCAGTGACTTCAGGAATTATGAGAAGAACACACAGTTTCCCGAGCGAGTCTGTGTTTTGAAAGGTTTTAATAATTTTAGGTTTTATAAAATCATGAAAGGACACCTTCAGGGTGCCTTAAAAATGATGTGTTTGAAAGAAATAAATTCATATTCTTGCAGACTATGCTTGGTTTGTGTTAATGAAAGGAAATATTGCTTGAGATTTTTAGATTCAACTGTTCTCAGTTTTGATAGAGATGTTGATTTTTAGTATACCTTACAATTAAAGAAGTGACTTGCTTTTCCCACTGAATTGGTCATTCTGTATCTTTATGGTGCATATAGCTACCTTCTTTTATCTCTCAAATACATCTTTTTAAATTGACGCTTCTTGCCATTTTATAAATACTCTTGTATTAGGGTATCTGGGGGCAGTGTGAAGGGGTTAGTCTGTGTTGCTGACTTCGGCCCGCACGGACCCAACTGGCTGTGTGACTGGGCACTAATCTGCACATCCGTAAGGTGAGAGATGTGTCTGGGATTGGCAAGGACCACCAAATACGCTGAGTTATCACACTCACGCTTTTGGAAGCCTATGTCAAAATTGTGAAGAGGTACAATTGGTTTCTTTTTTCCTAAGTGGCTCACTTGTGAAGAATTTGGAAAATGCTTTAGGTAAATGACAAACAGGGTACAGTACTGGAAATTATATGAGCACTAGGCTTCAGAAGAATGTAGGTACTAGTTTTATAAGATGATGATACTCTAGTATGTCTACCAACCACCAGCTGCTTTGTTCCACTGTTTCTCTATTTTTCTGGAAAAACAAACAAACAAAACCCCAAACAAAACAAACAAACAAAAAAAAACCTAAAGAGAGCTTTTTAAGCAGCAGAGCGGTTTCTTGGTCAGCGTGCTCTAATTTTATTTAATGAGAAAACTGTTGATGCAGATGGCTTTTTTGAAAATATGTCTAATATATATCAAAAATATATATATACACACACTAAGCAGTCCATTCCCTCTTATGTGCAATATTGTGTCTTGCCTCAGTGTTTCTCTTGCTTACAAACGTTGGAAACTCAAGAATATTCTGCAGCCAGAAAACAGCCAGTAGGTTCCTGCTCTGCCACGTTTCCTGGATATACACAGAAGGATCTCAATCCTGCCTTACAAACTGCTAAAATTGGTTGGAACCTTGTCATACCAGGGATGTGTGCCCTGCTGATTTTTCAACACCTTATATATTGGTTATTAACACTCTCTGCTTTACCAAAAGAAAATCCTTCAGAATTAAAATTGGTTTTATAGTGGAAATCTAGTGATAATAGAACTTATATGCATAATGCTATGACTATTATATGCTGAAAATTGTGGGGAGGGCAGAGATGGAACTTAAATTTTTCTTGGGGAGAATGAAGCAGTATTTGCTTAGGAAGCCATCCTACAGCTAATGGATTGCTGACAGAAAAAGTTAGGTAATACTGAGGCATCCTTAGATGTATTCATTTTCATGTCAAGAAGGAGGGTTTGTTATATCTAAGAATCTCACACATAAATTTCATTCTTCAGAACCTGTTTTTCCCACTCAGGAAGAACAATGGTTTTGTTTTGGATAGTATATATTATGTTGTAGTTGGGTGAAATGTCTTTTCTTGTAGTGCAGGTTTTTTTCATCTACCTCAAACCAGCTACTTTAAATATCTGATAGGTGTGATTATTTGATACTGTTGGCTTTCCCCTTAGGTCAAACATATATAGCCTGTTAAATTCAACCAAAAAAAAGACTGAACAGCCCCAACACTATTAATGCTGAAGTAGAAACGGTAAGATTTATTTTTTTTAAGTGCTGCTAAATCTGTAGGGCAGCACAGTGTTGGCTGTGAAGTGTTTGTATTCTTATTCTGTCTCAAGGCTGCATTTATGAGTTACAGCCACATGTTGATGGGGCAACTGTGCGTGTAGAGCGCCATTTAATGGCTATAACAGTGCCAGACAATGTTGTTAATACTTAAATGACAACAACAAAAAGACAAGTTTCTATGGGTCTTATATCTCAAGTCCTGGGCTCAGCTAAGAGTCATTGATGCATTTGTTTACAAGTGGCAGTTTGGGTGAGCTGATACTGGTGTATGCTTAGATGAAGAGGTATGGATGGCTATAAGCTCCGAAGTAGGTATGTTTTTACATTAGTGCATAGGCTTTTTGTTTGGTTTAGAGGGTTTAGATTTTTTTTTTTGCCATTTACATTTCTTGTTACCAGATTAATGGGTTGAAGTTTTGCTTATTCTGCAATAATTCAAGTAATTTGAGAGAGTATTTATGGTTCTGTTCTTAGACTTGCAGCATCCTTTGCTCGTGACCTTTAGATCTGGGTTTGTAAAAGGCCATTTACTCTTTATTACTGTGTTTGATGGAAGAAATGTAAGTAAATCCACCTCTTCACAAAACTCTCCTGAGAAAATGCATACATACCAAATTGGCCTTCAGCTACCTGCACATCTTTTAAGTATTAGATGCTGGCAAACATCTCTTCTTCCCAAGTGAAGCACTATTGGGGTTCACATTTCATGTTGTAGTCTTTGGCCTTTACAGGTCTTGCTCCTTATCTTCTTAATGAGAAAGCAGACTATATTCTGTCCCAAGAAGCAGTGGATTTTAATGTATGTGGTAAGGATCAAAAAGCAGCAAGTATTTCAATTGCAGACTTCTTCATGTGTCCCTCAGATCCTTCTGGCAGTTTGGATGGAGTAGCAGAAAGTTCAGAACAGCCTTAGCAGCTGCTTTTTTAAAGACATCTTAGTTTGGACTATGCACAAGGGCACAGAAGCAGTATTATTCTCTTGGTGTTCTCCTCTTGTAGACTGAAGTTCATGCATAGGCAAAGGTATTAATCATAGTATTGGCAGTCTTTAGAGCTCTTGCTACTCCAAGCCAGCGGAAACACAGAAACTTTCAGGTTCTTTGAACATGGTGACATAATTTCTATTGCTTGAATTAAAATAGTTCAAAAACTACAAGTAATGTAAGTCTTGAAAGCCTTCAAGTTTAATGTTTTTGGAAAGCAGTTTTGTGCTACTTGTGTCAAGTCCTTCAAGTGACATTCATTGTGTTACATCAACATAGTGTCATGGCTGAAAATAAGAGCAAGGCAACTAATTCAAAGATGTAGTGCTCTGGCCTTCAAATCTGAAAATATTTAGCTAGGTTCTGACTCCCAGCAATAAAGGCTCTGTCCTCCCTTGCTTCAAAACTGTGCTTTGTAAAAGCAGTTCCCCACATAGATTACCAGTAATTTCTTCATTAAATTTCAATTATCAATTGCTATTTTTTCCGTCACTATTAGTTCTTACGACTTTTTCTCTGATTCCTAAGGTTCTGTATATTTATAATTACCATGTGCTATGCAGAGAAGAATTTCAAGGAAACATTAATCAGATTCACAGTTCTATTAGTTTGGAGCTAGTAAGAACAATAGATTTATCAAAACATTTTCAGTTTTACCAAGAAAGAGCTGCTAATGAGCTATTTATAGCGCACTTGTATCTATTTTTGTCAGTAGTCTAAGGACTGACTTAGGACAAATGGGTTAAAAAACAGGAAATGTGGTTAAATAAGTGGGTAATCTCTCCAGAGAGTTTCCAGTTTGCCTACACGTTCACATTTTCTTCTGAATGTACTCTCAAAACAACACTAAGTACAGTACCTTGAAATCCATCTCCGTTTAAAGGAGGGAATGTTTCCAGCAATAGCAGGAAGTGGCCTAGTGAAAAATTTTACATTCTTGGTTAAATTCAAATGAGGTTCTGGAGTCACTGTCTGTAAGTGTGGTTTTCTGCTTTAATAAAATTGGTGTATCATATGAATCCATAACAGTCTGTGAATGCTGTAATTGTATCTTCGGTTCTAGACTGGTTTTAGGTAATTACTTTCTTCCCACTTTACCCTTTCTTTTACATGGGGCTGTATTTATTTGTTAATGTACTATGCACATATCTTTTAAAATATATATGTAATCATGTTTTGAGATAGTAAAAGTAGTGTTAATAATCAGACTGCATAAATCTTACTGTGAAGTAAGGAATTTACTGAACATGATGATGTCCGTTTAGTTGTCCAAGAGGTGGTGTCCATATTTCTTTGGGCAAAGCAGAAGCAATAACTAAATGAAAGCCATTCTTTGCACTGCTTGTTATTTGTTTTTTGACAGCACTAATTATTAGCTTTTTTTAAAATCAACTTGAAAATGATTTGTGTGTCAAAACAAGGAGGGAGTATAATAAATAAATAAAGCAGCTTAAGTAGTTGTAGAGGTTATGACCTGGAGCTCTGTTTTTAGAGCTACTGCCAGATATAAGTGTTTCTAATTACTAAAAATGTATTTGCTGTCATGCTTTGTTGTTTGCCCTGGATAAAAACAATTTTAGAAAACTGTTTGTAGGATGCTAAGAGCAGAAGAAACAGGCTTGTCTAGCTACCTTAATTTAGAAAACAGGCCACTGGTAGTACTGGTATTTGAAGCTGATTTCCTCTCAACCATCTTTGAAGGGAGAAACCTGTGTGCTGTTGTAAAGAGTAGAGGTGAGCTGCTTTGTTATGTCCATGGGGAAATTCCAAGTCACATCTCTACTTTTTTTTTTTTCTATGGTTTTTTTAAACATCTGCGGGGTGTCAGGTTAGATGATATCACTGTGTGGGTGGGGGCACTTCAGTAAAATAGCATGACATACTCATATACCAGTGCTGTAGTTCATGAAAGGCTCGTGTCTGCAAACAAGTTAGGTTTCTGTCTATTCCACAGTTAGGAGACTATCTTGAAAGGTATAGAAAGGCTTCTTGGAAATTAGAACACTACTTTTCTAAAGGAGGTATTGCATTCACTGTAGTAACTGCAAATAGTAGCTAGCTTTTAAAATTATTCTCCAGAAACATTAAATAATTTGGGGTGTTTTCTAATGAGGCAAATTCAGTTTGTTGTTCTAGAAACATACAAAGTTTTCATTCATAATGGAATTTTAATTATTTCAGTTAATTCCTCCGTTGGAATTAAACAGACTGACAGTCACATTAAATTTTCCCTGCTTGTAAATGTTAGATTTCTAAATAGTTTTGGGGGACAGCACCTTTATTCATATGCGTTTCACATAGCCTCGGGCATGATCTCGGTCCTCGGGGGTAGCAAATGCTACCTGCTTCTTTCATGTCATCGTGGGCACTTAATTCTAAATCCAAATTGCTTGTATATTTTTTTTCAAATCCAAGTTAAGTGCTCTGAAAGAGTGAGTAAATAAATTTATTCCAAATAGCTTCACAGTACCAACATAATGTAAAACATTTTTTTGCTATACTGCATATTAAAAATAAAAATATTTTGGTGTTCATTTTAATTTTCACTTTTAGTCCGTGCTGCCTCTTGTTCAGTTCTTGGGATAAGGTAGTTGATAGATAAAGCTTTGCCATGGTCTGGGAGGTGTCAGGCAGTCATCCGTAATTATGGGAAGCCTAGAGCTATTCTGTAGATCTCTTAAATTAAACCTTGGGTACCAAGGCATGTCTGCACAGATTTTTTTATTATTATTATTTTTTTTTAAATTCTTCTAGCAGCTTCTGCATGCAGACAGTGCTGACTTCTCTGCTGACCTGCTGCGACCTCAGACAATGTTTCGCTCTTTAGTGCCTCTTCCCCCTCCCACCCATTCTGTCTTACCTGTTTATATTCTTAGTTTTCAAAAAGAGATTACTTGATTTTAGTCGGAAGTTATCGGTTAGGTTAGACTGAAAAGTGAAATTCTGTGGTGTGTGTCGGGCAGTCGGGCAGCATGGTTTGTCAGGAGGCATCCCTCTAACCTTGAAATCCCTGAGTAGGCTGCACAGGGCAGGACGGTGCTCATTTGGTGTATTGCGTAGCACAGTCAAGATTCAGAAATATAAATAATAGGCTGCCGTCCCACAGGGTATCCTGCTAGCCCATAGTACTGCTTTCGTAACATGAGTTTCATGGACGAAAAAATGTCCTGACCACACTGGAAATCATACTAGAATAATTGTAGTTGAAGCAGTTGTTAAATACTGCTGTTGCTTCAGCTGCGATGCAGACAGAACCTAGAGGAAATTTAACAGTTAAAATCAGACTGTTTAAAGAAGTTACATGGCTTTGTGGATACCATTCATTAGTTTCTTTTTTAATGTGCACTACACAGCACTGATTAACGACTTGCAGTAGATGTGTGCAGTTTTTTTTTCCAGCAGTTTCATATAGCAGATTACAAACTCAGAGAAGAGCTGCAGGAGCTTAACTGACATACAGTTCAAAACACTTTATGTGTGACTTGCTGTAAAGTTTGGTACTTCGTATCTGAAGCTTGGAGATTAACATTTCCAATATCAATTCAGTTAAATCTGGCAATAGGGTGTGATGTAACTGAAAAGTATATATATCAAATAATTTTAAAAGCAGGTGCCTTCCTTAGAACAGAGCAGATGAAATCATAATTTTTTTCCATTTGTCCTCCTCTAAATTTACTATCAGCATAGCAAATGAAATGTCCAGGAACAGTCAAGTATTGGTGCTGTGCAGCTAGGTATGAAAAATATTAATCTCTTTGGGTCACCAAATTCTGTTTGTTGTTATTTTTTTGAGGAAAGTTTTTATTAAAAAGTAATCGGGGAAAAAAAAAAGTTTTCAGACTGATTGACTGTTACTGGCATAACTCACCAAACAGAACAATAAATTGTAAAAATATTGCATACAATTGGATGGGTTTAAAATTTGAAATTTCAGACTCCCAGGCATTAGTTTTCCTAGCTCTACCAAGTCATGTTCAAGCCTCAAGGCCAACAAATTTAGTGCTCTCTTTTCAGAGGCACTAAGAAACATTGCTACCACCAGCAGCAGTTGCTTGCCCATGCAAGTACTGACCTCCTACAGAGGCCAGAATGCTCTCTGTTGTTTCCTAAATTGGTGGCTCTGTGCCTACCCAAGACTCATTTCTGTTTCAGTCCCTTAGAGCTTAGGTTTCTACTAAACCAGTCAACTCAATCTTGAAACAGGACTGGTAGCTTGGTCAACGGATAAAGAACGATTCAGTCTTCTTTGGTGAATCCCTCTCTTTGCTTTTCAAAAAAAAAAAAAAAAAAAAAAAAAAAAAAGAGCCAGAATTCAGTGACAGCTGTCAAACTGTAGAACTTCCTGTGGATGGCTTTTTTAACTCTTCCACAGAAGAGCAGCAGCTTTTAATATTCCTGCCTGATTTTTATTTGACTGTGAATTTGTCTCAGAACTTTATTCTTTTGACCCTTCATAGCCTCTCATCCTCACGTCTGGTGTGGTTTACTGCCGATGAGCAGAGGTACCTGCTGACACCACCTACTTTTTCTAAACAGTTGTGTGCTTTTATCCTCCCCTCCTTCTTTTTGCACAACAGACAAGCTGAAAGGCTTGTTCAGCGAGAGGCAGTGGCAAGATTAGCTTCCCAGTTGTCCATCTCAAATGAGGTTCCAATCTCACAAGAGTTAAAGTATGTCGAACCCAAGCTGCCTGGGTTAAAATTTCCTGTGTGTCTCAGTTGTCCTAGCTGAACTGCAGTTCATTCTTTGAACTCTTGAGTCTGCGGAAGACGTAAAAGTGTTTGACGCTCATATCTTTTCTCTCTATTGAGTTACTCTAGAAGGACTGGGAACATTTGAAGACCTGCGTTGGCTTCTGGCACAGAAAAAGCATCCTGATGAGTTCAGTTTTACCGTGTGTGCAACTTTTGCTCTATTTTTGCATGCAAGTTTTTGTAGCCTCTCTGTGTCTTAAAATTACGCATATGGTATTGCAGTTTTAGCTTTTGTATGCTTATTCAGTCACTTTGGAGGTTTCATAGTAGAATGCTGTCATCTAAGTACTTGGGGGAAACATAGCTCTGAGAACTACATGTGGGGCAACTGGTAGCACTACAGCATCTGAAGATCTCCTGAATGACTCCTGCATTGGCAAGCTAGAAGTTTAGTTTCCGTTACTCCTCAGAACCGCAAATCTTTTTTCCTTCTGCTTTTCCCATAGTTCAGTCAGCCTTGCTACAGTGTTACACTATTGTTAAAATTGCTTGTGAATATAGACTTTCTGACAGATTTAGTTTGGAAAAAAAAAAAAAAAAAAGTGATGTAAACTGGAGATTAAATTTAATGGATAATCTTGTTAAATGTTTCACCAGAAAAAGTACAGTGGAGGGCCCAAAATTGGAAGGTGCTGTTTTAAAGTTTGTCAGCCACTGTGGTACTTGATGGCTGAAACTGTCCTTCATTTTTATGTCTTAAGTCTTCCTGTCCATTTTTCTTTAGAGCAGTACTAGGGCTTTGTTAGTGGCAGCCAGCATTCCAGCAAGTCAGTGTCTTCGGTGTTAAGAATAGAGTGGGAGTGGAATGCATTTATGCTGTAACAGAATAATAACATTTTCCTGAGAGAAATTGCAAGGGCTTGTTGAGACTTTCTTTAACACATATCTGTCAGAAGCTATGGAAGGGCATTGTATTTGTGCTTCAACATGCTAAATAAGAGGTACTTTAGACTTAAGAATGTTATGTTTCACTTGATTAGCCTAATAGTTGCAACCTACAGTTATATGGTGCATTAGCTTTCAGTGCTGCATAATAGGACTGGCAGCATGGTGTCCCAAAAACTGTAATTGCGTGGGCTGCTGAACAGTCGTGGAGAAAGCTGCACAAAAATTCTATTCTAGACAGAATTTTTGAAGTGAATTTCACAACAAATTCACAGTTGGATGCCACTGCTTGTATTTCCAGTGAATCATACTCCAGAAAAGTAATACTTTGCTTCAACAAAGCCTGCCACAAACAGTGCAGTGATATAAATCAGAAATTAGATATTTTTTAATTGTAATTTTTCAAAATATAGTACAGTTATTAACTATGCCTGCAGGTCCTGACATTCAGATATGTTTGGCTTTGTCTCCACATGCAAAAATGAAAATCCTTCACAAATAAGACAAAAAGAAGGGCTGGGGGGAAATACCTTTTTACTTATGCTCTATTCATGATTGGAAACTGACTCCCCAACAGCAATGGTTGTCACACCACCACATATTTAATAGCATAGTCAGAGCAAACCTGTTACATGGTTACCTCTAATTTCCAGCTTTAGTTTACTGATGGTTAATTCATTTTTACTTTTCTTATGCCAGTATTGTTCTTCAGCTTAGCTAGTTCTCCCTTCTCTCCCTGTCTGGTTCCATTTACTGGAGTGTAATTGCATCTTCTTTCTGTCTTTGGTTTGTTTAGCTTACCAAGACAAGGTCTTTTAGACTATTAGATGCTGCAATTAAGGCAACTACAGTTTCATGTACATGAACTGTCTCTAAACTGCATAGCTTTGCACAGTTTGTGCTGAATTATCTGCTCTTAAATTGCAAAACCTGTCTAAGAAACCAAGGAAATACTTGAGCTTGTGCTGAGCCCCCTGATCCTGCAGTCATAGCAGGACTGGACCCACTGTGAAAGGTCAGGAGCACCTAATTAGTGCTACTGGCATTGCAAGAAATAATCTCCTTTAGGCTCTCAGTTCACCTATTTGTCCTTGTATGTAGTACAAAGATGCAAGATAAAATATGTCTGCTTATGCCCTTTCACTGAGGTTTAAGTTAACAACTTTATTGTACAGCTGGGTTGGGATAGCAATATGTAATACTAAGCTACTGTCACTTCATTTTTACCATAGGTTCTATCTCAATTCCATTTAGTCAATTCATTCTGACTTCTTCAGTTAGAAGACATAAATGACCATTTTATATCTTAGCTGTGCACCACCAGCCAATGGTATTTAGCACCTGGTGCTAATGTCGCCGACATTAGTATTTCATGCTTGTAGAAATTAATGGTACCTGGTTACAGTGACTCAGTGACTGATTCTTTAAGAAATGTCTTACAGAAGGTTTCCACAGACATAATTGATAGGCAACTTTTACTAGCACAGTCCAAAGTTGTTTAATTTGGGTGCTCTCAGCACCAGCAGACAGAATTAGCAGCTCCTATCCTGAGCCAAATTGTATGAATGCATGAGAAGAGGCACACTACCTCAGGAGCTTAGGTGGGATGGGTGGGAAATAAGGATTCTTTCTTGGAACCACATCACCCTCTTACAGTACCCACCCGCTTCAGTCTCTCTACATTCCAGCTTTTCACTTGCCTCCTTGATAACATGTCTTCCCAGCTCAGCCTGCTGGCCTCCTCTCTGCAAGACACACACCTGCCCTCTCTGTTTTACATAGCAGCCCCCTCTCTGTATGTTCATTACAGCTCCCCAGCTGTACCAGGGTTTGAGTGAGGTGCTTCATTAGAGAACAATCAGTTGGGGCACTGAAATGTTGCTTAGTTCACAAGTGGAATTTTGATTGACTAATGAACGTGCTCTGGCGGTGCTCAGGTATCCATAGAGAAGGGAGACCGTCAAAGTCTTAATCTTGTGCGGCATTTGTGCAAAAGTAAAAACACACAGTTTCCCACATGAGAGATCTTACTGTCACAAAGTGAGGCCGGTAGGCAGCCAAAAGCTGAATACCGCATAGGTTTGCAGACCAAAATCAACACTTTGCACCCTGAGGTTAACTGCAAACCAGCTCCCAAATTCGCCCTGTACTGCTTGATGTGATTTGCATACCACCACTTGGTGCCTGGTCAAGTTGTATTTGCTTGTAGGATGTGATACAAATTTTGTCCCCTGATATGAAGCCTGTAGAGGATTTAAACTGGGGCAGAGTGAAGTAGAAGAAGGAAAACAGTAGAAGAGGAAAAAGGAAGGGGGTGTTGCGTTTCCACATATACCTGTGATCTTTTGGTGTGGTTCAAGTACTGGTGTGTATCATTCTTACTTTGTTTTGCAGGTTACAGGGGAGGAGAAAAAAGTCAGTTTCATAAAATTTCTGGTATTGCTCTGTTCCTTCCTTGTTGCAAAAAATCACTAAGATAACAAGGAATTATAAGCTTGCAACCTAGTATACTATGGTCTTTGACTTGTTGTTGGTTTAGTTGAAATGGAAAGAGTGACTGAGATTTTTCAAGGAGAAGAATAAAGACAGTGAGAAAAGGCATTAGAGATGTTTTGGAATGTGTGGGGAAAGGCTTGTATTTTTCTTTACCTTTTCAGTTATTTGCATCTCTTCCAGAGCAAAAATAGAACATTCCTTCCAAAAAGGTCTTAATTCTTTTGCATGTTCAGAAAGCGCACAGCTTTTAGTGAGAGCAGTAAAATCTGCTTTGATGCTTGCCTCTTTGCTATGAACTTTTGAAACAGAGACTGTCTTGATACACAGGCCTGGGTGCAGATCTCAGCTACGTCCTGACTGCACATTGGAACAAGAGTCACTGTTCAACATCTCTTCCTTTCCCCCAAGCACCTTTGCTTCCAACAGGAGACCCGTGATCCCTCTGGGAAGCACCCTCCAATCTAAACTCCAGGCTGGATCACATTGCACGGTATAGATGCAGGCGATGAAAGTGTTTGTACCTCATGCAAGGGGGTCCTGTTGTCCTTTCATCCTACTCTTATAAAATGTTTGTCCATAATTATCTAAGTAAGAACAAGTGTCTCCTTTTTAGATCTGAGACAAGTTGTGGGACCAGTGGTTAAAAAAATGAGCACAACCAAGCTGGCAGTTGTGAGATACGACTCTATTCTCCCATAGAATAACTCATTTTGATGATCTTGGGTAACTCCTTTTAAAGCTATTTTTTGTAGCAGGATTAAGTTGCTGCATCGGTGTTATCTGAGGAAAGGTGGAGCAAGTAAGATGAACTGATTAAAGGTTCACTTTGTAATTTTTATAACAGCAGCCTTAATCACACTGTGATCTCTGAGCTGTGTGGTCTCACCAGTCTTTGTCCACGATTCTGATCTTTTACTGTCGATTGAATATACCAAAGGGAGTGATGGGGTCATACAGAGCACTTTCTCTGATTCATGCTAGAGCAATTGATATCAGAAGTTGAGGTCACGTGGATCAGTAACCCTCTCATTACTTTGTGTTGCACTTCCAACATTTATGCATACTTTAATAAGTTAAATGCTTTCTCATTTGCCTTTGCCTACAAAGTGAAGCGCCCAGAAAAGCAAACGGTGCAATTTTAGATTTTTGCCTATTTTAGATCTTACGCAACTAGAGTCCAGGTCTGGGAAGTTACTCCAGAATTACAAGCAGCATAGGAGCCTGTCTTGACTAAAGCATACCCTGCTGGATGTCCTTCTGTTTAGAATTTCCTGTTTAGTATAAATTGACAAACATTTCATATGGTTGGTAAATAAAATGCTTATTTGACTTCTCCACCCTCCCCAAGAGGAAATTTCTACTAAGGCATGACATCTCCTATAAACTGCCATGAGTAATATCTGTTGAACTGCTTTCAGAGAAAGAAGAGTCCTCGCTATTTCTATCTATAATAATAACTTACAGTCAGAGAAGCTGATAAAGTAGTAAGATCTTCTTGAAGACTGTTGTACAAACAAAACCCCTTGTCTTCTCTGTTTCTTTAGAACTTATTGAGCTGTAGTGCATGTTCTGTGCCATGGTATGTGTATTCTAGTAAGGCATCCAGAATTTATTTTTTAATAAAGGTAGCTTTTAATTAAATTGCAAAGTTGGTGAAATGGGGCTATCAGAGAAGAAGAATACTGAAACAGGAACCTGCTGGGTTTTTTAACCTTTTGCTGTAAGGAAATGTGCCTTTCTCCATTTGATTTGAAAAAGGAAATAGGCTGGTGGTGTAGCTATGGAACTTTCTCTTTCTGCCTCTGATTGCAAAAGTGCTAGTGAAAGAATGAAAAGAAAAAGTACAGCATTGAACAGTAGAATATTATGGCTTTGTTGAGACAACAGAATGAAAGTAATTATCCTGTTTGTTTTGTTTCAGGCGTCAGAAACTATTTGAAAGAAGCATTAGTGAATATCATTGCTGTGCATGCAGAGGTGAGAAAAACTTCAGATTGAAATTAATTCATATGAATGTAAGCATGAAACTGTACTTCACGTGGTAGATCCTGGCTTTCATCACCCCTGAAAACCGTACCTCTATTGAAGTGTCTTCAGTATAGATGTAGGTGCTTTGGATTAGGTTTAGCCAACCAAGTATGCAACTGCTAACTTTTTTAAGGGCAAGAGGAGATGAACAGTTCCTGTTTATCCTCAGTAACACTCCATTACACCTTTTTGTTTCCACTGTCTGATGAAGAGGAAAGCCAAAGTCTGAAGCTCAGTTCTTCCCTTTTCATGCAGACGAAAAGTATATATATATAGAGAGAGAGATAGTTACGATGCTCACTTTCTCTGATTAACTTTATTTTCCACAACATATGAAAATGAGCTTGTGCTTCGCTTTGGAAGAAATGTTCAACATATGCCACTCAGACTGAAAAGGCCGTCTATGTCATTCTTGTACATAGGATAAAAAGTGGAAACCTAAAACCAGAAAGTTTTATAGTCTCTGTACAGCACAAGTTGTGTTTGAAATACTTAGGTAGGTAATGGCTTATGATAGGGAGGGCATATTAAAATTAAAATATTATTATTAAAATAATACACTTGCAGAGCTGCAGTTATTTGGCCTTTTGTGATAATACGCAGGAATTTTCTATAATCCTTTAAATTAAAGCCTCTGTTCTACATACTCCTTCCTTCTAATCATCAAGAGTGTTACCAGATTACTACTGCTCCTTGTACAAGCATTGGTAGTAATATCACTCTTACCTTTCAAAATACCACAAGTAGAGCTGCTCTGCCTTTTCCATCTACTTAAAATCTGATGAGATTCACTTGAGGTTTTTGTTTATTTCATTCCTCCTTAAATTACAAAGCTTCATATAAGTTAAAATATTTTCAGAAACTTTAAATATCACTTGCAATATTTTTTATTCGATTTCAGTATTTACTTATAGCAGTTTTCACAGAAGCATTGCTGATTTTACCAAATGCTTCCAAATGAGGGAGTAAGCAGCACCAAAAATATATACCAACATGATAATTCATTTTTAGTTTTGTTTTTCAATGTAGTGGAAATTAATGAAAATGAGAGGTTTTGCTTTAAAAAAGTCAAAGGCATTTGTGACTTATGCAGCTAATCCTGTAAACATGCATACTCGTTAAATTGCTGCAACAGAAAGGTGCACTGCCTTGCTGACTTCATTGAGACCGATACTGATTTTGGCCCAAATAGTGTTGCCTCATAAATTTCTAGATGTGAAATATTACAGAAATATGAAAATGTGTGTCAAGATGAAACTCCCATTTCCACTGTTTTCTGGTGAAATTCTGTAAGCTGGGTCAGATTTAAGTTTTGTTAGCAAGGCTGCAAGTTTCTGTAGTTTGAAACAGCAAAAATTAACCATCAGCTGAACAGTGAGCATGGACTGAAGTGGAAAGAAAGTTGTTTCTCTACCTTTGAATTCAAATTTAACTGAAATCAAAACAAGGGCTTCTTATTGCAAATTTGTGATGATTCACCATTGCTGAGAATTTTTTTTCCTGGATTCTGTATAGTAACTTCGAGAGTGCTCGTTGTGGGCACAAATACTCTCTTCTCAGTAGAGGGTTTTTGGGCATGTTCCTGGTATGTTTGTGTTGAATTGCTCAGCAATATTTGCTGCTGAATAAGATGACCCCTTCCGAAATCGTTACTGGTTGTTTTTTTTTTTTTCTTACCGTACAGCTAAGTATGTCACTTAACTGTTTTGACCCACAAAAGCTAAGTAAAACAGGCTGCGTGTTTGAATTATGGCTTTTGGAACAGTCAGCTTTATGGGATCCCTGATACACAATTCATTACTTAAATCACTGAAAACTGTGTAGGAATCTTGCATTCTGGATTTGTTTCCCCACCCCGCCTTAATTTGCTTTTACACTTGTGTATGAATATCTTCTGTCGATTACTACATTTCCTTGTCAGACATGAGTTCTAAACTTTACATAAAGCAAAGGTATTCTAGCAAAAAATCATTCCACTACTTAATTTTTTTAGATCATGTTAAAGCAGAAATTGGGGGCGGGGAGGGAAGTGTTTAAAAACTCTGTGCAGTTCATTTTCCTTCTTGCACCACTTCAGTCACATCATCTTCAGTTCCTTGTGTCATCTTCTCCCCCAAACCTGTGCAGTTTTAGTGCAGCTTTATCATCACTTTTAAGTCTTGACACAATTCTGGTCTGTCTGACCTATAATCTCACTTCCTCCTATATTCCAACCTCTTGGCCTGCATTTTCCCCAATTCTGTGTAGAAAAACCATACTTTTTTTTTTTTTTTAATTCACCAACAATTTTTCGCTTCCTTAAAGCTCCCTTTAAGGAAGACTGGTTTCTTCATGCTTTCCTTCAGGCATAGATCTAACGTTTAATTTTGCCTTGCTGTTGTGTTGCAGTTGCTATTCTAAACCTAAAATGAAGGATCCAAGTACCACTTTAAAAAGTTATACAAATAAGCAGTTAAAAAGATGATATTGATGTATGGAAAAAGCAGTAAGGTGTAGTGTTTTTGCCAGGGAACTGGCAGTGGTGGAAGAATTCAAATGAAAATCCATTAGACCACCATACTCTCAAACCCTTTCAAAGGCTTATCTCTGCCACAGAGCATAAAGACACTAGCCATTTGACAGTGGTCACATATAAAGGATTCTAGAAGAAATAGCAAAATATGTGGGTAAAAAGTGGCTGAATGTGTAATTGTGTCAGTCACACAACCCTGAATGAAAGGTACTATCTACAGAACAGCAGTCTATGTACAACCACCTGAGTACCTGCATCCATCAGCTGAGAACACATTTTGAAGTCCAGCTGCTTTTAGGCATTGCAAGAAAGTTGTCGTTGTCACGTATTGTATAACTAACATTGCTATTAACAGGTGATTGGTCAAAGCAGAGGGTAGCATCAAAAGAAATCCTTCATATTCCAGTTGTTCTAAAATTTTTTTTGTCCATTGATAAAAATGAAGTGGTCCTTTCAATCAAGTGTTTAATGCTTTTTACTGAAATGTTATTGTAGAAAATATTTCTGTTATTATAGCTATTGTGTTCATGATTCTTCTTTCATAAAAATCAGGTGTTTACCATTTCCAAAGACTTAGTTCCTCGGGTAATGTCAAGGGTTGTAGAAGCAGTCTCTGAAGAACTGAGTCGACTGATGCAGTGTGTTTCATCATTCAGCAAAAATGGAGCTTTACAGGTACCTGAGTACTTTGTACTGTCAAACATCTGAATCTAGAAAACTAAGAATAACAGAGAGAGGTATAATCTGTGTATTTATTGGATCTATTGTAGCAATGAAAGCAAGGAGATAAAAGGATTAGTATACAACCTATTTCAGATTTATGGATGAACAGCCTTTGGGGTACTGCTTCTTGGGTTTGATTATATTTCAGTATTGTCTTTGTGTCTGAGTGCATAAAAGGTTACCTATATCTTATGAGATAAAAAGCATCATAATGGTATCTGAAATGTCATTAAATATTGTCTTTGGCCTGTCATAAAAAAAAAATATTTTAAAAGAAAAAACAATTTTGTGGTATTTTGAGATTTTTGAATCTTGAAAATAGGATGTGGTAGGCTCTTGCAAGTCTTTGCAAAACTAATCACTTGTCAGTTATGCTATTTCTACATTAGCACGTTGTTGCAGCATAGGTAGAACAGATACTCTTATATTGCCTTCTTCGTTTACAGCTAGATTGGTTGTTCTTCTTGCTATTGGGTAAGTTTTAAAGGACTCTAAGAAAAAAAATCTTTTTTTAAAAAATCCCTTTGAGTCAATGATTGCTATGGCTGTAACCGGCAAGAAGAGCAAGCTCCCAATTTTCATTGTACATGACAGCATTCTTGCATTATGATGGGAAAATAATTATCCAATTGCAAGCCTTATTTTCTAATTGCTGGTAGTAATTGCATTGGACAGAGAATTAATGTAGGAAGATCACAGCCTGCCTATTTAAAACCAAATCAATGAATAGTAAGAAAGCTACCCGTATATCATTTTTGTTTGGCTAGACAGCCCACAGTTTGAACTTGCTGCCTAAACCCATGATTGAAAGGATTTTCTCTCCCTACTGTAAATTTGTCACTCATGGTCATGTTCCTCTGAACATAGAAAATCCTCTCTGGCAGACAGCAGCAGCGTGAGAGTGATCTGAGCCTGGTCAGACTGATGAAAAAATACCCATTCCCGAAGAGAAGCCTGAATCTGTATTCCCATGTCCCATGACCCACAGTTTTGCAGGGTTTGCCCTTCCACCATGTTTATTTAAGCTGTGGTATCTGAGAATGTGACACTTCCCCATGGTACTACTGCCTCCTAAAATGTAGGAAAGACTCCAGAATCTTATGTGTAGGACTTCAAAAAGTCCAAGGCCGTTCATCTTGGAGTACCATACAAAAAGAGGTGAAACATCCTGTGGTGAGAAAAGCACGTCTTATGAGTTTGAAATTGGTGGGTGGCTATGTCCTATTTTGTGCCAGAAGGTTCTGGCACTAAAAAAGCATAAATCTCAGCTGGCTTCCTACCTAGGGGAGAGATGAGGGGAAGACCTAAAAGCCAAAGCCTTTCATTAGAACTGGAATTAGATGTCTGTGTTGCATTATAAAAAGTTTTGGTTTGGAAGATGAATGTTGTATTAGTTGGGGCTAAATGTAAATTAGTTTCTGTAATGGCTAACTGGATTAAATTTATCTTTATGATGAACAAGAATGGAATATGAATTTGGATGAAGTTCACTTTATATTTTTAAACGAAATGACTTAAAGTATTGATCACATGCAGAATGTTTCTATTTCATATAAAACCTGTGATGGTAGTGATTGCTTTTCAAAGACTAAAGGATGATCTATGAAATTTGTTTAATCTCTGAGTTCATTCTCCACCATAGTTTGCCTAGGTGAAAATTAATACCTAGACACACAGTACAGTGCAGGAGTAAAATCCCCAAGCTTGTGTGCCCACCAGGTGACAGACAAGAAGCAGAGCACAACCATTCTACTTCCTCATCTGATGGAAAAAAAATAAAATTGACAGGAAAACCAAGAATAAAATGTGTATTGACAGATTTTTGTACTGGTGTGTTTCCTTCCTCCCTGGCCAAGCCATGCTGTGAGAAGTTAAGCTCACTGTATTTAATTTAAAAAAAAAAAAAAAAATACAGGCAAATTAAGGTTACGTCCTTCTATCTTTCTATCACAGTGCAGAAAAGATGGAACAGAATTGAAGATTTATTGCTGTTGCTGAATTATTGTTACTGAGAGACAAACCAATGTTTTTAGACTGCTACATAGTGACAGTACAAACAGTTTGACTTTAATCAGAAGTATGAAATTGTTCCTTTTAGTAGTCTCTTGACATAGCAGCATGGCAACGAAAAATACAGGAAACAAACTGTTAAACGCCAAGGCTGCTTACAACTGCAGCATGCAGTAATAATTGCCTCTAAAAAAGGTGAAGCTTTGGGATACTGGTATTCACTTGATGAAAGGACATTGTGTCATTGTTTCAGTATTTGTATTTCTGTCTTTAGGCAAGACTTGAAATCTGTGCGTTGAGAGATACTGTGGCCATATACCTAACACCTGAAAGCAAGTAAGATGTGCTGTAATGTCTGCTTTTTCAATGTAATGGAATCCTTGGTAAATATGCAAAAGCACATAATGTAAATTAAAGATTAAAAATTTTTGCTTCAAATAGAATGTATGGTATACTAGGTAAATGTGTGAAAAGCAGATTACTAGGAAGGTTGTATCAGTTGAAAAAAAATAATTACTTTTTTTGGTTTTTACTTGAATTTTTAGACACAAACTAGTATTTGCCACTCAAAAAAAGTAAAACTTAACAGCAGTACAGCTGCAGAGTAAAATGATGCTAAAACAAGACAAAAGCAGATGTCACTGAGTTTTATCCTTTTTTTTTTTTTCACAGCAATCACATAAAGCACACGGCAAAGAACCTGCCAGACATGTCAGAGACGCTACAGAACCAGACACTGGCAGGATCCCTTTATAGGGATATGGAGAATTAGGGCTCTCCACAAGCTTGTACAATACCCCATTCCTTCTCCACACACCTAATCAGGGAAAGTGAATTCAGCTTCACACTGTCTCTTGGAATGAAAGCCTTCAAAAGGCTTTCAGCAATTTATTTTTTATCAGTGAGGTGCAAGACCAAAGATAAATAGTGTGGGGGACACTCACACATTAATATAAAGGAAGAAAGAAAAGCATTAGCAGCATCAGCGGTTGATACAGTCAAGGCATGTAAACACAGACTATGATAGCTGTCAGCAGTTTTGAGTAAAGTTGATTGAAATTTCTAGGTGGTTATGTTGGGGATTGGATATGGGCAGGTTCATTCATTATTTTAATTACCTACACTTTTGTTAGGATTGGCATTACACATGCCTGGAGATGGCAATTTGATCATCTTGCCTAATCAACATTTTGTAGGAGGCGTTGCAGGGCTTGAGGGCCTAATGTGTCTTCACAGTGTTACAGATAGTGTTCTCTGGTGTCACTGCATTCCGTTTCAAAAGACTTGCTTCCCTATCCTGAGTGTCTGATAGTGATGAAGACCTCTAAATGAAAACTACTTGGCACTGGCTCAAATTGGATAAAATGGAAGTGGTATTGGCCCTTATCAGCATAGGGGCAAAGCACAGTGAACCCTGGAAGCTGGAGCTTCATAGATGCCTCTATTCCTGGACTTGTCACTAGTCGTAGTTGCCACAAGTAACCATGTTAATCTTTTGCTGACAAGATCATACTAATCTGTGCAGGTCCTGCATCGTTCCCTGCACTTCTCTTCAACATCTGTTGCCTAGAGAGGGGTGGAAACCCCATCTCTGAAATTACTCAAAACTTGACTGGATAATGCCCCAGAAACCTCCTCTAACCTCAAAGTTGGCCCTACTTTGAGAAGGAGGTTGGGCCTGAAGGCCTCCAGAAGCCCCTTCCAACCTAAATTATTCTATGAATCAACATTACCTCAATGCAAACGTACTGTAATTCTCTCTGTAGGCCCAAAATAAATGTTTTATCTGTGCTTCATACTCTGATGGTCACTTAGTTTGAGGTAGAAGGCAGGCTGGCAACTGTCTGTAATTCCTGAAGAGTCCAGGATGTCAAGCACAGTCTCAAATCAGCAGCTGATTTAACATTTCCTGTTGATGTATGGGTATATATCACATCAGGAGTGTTAAGAGACCTGCTTGAACCCATAATCATTTTGTTCAATTTGCACGTGAATGTCAGGTCTCAAGTTAATATTTTGTTAATTTATTGAAATAAGAATGGATAAAATATGGCATATCTCCATGGAATTTATAGAGAGAAACTGTGAAAGCTGAGACTGGTACCAGTGGAATATGAGTATTTTTGCTTTCCTTGCAGCTCGAGCTTTAAGCAAGCTTTGGAAGCTTTGCCTCAGCTCTCAAGTGGAACTGACAAAAAGTAAGTACAATACACCTTCTTGTCTCCTTTCTGGTTTCTAGAGCCATTGTTTTTTACTCTTGTATCAGAACTTTGTTATAAGAGAGTTAATGTTCACTGTATTTGACCTTTCTGAATTATAGAGCAAAAGCCTCTTCAGACAGAGTTAAGAATAAGCTAAGTCCTTGTTCATCATGACATTAAATTACACAGAAGAGCCAATGGCTTTGTGGCATATCCCTCTTGCCCATCCTAGTCTTATCATTTCAATGTAGTTTTGTATTTATTTTTTAATTTCAGTCTGGTTTAGCCATCCTTATTAATCTTAAAGTTTCTGTGAGGTCCATTGTCTTACTGAATTTGGCAGTAATAAAAAAAAATGGCCAAGGAACAAAGTCCAAGCTTTTGCCAGCTGATATATGGGGAACTCTCAAAACTGGCCTGTTTCATTTTAAAAACAAGTAAGAAGGGTCTGTGGTTCTTACTTAACATCAGAAAGAGTAGTTTTGGGTTCCTCCTTCCCCACCATAGCAACCTTTGACAACCAAGCTGCTTTGCTGCATCCAGCTTAGTATTTGGTAGTCTGTTTTACAAGCATAGTTTAATAAAGAGTAGTATGGTAAAACTAGGATGGATTTGTAATAAGTATATTAGTATAAGTATAGATGTTTTGAACTTGAGATTGGTATTATGGTACTTTCAGGAACTGAACTGCATCAAATCAGTTTGCACTTAACAGTCAGAATTTAGAATATTTTGTAGACACATGAAGAGACTGTTTGTGCAGCCTGTGGTCTGCGGACTGTGCCTTCTTCCAGATGTCCTCTGTCTATTTATTCAAACCTACTTTTCCCCACAAGAAGTCTCAAGATACCTCCTTGCCTCACTTAGCTCTTATGCTTTATTAAAGATAGGAATCAGTTTTGAGTAAGGAGAGTTCTTTCAAGTCAGACTTTCCGAAACACCTGTAGAATTATTTTTTTTTCACTTAGTCACAAGCATTTGAGCTTCATGGGACAGATGAGAATCAAGAACTGCATCATTTTTACATCTGCCTCAGAGTTCTGAGCCCTAGAGGGTGCAAAACTTGTTCTGTTTCCCAGGGCATTACACCGCAATTGTCATCGTTCCAGGCAGCTCATTGTAATCTACACTTACTTGTGTAAAATAACACACAGTTGTGCACTGATTTAGAGCTGTTCATTCACAGTCATTACTATGATACCAAATGATGAATGTGGTCATAGTCATCTTCCAGAGGACCTGCTGAGGAAGCAGATACTGATTTTTGTGGTGCAAGTTGTTGTTCTTGGGTTTGTTTGGGTTTTTTTAACATACAGTATAATTTCTTCTGTGACTGGCTGTTCAATAATCACATCTCGCTTGTTTTTGAAATAGAGCACAAAGTTCGGAGAACACATTCTACCCTAGAATATGGGGAAAATAAAACACACAGGCAAGACAGTAGAACTTCATAATGCATCTCCACTGTTACAATAAATATCTCCTACAACAGAACCATCAACACCCTTGGTGCTACACCTGTAGTTTGTGGATTATAATAAATATTATCGACTGCACCAAGTATCTTCTTGGTAGCTATGTAGATGTAAACGAACCATTATTACGTGCCAGAATGAACTCGTATATAGTTATCTATAACAGACAAAAACACATGGTTGCCAGTGAATTAATGTTTCTCCTAAAACAGTCATACCACCTTTGATTTTTCAGTCATGATACTTAAGAGAAATCTACAAAATACCTTCCAAAGACAAGTTTGAGAACTAAAATTTGCAATTCAGCTACACATGAAAAGCCATAGCCTTGATAAGGGATACTGGTTTTGTTGTACATAGTCTGTCAGTTTCTGGATTTTCCTTACAGAAGTATCTTATGATGCTCTCCACCAGTCCTTTTGCCACTCTGTTTTGCAAATATGTTTCTCTCAAGAAGATGGTCTTTATCTGGAAGGAAAGCCATATAAAAGGCTATTTTATCACCTTGATAAAATCTCTGTGGCTAAGTCCTTCTCTGGCCACAGATCATCCTGACACACTTAGTATACTTCTAAATATCGCTAATATTGAGCTATTCAAATAGATCCAGTTTTAGGCCCTTTATTTAAGCAGACAATGTACTCGAAGTCACAGACAGAATAGCCAAAACTTTGGTAATTGTTCCCTTTTCAGAATCTGCCAATGTTGTAACTATTTTCCTTTTACAGATTACTAGAAGAGTTACTAAACAAATTTAAAAGCAGCATGCACTTGCAGCTGACCTGTTTCCAAGCTTCTTCGTCAGCAATGATGAAAACATAGACAATGACACAATGCAGGCAACTCAAAAGGCAAATGTGCTTAAAACGTCACGCACTTTTTTCTGTACTTCTTCAATTCCTTTGAAGACTCTGAAGAAAATAAAAGGAATTTCACTGAAAATGAAATTATGAGATACAACTCTTTGAGTAATGGTATGGGGTATCCTGCTGAGTGAGACTTCATTGATAAAATGTTTTCTTTGTCTACTGTATTTCATTCTGTGGAGGGGATTAAGCCAATTTTGTTACGTACACTCTTCTTGGCTCTATGTTCATGAAGAAATATTCATTGCTGCGCTGCAAACTCACTTTCATTTGTTAAAAATACATTGAAATGTATTTTTACCAAATGTCACCTTAAATTTGAGTATTACTCATGTTGTTCAGTGTATCAATCTGTTATTTTCTAGATGTAGAGTGATATTGATGTGAGTGGAAGACTCAACTTCTGTAAACTATTGAGAAGTATAGTAAACATTGCTACATACAGCTGACTAATAAGTGTTCAGATACAGTATGGAGAAGGACACTGCTGCTTTTGCATTTAAAATTTACCACTTTTTTTTCCTGTTATCTACAGTTTTTAGTGGTTGTAAGTCTGATTTCTTGGGAGGCTTTTATTTTCTTGCTTCTTTTTTAATTAAATATGTTCCTGCCTCTTTTGCTTCTCCCTTCTGTTGGAATATTGATAATAACCTTTACATTTGAAAGAAGCTCTCCTTTCATTGGCAGTTAACAGAAAAGCATTCCCAGTTTATAAGATTAGTAGAAGTTTTTTAAAAAAAAGTTCAAGTGAAATATTCTTCCATGTTAAGGAGTAGAATAGTTAATAGCCTCTTGCATAGTCAGAAGTAAGGAGGAGCACAGTATGTCATTGGTTTTGCTGCTTCCTTCTTACTCTTGTCTTTTCTTGTTCGTACAGGCTTACTACCACTGTCTTCCTCTTCCATCTTGTTAGTCCCCTTTTCACCACCAGTTACTGAATTTATGTGGAGGGGAATAGGGATTCAGGAGGAAAGAACAATTTTGCTGACATTAAGATATAGTTACACAAAGATCAAGAACTGTTTTCCCAACAGGAAAGATTTGACACTGACTTTCATTTGGGGACTTGTTATAGCTTCCTGCATCTTATATCAAGAGAGCAACTAATAGAAAGTGGTCTTGTTTTGCGGGGTTAGGAGTGGGTTTAATTTTATAACTGAAATCATGACTTGCAAGTAAAGCATGCAGTAATAATGTGTTATTTCTGTGTTTACAGTCATTTTGAGTGGAACTTTTCAGAAACAGTGCACTGAGTTTTCAAACAATTTTTTAATGTCAACTGTTTTATTTTGCCAGTTCAGTTACGTGCTTTAAAAATACAGCATACAATTCCTGTAATATGAAATACTGAAGAAACAACTTGATGCACGTGTATTTACTCGTAAAAAAAATTGTGTGTAAATAGTAATAGCATGTTGAATGGAAGATTGAAACTTCGAATATATGTCATTATTGGATTTCAGGGAGTATCGTTAAACAGCTGCAGCAATGTTGTTTTGTTAAATGTTATCCATTCTGAGCTGGTCATAGTCTCAACTGCTGGCATTAACTGAAATAGTCATCCAGTTAGCTCAATCTGTAAAGGATTTCTCTTCAGAATAATAAAATATTAAGGAAGATGGTCATAAGCTCTTCTTGAATTCCTCACTTTCCAAGAAACGTGATTTCTTTATGGATTTTGCCAGTCTGAATTTTCTACATTTGTGTCAGACATGTTCCTAAGTATTGAAAACATATTTTATCGTCTGTACTGAATGGATATATATTCAGGCATCTCTTTATTGTAATGTCATTACCTTCTGTTACAACAGCTTGTTGCTTGTCTTTAAAACCTGAAGTTGGATGTTTGTGTTTAGTTACCTTTCTGAAGTAATGCTTCAGAACATGTCATTGACAGCAAAGAGAATAATGTATAAGGGATCAAAATATTACTTGAATTCAACCTGATAGGAAATAAATGCTCACAGTCAAGTCAGAGCACTAGATTGCAATAAATCCACTTGGTGGAATTAAGGAAGTCAGTGAGCATCATGTCACAACAGGATGTATTGGAATCCCTTTGTGTGGAAGGAGATTTGGGGCTGCTGAGACTTCATAGCCAACATACAGCAGGCTGCAGTTCCTCTGTAAAGAAGATTAAAAAAAAACAAGAAGTGGTCAGTGTGGTTTTTGCAAAAAAACCCCAAACTTATTCAAAGTTACAATGAGGTTTAAAAAATATTATTGGAAGTGGAAAAACATGGGGAGACCACACCAAAATTCTCTGCAAGCCCTAACTGATTGTGTCAAGAGGGGCAGCAAGGAAATCAAAGTAACAGAAGTGAAAGGCTCTGACATTTAAAGTAAAGGTAAATGCTGAAAACAGTGCAAGAGAAAATAAAGTGAACTATCACATGAACTTTGAGCGACTAGAAAAATCTAAAATCAATACAGACTGGAAAAAAAATGAAATAAAAACCTGGAGAGCTTTATTTCTCATTTAAGAGAAAAATTTAGGAAGTCATAAGGCTGTAAAATATATCTTGCTAAAAGTAGGTTAAGACTTAGAAGAAAATTCAACTGTAATATGCTGTGTTGAGACATTCAGCCTCTAGAGATGTTGAAGCATTCTCCTGTTACTGTATTTTGAACATTTATTTTGAATAGTCATGAGTAGTTCAGGAGGTAGGCAAAGAAGTAATAAAAAGCAAATGCTGTATCAATGTAATGGGAGGGAAGAGACATGTAAAAATATTTAAATCCCCCAGTAAAATGATGGGGGAAAAAATAGGGAAAAATTCATTACATGCCTGGGTGTTACCTTAATTAAATAGATCAAATAAGTAGCATGAAACTGAAGAAATCCTGACCCTTCTTGCCCACAAAATGTTTCTTTTTTAAATTTATATTCTGTAGAAAATGTGTTTATGAAATGTGCTTAGAGTGCATCATTGTCGAAGTTTAGCGCCTTCCTATAGCTTTTAAAAAGCCACTTGGAGAGTTTAAAAATGTAAAAAGAACCATAGTCCTGCTAAGTTTCATGCATGTGCTGCATTTCAGGCACGTGGATAGACATGAGACTGCTTGCTCAAAAGATCTGCTTCAGATGTTGTGCATATGTGCCTGTCTTTTGAGGATCAGGGAAGTTGTATTCCATGGGCATTCCATGCCCTTGCATCTTCTTCTAGTTGCATAAAAAGACCCAGGACTCCAACCAGTTTAATTTCACTGTATGGCAACAGAGAAGGAAATGAGAAATCCGTGCTTTGAGTGCTGCAGAGTTATGCTTTGTAGGGGCACTTTTGGCTGCAGCGCTAACGTGTGACCGTTGGCTTGTAAAAACAGGTCCAGTCTCCCAACCTTTGCCAAAGCTATCGCATCTCCCTGAAGAGAGGGTACTTTATGTTGAAAGATTTTTTTTGTTGGTGGTGGTGGTGGTTTTTTTTTTTTTTTCCTTTCTACCCAGACAGCCTTTTGCCATCCAGAACCAAGGAAACATTTCTGAAGTAATAGCATGTTTCTGTGGCTGTATTGGTAAGTAGAGAGATGCAGATAGAATAGAGCCATAAAAACTAGCATAATACTGTACAGAGCATGGAGCTGAAAGATCAACTTAGTTATTGCTTATTCTGATTCTACTTTAGTTAAAAATACCCTTACGTATGTTCCGAAAGAACAAGAATAAGAATTGATTGTTGATATAAAGGAAGGTGTAATGGTGATTTAATGTTTAAAAAAAATTACGATAGAAGAATTTCATGGAGCTCTTTGACTGCTGAGCCTACTAATGACATGCAGAAAGTCCCTTGCCTGCAAATGTCTAACACTTATGCTAGGCAAAACCCTAGGAAATAGGTCACAGAAAATACTCACAAATTTAACTCCTTTTTAACTTCAAATGTAGTGGTAGGCATTTTCTGTTTCTAATCCAAGAGGAGGTAGAAAATTGTAATTTCCTGGATACAATTTTGGCCTTGTGAAGAAGGAAACATCAAGACAAGAATCTTTTGCCATGGTTACACACAATCATCAGAGACAATGCTACACCGGGGAGTTATACTTCCAAACCTGCTGCCAGACCGTATTTAAGTCAACTCCAGCCAGCTTCTTTGGACCTGTCCTGCTAAAATACTCTCAAAGCGCTGTGATTTTCCAGAGAATATTAATTGATACAATATTGATTGTATCAGTGGATGCAATACTGATCTTTGTGTCCAAATAGGTGTCTGGACTCACTAGCAATGAGCGGGTTTACATGTTCTACACACTATAAACATACTGCTATTTTGCTCTTTTTTCAGTCTATAATATCTCTAAAAATGAGAAGATTGTTAACCTCATCAGAATACATCAAAACTGAAAAATGAATGCAGTGCTTCTGCTGAAGCCTGAGATTCAAAATTCAGATCTGGATCTTTAACATTGTAAAGCTTTGGCTCTCTTCATCTGATTGATCAGGTGCATCTTATCCTGGGACAGAAAGAGGGACCCTTGAGGTACATCACATCTCCAATCTGTTTCTGACTGTTAGGAATTGTAGTTCCTGTATGGCACTTAAAATTTTAGCATCAGTTAGGAGTTAGTAGTAGGCTGTGACTACTGTCAAAACTGGCAACAGCACATGCATTATTTAACTAGTAAGACACAAATATGTTTTGAATTAGTCATGCTTCCAGGTAGGTTGAAATACTTGGGGATTTGTTAAACGCAATGATAGACTTCAAATAGGACTTTGGTCCTTTGGTCTCTTGGCATTTCTAGCCTAGCCATGTACCTGAAGGAGTTCTGGGTAACAGCCCTTATCCAGAAAAAGAAAATAAAAATCATCACAACTTGTAAATTTGCTTAAAAGATCTTTAGGAGAGACTCTGGTGGTTTACAATTCAAGGGGCGGGAGGGATGGGGGGGGGAAATCCTGTTTGAACATTTATCCCTAGTTACATTCCAACCTGTCCATATACCATAAAGAGATGGTTCAATTTACCTGCTATGTCCTCATTAGCAGTTTTCCTATTCTTCTGTGTTAGATGTTAGTATTAATTGCGGACATGTTAGGATGGTTGTAGAGTTAAGACTGCTTCTGCAGTCTTAACACACATGACATTGTTTCTTTTAACATTGTTAAAGGAAGCCATAAAAAATGCTACATGGTTAATTATAGGCAAAAATAATTTTGCAGGAGCTGTGTTAGGTGTTAAGAGTATTTTGGCTTCATGTGGTTGACAGCTTGTTTTCTGACTTTGCAGTACCTCCTAGAGGTTTTTTTGGCATGAAATAAAAGGGAAAACTGGGAATAATAGGGAACACAGTTTCAGTGGGGAATATGATAGCCATTTCTGTATTCACCTTTTTTAAGTTCTGTTTTTATATGGTGCTGCCATAGGTTAGAGATTTGTGCAATTCAGCTCCCTTTCTCTTTGTGCTGTTTGAGCTTCAGAGCTCTAAAAGCTTGTCTTTAACGAAGATATTAAGAGAGCATGTCCAAAATGGTGTATTTACTTCAGAACAAGGTGTTTATCATGTAAATTATATACTTCTTTCAGTATTACTTGACAGCCCAAGAGGGCTTTCATTTGGAGACTCATCAATGCACCCTTGAAGTCCTTTAAAATGTGTGTTGGTGAGTAACTTAAATGACACAGTTTGCGACATTTGTCATTGCACGGAACAGTACGGGAAACTTGCTGCTTTTGGAGTAGCAGCACTAACGTATCTGCTGTGGTTTATTTTGGGGAACAAACAGGGGGGCTAGGGGGTCTCCTTTATTACACCTATTTTTTTCTAGTCTGAACATCCAAGACACTGTCTATGTTCCTTTTCTCTCACGCCCGCACAATTTAAAGGCTTGTAGTAGATTTTGTACAAGCAGCCCTCCTTGAGGTCAAGACCAAGTAAGGGAAATCTTCAGCCAAATTCCTTTTGAATTGGAAAATTTAAACAACTTGAGGAAAAAGGAGTAAGACAATGGAAAGTGGAATCCAGCCTTATTTGTAACAGATGCTATTAACACACGCTTAGTTTTATAGCCTACTTTGGCACCCTTTCGCCTCTTTCTTCTGAAATAACTGTAGTATTAAAAGTTCATTGCCAGTCCCAGGCAAAAGCGCCTAAATAAAATGAGCTGATAGTCTCAATATAGCTCATTAAAAATGCATTAAATACAAGTTAAGAATTAGGAATTATCTTTTCCTTCATTCCTGAAATGGGCTTGGGGTGCAGGTAGGGGGAAGGACAACTTTGCTTAGCACTTCTGTGCATTGATGACACCTGTGCAGTGAAACTAATGCAGTTCTGATGTGACTGCAGCTAACCAGGAGGCTCTGTGTAGACTCAAACCCGAAGCCCAGCATACCTAGCTATTTCTAGATACGCAGTGATCTAGAAGCAGCCACGGGAGTCTTCATTTCAGTGGCAGGGGGGTTCATGCTGCAGTACTAAAGCAGCAAAATTCTTGTGGCCACAGATTCTGCTTCAACCAAGTGGAGTACGTCCCTCTTTTTTTCTTGGTTCATAAGCAGATTTTTAGCACAGAATGTCAAATCAGATAATTTATAAAGTAAAATTAGCAAAATGAGACAGTCTTCCTCACTGCTCATTACTCATTTTTTCTGATAAATTTCACTCATTTAACTAGATTGTACTTCTGCTTGCAGAGGGGCTTCCCCTTCCAGCTTATCTTTTTAGATATTCAGCAGATAATTAAAATTCAAAATGTTAACGGTGCTACTTATTTTTAGAACCTGACTTAAATATGGGCAGACATAGTTTTGAAAATAAATGGAGCCATTGGGGTAAAAAATGTTGGTAGACACCTGTTGTAACCCTCTTTGGTACAGCCTGTGCAGGGAAAGGAATCTCCATCCATCCCTGTCTCTTCACACGTCTCCACCCACCCGTGCTGGAGAGCAAGAGAAGGTGATGCTTCGGTGCAGAAGGTGAGATGATTCTCTGTAATAATTAAAATCCTATAAAACTGAATAAAACAAACCCCTGCCAAATTTTTCTGTCTCACAAGGATAAAAATCTATTCTACAGTTTGAAACTTCCAAAGTCAGCAACACAACTGGCCTAATCCTGGTGCAGTCTCTGAGGAAGACACCTCTTGCGGGCACGTTTTACCCTGGTGCGGCAGCATTGCCCAGGTTGTCCTTTTGGGGCATTTATTTAAGTGTTGTCAAACAGGAAAGCTGATTTCTAGCTCACGTAGTCGGTGACTGCTTTACAAACCCAGGTGGTTCATGGATTAGTTCATGAGCAAAATACACAATTTTTCTGAGGGTCCCACACATGTGAATGTTGAATCTCTTTTTGAACTTTGATAAACTCCACTCCCTCAGGACTCTGTGTGCCAGTACAATATGCTCTGTATGTGTATTTTTCTCCTCCTAAGAGTAGTCGCTACACAGACCCATCCGAATCGTGTTAATCCTACCATACCTCAGTCCAGCAGTCCCTGCCTGCAGTTGAGTACTGCCGGTTAGCTACAGACATCCTGATCACACCTGAGATGTAACTGCAGCCCTGGAGCTCAACTCTTCCTGTACCCTGCTACAAACCAGGAGCTCCACGTAGATGCCGCAGTCTGGGTGTTGAAGACAAGAGCCTGGGTAGAGTATATATAGTGTCAGGAAGAGGACCTCTGGTTTTGTGTCCTCTCTTGCCTTTCGCAGCCATGTCATAGTGCCTCTGCTGTAGGTTGTGCTGGGGTAGGGAGTCCCCATCCTCACAGTTTAAGATGTGCAGGAAGGACTTCAAGATTTCTTTGGTCAGAGAGAAGGAGCAAAGTGGTGTTTGGTTGCCTAAAGTGAGAATTAAGGACAGGGAAAGACCTACATTTCAGTTTTGAAAACTGCTGAAGTGTTGTGGCTAAGGAATGTTTAAAGATGAACTTCTGACTTCTAACAACTTGTGTAGGTGCCTCTTCATGCAGCTTATGTGCTCGAGACACCTTGTTAAGGTGCTTTTCTTAAGCTGTCAGGAATGGATTCTGCTGCAGGACTGAGGCATTGCAAAGTTGGACACAATGCTCCAATACGTGGCTCTGAGGAGTGCGAGACTGCTGCATTGCCACCCTGGCCCAGCTCTCCACCTTTGCCTCAAATTCATTATCAACTGCATCAGATTGCTGAGCAGACGTTTGCCAAAACACAAGGGCTGGCGCAAGGAAGAGGGCAGGGACCAGGGATGAGGAACATATGGTCCAGAGCCAGACGGGCTGAGAGCAGCCCTGCTTGAGGTGGGACAAAGTGCCCGAGGCTCCCCTCCTGGCATGAGATCAGCCTCGGTGCCTCCCCTGTCGTCATATGCATTGATGCCGGAGCAGAGACGTGAACCTGGAAGTCCTTCTTGACAAGTCATGGTACTTCTGGTTGGCTAACACGTGGCAAGCCTTTGACGCTTCAGTGAAGGCAACATTGCTCGAACTCAACCGATACCCTCATGTGCAATCCATGAGCATATTGAAAACTCAATTTACAAATCCAGCGTAGCTTCTAGTAGCACCCTGGGCTTTTGATCTCTGATTCCTGATGCGTTTTGCAGGGACGAACACCAGAACCTGTGAAAGCCAACAGACGCTGCCCATCAGCTTCGGCAGTCCCAAAATCACGTGCCTGGTGCTAGCTGAATTAAATAGCAGAGCTGTCCCCCCAGGTATGCCGGCGTCTCCCCAGGAGGTGCGGAGCAGGGAGGTGACTCGCCCCACGCCAGCCGGTGAGTCAGTGCCAGCGGCAGGGATGGAAGTGAGATATGCAAAGCCCTGGGCCTCTACTCTACCCAGCAGACCGCACCCTCCAAGGTTTCCTGCCAGCGGTGAATTGTGTCAAGTTTTATCTGCAAGATGGGTTGAAAAGGAAAAAAAGAAAGAAAAAAAAAAAAAAAAGCCCCAAAAACCCAAAAAAACTACCCCACAGTTCTCATGAATGAAAAATTATCCAGGCTTCAAAAGCTTTCTGAACTTTTCTGGGAGCAGCATATCACTCAAATAACTGAAGAAATACTGTGGGTTCTCTCTATCTCTTACGACCGTAAGTCTGAATTAGCTAGCTTTTACCAAGGATAGTTAAGTGGTAAGCATTCACTGTTAAAAATAGTTCAGCCTTTCTGGGGAGCCTTTTTTATCAGGTTGACCACTTCGGGTTGAATAGCTCTCAGATTTTGGTCTAAGCATGACAGTTCCAGTGTGCTACAGAAAAGAAGGATGAGTCAAAAGCCCCCCTCCCCTCTCATATATGCCTATATTTAAAGAAAAGTAAAACCAATACAACACTAGGGTTGTAATAATCAGACTTGTACACAATATGGCCAGCCCTGACTGACCACGTGGTGGTAAACAGTCATCTGGAAATAGGTGTTTGAGGCTTGCTGGGAGGTGTTATCTGTATTCATAATGTTACATTCTCTATAACAGAGTGTTTTTCCCATCAGCCGGGTCCAAGATGAAGTGTGTTTGCAAGATCAGTCTGGTTGCTTTACTGATGTTGTTCGGGTTTTTTTGTTTCAGCTTATACAAGTATGAGTGAATCTCACTAAATGACTCCCCTTTGAAAGTGGCTGATGGCCAATCTGCCATTGAACATCCTTCCTGTGCTTTTATCGTGCTGCAGAGAGTGGGGAGGGGAACAAAGGCACACGGGGCTGGTGGAGCATCATCTGAAGTGACTTGCCACACCACAAAATGTTAGGCTTTTTGGAATGATGCCCCAGGCATTTATTTCCTTCTATTCTTCGTCTTGGTTTTTTCCCACTTCCCATTTCTGTGTTTTGTTTGCGTTTTCATCTACTCAGTTTACCATGTTCCACTGAAACCCAATTGCTGTCCTTATGTCAGAGTTTTGGGGCTGGTGGGTCCTTTTGGGTTTTGTGTTTCATTTGTTTTCAGTTTGATTTGGTTTGCTTGGACTTTTATTGGGAAGGGATTGTTTATGTATGTGATTTATTGGGGGATGGGGGTGTTACTTGAGGAGGATTTTGCAGTGGCAATGTCTTTTTTTTTAATTTGCATTTCTCTCCACTATATTATTTTAATCTTAACTTCAGTGTAATGAAGATTTTCACTCTGGCAAAAGGGAATCTGTTTTATGAGATCTGTTATGTGACATAAGAAACTGTGCCATTTTGACCATGGGATAGAAGAGGCCATACAGCACTAACACTGCGGCAGCAACGCCAGCAGGAGATAGATAGATAGATAGGAATGAACAAAGGCTTAGTCTCCTCAGCCCTGTTCCCTGGTAGATCAACCCCTGCTCATAGCCACAAACACACCTTTTGCTTTTATGTTTGCCCCACAGGGTGAAAACTCAGGGCAGGACTGCTCTAAAAAACACGATGCCTTCCTGAGCGTGAGGAGGAGTAAGTGCTCCAGCTTTATGGGCCGTAGCCTGTGCCTCCTGCCTACCTGGTGGAGGATTTCACTACAGCATCCCTGCAGTTCTTAATGTCTGCACAAAACTGCAGCAAGATGGTTTTTCCTCTGCTGCACTGCTGTGCTTTTCCCATCAGCGTTTTAATTTTTCTGCAGAGCTATTGCCTCAGCAATACTTCATGGCAGAGAGTCCACAGGTTAACGCTAGAGAGAGTGAACAGCTACAAGTTTTTCTTTGTATGCTCGTGTGCCTTTTAGACTATTATCCTGTCCTATGCAAAGAACTGCATGTAACAGTTTCTTATATACAGTCGCATTGCTTTTTCCTTGTGGGGCTGAGTTTTGGTCCTCGCTGTATGACCAAGGGCAGCTAATTGTCCTGGGGTGCTGCTGTTCCCATGCCAGAGCCTCCCGTCGCGACTATCGGCTGTTCCTAGATAAAGTCGGGGAGGTTTTGGCCCTCGGTCTCCACCACGTACCCAACGCACCCTCTCTGTCACTTGCCCGTGGGCGCTGTGCAGGTCAGGCTCTATTTCTGGAGGCTTTCTCATTCCACAGGGATGAGACTTGTTGCATGTCCTTAATGCTTCCCAGCGGTGCCCAGGCAGTAGCCATGAAGGGGAAACGAGTGACTAGGGCACAAAGGGATGTTATTGAAGAGAAAGAGAGAGAAAAAGACCTGGCGGAAAGCGATGGAGATGAGTCAGAAAGCGTGGGGGAGAGCGAGTCTGCCAGCAGTCCCCAGAGCAAGTGCAGGTCATCCCTGGTGACGGGGTCCAGGGACACCTTCCCCGCTCCGGCTCGGGGAAACTGAACCCTTCGGTGCCCAAGTGGGGTGGGTGACGCTGCCCAGGCGGCCGGGCCTTTCCCCGGGACATCAGCAGGAGGGTGCGCTGGCTGGGATCGCGGCCTCGCAGTGTGATGGGGAGGCAGCCCTCCGGGCACCCCGTGGGCCCCGAGGAGGACATGCGGAGATACGTGGGGTTGGACTCTGAACGTGGGGTCAGGCGACAAAGAGCGTGGCATGCCTTTTCCTGGGGCTGCCCAGAACCTCCCCAGTGCCCCACCGGTTCCATGGGACTCTGCCCAGCCCAGACGCTCGCTCGGCCATGCCAACCCCGATGGGACGGTCGCTTGTCACCCCGCAGCAAGTTCAGAGATAAGGATGGGAGGCTCTCAAATACGTTTCATGGAAGCCAGCTCAGAATAAAAGGCAGCCCTTCATTTCAGGAAACCTCATTTTTCGTTTGTAAAACACTTTCATTCAGAAAAAAGGAGGTGGAGGGGAAGAAAAGCAGAGTGATACTTCTTCCCAACCATAGCAAATACACCTGCCCAGCAGCTTTCATTCTTTGAAAAGTGTAAAGAGCATGTTTTAATAGGGCACCAGCAAATCCAGAAGTTGCCTGTTGCTTCCTAATTACAGTTGCTTGTAATTTTGTCAAATGACAGGGTTTGGGCTAGAATATCCCAGATTGGAGTCTGCCCCAGTATATTTTCTCTGCCTGGAAATTTTAAGTGGTTGCTGCTCGTTTAGCTGGAAGAAAATACGCTCTTTTTTTCCACCCGTGCTCCAAGAAATTTGGTGACCTTTTCTTCATGCCCCCAGGCTTTGGAAAAAGGACCTGAAATGTGGCAGGATTTTGGCTTGTGTGTCAGAAATGCGCTGCTTGCCTGCAAAAAACCTCCATCCAAATTTTGCCAAGTTATAAGCCTCTGAAGAGATAAATCATCTTGCTCACAAGCGCTTGCTGAAGCTGGACAGCTAAAAAAATCCTCCTTAGCTTTATTCCAGTCTCACGGCTCCCCGTGAGCCCCCCTGAGGTCTGCACCTGGCCCCCCCCCGTGTGAAACTTAGTGTTGCAGTCTTGGGGGGCTGCGTCTTGTTGGGGTCTCACCTGGGAGGAAGGTCCCACCGCCACAAGCCCCGACGATGCCAGGCAGCAGCAGCCTGAGCCCCGGTGCTGCCCGTGGCAAAGCAGAAGGAGCTGGAGGTGGAAGGGAGGGCAGACGTGGCTTGGAGTGGGACTAGGGACGAAAGACAGAGGGAAAAATTGTGCCTTAGAGCTAGTGGTGATGGGACAGGGAAGCAGTGAAGGAGCAAGTGCCTGGAGCACACGGGGGACATGCTGGATGGGGACTAATCGTGACGATGGCAACTTGGAGTACTTCTACGAGCTGAAGCAGCGGGCTACAGCCAAAGGGTCCAATATAATGTAATCGCATCTCACTGCTTGAGTTTGCTCTCTCCCTTCTATTTCTGTCTCCTTAAGCTAAGGGAACCACATACCCAGGCACTCAGACACCACACAGACAAGTCCAGTGCTGACATTTCTTAACTTCTGCCCATGTAGCCTTCATAATTTTCTCCCGTGTCTGCATAATATTGTACGTGAAGTGCAAAATAAAAAAAAAGAAAAAGCGACCCAAAGCAAATAAGCGATCTGAAACTTTTGTGATTAAAGAGACTTCCTATGAGAGTTCAAGGCGAGGCACTTTCATCAACAGGGTTTGTAAATAAGTGGGCTTGTAAATGATGAGTGCGTTTGTAAATAAAGGGTTGACTTTCTGACAAGCTGAACACCTACCACTTCAGACAGAGCCACAGCAGTGACCAGCACCTCTGAATCACAGGCTACGAGGCCTTTCTACACTCTGAGACCTGTGCCAAAACCACCCCTTATCTTTGCTCTTCTTTCCTAGCTTGACAGAGAGACGTTTCATGTGCTGCAGTTGCATTTTTCAACTCTTTTAGCCTCCTTTTGCACCCACTGAGGTACCTGCCACCAGGAGGAGATGGTGGGTAATTCCTTCAGTCAACTCCAATCCTCGTCCAGAATTCTGGACTTCCTTCTTATTTAGGATAATGGATGCAATTGCTTATGAAAATGGGTTGTTGGGGTTTTGGGTTGGTTGGTTTTACTTTGGATAGGTCTGTTTTCATCACCACCGCTATCCTGGCACTTGCCTGTGTGCCCATCTCTCCAAGACGTGGCGGAGAAACCTTCCTCTTATGGCACTGAAGGGGTGCAAAGGAACTTGCTTTAATTCCCAGCTTAGCTGCAAGTTTTCCCCTGTGATCATTAGCAAGTTGCTCGGTCCATTCAAAAGCAACTTCTAAGGTAACCCTGAGCCTACACCTGCCTTTCACTGCCGCCACGCAACTGCTGGACTGCATCCCACCCTCGGTCCAGCCAGCACCTCAGAGCCCGTGTGAAAGTCACAGGTTGTAAAGTGGCCCCACAAGCTCCCCACCAATCTGTACATGGTTTTGAGACCTCGACTGTCAACGCAGGGCTGGAAAAGCATCCCACCACCCCTGCCTGCAGCTACATGTGTGCCTGATCCTTCCTTTCTGAGCTGCCCATGAGCATGGACGAGCAGGGAGCAGCAGCAGGACCAGCTCCTGGAAGCGTTACCCTCACTGTCAACTAGGACAGCACTACCCAGGCAAGGGTGATGTCTGAGGCTGTGAGCTCACGAGGGGGAATTACGGAATCCTTCCCGCTGGGGCTGCATGGGGCTGGGCACCTGGAGGGCTGGTTACAGCAGCCCTGAGTACCCAGGAAAGATGCAGGTCTGGTGCCTAGGACCGCAAAGGGGTCTGTGGTGCCATTTCCAGCACTTCTAGGCATATGACTCCATTAAAAAAATGCTGTCCGTGTGTTGAGACATTTTTTTCTTTTTTTTTAATTATCAAAACCTTGATCTTTTTGTTATCGACCCTCTTTGTATCACTTTTTTAAAGGTGGCGGTGGAGGAGGGACCTAGTTAGTAATGCGTCCATTCCCCCCATAGACAGGAAGCTTCTGAGGGCAAGAAATGTCCCTTATTAGATGCTACTGCACCAGGTAACCTCATTTTGGTTTGGTGTCTAGACAGTAAACCAGGGAAGAGCATTAATAAAAATGGAGCATCCAAATGCCTGAAAGTTCTTGTTTGATGGTTTCAAGCTCGCCTTTACTAAAGGTGAAGTCAAACCTCTGAGTTTTTCAAGGATTTGTGTTGAGTTTGGATTTTTTGGGTCTGTTGTGTTTTGACTCCCAACATGAAGATGACCTGATTTGTGTGTGTGTTTGTTTGCATATTTGTGTGTGCTAATCATGCACTGCTTTTATTAATCGAAGTAGAAAACTTCAGACAGAGACATGCTGCTTTTTCAGAAGTTACACTGTACTGCTGGAAAAAAAGAAAAATCAGGTCGATTCTTTAAAGAGACCAATATGGAAAGATGTCCCTCACTTTTAAATTCCCTAACTCTGAGTAGAGCAGCCTCAGTGTTTAAAAAGAGCCGTTTCTGTTTACCTCTGCTTGTAACAATGTGGGCCAAAGACTCATGCCTATGTGAATCTTTTCTAGGAAAATACTTCAGGCTGCTCCAGTGATCTCTCTTGTGGCTGCTATGAATCTCTGTTTATGTTGCCATAGCTTTGTAAAAATGCCAAGAGAGAAAGAAACTGGCCTCCTATTTATGTGCGTTCTGAATTGCTGTCATAAGCAGAGGCCTTGATTCATCGGTTTGGGAATCCATGAAGTAAATGCAGCTCCAACTTACATCATCATGAGGCGTGCTGGGGAAAGGGTAACGGGAACGCTGCGGTTCCTCGAGACATTTGGTTGATGGGTCTGGGGATATTCTGAGTTGCTGACAAACTGAAAGCAGCCTATTACCGCCTCCAACATCAAGATGCCTGAAGGTAAGGTCAAACCACCATTGCTCTCTTTCCTTCCCTTTGAGTGTAGGTTTTCAGCTAATGTGCTTCTTGGAGGTGGCCTCGGGCACCTCCCTTGAAAAGGCTGGAGGCTAATCCAAGCGCATATCGCAAAAGCTCTGCATCGTCCTACATTGCAGGGAAACAAAGCTCTTTTAGTTTTGCAGCTTGGCTATGCTGCTTAATGTTGTGGTTTAAGCCCAGCCAGCAACTAAGTACCACGCAGCCGCTCGCTCACTCCTCCCCGCTCCCAGTGGGATGGGGGAGAGAATGGGGAAAAAAAAAGAAAAGTAAAACTTATGGGTTGAGATAAGAAGATAAGCACATAAGAACAGATTAATAAATAAAATTAAATATAATAACAACAACAATAATAATAATGAAATATAATAACAATAATAATAATTGTAATGAAAAGGAATATAACAAAAAGAGAGGGGAATAAAACCCAAGAAAAGTGATGCACAACGCAGTTGCTCACCACCCTCTGACTGACACCCAAGCAGTGATCGGCCCCTCCTGGCCAAATCCCCCCAGTTTATATACTGAGCATGACGTTCTATGGTACGGAATATCCCTTTGGCTAGTTCGGGTCAGCTGTCCTGGCCGTGCTCCCTCCCAGCTTCTTGTTACACCTGCTTGCTGGCAGAGCATGGGAAACTGAAAAATCTTTAACTTGGGATAAGTGCTACTTAGCAACAACTAAAACATCAGTGTGTTATCGACATTATTCTCACACTAAATCCAAAACACAGCACTATACCAACTACTAGGAAGAAAATTAACTCTATCCCAGCAAGAACGAGGACACTTTAAAAAAAATTGAAAAAAAAGAAAGAAGAAAAACAACAACAGGAAGGAAAAGACAAATGAAAATGCTAATGGTCTATCTCTGGGGAAAAAGACGAGAGACGGGTTTCATTTAAGGTAACATTAGCCCCACATACACACACACACGCACAGAGCAGCAACCAGTTGGTGGATGAAGGTTGCTCTCTGACACAGCCCCTGCAGAGGGAACTCCCCACATCCAGCAGCAAACCAGCAGCTCCGGCTTGGCCAGCAGCACTCAGTTATCCCCGCTGCCCTCCCCCTCCCCACCACTTCTGAGCTGCGATTCATATAGTAACTGCTGAAGTAAAATCAGGAGAAATGGGGACTATATATAAAGGAGCTGGAGTAAAGGCGAGTGGCACCTCAATTCTGCTTCTGAGTAAGTCTTCTGTTTTTAGAAAAAAGTGGGGTGATGCACACACAACCCCTGGGCCGGCTCAGTCCCCCATGCACGCCTGCTGCAGGGCTGCCAGCAGCCGCCGGCTTGCACGGCACGGTTCTCCCTGCAGCCCCTGCCTCGACGCCCGAGCGCCCGAAACCACGCTCCTGCTGCGTCACGCAGGATCAGCCCCTGCGGGCCACGGTCCCGGAGGGCCGGGCAGCAGGGATGCCGCCAGCGGGGCGCTGAGCCTCGAAATCGCCGCTCTTGGAGGGGCTGAAGGGGTGTCCTCCCCACCACCGAGCCTCTCCTCCATCGAGCTCAAGCCCCCCCTTGCTCAGCCTTGGCCTTGGGCAGCCCTCCCTCCAGGGACGGAGGTGTCTGGGCGTCCCAGTGCCTCTGCCGAGCCACCTGCACCCATGCATGGCACGGGTGTCCACACCGGAGCGGGCAGGTGACTGGGGAGACTGGGCTGGGCCGGCACCCACCTCCCGATTTCCAGCTTCCCTACTGGTGTGGAGTACTGGCCGAGCTTTTGAGTGGCTGCTCTTTGATTTTCTTTTATTTATTTATTTCATTTTTCCTTGTTTGTTGCAGGTTTTTCCCCCCAGGAAAAAATCTTCATGAAGTTTTGCTTTCCCCCCACCCCTCACTGAATTAAAAAAAAAAAACAAAAACAAAAACAAAAGCCCAAACCCCAAATGTCACAAAACTCACTGCTGCTTCTGCAAAACAGAATTCTTATTGTCCAGCAGCCCCGACTTATTGACAGGCAGAGGCAAAGCAGACAGTCCTGTGACGGCAGTGGAAAAAAAAAAAAAGAAAGAAAAAACACAAACACTCTCCCACGCGGGATACAGCTCAATTCCCAAGACCAATGAAAGCTGCTGCTGCAAGCATGACTCGGGCCGCGGAGCCGTGAGGTGCTGGGGAGCGCGGGGCCGGGGATGTTCCCATCACCCAGGACGAGGACTTTCCACATCCTGCGGGCCTGGAGAGGGCTTTAACACGGCGTAGGGCCATGCAAATGCCCGGGAGTTTGTTTTCCCATCTGAGACGCGACCCAAAGCCAAACTAGCAGAGGCAGTGACAATGCAACTGCTGCAAAAAAATGAATGCCAGCAAGCCACCTTGCCTGCCTCCCTGCCCGAGCCCCATCCCTCTCAGCCAGCAGTGCTGAATTACAAGGAGGCAGAAGCAGTGAGAATAAAAAACTGATGGGGGTGGAGGGAGGGGAGAGCGGGAGGTAGTCCCATTCACACTGGGTAAGAAGAGAAAACAACAATTTTTATTTAAAAAGAATCACTGCTGTGAAGCTCCTGATGCCAACCACAGAACAAAAGGAACTGGTTTTTTTATGTAAGTAAATGTGGTCAAGTAGTTGCTATCTCTGTACAGCTGGTTCACAATGGCTACATGGGTTTTACCTGGAGGTGAAGCATCCTGGTCCCTCCCCAGCGGTGCCCAGCTCATGCAAGCCCCGTTACTGAGCAGCAGGAGCTGCCCTTCCCAGGGCTGGCAATAAAAACCATTTCAGACAACCAAGATGTCCAACACCATCAGCTGTGGACATAGTTTGAGAGCGTGGCACTGAAAAGCCTTGGAGCGGCTGGAGGCGTGCAGTACGACCATGTGCATCGCATGGCCACGCACTTCCCAACTTTGCTTTGGGCACATCCTTGGGTTATGATATTTTTTTTTTTCATATGAAACCACCTCAAGGGATTTGAATGCTCATTGCAGTGGCATTAAGGCATCTCTGATTGCACAGGAGACTGCCTCTCCTCTCACCATTTGCCTGGGGATGCCCCCACAGCCGGTGGCAGAGGCTGTTGCAGGACACATTTGCAGGCTCTGTCTTCCAAGACACCCAGCAAGCCTGGGAGGGCTGTGCTCTACAGTATGCCAGCACATGTGTGACTGGCAATTTCCACCAGATCGTGCTATAGCGATGCTAGTTCTTGACTGCATTTGTTATATACACCCTGCCGCCTCCTCCTAGTGTGGCTAGTCCTTGTAGCGTGGCACCATACATAGCTCCCAGCTGGGCCTGTTGGTTCGTGGTGGTCAGTAACAGAGAAATGCACACACGCTGTGCCAAAGAGTTTGTAGTCTAATTTGAACGAAGACACAGAGAAAAAACCACCAAAACCAACACGGGAAGATCAGGATGGGCAGAGGGGAGGCCAGAGGTAATGTCAGTTCAAGCCTGAGCTTTTCCAGATTTATGCTACTGTATTCATCTTTGAAACGACAGAGGTAAGTCTGGAGGATCTCCTCTCTGTTTAAATTGCCAAAATATATTAGCTGGGGTAGGAGGGGAAGAATCTACATATTTATTTTGGTTTTGCTGTTATGCATTTGAGGAGAAACGAGACCTATTAGAAGGCTGAGCCTGACCTACAGCAAGGAGTTTGGTACCCGTCAGGGGTGGTAGTTTTTGGACTAGGGTAAGAGCTGTAAGTAGGAGCGCAGAGCTGCAGAGGAATCTGTGTCCCAGTGCGAGAGCCATCACGTACTTGTCAGCTGGTGCCTCATCAAATAAATACAGCCCAAATTTCTGTGCCGAGAAGCTCCTGCCCCCTCTTCTGCACACACGTACTCAGTTCTCTGCAGACACGTAGCGGAGGCAGCTACAGCCCCGACTCCCGTGTGCTGCTTCCATGGGGGCCCAAGGGGTGGGGGTTTGCCCCCCACCATTTGCAGTACCCCTCACCGCTGCAGGTGAGCGGTGAGGAAGGCTCCGTCTTCGGGCCGCCGTCTCGCGCTCCCTCCCATGCACGTCACGCTCCCCTCCATCGCCGTAAGCTGTCGCGCAACCCCACGCGTCATCGAACCGTGCTCCTGCCAAAGCGAACGTACCCACCCGGCTCCCTCCCGGCTGGTGAAGGAGGGATGGAGCCCCTCGGGGTGGGGGGGAGGCACACCGGGAATACGAAACAGCCCCCACGATGGGCAAAAGGGCTGCCAGCCGCACTCACTGCCTCCCCCCCGCCGCGAGCGGCAGGCAGAGCCTGGGCACTGCCCCGCTCTGGGCTGCACCTCGGTTCTGTCTCTCTCTGGAGATGCTGACTGCAAGGTTAAGCCACTGAAAGGCTGGGATTAATTATTTATGAGCAATTTTCTTTTAAAGTGAGTTTTGATAAAGAAGTATTTTCTCCTTATGCGAAGTCATCTGAGGTGGTCAGAAGGGAATTAGCATCCTACAGGCTGTCCAGCGGAGCGCCCGGCACCATCACGGGTGGCCTTTCTAGCTTAATAACGAGGGAAAGATGAACAGACCCACACAGGCAGAGACGGAGGAAGATGCTATTACACACTGCTGGGTTATCGTGTCTGATACGGCCACCGGGCAGAGAGTCTGATTCACTTCTGGAAACACTCCAGTCTGATGCCGCAGCCAGACTGCTGAGCCCGTGGCTGCACCGTGGGCCTGCAACTGCCGCGAGTCTGAAGTGAATCAGCCACGCCACGGGCAGCCTTTTTCTAGGTACAAGACGCCAGCTGGCAGCGGGCAGTAGGAGCCCTACTGCGGCACAGAGAAAGAGAGCAAGAGCAACTCAGCACTCCTGGCAGACAAACTACCATCTCCAGCCTACTCTGTAGACAGCGATTTTTTTTTTTTTTTTCTGTTTCACCCACGGAGACTTTCTTTGAGCACCTGCCGCGCACACGCGCGCTTTGCAGGCGAGCTCAGGGCGCTGCCTGCACGCCGCGGCAGTTCAGCGTCGTTCCCATGGAGGCCCCTCGTCTTTTCTTGTAAAAGAACCGATTCAAGTAAATTCTGACTCTATATTCCCACCTTTGCTTGACAAACAGAACAGGGAAATGCCATTAACACGCAAGCGTTCCTCAAACCAGCTTGTTTTTGCTAGTCGCTCACTGCCAGTCACAGTGGAAACACCACCACTTCCTCCCACATGCTGTCAGTGCCTAGACTGTAGCTATTCTCTTTTAATTGAGTTAGCCAGCCCATTGCTTTTTTGTTATCCTATACAAAGCAGCTACATTCTGCAAACACCTTGCCAGAGTGACTAAATCAGATGGTGAGATAATTATTTCCACCGCATCGCTCACTTCAGTTCCAAATTGGCCATCAAAACACAGGCGGCTGTGAGGTTCATGGGATGTCCTCCGCAGTTAGGTAACATCACAGACCCACTCCCAAATAACTGAAGTCATCTCTGTTTTTTAAAAACCCAGACTTTACTATCTGGGGTGAAATCTCAGCCCACAAAGTCAGTGGAATCAGGATTTCGAACCTCCCCCCCCCAGCCCTGCCCCACTCCAGCTTCTCAGACTATAAGCGTTTCACCAACACCTCAGTTTCCACTAAAATAATACTTATTGCTGTTGTTGTTACTGCTGTCATTAATACGATTGAACACAGCTCACAATATTCCTTAAAGAGAAAAGAAAACCTTTGCTTTAATCATCAGCATTAGAAGTGGTAAATGGCACGGTTCCTTTGTGTATGTATCTTAAAACTCACCTGCTTCCAGCGCAGTTAAAAGCAGATCTAAAAAAGTTCTCACAGATAAACAGAGGACTATTTCAGGGGTGGAAGGATGGCTTTGGATAGCCTTTAAACATGGGTTTACTCTGGACCTACGGTAGGCTTTTATCTGCCCGTTGGCAAACATCATCAAGTGTTTCCCAGCACACACTGGGGAAAGGTTAACCTTCCCTCTTGCCAGGCAGAGGGCCTTGCCCCATGCTTGTACAAGACTCAAAATACAGGGGCTGTGAGCTTGGAGAGGTTTTACAGGCACTGCCAACAGCGTGAATGCTTCTCAAGCATTGTGTGGCTGCCCCTTGACCGGTGCATTTGGCCTGTCCCTTCTGCCCGTGGGACAGAGGAGAGGAGCAGTGGTTCCCCTAGCCCACAGAGTGGCTGCGAGGGGCGAGGAGGGAGATGGAGACACTCAATATGCAGGCTTGGCTGCCTGCTCGTGGAAGAAGAAGGACCATCTCTGCTGGACTGGCTGGTTCAAGGCAATCCTGCGCATGCTGAGCGCACGTGCTTCCTTGCACCCGTGCATCTCACAGCACTGCCTTCTGCTGGGAGCACGGTCATGGCATTGCATGTCCAAGGGGCTGGCACTTCCCGAAAAGAAAAAGCGTTGACTAGCAATGGCAGCTGGTACCTTTGTGTCACTGGCAATAAAATTAATGATTAACTGAACTATTCACTACTTAAAATCAGCCTTCCTGGCCCACTAAACCCTTTGGAGTCTTGACAAGATTTCCTGGTGGACTGAGCAGGAATTGCTGTCTTTTTGTTCCAAAATTAATACCCTTTGCCTTCTCCCTCCGACATGGAGCTGGAGAGAGCTGGGCACGAGCAGGAGGATGTGGGTGGCTGTGGGGAGATGTTTACCTGAAGCCAAGGAAGCTTTGCTTGACTTTGTTGAGGAACCAAGGAATTATTCAGCATCCCACTTTCACTAAGGCTTCACCACATCAGGACCACTTGTTAACTTTCGCTCCTCTTAAAAACGTTCTTCAGGCTACGCACTGCTCCTTATCTGATCTCTGGGCTCTCAGTTCCTTTTCCATGACCACCTTCTTCTCTCCCTCAGCATCATCTTCTTGGCCTTGCCGTGACCTCGGCTGTATCACTGGCCGTGGCTTTGCCGCTGTTTTCAGCCTCCCCTTGCCCCTCTGCACAGCTACGTTCCTTCAGGGCCTCTCCAACAGCTTTGAGTCTCCTGCTTGTCTCTCTCAGGAGCACTGGGTCCATTCTGGTTAGCTCTATCCCAGCTCAAGATCTGCTTTTTCCCATTCTCCCAGTGTGGCCGAAAGCCCCCTGGCAAGGACCTCCAACAACCCTCTCCTCCAGCTCCTCTAGACCTAGCCACACAGCACCGACTCCTCTAAACACGACCAGCTCCTTATTTCTGACCATCACCATCCTCCATCCTCTTCCTCTTCCCTGGCCTCCCTTCCTCCTGCTTGCCAGAGCACCAGGGGCTGCAACATCTCTCCTGCTGTGCCTCTTCTGCCCCTTCCCTCCCTCCAACCTCTTCCTCAAGCTTCCTCCCCTACTCCAAGCATGACCCGCTGCACCAGACGTTCCTCAAACTCTCCCTCGCCCTCCACTTACTTACACCTCCACTTAGCAGCCCCGCTGCCACCTTCCCCCATGGCCAAGACCACCGCTGCCCCTCGGGGAGCCCTTTTGCTCCCTGTCCCCTCCTCCAGCCTCCCCCGGGGTGGTCTTCAGGCTTCCTCCTGGCCCACTCCCTTATGGTGTCCCTCCCTCACCCCGTGCAGACCTCTTCCTGACCCCACCGCAGCTCCCATTCCCCCCACCCCATAACTGACTTTCCCTGTGCAGCCACAAGCAGCAGTTCATACCTACCCTCCTCTTTTTCTAGCCAGTTTTAGCTTCTCTCTTCCTTTTTTTTGGTGGGGGGAAGAGCTGTCTTTATGCAATGATTATAATTTTTTCTTTCATGCTTTTCCTGCTCCTCGTGTCTGCATGTACCACCTTATTTTGAGAAATAGCTGACTTTTACTTACTTACTTACTGCTCCTCCTGGCCAAAACCCACTTCTCCACTCTAGACCTGCTTGCCCCTTCCCTTGTGAAAGGCAAAGCTTATTCACCTTAGCAGCATGTACTAAATGGCCCTAATGATGCCCAGCTAAACCTGGCAACTGAACTGAACCAGATGTCCTCCTCCATACTTGCTCCTTGCATCCACTGGGTCCATGCCTGCAGCCACCCTGGTCTGCCTCATCCATCCAAAGATGGAAGAGTTTTTCCTGGGGAAGATGCAGTTTGGCCGGTATGGTAAAGAGCAATGCTGATAATCCTTGCATCCCGCCAGACTAATTTCAGTAGCCGCCCATCGGCAGGGGTGTGCCGGAGAGGCTGGAAGGAGAGGCAGCACACGAGCCCTCACCTTCCCCTGCCAGAAGTCGAACCCACCTCCTCAAACTGGTGGCTGGGGGAATGCGTTATTGGTACCAGATCTACAGTCTTCATCCTGGGAACACCAAGCATGTGGAAGGAGGAGAAATGGGTTTATCGGGGCCCTTAGGGTGTGCGGTTTGTTTTCCATAAGACCTTGCAGGAAAGATGGAGTTTTGGAGCAGCGTAACTAGCTGCCCGTGTCCTACAGTGCACTCTCTGGGGTTTAATAAGGCACAAGGCATCTATGGACACTCCTCCCCAGGTGGAGTCTAAGAAAACTAAGTGCCTAATACATGTTGAGAGCCTGCAGCAGATGCCCATTCGCACATGCTCACTTGATCTGTCTTTCCTCTCCCAGCTCAGTATTTTCATAAAACTTCTAGGGCATCATTAGCACCCTTTCCCTCACTCACATGGGAATGAACCTGGCCAAACATGTAAAATGTCATTTTAGAGGGCTAAGGGTGTCTTGCTAACTGTAGACACACACACACATATGCTATATGCAAAACCTTCATGTTTTACTTAATGATTCTGGCTTTAATATAAACTTTGGAAAAAAAAAAAAATCAGCCAAGCCAAATAACCTTGTCAAATATCTGCACCTAGCAGGCTGCGGGATGGTAAGCAGCGTAGAAACCGTGCTTCACATTAAAAAAAAAAGAAAGAAAACCTTTCCCCCCAACTTCCTGCATTAATCCTCTTCGCACCCCCCCTGCGCGCTGAAGCGCACACCCCCCCACCGCCTCCCAGAAATGAGCTCATTGGTTTCCAGAAAACACCGCCTTGTCCCGTCCCCGCGGCAGGGATCCCGGGTGCCCGGGGTGCCTTCGGCTTTCGCGTGGGTGCCGGTGCCCCCACGGCACAGGTCTAGATCGCTAGGCGTGGGCCAGACGCCCGGCGAGCAGCAGCACGTGGGTACGTGTGCTGGGGAGCTGGGACGGGCTGTGTCACCGCCGTAGTGGATGGTGAAGGTTCGGCGGGGTCCCTCGGCAGGAGCCGACCTATCACAGCTCCGGGCTGATTTCAAACTTCCCTTTTGCGGTTTACGTCGCCTCGATTTATTCATTTCCTCGTAATTTACAGATAGACATCAATGCTTGCTATATTTAAACGGTGCCTGTATCTGTGTGGGGATTGTAGGTGAGCCATTTTATTCGTAGAGTGATGGTTTTAAAGGAAAGTGAGACTTCAGAGTCACCAGTCAGGCTGGCGCTGTCTCATGAGCGAGTATGGGTGACCTGCATCCGTGCCCAGGGATGCCAGGCAAACCCCCTCCCTGGCCCAGGGCACCTGGGACGCAGTTCGTGGCTCCTCCACCTGCCTGCCACCCCACCACAGAGAAGGCTTGTCCGCCTCTCTCCCATTCGCTGCGCAAAGACCAGCCACCATCTGGGCTAATTAGTTCAAATAATAAAATTGTTAGTGGTGCAATGAAAACTTCCCGGATTTGGTTATACTGGGGGCGGGAGAAGCTCTGGAAGAAAAAAATTCTCTTTCGTTTAAAAGGAAAAAAGATTTTGCACTATTCCCATGCAAATGTCTGTCATTTCTTTCACCATTTTCTTTCGGAAAGCCCAAGCCTAGCAAAAGCTACCGTGACGAGTTCTTCAGGATGGTGACCTATGTTAAAAATCACACAGCAGCAACTCCTCTGGATGGAGGGTCTCCAAGTATTTGGGGAAAAGTTGAGATAAGGGGTGAGGATAGCATGAATTCTTCAGACCCGGTCTGGGTTTTTCAGCTGTGTTGTGAAAAACCCCTTGCTCTAAACAGCTCTGACCTTTCCTATTTCTTGGAGACTGACGTCTCTACAGTAGATACACGATGAAGTCACTCACCCTGTTTTTGAAGTCTTTCTCTCTCACTACTCCTCGCATGGGTTTTTTCTGTGGGAGGGGACAGTCATGAAGAAGACTAAACCTCTTGATCATGTGTGAAAAAAGGAAATGAAAATGAGTTATTGGAGATGTAACTAGACCTGACCCATAACTCTGGTTTCTGAGGATATAAAAATCGTGACACCCAGGAGAAGTTTGAAAGGAAAAAGGTAGGCATCTAGCTCTAAAAGCGATTTTATCTGAAGCTAGATGCTCTGTGCTAGAAACTGGAAATGCTCAGCCTTCTGTTTTACGAGAGAATTATGAATGGCTGTAACAGGAGCGTGAGAAACAATTGATTCAATCACCTCCTTGAGAAAAAGTAATTTGAATGTGGTGGCTTGGGCTGAAATAAGCTGCGCGTCAGCTTCCTATGGGAAAGCCTAGCATAAATGATTGCCACAATTATATTCTGCTGAGCATTTTATCGTTTCTAGGGTGAGAATCACAACTGGCAAGACCCAACATCCTATTCACAATTACAGGAATTGTGGCGTTGTCTAGAGGTTCACTTTCAAAGGTGGTGCCCCATCATGCTTGGCACTGTGCAAACAGTAAGAAGCACCGCGTGCCTTTAGAGCTTGCTGTCAATGTAGAGGAAGATTGAGAGAGGACCCGAAAGAGAGCCAGACGTGTTAGCTAGACCCACAACAAGGTATTTAGCAATGCACATTACTAGATGGCTGCAACCACCAACAAAGAAAATTTCTTCATGACCACATACCAAGGCTGGTACCTATATTAGACCAGTAGAAGAAGGCATAAGACCACATGAGATGAGATAAACAGTCCCCTGATACATGAGCAGGACTTACCCGTGAACAAAGACAGGCTAATGCATTTTGGAGACAAACAGCAGAAGTTCTTGAACCTGGAAGTGTCTGACCTCTGCCTGTGCTGCTCTAGGCATCCCCAGCTTGGAGAGACATTCTGCATTTTGCAGACCTGAAGAAATCAGGGCATTCCTCTAGCTGCCTGATCCAGATTTAAATATCTGCTCTTCACGAAGGAAGTGTGAAGGAGCAAGGTGGACAACATGATGAGGATCCGATGAAATGCGTTTCATGCATGTGGTGATGCACACGTTGCACTAGTATTGATATAGCTGAGAGCTTGGCAAGCATCTTTCAGCTTCTAAGATGCAAGTATCTGCTCTAACCTCACTAGATTCATGTGGACATTCACAGAACTTCCTCTGGTAGGTGGTTTCATTGATACCACATGGACATCGTTTCTGCCTGGCCAGGAAAGGGATTAAAAGCTGGGGTGAGCAGTCAGGCCAACCGGAATACACAGGTTTTTGAATTTCAGACATTTGTAGAGCAAGAATGCAGAAGCTGGTCTTGAAACCAAAACAGAGCAAGCCCAAGGGTCAAAGATGAAACCACTTCCCAGGAATATGGAGGACACGCACTACCTGTGGTTTGAGAAAAAAAGTCACCTAACGCTGTTCTCTTAGCTCGAGAGGCAGAATTTGTGCACAATTCACGACCTCTCTTTTGAAGGGAGTGGGAAATGATAGCCAAAGCCTGGGAGACTGATTTCAGAAAAGTGTCCAGCACAAAGTCCCATGTCTGGCCTCAGTTGGCAGCGCTGTAACTGGAGCTACTGGAAACTGCCAGCTGGCCTGCAGAGACATGTGAGGCAGCCATGCTGCGCCAACACTGTGGAAACAATAAAAACGCATTTGCAAAATGAAGTCCTGTATTTCATCTCCATTGTTTCTAGGGCACGAAGCTACTCCTATCTAAGAGCTGAAAATATGGACTGGGCTCTACCTTTTTTTGACTATTGCCTTTTTGTGAAACACCACCCTGTGCGGAGCCACTCAGACATCAGCTTTCAGGTCAAACGCTGCAAAGTGGAAAAAACAAACCCAAGCCCAGAACCAAGGCATCTGGCTTGTTTTTCAGTTTTCACTTGAGCACAGGTGATTGCCTTACTCTCTTGTCGGTTGCCAAAAGGGCAACGGCAACCCATCCAATCTGCGTGTTCATCAGTTATTCGATGTCTATAGTTCAAGGAGTGTTATTTTGAGACACCTAGGTTAGCTCCTCCTTGACTGTCATTTCAGCACAGTCAAGGCGCTGAGCATTTTGCAGGCATTCGGGCAGTTGGTACCTATAGCCCAGCAGCGGAGTCGGTTGTGGGATGCAGTGGGTATAGCCACCCTGCTGGGATGCAAAGAGGATGCGCTGCCTGGCTACACGCTGGAAAGCTAAGTGCTGGAACGAGCTGCACACCAGCTACCTCCTAACTGCTCTGAGTCACAGGGACCTGTCTACTTCTCTTCGGAGCCGACCAAACTCACAAGCACTTGATCACAAATAAATAACTCTTGGCCTCCTACTAGCCAGATCAGAGTTCAGATAAAAAACACCCTGGCAATCTTTAAAATCTTGCCGTCCGAGTTCAGCTAAACTTGACATATAGTTCTGCCTGGGAAAGGAGATACTATGATTGTTTCAAACTACTTGGCTTGGTTTTTTTCGGTAAGTAAGTAAGTACTCTTTCTCTCTCTCCCCCCTCGGCCTTTCTACAAGTATACACAGACAATGATCTGAGAACGTGCAAGAGAAAATGCTTTACTTTTTCCTGAAAGCTCTCTGCTGAAGGTGGTGTTTCCCCACCTCCACGCTGCTGACAAATGCTGATGTAAACAGCATGTATATGCCCGTCTAAAAGGCCACAGGGGTTTTCACGTGAATCCTGTGTTTTTTCCACAAACCCTATTACACTGTATTTTAGCTTAAAATATATCTATCTCCTCACTTCTGGTTAACCTACAATCTCTTTAAGACTAATACAGTTTACAGCAGGAGGTAAAACCACTTAGCAGAGCCAAATTTTGAATATAGGTACTTCAGCTGCAGAGCTCTGGCACAAAACCCTTTCAAAAAGAAACAATTGTAAGTGCGGCTGCATTAAAATCAGAGAAACCAACACCGACACAAATTGGACGCTGAAATTGTTTGAAAACACACCAGCTATGCCTTTGGTGTTGATGGGAGTAAAACATGTCATTTATAACGCCACCGAAATCATAACAGGAAGGAAGTAGACCTCAGAAACTATAAACAGACGTTAACAGAAGTAGGAAGTACTTCAAATGCTTTCACGTAGTGACTGTAAAAAAGATACTAAAAGGAGAAAATGTTTTCAGGGTTTTTTCTTGTTTGCTTTTTTTTTTCCACTTTACGTATCCATTAGTTATTTTGAACAGTAAGAGATGGTCACAGAAGTCAAACGCAGCTTTAAAGTCATCATATGCAAAATAATTATGGTTCAAATCAACAGCTTGATTTTCCTTCCACTCTTCCCCCTGCCCCATCCCTCCAAGAAAAATATCTCAACATCTTTGCTTGGTTAAAATAAGTCCTTCACCTGCATCTCTCTGCATTCAAACTAAGCAAGTTGTGTTTGGCCAGAAAGTAGATTGTGCACTTCTCCCTCCCTCTTCGCAGCCGCCAGCTTTAAATCATGCTCCGTCAAGGAAAATAATTAAAAGCTTATTCCAAAGCTAAAAATAACGCACCTCGATAGTCAACAGGAGCCTCCACATAAAGAGAGAATGCCCGCCCCCATCTTCAGACACTTCACAAATCTCCTACCTACTTTTCAGGCCTTGCTCTGTCTGCAAGCTACGCACCCAAGGACCCTTCTCAGGACCCCAATTTCCAGTAAATAGGGTCTGCCCGGTGAAATTCACTCCTATTCTTCACTTCACTATTTTAGTTCGCTTGTCATACTCCTTTTCACCCTTTCCCAGCTTTTCCCACTTGAAAGCACTCTGGAAACGAGTAGTAACCCCCAGCGACCAGTAACTACCAGCTCCAGCTCCAGCCGCCAGCCCGACAAGCAGCGGTTCAGAGTCCCCAAGCGCTGTGTGGGGCAGGGGGGGGCACCAGCGCGGCCCCCAGCCCCGGAGGCCATGGAGGGCAGGGGCAGAGCCCTCAGGTGCGTGGCAGCGCCGGATCCCCAGCTGCAGGGCTCCGCTGCATCGTCCGTGGTCCGGGAAACCAACAGCCAAAGGGCAACCTCCCTTTTCTCCCTTTTTCTACTAACTGTAGCTAATAGTGCAGACATTTTCGTAAGAAAAAGTCCTTACCTTTTGACCTTTCCCTGCACTTTTGGCTTAGAACACAGTTCCCCATAGACCTAGCCAGCAGTGCCGCCCAGGTTCACGGCGCAGAACCGCGCATGTTAGATTCGCCCCGCTACTGAAAACAACACATACGAATCGAGTTGGTAGGGAATAAGGACTTTATTCTAAGATGTGAGCTGAAGCAATGAGCATAAGAAGCAACGACCACTAGGAAAAAGTGAAAAACACATCAAATATTTGTATTGTACCAGTTCAGTTTGAACACAAAAGTCCCTTTCAGTAAAATGTATGCACAGGCCAAAAGCATATGCAGAAGCTCTGAAGGTCACCTAGAGCAGTGCTTTTAATGTCCAAGAAAGAGGTCTCCCCTATGAAAATCTTTGTCAGGAAAAACACTTAAAGTAACAAAGAACACAAAAGTAAAAATGATCTGTTAATTCCGCTTGGCACTGTGGAGGAGGGGGATAATATATCCCAAAAGAGTATGCATCTTTAAGATGTATAAATTCAAAGTCCCTAGAACACAAGTCTGCTGCCAGACCAAGTACCAGTTTTTCTTCCTCATTTAGAAAGTCAAGTGAAGTATGTCTGTTAAGCATAGGGCGATCATGTTTTGGAGTTAAAGCTACTCAGATCACACAGTCTGCTTGCCAGCAAGGAAATTTCACTGACATGCATACCCAACAGACCTCTTCTCTTTGTCTTTATAATGGCACCCTATCATTAAAAGCTGCAAATTGCATCAAATTGTACTCCTGCAAAATTTTTGAAAACAAACATTAAAACGAGTATTTCCTTGACTGTCTTAATATGGGAGGCCAAATGCTGCTCTCCTTGAACTCTCCCTTCACATTCATTTCAGTACCACTGGAAGGAAGCTGCGAGTGCACATGAAGAGCAGAGCTGGCTCTCTGTAAGTCAGAGATGGTGGTTATTTTAACGTGGCTCATGCATATGACATCAAAAAAGGGCTACCAGGACCATTTCTGTGCTATTTTCAAGGTCTGACAACTTAACTCTAATGCATACATATATATATATATATAATGCATAGTAGCTTTCAATTATAAGAAAAATGTAATTTATTTTTAAACCTGCTCTTCGGGACTCTAGAATTCTAGTGGTTAATCCACTAAATCCACAGGTAACATGAGCTGAACGGTCACTTTTCTTAACACAGTACCATAAATGCATCACCTTAGAAACTGCTATTATGGGGGCTAATCCAGTAACAACAGTGGCAGCAACAAAATTCATTGTCAGGACAAATGTCAGTCAGGCATTAAAAAAATATGTCTCTGAAGAATTGCATTGTTTTTAAAAAATACACTGAAATATTCTATAGAAGAATATAGGCATCACACTTATGAATCTAAATTTATAACCACTTACATGTATCAGCTATTCTCAATAAACCATCTACGTTTGCTACCCACCTATAGTAGCTACAGTTTCAAATTGGGAACACCGCAAATTTATGTACTTTCCCTGAGATCAGTAATCCAAAATAAATAGCCCTGCAAATGCAACAGTGTAAACTCTGGATTTAAGTCTTCGGTAAGAATCAGTCCTCAAAACCCAAGGAGAACATTAAGCAAACGTAAACATAGCAATATTTTCGTCAGTTTTGAGTTAATCCCAGCAACAGTGGAACCTATGTGAGATGTAGCATCCAAACATTGAAGACCCGTCATTTGTATCATACAATATGGTTGTCCTAGTTCACTTTCCTATCATTGAACCCTTGAACACATCCAGCTGTGATGTGGATCTCCAAATTGCGACCCAGATCTGCTCCTCCACTCTGCATAATCTTTACAGTGCCTTTAAAAACACTCTTTCTGAGGATCTTATTCTTGAATAGAGGAATGGCGAATAGATCTGTGATAATCCTCTGGACTAGTCATAAGTTCTGGTAAATCATAGCCTCTCAGAAGATGTCCACTGTTTTGTTGAGCAAAGTAATACAGCTGCCTGGCAAACATTGGTTCAACCTTAAGAACAGACAAAATGTTAATCAGACATGTGACAAAATTTCATGCTCCCCATCTTAGTTATTTATGCTGGTTTTAAGTTAAAAACGAGGCAGGACAAAACAGTTCTGCTTACCAGAATGGGAAAACGATTTCAGTGGTCTCACTAATCTCTGTTTTAAGCCAGGCTTTGCCTGTTCTGCTGCCAAGTGCCTTGCTAACCGCACACACTCCTTACCTCCACGGCCTTCGTTTAGAAGGCGCGTACCAGTGACACAAACGATGTATTAGCAATTACAGCCCCTTAGCCAGCCCCTGGGCGTGAGCAGTGCCTACAGGCCAGACACGTCCGTGGCCACTCGACATGTTCGAATGCACACGCAAAGCGCTGAAAGTCTTGTCTGCATTGTAAAGTACTTTGAGGACTTCACTTGAAATGCTGGAGCGCTCAGACTGAGATACGCTGCCAAACGACTGTGTTTGTTTGAAATCAGACTTCAGTCTAACACCAAGGTTACTCTTATTTCTGTTCATTCAAGCTCTGATGAAGAATCTGTTCAACCACCAAGAGGGATTTGTACGATTTAACGCTGCCTTCACTTCTGTCTCTTCAGAAACCCCCGTTCCCCCTCAGGGCTCTGGGCTCTGACTGCAAACATTTAAGTTGCACACTGAGAACAAACACCTGAAGCTCTCCTTACTCTCAGGGGACGGACAGGTTGGACAACTCTTCTCTACAACCCTCTCCTGATGGTCAGCCAGCCCCTCCACTTTAAGACACGGGCACCATTTTGGAGGAAAAAACACGCTGTCTGTGGGTCCCACCTCTGGGAAGGGAGAGAGCCAGAAGGCATCGCTGCCTTGGAGCAGCCCCACCGTTCCCCCTTCCCTTCCACCCATCGGCGTTCAGAGGCAGCTGAGCACCTCCTATCCCACCGCGGGGCAGAGGGGAAGGCAGCGGGGCAGGTGAGCCAGACAGCTCCCGGGGCATAGCTGTTTGGTGGGATGGTAGAGCCCCACCAGCCCATGAGCTGGGACAGCCCGAGACGTTGAGCAGGTTGAGGAGCAACTGGCAAGGGGGAAGCAAAGCTCTGGAAAGAGCAGGAGGTACAGGCTCACAGAGAAGCTGCCAGGACAGGAGATGGAGAAGGGGGCTGGAGAGGGGATGCTACAAAGGAGGGATGGAAAGCTGGAAAGCCAAAACGGGGATGGAAAAGAGTTTAACAAGAGATGGGGATGGAGAGCTACCTCTAACCATCCCATCGCTTGGGATGGATTTGTGAGCTTCCCACCTTCCACCCCAGAGATTTGCTAAGCAGCAGTGTACCAGTTCAAAAGCTACGCAGCTAAGGGGAGGCCAAGGCTTATGACAGAAGTCTGACTTGGGACCCGTGCTGCTACCAAAGGGGCTTTCAAAAAATTAAAAGAGACACCAGTTTTCTTCCCAAGTATGCGATAAGCTAAACCCTACCGCTAACGTGTGCATTATCACCTCTCTTGTGGTTTTATGGGCCAATACAGCCAATTTAGAAAGTACCTGGTCTCAGTCTCCGTCATCACCCTCTCTCGGATAGCATCCCGAAACACTAGCTTTGAGTGTGTGCGAACTGTGGTCAGTCAGCTCAAAAGCTTGCCAGCTACCTTAACCCCGAAGCTGCACAGGCAGCCCCTGCATCCCATTAAGGGCTGAGGTCCCTGAGATGCAGGCTGGGATTCTGGAGCATCTTCAGGTGCAACGGTTGTGAAAGCACCGCATCCTGCGCCAGCCTCATAGCCCAAGGAGCTGTGCAACTGGGCTGGCGATAACAACACAGCCCAGCTCTTCCAGGGTACCTTCCAGCATTAGGTTTTGAAGGGATTTGCAAGTGATCACGGATGACGCTTACGCTCTACAGAGAGGGAAATCAGGTGCTCTGCCCTACTGAGGGCTACCGGTCAGTCCTTGGCAGATCTAGGGATTCATCCCTGGTCTGGATGGTGGTGCGTTTTCAAGAATTTGTTATCTCTCTCACAACCTACACAAGGTAGAAAAGCCTGACTGGCAGCTTCATATCCTCCAAGGAATATGTTTCTTTTAGGTAAGGCAGAAGTCCTACTTACATGGGCTGTAATTAGCTTCCTCTGCCTCTGCGGATCTGGAAATTCCTCCCCAAAGCACAGAGCAACCTGGTATCTCGGCAGTGGACGTCCATGGTGAGCAAAGGCTTGCAGCTCTGGGAAGAGAGAAAGGGCTGTGTTGTAGGTTAACCCTGGCAGGCAGGTAAGCACCACACAGCTGCTTGCTCACTCCCGCCACTGGGATGGGGGAGAAAATTGGAAGGGCAAAAGTGAGAAAACTTGTGGGTTGAGATAAAGACAGTTTAATAGGTAAAAGAAAAAAAAAAAAAAGACAAAACAAAACAAAGAAAAAACAAGTGATGCAAAAAGCAATCGCTCACCACCAACCGACTGATGCAACAGCAACCTCTGGCAAACTCCCACCCCAGTTTTACTGCTGACCACGAGGTCATATGGTAGGGAATATCCCTTTGGTCAACTTGGGTCGGCTGTCCTGGCTCTGTCGCCTCCCAGCCTCTTGTCCACCCCAGCCTACTTGCTGTGGGGGCAGAGTGAGAAAAGGAGAAAGCCTTGATGCTGTGCAAGCATTGTTCAGCATTAGCTAAAACATCCCTAAGTTATCAGTGCTATTTTGATCACAAATCCAAACCATAGCACCACATGGGCTGCTATGAAGAAAATTACCTCTATCCCAGCCAAAACCAGTACAGGCCAGTAAGAAAGACTTTGTGGATGGCTGAGCTCCAAATGGAGGACCCTGGAGCACAGTGGGAGAAGATGAAGTAACTCCAGGGGAGGATGAGAGAGGTCAGGAAAAAAAACCACGAGGTAAGGAGAAGACACTGAGTTTGGAGACTTTCCCACAGATCAGGGGGAGCTAGTTTTAACACTGCAATTCTTCTATTTGCCTTGCCTCACAAGTCATTTCTTATGCACAAATGGGATGTCTTCCAATTAGTATTTCTACTGGGCCTTGACAGCAGAACCTCCTGGAGCAAACACCGGTGGTAACTGGGACACACTCAAGCGGATGCCCAACAACAGCACTGAAAGTAATGGCTTAGTAGAGCCCGAGACTCAAAGTACTGCCAGGAATGAAATTCAGCCTCAGCTAGACACAGTCATGGAGCCACTGTCACCACTGTGCCTAGTGGGGGACAGGGAGGCATGGAAAGGTGACGTACTTAAGCCATGCATCGAACCAGCAAAAGAGCCTGTGTCTTCTGTGCTCCTTTACTCCCTTCACTAACCCACACCCTTGCACAAAGGGAAAAGGTCAAATGATGTTATTACTCCAATAGTCAAAGTGGCCCCTAAGAAAGATAGCTGGGGAGGCCTTCATAAGGGACTTCCACTTGAACCAAAATCATTATGTTGTGTTTTAGGCACTGTATTTCCTTCCAGGAAAAAAAAAAAAAAAAAGAAAATTGCTTCTAATATCCTCATTAATGTCTGCATTATGTGAAGTATTTCTACATAGTTGATTGGTAAAGATTTCACTTTAATTTATAACCTTGTTCATGCTTTCTGGAAAAAGATGAAATTAATATTAAAACCAATGTCTTATAATGAAGCACCCCCTGCTATACAGGGAAAGGAGAGTCTTCAACTGTGGCATGACAAATGCACCTTTTCCCAAAATACACCCCTGCCATTTCTACTCTAACTGCAAGCTTTTCAGACCAAGGTGTGAATGCAGTGGCTACCACAACAGTGTCCCAACCCTGGCTTGGGACTACTGGTCTTACTGGGAGGGTCAGTTATAAGAGTAAAACTATAGGCAGCTCACTTAAAACACAGAGTAAATCATAGTTCTCCCCAGGGTCTCCCTCAAAACCCTGTTTTCCTTTTTTTTTTTTTTTTTTTTTTTTTCCTTTCCCCCCTGTTTTATTTGGCCTCAGCAATTCTCCAAATCCTGAAAACCTGTGGGAGTGCTACACAGCAGCCCGTGGCATGGACCTGGAGAAGAAAGCGCCTTCCTTCCCACCAGCAGGATAATTGGGGCTTGAGGTCAGCCTCGTGCTTCTCCAAAACCCTCCACTTGCTCCATCTCCCTCTCCAGGCCCAAGCGCCTCCTCCAACACCGCAGGGCTCCCCATGCGCTTCCCCAAAACCTTCCCCACCTCCCGCTACTCCGGCTCCAGCCGCCCTTCCTTCTGCCAGGCCAACCCTCCTCTGGCTGCCGCCCTCACGCTCCCAAATTCTCTGCCTCTATCCTCCTACCCTCCACCCAGCCCAATTTACTGCATTTATTACGCAGCACTCCCGAGCGACCATCCACCTGTTTTCTGATTTATTGCCATTTTGGCCTTCTCAACAGTATGGGCTGCTCAACACGGGCCTCGATGCTCCAGCAGAGTTTGCATTGCGGGGTCCAGCTCCCCAACGGGGTCCTTACGGCTGTGGTCCACAGCAGTTCTGCATCTGCCCTTTCCTCTGCTGTTCAAGATTTCCTCTCCTGGTAGAGATCTCCTGCCTCTCTTCCCAAGTAAGGCCCAGTTTCCTAAGAGGGGAATCCCCAAGCTTGCCCGCAGTCTGGGACCTCAGTACATTCAATTAACATGTAGATGTGATACGCCTATGGCAAGTCACTTACAAACCTAGCTGAGCATCAACACATGCAAAAACTCACTCTGCACACACCACAGGCTATGACTTCAACCACATGCTTGGGTTTGCACAGGCATTGGTGCATAAGTAATTTAGGTGGAGGAAAAAATAACTATTGCTTGAGCTTATCTTTGGGGTTAGGTGTCTAAAAAGAGATGTCCTGTCAACCGTTTGGAAGAACCCAGACTACATCTAAAAAAACACCTGAGAAAAGGGAAAGGGATTTCCAAAACCATCATCAGAGGCAGAATTATACATGTTTAAATTAGCATGTGATTGAAGCCCAAGCTAATACCCTGACCTCAAATTCCCCTTTTTAACTGTCAATTCTCATATCCATATGAGATTTCTCTCTTTAAATTCATTTCTTGCTTGACCATTTTGCTGGGATGGTGCATCAACCCTGGAATATAAAGTATGCTAAAGCTGTTGGTTTGGGTTTGGTGGGGTTTTTTAATTTTGGAAGGCTTTATTCTCCTGAGAGAGTCATGCCAATGCTGATGCCCTGTTCTAATAGGAAAACACACCAAACCACAGGCACTCAGTTCACCTATAGCGACGCCACACATCTCAAAGAAGGGCCAGTGTGTATTCCTGCTGCTCAGGCTGTCCTCCGGGACATTGCCTGGCTCCCACCAGTTTCGTTCCTCTGGGTGGACAGCTTTGCTCCCTCTAACTGCTCAGAAGTGCTGGGAAGCGGGGCTGAGGCTCTGCCCCTGCCCTCCATGGGCTGGAAGGAGAAGGCACCGTCCTGAAGCGTGCCCTTGCCCCCTCTGTACTGCCCTGTGCAAACCGAGACCTTCCCACAGAGCTCTGGAGAGGCAACGCACCTCCTTGCTTAGAGTATTAGGCAATCCTGAAACTCCAAAGGTTGTGAAATCCTTTTCACCCCCAAGATATCTTTTAAACACTGGCACAGACTGAAAAGAAGCCTTTCTGCTGAAATTCATGCTGGTATTTGTATATTCTGAGCAAGATCTCGGGCTCGCTCTGGGTCAAGCTGAGAGCAGTGCCAGTGCAGACCAGAGACCTCCCCAGGATTCACACTAGCAGATCCCAGATCAGGAATCCACTTTCCTCTGTCACTCAGTTTGTGGAAAGACTATTTTTTTAGGTTCCTCCTTACACTTCTTAAAGAGATGTGGGGTTTTGGGTGTCACCAGGTGAGCATCAGTTCCCTCCTCCTGGTTTGTGCAGGGGCATTGAACGTGCACAGAGAGCGGAATTTGACAGGATTATTCAGGAGTCAACTACCCCTTGACTGCACTTGCCCAGAAGAATTGAGGAGTAATTCTTACTGTAATTCATAAGGTAACACGAAAAGAGGACTCCCATAAAGGTGATGTGGAGAGCGACCAGGTGACATCTCCAGAAACGGTATCAAAGCCATAGCGGTAATTACCTGCTAAAAACTGCTGAGTATCAAAGAGCTTGCATGTTTGGTCCCGCTCCAGCTTGTTGGGTCGGTCACTGCAGAGCGCCAGAGGCCCATCCCAGTAGATCCTGCTTTGGCAAAGTCTCTTAGCGTAGAGGCCATCAGGTGCCATCCACAGTATTACTCCTCGTTCCAGGTGGTTCAGTAATTTTTCTATGTTCTTCCTCTGGCCGTTATCCTCTGGATAAGGGAAGATAACTTGCTCCAGGCTGCTGACCTCGTAACTTTGGCCATGGGATATCCTACAACCTTCAGGACTAGAAGTTGTCACCTCCTTTACCAGTATTTCACGGTAATATAAGCAGATGTGGAGTCGACAATCTACAAGGAGAAAAAAAAAAAAAAAAGAATCATTGTGATACATTAGTGTGAATGGTTTATGTTTCAAAGCTGTACTAAGACCAAGAGACAAGTTTGCATGAGATTTCTGAGCCTGGTGGTCACCAACACCCAGAAGACAGGCTCACATTAGCAAAAATCACATAAAGAATATAAATACTAAAACTTCTGGGGCACAGTAGCATTAATGATCTCTCAATTTATTATAAGGGCTACCGATGTGGGAATTTGGTAGGAACTAACATCCCGCAAACTTCACATTTCCGTTTAAATGGAAAAGTCTGCACACTAAAAGTTCATCACATTCTCCAAGTTCATGTCACAATTAAACCCACCAACTCAGTACACTTCCTCAGATTTAACCAGGAAGTAGCTGTGTTTCTCCCCAGCTTTTGCATAAAAGAGGCTTCTGCACAGGCGACCTGCAAACTTGCACTCAGCTGCCTGAAGAGAAGTGACTCCTGGCTCCAGCTCCAACAGGGCTGTACCTGAAATCCCCAGCCTTACTTCCAAATGGCCACTCGGTCAACTTGGCTAACCCCTAAGAACTCACACAGCACTGAATATCTATATCTATATAAAAAAAAAAAAAATGTGTGTGTGTATAATACATGTTTATATACACATATATACACACATACAGACCCTGATTCAGGAGAACAATCCCGCTTGGGAAACCTGCCGAGCATCATGTTATAGGTTTATCCATTATTTCTGTGAAAAGCACATTCCCACACCTTCTCCCAGTTACTCAGAAAGTCGCCCAGCATCCGGATGTCTGCAAACCTGGCTGAAATAACTTCCCTTTTCTTTCCTGAATGCCTTTTTTTCACCACGAATAATGAAGCAGAGCAAAGCCAGATGGCACCAGCAGGAGCACAGCAAGGTACCCAGGTAACACCGGTTTTTGGGGGGGCTCCTCCCAAATGAAGAACTGAGCTAAAAGTCACTGACCCCCAAAATTTCCAAACTCCCCTGGGAAGGCCTGATTTGGTGGCTCACTGAAGCAACCCAGCACTAACACCGTGAGCCAGCAAAGCACTTCCATTAACTTCAACCACCTCCATCCCTTGGAGCTGGGGCTGCAAGTGCTCAAGTATCCTGGAAGAGAGAGGCTTAAGCCAATACACCGAATTCATTCATTAAAGAGGTTTCTTTTTTTTTTTCCTTCTTTCCCCTTTCCATCAGAAAGGAGAGAGAGTGCCGGGGCAAGTCAGAAGCGGGAGTCTCTTGTCAAGCTCCCCAGAGAGGCCGGGGGGTTACGGACCTTACCTGACAGGGCGAGGGCTTCACCAGACCTTATGCTTGGCTCAATCGGGATGCCAGGAGTCTGGGACTCAGGAGGGGCACAAGCATAAAAGGTTCCTGTCACCTGACAACCTGTTTTCACAAACAAAAGTCAGTGACAGCTGCCTAAATCCTACAATAAAAGCTCGGGCAGAGATCACAGCGATGCAAAAGCGAGTTTTTCTGGGGCCCGCTAGGAACTCTCTCTCTTCCCCCCTTCTTCTTAAAAAGGTCCTATTTCCCAATTTTTCCAGGTATGCCAACTCTACCAATCTCTCCAGTTGTTATTTGGACTGTATTTTTATTTGGGACTGTATTTATATTTTAAGGGAGCATTAAATACTCCCTTAGTGTTTCAGTATTCCCCCTAGTCCTTTTTCCTTACCTAACATGTTTTTCTATTACAGAAATAATTTACATTTTTAACTAGCCCACAGTGCTCTTGAAAGTTGCCTGCATAAAACAATCCATTTCGTATAAGAAATTTTACTAAAGATGGGTATAACAATACAGCTGGAATTAACACTGTTTAAAAAGTAGGTAAAGAAAATTGTGCAGCAGGAGATTATTAGGGTTTTATTACCAGGACTACTATTAGACTGTTCCAAGAGATGCCTTTTAGTAAGTGGATTATAACACAGGCAATCGATGTTTTCCTCTGTCTCTTAATGTCGGTAAAAGTCTTTGGAGGATGATGCAAGTGACTTGCAGGCAAGTGCGCACTACCGTTCCCAGTGGCAGAACCCACCACAACCAGAAGCTGGAGCGATGTGGATAGAAAACACCTACGTCTCTTGACGCGTTTTAAAGCCCAATGAGGAAGCCAATACCAGCCACTAACAACTGCCTCGAAATTCAGCAAAGTGTCCAAATGTGTGTTTAACTGCTGCAGAGGATGTACTTCAGGGCAGAGTTCATTCAGCTTGCTACCTCAATTTTTTATTAGCAAATAGCTCAACTAAAAGCAAAGGATTCTGCCTAATAATTCCAATATACTGCCAGCAGAAGTTGCAAGGCACTGAGAATTTACTTCTTAGCAGATTTTAGATTTCTCTGCACCAAAACCTCTAGAGAGCTGTCCTCTGAAAATGTAGTATCTGCTCTAAGAAGTCCTTCCTCACTTCCCATCCTTTCCTGCCCTTCTGAGCCAGCTGCTTCTCCTCACAAAGCAAATGCCTATGTCCTCAGGTGAGTTATCCTGCAAGGGTCTATGGCACACTGTTCCCTTTCTCTTATGTTTTATCCTCTGCAGGCTTCAGCATTGCCAATTTTCACAACTCAGGCTTTTTCCTAAGGACGCAGAGCTTGGAAAGCCATGATTATGTTAGGCTCTAGTACTGCGAGATCTTCAGGGAAGGGAACGTCCTTTTATTCTGTTTCTGCTCTACCAGCCCCAAGAGAGACTCAATCCATGACAAGTTGTCCCATTGCTGCAGCACTAAAATAAAGTAATAATTTCAGCTTTCCTCTTGGGAGAATAATGCCATTCTAATCCACAAGGCTGGAGGGAAAACCTCACTGATGTGTGCCTCAGAAGGTCCAAAATCAGAAAGCGAAGCTAAAGGACACATGTTCCTATTTGGGGTTTTTTGGGGGGGTGGTTGCCTTCTTACTGCTCAGGGCTTTTGAGACACCTGAGGACTTTTGGGGGCTGACTTGTATCAGCTCAGAGGACTGCATAGCCCACACACCACATGTACGGTGGCAGCGAAAGCAAGAGCCAGGACAAAGGCTCTTGCCATGGACCCTGTGACTCTCTTTGAAGGGAGCCCAGCACTCCTCTCTGGCTACTTCTGCTAATTCCAATCAAAGCCACGAATAAGGAACCTGAAATCTGCAGTCCTCCTAGGTGACCAACCTCAGCAAGCAACCCTAAACGGGAGCGTCTTACCATTTTCACAGCCAGGCCCTTGCCAGTGATGACTGCGAGCTGCAAAAGGGACACTGGCACACTGGTAGGGGATGTCGGGATGCGGCTGCTCCGGGGCAAACTCCCTCCAGTTCCGTTCGTGGGGCACCATGTAGTTCGGTACCTATTCAATTTAAGGAGATTTTTTTTTTACTCGGCAGCTGTCAAAACTAATGCTATGCATTGCATCAGCTTTCACATCTCAGCTCCTTGATTTTCTCTGCCAAAGCCCGTGGAGGTCTAAGCACTGCCCAGGCTACACGAATGGCACTTCGCCACCACCACCAATGAGGCTTTCAAACAAACTTCTCACCACTGGTGTAAATAATAAGCAGGGTAGAATAACAAAAGGCAGTCAAAGCATTGCTGGTAAATGTTTGCTTGGAAGAACAAGGCTTCATTGGGCGCTTACATTCTAGCATCAACAGAATGGCAGTGCGCTAATATCTACCATCCAACAGAAAAGAGCTATTGCTCAGGGATAAACAACACCAATGGGAAATCAACTGCCCTGTGGCCTCATATGACATTAGAAAAGTTGCTTCTCGATTTCTCAGTTTTCATAATAAAGTTTCTTCCCAGAGAGAACTAGAGAGCCATGCCAGCAAAGACAAACATAGCACATAGCACAGAAATTATGCTGCTGCTCAATGTACAAGCACCAAGCGAAATGCATAATTAATGTCACACCTGAGATGGTAGTGAAGTGTAAGGAGAAGTTATTGGAAAGGGATGGTTCATCATTAACGGTTGCTCCTCCATGCTGATCTGTTTTGCACCTATGTTCACCAGAGGGATGAAAATAAATTGTCAACCACATCTTAAGGAAATCTGAAATTGGCACTTTGAAGACAAATCCATACAACCCGCCTTTGAACGAGCAGAAGACTAAAATGCCCTTCAGCACCCGTTTGGGACAGGATTCCTAGCCCTCCCTTGCAGGCAGCTCCAGGAAGCAGCCTGTCCCACCAGGCTCTCCAGTGCCCCACAGGAAAGTGCTGCCCAGCCATTCCCAGTGTGCCACGATGCCCCCCCGGGCCGTGCCAAGCCTTTACCTCCCGCAAGCCCTGCCTGGGACCGGGGGCTTCTTGGAGAGCAGGCACTGCCCCCAGCCTCTGCCCAGGAGGCTGCAGGCTGGGCATCCCTCGCTCCCAGCTCTTCCCCCCACAGCAGTTACCTACTGTCTGGCTCAAAACACTTCTGCTCTTCCCTGTATTCAAAACCTAGATCCAGCAAGCAATTTTTTTTTATTTTTTTTTTTTGCCTGTCCCTTGAGCCGCTTGCTTGGCTCTCGCTACACAGAACTGGCAGGGAGGCTCCAGCTAAAAGAGCAATTCCTCCAGCGATGTGCAGGGCCCCTGTCTGCATCTTCTGCAAGGGCTTCCTTTCAATGCTCCGACTCAAACGCCAGCAATTCTCCTGCAGATGCAGCCTCTTAAGTCATCAGAACAAGCTGCACTTGAGCCCTGCCATTTTGGCTCCTCAAAACACTTTTAAAAAGTGCAGGGCCGTTCCATAAAAGCACGCTTCAGTCCTCATATGCTTACAATGAGACATATTCACACTCAGTTACATTGGGAATTTGAGATGCTTTACCTTTTTTAGCTCCTTCTGGTACTATTCTGTACACTTTATAGGGATCTGAGATGTCCAGCTGGCTTCTCTCCACCAGTTCTTCAAAGTCATTGCTCTTGTTCAAAGCACACCTTAATCTTGTCTTCCAGGTAGGGGGATCTGGTTTATCAATGCCCTCTCTGAACTTTCCTTTAAAAAGAGCCCAGGCCTGGAAACATTTCAGATAATCAAAAGAACAAGAAGGAAGAAAAAAAAAAAAAAAGAAAAAGAATCAACTACAAGGTACAAGTCCACAATTCTTGAAACAGCATATACGTGTGTGCTTATATGTGCATGAATTTACTCCCTGCAGACTTAGGCTGAGAAAAAAGCAGCATGATAAGGTAGGAAAAACAGTTCAGCAGGCACAAGGGAAGGGCGAAAATGATCCAAGACAGCTGTGGAAACAGTCGTGCCGCAGTGCCACAAGCATTTAGCTCCACACGGAGAAGGGGGAAAGGGCGGGTGGTCTCATCCCGCAAACACCGGGGACACCAGGGCACAGCCAGGGCCACCGGGCAGGCAGCCGGCGGCAGCAGGCACCCAGCAGAGCCAGCCCGCAGAGGTGGGCGGCGAGGACGGGATGGCGAGGGGCCGCCGCAGAGCCTCCAGGCATCCCTCCTGCCCCGGCTGCGTCCCACAGCCCCAAGCCCCGGCTGAGCCCTACCTTGAAGAGGGCGGCATCCTCCTCGCGGTTGTAGTCCTGCTTGCCGGCGTGCTTCCAGGGGATGCGGAAGATGCTCTTCTCGTCGTTCTCCCACACCAGCCCCGGGTACTTGCCACTGTCTATCTGGTCGATCAGCCACTGGCGGAGTTTCCCGTTGCCACAGCTCACCGAATTCATCCCGCACTCTCCCGGCTCCAAGTTCATGCCACTCGTGTCAGGGGTCGGGTGTGGGGGGCTCGGGGTCCCTCGCCTCTCCGCACACGCCCAAGCACCGGCTCTCTGGGGGGCTGTGGAGGAGGGGGAGCGGGGCGGGATGGGGGGAGAGGAAAACCCACAGGTCAGGCGCTGGCTGCAGTCCCCATGTAGAGCCCTGCCGGTGGTCCCCAGTCCCTGGTACCACACGTATCACGCCGAACGGCAGCTACAGCGTGCAGGGCGGCCCTGGGGGGGGGCCGGGAAACACGGTACAGAGCCTCAGGAAACCGGGCACAGCCCCCCACAGCCCTCTCGTGCTGCAGACTTTGACAGACTTCCCCCCGTCCCGACACTGTTTTGCATGAACATACACGGGTAGTTGAAATTTTCATTGCAAGTGACTTAAGGCACAAACCCCTTGTCCTGCTCAGAGTTCAACTGGGTTTTTACCTTTTAATCAAAAAAGAAAAAATTGCATAAAAATGTATTTGCATATGACAGCGCACATACACAACATTAGACGCATGCACACGATCTGGAGGGCTTCACATGCAGTTATGATTTATGCGGCATCTAACTGTAACATCAAAGTAGTTTTTACAAGCTCACTTAAGCAAGACATATTTGAACACATGATGTCCTATACATATCTACCCCTCCAACTGCTCCCAACAGGCATATATAGTAACATTCAAATCTATACGTTGCAAATACCTAAAAGTGGAAAGACAGCAACCCACAGAGCCTGGCATAAGGGCACCGTCCCCAGGGACGCGGGAGCTAGCAGCCAGCCACGCAGAGCCCCAGCTACACGCAGAGTTGTAGGCGCGCACCGGGAGTGGTGCAGCTCTGCAGCGATGGGCACCCGCTGGAAAGGTCCTAACATGAGGACACAGACACCAGTGACGGGGACCTGGCGTCAGGTTTGTTGCCCCGATCTGAAAAAGTGCTTGAATGCCCAACAGCTTAGTTTGGTGGGTTTTTCCTCCCTCCCATTCCATCTAATAAAAAAGTGATTCCTCACCCACTGTCCTTGCCTCTCTACACACCGGGAGACTTTCAGAGACCCTTGTCGGGCAGGTGCACACTACTGTGAGCAGCCGGGCAGCTCTGCACCCCTCCCTCAGGCAGCAGCATCCCCCCGGACACCAAACCCGGTCCCCCAGCTTCTCCCCTGGGCACGATGTGCCGGGGGGGGGGGGCAGGCGGGGCCGCGGCTCACCCCTCCCAAAAGTCCTTTCCCCTCTTAGACAGAGCATGAAGCGGACCCCCCCACACCCCCTCCCGCGACCCTCCCCAGGGCAGAAGGAACCGGCAGGGCCGGGGGCCGTCGTGCGCCTTCACCTCGGGAGCAGATAACGGGGTGGGTATTATTTTTTTGCTTTAAATTAGGGGGGGGGGGGATTTTTTTTTTTAAAAAAAAAAAAGGCCCAGCGGCTCGCTCAGGTGCCGACAGCACCAGGCAAAGCCCAAACGGGGGAAAGCCGAGCTGCCCGCACCGCCCACCCCCCTCTCCATCCTCGGCCCGTCGGGTCCGGCGGCGGGGCCGCTCTGCCCGGGGCGGAGGGGGGGGGGGGCGGGCGGAGCGCTGCGGCGGCCCGCCGGGGGTCTGGGGAGAGGCTGGGGGGGGGGGGGGGGGGGGTGATCCGCCGCCGGCCCTTACCTCTGTCGCGGCGCTGGGAGCGGGCAGGGGGCCGCCGGCTGCCGGGGCGGCTGCTGCGACGGGGCGTACCGCGACTGGGCCGGCGGCACCGGGAAGTTTCTTTATATGATGGAGGGCGTCGTGCCCGGGCGGGGGGGGGGGGGGGGGGGGGCGGGCCCCGGCCCGGAGGTGGAGCCGGCGGAGGGGAGCGGGGACTTTGCGAGCTGGAAAACATCTGAGGCAGTGACATATGCCCATTGCTGGTAAACACACGCCGCGGGGCGGGGGGGGGGGGGGCGCAGCCCGGCGCCCTCTCTGCGTCCGCGTTGGTTTTTTTTTTTTTTTTTTTAAATCTATACAGACAGACGCATATACATAAATAGCATGGGGAAACTCCTACCTGCGATAGCCACGCGGCTTTTACTGTAAAAGACCCAGCTAGCTACACCCACCAGAAACATTCTAGACGGCGCCGGCCGGGCCCCCGGGCGGCTCGGGGAGACGGCGGGGGCATCCGCCCCCCCCCCCCCCCCCCACGCCGCGCCCGGGGCCGCTACCCCTTACCCCGCACCCCCTGCGACCCAAGCCGGCTTGGCCCGGGATCGCGGAGGGGGGGTGAGAAAGCCTCCCCGAGGCGAGGGGCGGGGGGCGAGCCGGCGGGCTTGGGGCTCGGGCTGGCCCCCGCTTTGCGGCCCGTAAGGTGTGAAATGGGGGACGAGGTCGGGGGGGGGGGGGGGGGCAGCAGCGGCCGCGGGCCCCGCAGGCAGCGAGCCCCGACGGGGCGGCGGCGGCCGGAGCCGGGGGCAGCCGCCGGGAGCGGCTCCCGCCCCGCCGAGCTCGGGGGATGCTGCCCCGGGAAAGCCCGTCTTAAGTAGCGGGGCTGGGTGGTGGGTAACCCAAAGTCCCCTGCCCTAACGTGGTGGGAGCCGGGGGGGGGGGGGGGGGGGGGATGATGAAGGAGCGAGGTCCGGGCTTGCATGAAAGTCTTTCTTAGCGCCTTTCGGGTTTCAAACACGTGTTTCGTGCCACGACACTTTCTTGTTGTTGTTCTGTTTTAACGTCTCCAACATACATCCACATCCTTTCTGCTGTAACGTATCAGATCAAAAAACCAGTCATCGCGCGCGGTGCTGGCAGGCCGCCGGTGTGGAGGGTACACGCAGAGTTTAGGATATTAATTGCAAATCTTCAACGCCATCTTCTGAAATTTAAATGTAATTATCGCCACGTTTTGAGGGAGAAGTGAGAAGTGCAGGCGTTTTTAGATATCGGGTTTGTAACACACCATCCATCCTCTAAAAAAAGAATTGGCAGTGCCCGACCAGAATCTTTTCAGTCGCAAGTTAAGGCACCTTCAAAACATTGAAATACGTCTTTGAGATTGGAGGTGACTGCCACCATAAATCAAGATGAGCAACCACAGCTTTACCAAAAGACATCTGAAAGACTTTCTGAAAATCCAATTTTGATTCCTAGGGGCAAGACTGTGTGGTATTCAGGGCACCAACTGTAATTTCATTAAGTATGAAACCACCTTGAAATACATCCTTATAAAATGAACACTTCTAATGCCTTCTCTCTTTTGCAGCTTTTAAGACGGCAAATTCTGGGCCGGTGTGAAACATGCAGGTTTGATCCGCATTAGGACAAACCCTTCAGGGGAAAAAAAGCATCTTTCTCAAATGCCGGAGAATGTTTTGAAAAACATAGTTGTTCTTGTCCAAAGAAATCCATGTATAGATAGAGAGGTAGATGAGTTACACATTCAGAAATCTTTAAGAGAAGACAAAGTCAATCATAAAAACCCCAGACAGTACCTATGTGGGAAATATTACCTGGCTGGGTAGTTGGTTGCTGCAAGAACTCTAATAAGAAAACTGTCTCCAGTTGCCTAAACATTAGAGGGGATGCTTAAAGCCAGACCCCTACATGCACACTCGGCCTTTGCAAATAAGTCTTCTCATGAGTAAGACATGCTAATCTCATTAGCTTTGCTGACTTCACTCCTCAGGGTTTCTGGACATCAGCCATTTCCATTTAAAATGGAAAAAAAAATTTAGGACCACCATTTTGGTCTGTAAAGTAGAAAACTGATCAATAACACAAGTGTGGTGTCTGCATTAAATGCTGCAGCAGTGCGCCAGTAAACTTTCATTGGGTGCTTTTGCATACGCTGAGAGACAATTCCTCCCTAACCAGCCTTGCTGGCGATCTGAACACTTACAGCACCTCACAGCCTGTTCAGCTTTTTCTAGTGATTTCCACACCATTGTGAGTGCCTGGCCCTTCAAACCTTACCCAAAAGCCCCGCTGCCTTCATGGAAGTTTTCTGTGTCGATGACCAAATTGAAGTCCTCTTGTGAAAACGCTCTTGCTGCTGTTTAACCACGGCAGTCACCGCTGGGCCTCCTGTTTTTTCACACTCTTAAGGTCACACTGACTAAAGGCATGCCAGGAAAAGTGACTGTTTCTTCTCAACAGTTGCTCACAAACCCTCAACGCATAGAAAGCTGGCTTCTGCTTTCACCAAACTCTGCTGAAGTCCCAGCTGACTCACCTGGGAATTGCACCCGAGGCAGAAAGCAAAGAGAGATGGCAGCTCAGACTGGCTGCCGGGGGCTCTGTGGTACAGTTCCCTGTCGAAAGGTTCAGTGCTGAGCCGAAGAGCACGCGTATTAAACGCTCTTGCGCTCAGGAGTTTCTCCTCCTTTCCTTCAGAAAGGTTGCCTTTGCTCTCCTGGGCGCAAAGCCTCTCCTGCCTCCCTAAAAACCCACGGGGTGAACCCAACCTCCAAGCCAGAGGGACCTGTTGGAAATACGCCGGAGGCAGTAGGTCTGGCAGCAGATACCCTTTGAGGATTGCCCCTCGTTCCGGGGCTCTCCCCGTGCCGGAGACCGCGAAATCCCCTCGGGCACCGGCGCAGGGGGAGTTCCTCTGTGCAGAAGAGGAACCTGCCGAGGGGGAGCGAGGGGCACCCACTGAGGGGCTGAGGGCTGCCCTGGTTGCACCCGCCATCCGTCCGCCTGCGGCTCCGTGCTTGCGACAGCAGGTCCCGGTGGGCGGTAAAGGTCCGGCCCCCCGCGCGCTCGCCGCAGCCCCGAGCAGACCCACCGGTGAGCAGCAGCGCGGCGGCGAGGGAGCTCCTTCCCCAGCGGTCCAGCTCTAGTCTTGGGTGAAGACCCTGACCAGGGCTCTTCAGGAACCCAGCAAAGCTTGTGCTGAAGCCCTTGACAAATGACGCCAGCAAATGAGTTTTCAGAAGTGGATTAAGCCCCTAAAAGTGGTTTTGGAAAGCCCGCAGCTGCCTGTCTACATCTTTAGCTGCCTCAAAACCCCTTTCCTGAGATGGAGGTGTTCGAAAGGCACGACACCTTGCCGTTGGCACTGGTTTCCACTGGATGTCTCCTTCCCTCAGAAGTCCTCACAAATCCCTGTTGCAAGTCCCTGTGAGATGATGCCCTCCGCTGCCCAAGGCAGCGGCACAGCTCAGACCCCAAGAATCGGCGCTATTAAAGCCTCGCAACCCCGCGCTTCAGTCAACAGCTCTGAGGCGTGGGGCTGAGTTCACAAGCCACTTACACAGCAGAAAGACCTCTGTGGATGGCATCGATGGAATTCAGAGACACTGTGGAAATTTGGGGCAGATTCCCAATTACTTTGATTTATTCCAGCAAAGCACCTGCTCTACAAGCGGTCTAACACAAGTCGCAACAGGCGATTTTAAGTATCCTCTGGTGTGTTAACGTCTGGTGTCATAAGTGCTCCCTTCTCATTTTGGGAGGGTATTTGCAGTTCCTCTATTTAAAATAGTGACTTCTGAAACGGTGTTAGTCTATCATATATCTTCCATATTACTAATTACACAGTCATTTTAAACTGTTAGAAATAAAGCAAACCGGCGAGCATGGCCGTGTCTTTTAAGCAGAAAAGGCTCACGGTCCAGTTGTGATTATTTTGGGTGGATTTGGTGTACATTTTGTTTTCTTTTCACGTACTTCCCCTCCACTTTGTAGCCAAGAATATTTCAAACCGCCTTTCATAAGGCTACCTTCATACCTCCTCTGCACACGAGCCCGTGCCTGGGACTGAAATAGCCTTTCAACTGCACGTCCCAGCACCTGAGAGATCCTGCAGCTTTCCTTTGAAGAGAAAAGGTTGACGGGCACATCCAACCGACGCGGCACACAAGCAGCAAGGCACCCTTCCCCTCTGCTGGGTCGTCAGGCCGCGAGTTTAGAAACCCTGAGGTGACACCTTCACCCCTGCAAACGAACAGCAAAATTTTTACGGGCTTCCCACCCCTCGGGTCCTCCTGGTTAAGCAGCAGGCTGCTTGGGCGGCTAGTGTTGGGCTGATGGTGTTTTCTTTATAAAACAGGCGCTGGAGGGCTGCGTTGCTGGAAGCGGGGGACAAAAGGCTTCAGCAGCGTAAGCACTGCTGCCCCATCGGCGCCTGCCAGCCGTGCCCCGAGGGCTCGGTCCCAGCAGGCACCCGGAGGGAAAGGTCGTACCACTGGCGTTACACTGCCAGAAGGGAGAGCTCCGCCAAGAGCAACACCGTTTGCTGGATGCTGGAGACTGTTTTAATGATAATGTAATCAATATATTCGCATCCAATGGCATTCTAAGCATTAATTCACTTTTTCTGGAAATCGGCGGTATTTCCATGCTCTTTTTGCCCCCCTCCTCTTATTTACCTTTCCCCGTGTTTTCAGGGATCTCTGGTTATTCTTGGATCATCATTAACATCCTTCCCACCAGCAAGCCAATAACATTTCTATTTTCCCAACTGCCATGCTGAATTGCTGAGCTAGGGTCCAGAGGGCTACAGCTGAACAGCTTTCATGACCTGCTTCTGATGCTTTCCGACACTCCCCACGCTGGCTGGGAAAGGAGATACAAGCAGACTGTGACTTACGAGCAGATTTCTGAAATGAAGAATAACTCGTGTTCAGATTTATGGACTATTTTCTTCAATATGCAGAATATGTGTGAAAAGCCGTATGACTTGGAAATAACCATTCTGAGATTGCGTATCCTTGAGGGCAAAAGCTGCTGGAGGGTATCTAACTTCTATTTGTTTCTATTGCAGGTACAAGAGGTAATTAATAAATAGCACTGCTGTCTGAGGAAAATGCCAAGGGCCCTGAGAGAGTGCAGAGAAACTGATGGTAGAGAAGGGATTTTCCTTTGGGAGCCAGAGGAGTAAAGAGGAGTATGAAGGATAGGATTTGGGTACTGCTCCAGTGCCAAACAGCCTGTTGTAGCCATCTGGAACCACAAAGCATGAATGTTTCCAGTATAAAACTAATGGGAGCAGTGGACTTTACTCTTGAGGTGCTCTAGGCTTTATTAATTTTGTAAGGGAGAAAAACGTGGATTTTGTGTGTCTGCACACAGACACTCATGTGCCTGCATATTGCAGGATGCTGGTAACAATTCCAGTTTTGCTAAAAAGTATTTTTAAAGCTCGCTCTGCACTCCTTGAAAAGCCATAAGGTAGCTCTGGATCATCATCAGTCCAAACAAGACAAGGTTAAGCTTCCTGAAACTTCAAAAAAGACCTGCAGTCACATTTGTGCTGGACACACAAATCTGATGATTCCACCAAGTTGAGGAAATGAAAACATGTGAGCAAGTAGTGTTGCGAATCAAATCATCAACATTATGAATGAAAACAATATTGAGAGTTTGTTGCTGAATGAGCAAGAAATTGGACTTCTCGTATGCCAAGGTTGGTTGTGAAGTGCAGCAGCTTGCCCCAGAGTGGCATCCTTTTCCCCTTCCCTTTTTCTGCATTAGCTCTATTTCTGAATATGGTGTCATCCTCCCTCCCCACCTCCCCAAAGCAGTTCAACCTATGCTAGTCCAACCACCTTCATCAGCAAGCAGCAGTTACGAATCTAAAAAAAAATTGAAAAATTGTGGGGGAAAAAAAAAAGAAAAAAATTGTAAGTAGTTTTCAAATAAAAAAAATAAGGAATGCATGGTTGCCATCACTTAACAAAGTGAATTTCTGAAAATTTCTGAACAGAAATACATAAGTTATTTGTGAAGAATATGTTTGCTTTGTCTTGAAATAATGCATTTAATTCACAGGCAGCCATTGCATATTTGTTTTTCCCTGTCACCGTCTAAGCAGCTGACGTGTTGATGACCTTCACCTCTCTTCCAGCTGTCCCTCATGAGTTCAGGCGAGGGAGGGAGCCGACTGCTCCGGGAGATGAGCATCGCAAGGATCCTGGTCACTCACCTGGTGCCGAAAGGAAATCTCTGCTCCCACTTGCTTTTGCTTGTTCTTGTTTCTTTGCTTCTTGGCATTTGGTTGAAGAAACCAAAAGCTTCCTGTTTTGTGGAAAGGGGAAACACTCAATTTTCTGAAAAACTCAGATTTTTACCAGTCACCATTTCCATTCTTCAAAATGCCTTGTATTAAATAACAGTAAGTACCAAGCCCTGTTTTTTAAAGGATCACCTCCAACACAAAAGCTTTGGAGAGATAACCTGCCCTGAGGAAGTCTGGGGAGGGTTCTGGCCCTTAAAATAAAAACATTGAGCTGAACATGATGTATTGCTGCAAGAATTTAAAATTTACAACAAATAAAAAGATCTATCGTGGAAGCAGATCAAGAAAAAAGCCATGTCTTTTTCCTGACTACTTTTAAAGAAGAATAGAGAACTTTTTTAGAAAAACATCTTTTTAAAATTGTTGAGTTTTAATATGAAAACTCAAAATCTGATGTGTTTGATATTTGACAAAACAGAAAAAAATGAAAAATCTGTTAGAATTCTCTTTTCAAGGCTTTAAAAATTTACATGTTTTTATTTGCTTACCATAGACAGACTATTTTAGCACTTTTATTTTGGTGCTTTCTGGTTTGCTTAAGTGCAAAAATATTTATCGTCTAATGATCTCTAGTAAACAAATCGGCCAGTTGTGCCTCATGTTCTGGTGCTGGCCAGGAGATGCTGAGAACAACCTCTCCATTAACCCAAGTAATTTAAGACTCGCATCTCTGCTGGGCAGCTATTGAGGACTGCCAGTATCAAGCGAAGGAAACTAGTCCCCACTAATGTGGGGCACAGCATGGCTGCGTGTCCCCCGCTCCCTGGAGTAACGCATCCATCCCGCTCCAACCTGGGAGCCTTCTAAATCCAAAGTGTAGGAATACCTTTTTTTTTCCCCCATACACAACCTGCTTTGTTTGGAGTAAAAAGGCGGGGTGGACAGGCAGCTAGATTTCGGGCCATCAAGCCACCTGGCCAAATTTCTTCAGCTATGTTGTGTCCTCGGAGCGTTGCCCATAAATGTAGTTTACAGGCTGCACTTGGCTGAAGACAACGTGACTAACGCTGACAAAACCACTTACTGCATCTTGATCACAGAAGAAGTTAAACAGAGTTGGGCATGGTATCTCACCGAAGTGGGACCGCTCCAGAGGTGGTACCTGAGCTAAACATGTTTTATTATGGTGACGAACAAGGTAAAGGCTGAATTCATGCCCTGGGAAAAATTCCCTTTTTGGACTGCATTTCCAGACTGCGGGACATGCAGGGAGAGGGCCAGGCGGGCTGTTGCGGGAGTGGGACAAGGATGCAGCCGGTGATGGGGCGGCTGCCACCTGGGTGCATGGGCTGGGGTGGGACCCCCCGGGATCGCTCTCTTCTCTTCTTCCAGCAAGGAAGAAGTGAATTTCCAGGGATTTGGGGAGCACTGAGCACTGGCTGGCACGTTGGTTGATTCCTGGTACGTTTTGAGGTTGTGAAGAGTCTGTGGCTGGATGACACCCAAGTGTTGGACATCCTGGGACGTGAGAGCCCTGTGCCCGGGGGAGGGGAGGCTGCTGGTGTGACCGCTTCAAATATTTTTGCTTTAACCAATCTTTGCTGGCTTTCATACCAGCATAATGTAAGTATTGTGCTTGGGTTAATTTGTATCTAAGTTCAAACCCACATCATTTCCTGGGTTCAAAAGATCAACTTGGTTTTGTATATTTTGGGGTTGAGGTTCCACTTCAAAGAAACTGAGCTGCAAGTAGCCCAGTTAAATCAGAAAATGACTTGGAGAAGGAAGGGATTAGGGTGACACAACAAGAAAAAAATCACTGAAAACTAAACACTGAACATTAAAAAAATCCACAAGATCTATACTGCATATGTATTGCCCATTCTGCTCCCACTACCTACTACAATTCTCTGTTAAATATAAAACTGTCTGGGTTTTTCTGTCCTTTTGAATTGGAACATCTTTGTGAAAAGCAATGCAAAGGAGGAATTTAAATGATAGAGAAAACAAATCAGAAGGGAGGGAGGTTTGGGAAGTTTCACAAAAACCATAGATGTGGCTGCCACTGAGAACTCCCTGCTTTAAAGAAACTGGAAGGGTCTCCTCTTGTTTGTGGCCACTGTAGGGTGGAAATGACTTGTGGCACATACATCCCTTTGGAAGGAGATGTTTCAGAGACCATAGGTATAGCATACTCTGTACAATTTCAAACATGATTTGGTTTCATCCTATCTTGATTAGTGAGGGGTAAATCCTCAGCCTGGACTTACTGAGCAGATGGTGATGAGATGCAGATGGTTGTGAGAAGGAGGTGGTGGCGATGGTCTAGCAGTTTGGGTTACCTTCTTCTTTTTGATAGACAAAAGAGGAACTCACAGCCCCAAAGGAAAAATATTTAGTGAGCAAGGGGGGCTACAACCTAAATTATTTAAAGAAAAAAAAAATCCACTTATTAATTGCTCTTCTTTAGGCAGCAACACAAATAACCTGCCTGTGTTTTTCTGTTGAGGAGAGACCTGACTCGTCGCTCACAGCGGCACAATGCAAGTTTGGCTGTGATCTAGAGGGAGTGAATGCAAGCCCTAAATGAATGTACAGTGGTATTTCACTTTGAAAAGAAGCGGGTCAGCCCTATTAGACGTGCAGAAGAATGATTTAAAAGGAAACAAGTCTTTGTAAACAAGGATTTCGGTAGAGGGCGAGAATGGGGGATAGCGAGTATGTCCAGTCAGAATATCTCCTGCTATCAATGATCAGTCTAGCACGTACATAAATCAGTGAACGCTTTCTGAAAGTTTTCAAAAACATGAAACACCTTCATTAGCTGCAACACCAAATGCAATCAAATGTCACTTTACAGCACGGTGCCAGATAAACCACTGGATCCACAGTGGTTTCAGCTCCAGCACTCGGATCATGGGGCAGCACAAACCACTCAACAGGCCAGCTGCCCTAGGCAGGGGCTTTGGTGCAAGCTCTTGCAGGGGGAAAATCATCCTTCTGCAGTCCTGTGACAACGGGGACATTCGTGTTACAGTCCTCCTTACCAGGTGCCTTTATAAATGAGGGAACGGGAGCGTGGAGAATGCTCGACACTACAAAGTTTTAATAAACTTTATTAAAGTAACCTACCTCTCCTGGGATCAGCCTAGAGCAGCTTTGGCATGGGTTTTCCATACTGTGGAGTAGGGTGGAAGGGGCAGCGAAACCAGGCTTCTCCTCCTCACTGATGCCTCCAAACAGCAGGCTATTGCCGGGGACCAGGGGGAGAGCGGTGGCTGCCTCGCTCCTCAGCTGGCTGCGAGGCACGCTTCTCCCCAACGGCCGGTAAAGCCTGACGGAGGGAGGCTGAGGGATGCTTCTCCTTCCTTGGAGAGCCCTATTAATATTAATAAGCCTTATTTCCAAAGATGCTGAGAGCAAGTCAACACCTGCGTGATGGAGGATAAAACTGCTAAATGCGAGGGAAAATACGCCAGAGCTGAAGTGTTGTCAGAAGTCAGGACAAAACTTCACAACTTTTTGGCCACTTTGGAAAAAGAGACTTGGCTGCTTTTGGAAATGTCTCCCTGAATGGTGAATACGTAATAACGTATTGTTACTATAATTTCACATCTCTTCCCACCTTTCTCCACTCCAGATCACAGCAGCTTTTGGTATTGCCGCGTAAGGAAGGGCCATGGAGATTGTAGTGCTGCATCCCCAAAGGTCTTGTCAGGAGAGTAACATTTGGGACCCAGTGAAATTTAGGTAGAGGAAAATCTTACACCAGGTACTAGTCTGCATATGTGCTGGCAAGGAGAACTGGAAAAGCCCTGCACAAGTGAGAGCGTGCGCACACACATCCAGAGGGTTTCCGATGGGCAGTGTTTGGTTCACTAACTTGCTTCACAACGGCTGAAGCAAAGCGCTTTGAACACCAAGGGGAGATTTGCAAAGGTAGGGAGGGAAATTTTCAGTGGCAGTGGGGTGCTGCTTTCTTTTTAGTGACATGGGAAAAACTCCCCTTTCGAAACACATTGTCCACCTCGCTTTGTTTCACTTTATCTCAGGAAAATTCTGAATATTCTCTGAATTTCACCTGACAGTTGATGCTGGCCCACACTACCTTCTGAGGAGTTAACAGCTGCAGCAGCTGTTGACAGCTGATGCGGCCTGGATGGCCTATTGCATTAACTTTTGTACCAAGTTACTCTTTTCTAATGGTGAAAAAAAAGAGATCTCTGCATGCATGGCTACCCTTGGTTAGCATGAACAGGAAGGATACTCTGAAGGGTGACTTACTAGCATGGGCGAATGCTTCCCTTTTGAAGCAAAATAAAGTTTTTCACACTGCCGGTGATGCAAGTTTAGCCATGCACACTTCTACCGAAGGCGCTGCATGCTAGAAAACACCAAGAAATTCCCTCACCCACTTAGTGTTACTCATTTTGTTACATAATTCATTTTTTTTTCTTTTGCTGTGGATTGGGTCAAAAAATACAGTGCCTGTTAAAAGAAAAAAAAAGAACTGTCTGTTGCGCTTGTTTATAGCAAATGCAATTCTGGCTGTGACTGAGCGGGAAGGCACCATGGGCTACTGGTCCAAGCAAGATGGCATGGACAACTTGCCACTGGTTTTCCTGCAGCATCTCAGACCCATCATGGGACAGTTCATCCCTCCTTACTATCACCTCTGGATATTCAGACCTACCAGACTTACAGAGGCCTCCAAAAATCCCCTTGCAGCGCTCCCCAGCTCTTACTTCTTGAGAAGCAGACAAATTGCTGCCAATGGTTGCTGCAAAGAGCATATTGTCAAAATCACTAGGTTTTTTAAAGCTTCTCTAACCCTTTTCTTTCAGAGACATTTAGTCCTTGCAGATGGGAGAATTTATTTGTGATAGTGCAACGGTATGAGAAGTAGAGAATGCGATTTCGTCTTATGTAAGGCAAAATCCTGTTACATCTCTTTATTACTACATTAGCCTTTCCACCACACTGGTGCTGCAGCTGGCTGCCTTGAGAAGGGGGGGGGGGGGGGGGGGGGGGGGGAGAAAAAGAAGAAAGAAATGGCCACTTGGTGGCCTTAACAAACTGCTACTCAAAGCACGGAAAGCCAGATCCTGCTGTCAGTGAGCTCAGAAGGAGTTTCCCCACTGGCTTCACTGGGGGCAAAGCGTCCGGGCCAGGAGCTGCCTGTTGCAGAGACACAGACAGTCCCGGTCCTGCCAATGCAATGGGCTGCCTGCTGCTATACTGCCTGAGCAGCTGTGAATTATGAGGTTTCCCTCCCCAGCTGCAAGGCAATGACTTTTTAAAAGACTTTTTTGAAAAGGACAGACAGCAGCCTTTAAAGGGATGTGGACAAAATTCCCTGCTGGCACAGTGCTTCTTGAGTAGTGGTAAATGCTCCGCATAAAATGGCACACGTATCAGGGCTTCTGAGGCATCTCTCCGGTGAGGAGTTCACTGGCACACTTACTTCCAAGCCTCCACAGCCCTGACAGCACCATACTACTAACAGCAGTCCCAGGACGCAGTTTCAGTGATGTTCCCTATCCACCTAATCTCCAGCCTAGTCTACTACTAGACCAGTAACCATTTACTGTGCAATGTATCTCAGCGTGTTAGAGAGCAGTGTCTAGATACTCCAGTAATCCTATGTTTGGGATAGGTGTGCGTTTCCACATCAGACACTCAGATAAAATCCTCTCTACTAAGGATCGGGAGAGCTCCAAGTACTGGTGCTCAATTTTTGTAAGCCAAATGAGCATCATATCATATTGTTGAAGAAGCAGCAGTACAATCTGTCCTCATTAGGAAAAAAAAGAAATATCTGACAGGGACAAGAAACTCAACAACATCATTACTGCTGCCCGAGGCCCAGTTGGGAACCCATATTACAAGGGCTGCTCCAGCTCTGCTTGGGACCAGTTCTTTCCTCTTCCCTCAAAGGTCCCCTTGAACCAAGTTCCCATAATTTTGATGCTCGCCAGAGGTTGGAAGAATCCTTTTCGGAACTCCCAATCTATAAATTTACACTTTAAAATATTAACTCACATTTCCAGAGCACAGAGGCCATTCGAGGAAGGTCCATAAGGCAGAACGGGGTGTTCCAGCACAGAGAAGTGACACAGAGTGGCACAGAAGAAGCAGAGTCACCTCCCTCTTCCCTTTATGAATGCACGAAGCAGCTACAGTACGTAGGATTGACAACTCGTGTTAAGTGCCTCCAGTGCCTCGGGATGAGAATAATTGGTGCCACTAAACAACACAAGCAAAGGAACTGATGTTATACCTGCAGAACTCAGAAAAACTATTCAGCTCAGTGCACACTTTAATGAAGCTCCTCAGAGCTTGAGGGAGCAGAGGTTGTCCACCTGTAACATCATCTTCCAGCTGCATTTTTGGCTTCCTTTCACCTCTCCAAATAGGCAGGACTTTAAAGTACAAAATATCAGTACCAAGAGTGGAAAGCTGGGCCTAGCTTCCCACTGCTCAGGAGAACATCAGATGTCAGCATGGGCTCATGTAATCTAAGTCCGCAAGTCCTAAATTTTCTCTGCTGATGCATTCATCCTCTCTCCTCATATTCCCGCTCCTTACTAGAAGCATTACAGTGGTGCTGTAACCATTGCACTGCCAAGTACAGTTTATTACCAGCCAGTTTGTCTATACACTCTGGACTAAGACCATCAGTTTGGTTAGTTGTGTTTTCCTTATTGGTTTTTTTTGGTGCATTGAGATACAATAGTCAACGTAATTCTTGAAGAAGAGTCCTTTTCCTTCCGTCTGTTTACATGCAATATTAGGCATCTTTTCTGCTCTCTCAGAAAATCCAGAACAAAAACTTAACTTTACCTCACTGTATCTTTCTCAAGGAACTGATGCAGTTCCTGAAAGTTCCTCCAAATTTTCCTTCCAATTCCCACAGGTGCCACTATTTGCTTGTAGAGCTTTCCCCTTGTGATAACAGCAGGAAACCAACAGACCAAAATCAAAGCTCTGCTTGGCTTTCCTCTAAAAAACACCATGATGCTTTTCTCTTACCTTCACTGAGCCAGGCCACGACAAACCCCATTAAGATCAGGTTATCCGTTATGACTGTCACCTTCTGGGCCTTGACAAGCATGTACCGTGACTGTCCAACACACCAACAGTGACAGAAACTGAGAATAGTTGGTGCGAAGCTCTAGAAGTCTAGAAGACTGTAGGGAAAAGAGAAATTTGATGACAACCCTAAGTCATACAATGACTGCGAGCTTTTCTTTTCCGTCATGTTTTGTGTGTGACTTTCAAAGACTATCAAAGCAGACATCTGCATAAGTCAAACAACTGTCTTGTTTATTGTTCAAGCCATCAGATGACAGGAGGATTTTAAACACACCACCTTGCTGGAAGTTCTTTTGAAACCTTAAGATAAGGCTATACTTCATCAGTAGTCTTGTTTAAATAAATAAATTACACCTCTCTAGAATGTAATCTTCATAAAATCTTCCCACACCTAACTATTATTGACATGTGGAAGGGAAGGTATATCATAATAGAGGTCTTCCTTTCTTCTGACTGCGACAACTTCCCTCCAGGAATGACTTTGCATCTGCAGGGCCTGATAAAAATCATCCCTGAAATGTGAAGCTCCCGTTTCATAATGCTGCAACAACATGCGACAGACCGAGAATATTGATCACCCACCTTTGAAGGGTGGCTAAAAAGCAAAACTGCCCAAAGCGTCGCTGACTTCTGAAAACGTGCATTAAAGGCTTATCTTAAGATTGCACTCCATGTTTAAAGCTTCCCCTGCAGGTCTTCAAGGCTAATCCTCTCCCAAACAGAACATGTTCAATATTACCCCTGCGCAGCCAGCTCCCAGTTGCCCGGGGTACGGCTTATGCAGCTTGCCGGTGTACCGCGCCACGGGTCAGTGCTCAGCTCAGCCCGAGCTGGGCAGGCTTAGCCCTGGCCGGGCTCCGCGCATTTGGGCAGGCTTAGCCCTGGCCGGGCTCCGCGCATTTGGGCAGGCTTAGCCCTGGCCGGGCTCCGCGCATTCCGAGCCAGCCCAAGCTCACGAGCCCTCCGGAAAGCCAGGGCACGCCGTGCGTCGAAGCATGGAGCCAGCGGGGAGACTCGGGCAGGCAATCCTTGTCGCTGTGCAGGTTTTACTCTAGGTGATGGAGACGTGACCACATTTATTGCAGTTTCCCCAGGAGAAGGTGGTTATTACATGCAACTTCATTGTCAAATATTTCCTTCAGGCATCATTTTTGTAGCTGCTATTGAGATGGGGTTTCTCGTGTCTCATCCTGTCCCTTCTGAAACAAATGTACTCCTTAACCGCAATCTAGCTCCTGCTTGCTTTAATTGCAACTGCTTGCTTAAAATATCCACTGCCCATTTGCCCTCCCTCTCCCCCGACACGCACACAGGTGGAAATTCTCTTGCTCAAAGGTTCACGGGACTTCATGAAATGTGAAATTAGAATACAGCTTGTTTAAAACGACGACTAATGCCTTTCTTCTGCAGCCCACAAAGCATTCTTGTAACCAAAGCCACAAAAAAGGAGGTATTTTTAAACAAGCCATGCGGATTGATTCACTGATTACTGTCTCCCGCCCCGTTATTGTTTCCCATCAGAGCTAGCAAACTACTCTCAGAGCACTCACCAAACCATGCTCTCCCTACTCTTACCTCAGCTGTTTCCGCAGCCCGGTTCCTCAGATGGGTTATTTTCAGCTAGGTAAATCATCTATTAGTTTCTAACCATCCTAATATACGTGCTTCAAATTAAAAGTAGATACAACTTTGCCTTTGTTGAACGAAAGAACAGCACAGAGTTCAGAAACCATCTTCACTCAGTCTTGAAGGGAGGGCCGGAGGCAGTACAACAGTCCCAATCGCCCAGCTCAGCGCTGGAGGCAACCGTGGAGAGATCAAGGAGACCTTGGCCATCAGTAGAAAGACAGAGGCTTCTCCAATACGCAGTTTGGATCTACTCTGGTTTGAAGTTAATGGGATTTTTCCTTTTTAACTGAGGTGCCCACAGCAGGCGCTGCAAGTTCCCCAACCCTGCTTGAAATTCAATGTGTTTCAAGGCACCGAGGCTCCCGAATCACTCAAAGTGAGGAACGGAGGGTCAGTCCCCACGCACTGACCTTCCCCCAGAAATGACCTGAGAAGGGGTGCTGACTGCTTTTCACACAACTGTAATGCATTCAGAGAAAAACAGCTAAGTCAAGGGGGAGTCCCTTCTTCTGCTGCCTGGAGTTTCCAAGCCGTCTTTGGAAATGAATCAAATTCGTGTCTTCCATGAAACAGTCCAAAAGTAGCAGCAGCAGCTTGGCCAAGGAGGCACTAATTTTGTTCCTCCTCCAGTTCTCATCTGCCAGAACAGCTTTTATTAGATGTATTCTCCATATGCACTTTCTTTCCAGAAGCCTGGGGAAAATCAGGACATCACTTTTTTCTAGCATCGTAACCATATATCCAAAGTATAGGAAACAGCAGAGATTCCCTCTTTTTTTTTTTTCGCTTGCAGACTTTTTCCTGGAGTGCATGGAACATATCTCAGCACATGTATCATGGCTCCTTACCACACTACCTTCAGGTATTCCAATGCTTTAATTTTTTCCATATGTTATTCCTCCTCCACTTGCTCCCCCCATCATTCTTGACATCACAGGCATGTTACATATCCCTACTGTGTAATTTTTACCTGAGATTTTGTGTTCAACAGATGCACTTCGCCTAGGGCAGTCATGACCAGAATTGCTGGGGACCTCTTTTGCTTCACTCCATCTTTTTCCACATAGGAGCAATGACATCTGCATTTTATGTAATTTACATTGAAACACAGCAACCAATACCTGGGGAACCAGACCTTGATTTTTCCCGATTCCCATCAGCACCCAACCACCATCCTGGGCAGCACAGCACTTCTTCCTGCGCAGGTGGACTGAGGTGTTAAGAATAAGCAAGAAGCCACCACAGCTCCTTGCCGTGCTTCAGAATCTCTCTGTTACAAAGGTATTTTAAAACCCCTCAGATGGGGAGCAGATACCCCATTTAACAATACACAACCAACACCAATGCAGTCCTTTTCACTGGGGGCGTCGCAGAGACGTACTAGGGAGTCCTAACACTTTTCTTCCCCATTTTATTGGGAAAATTAAGCAAACCAGAACTGAAGCAACTTGCCTAGTCACACAGCAGATTGTAGGAGATTTGGGAGCAGAAGCCCAACTGCTTCTCAGTCCAGCATTTTATGGACTGGACAAAGGTGGCTGTCTCTCAATATGCCTTCTTGGTAAGCCGAAACCACAAGACTTTTGAGTCAAAAAGGACTATTGAACTTCCCAGCCTTACTGCATCACAGGTGCTCTTGTAACCCTTTCTATGCCATTTTGGAGATTTATGTGCATATCAGGGATGTATAATTCTAAGGGAGAAAAGCCCGGCTAGAAATATGTGAGATCTCACAAGGCAAACATTTCTTCCAGTGCAATCAACTTGAGGCAAGGTGACAACCCTGGGGAAATGAAGGTCAGCTCTAAACACGTCAGAAGCCCCACCTCAGTCCCTTGAAAAGAAAATACGATTAAGGAAGAGGAGGAATATTTAAGATCCTTCCAGTGTCAGCAAAGTCCAGAGTGCACTTGCAGTGAAATAGTATGTTACTGTAATACACTCTGATGGGTTCTGTATTGTGACAAACATTTTCCCATTCCTCCCCCAAATTTGTTACTGATGGTTAACTTAGAGTTATACAGCCTTACCTAGCTGAGAAATGATAGAGGTATACTTGCATAGCCTCCGAGATTTGCAGAAATGCAAATAGTTTTCAGTATTCTCAAACAGAAGAGTCATTTTTTTCTGGGGTAAATGGCAGCACTAGCCAGTAAAAGCCCAACCAGTTCACTTGTGTGCAACAGAGGCACAGTCCACATCCTGCAAACAGGCCCAGGCTGCAGACTTCTGCAAAAATAAGGCTTTACTCAGAGGACACAAGCTGTTGCATGACATACACCATCTTCCAGAGGAATGGAGATCTTTATCAGGTCTGATAAGAACATCACTGCAAACCAGACATTATCAAGTAAATAAGCTACCTAAGGACAGAAGAATCTCATGTCTAAAATCTCAGCATTTGACCAAAGCTTGCGTATCACTCAGGCTTGGTGGTTTGGTTTTTTTCTTTTTCTTTTCTTGTTCTTTTGAGACATTCAGGGATTACATAAACCATTTTCTGGGAAGTTACATGCTGCAGACTTACTTGCAAAGTCTTCCAAAATGCAATCCGTGAAAATATGCAGTGAGCAGGCATAAACACAGCAATAATTCTGACATCTCAAACACATGCTTTCTCTAAACAGAGGGCAGTTTTCCCCTACTTACAAGCTTTCAACAAAGTCCCACCTTGCCTTAAAAAGCGAGGAATACAGAGAATCAAGCAAAACGCTGTTTATAATCAGTAATCTGCATATGATGCTGGTCCATCAATGAACATTGCTTTTTGGCATACAAATAAAAGCTAAATATCCCTTTCTAATCTTTCAAATGTCAGGTTCACAACTGTCCTGGATCAGTGTTACTTTTCCAAAACATCCAGTGCTGCACAAGAGCCAGACTGCCACAGATGACAACATCCACGTAAGTCATGGCAGGCGTGGCAAACAACCACCACCACTATAACAGGACAGATGCACAAACAGCAGGATTGTATTTGTTACCACAATCAATCAAATCAGCAACCTTATAACATAAGCTTTTTTTATTAATACACATTTACAGGAAATAAATTCTTCGCAAGCCATGCATTGGCACTGACTTATCTTGACTCAAGAGCTCTGGGATAAATACCAGTTATGTAAAAAAAAAAAAAAAAAAAATCACACACACAAAAAAAAGGGGGGGGGAGGAGGGGAGGAAGGGAAGAGATTCAAGAAATTGTAACAAAAATCCCATCCCCTGTATCTGACAAATTAAATAAAAACTCACTTGCTTTCAGAGAAAGGGAAGAAGGGGAATCAGAACTCAGACTTTCAAAGGGTCCATTTGTAAATGCATCTGCCCAGATCTAAAGCTGTGCTTTGCTAACGCCTGTGTGAACAGATGACCAAGCGAGCAAACAACTGAAAAACACCTTGCACTTCAAGTAGCTTGGACGTCTTGGTTCTTCTGATCTCTCTATTCATAGTTCAGTGAATAATTGAGGGTACAAACCTGCACATTCATAATTGCCTCAACTAAAATGGAAACTGGGTGCAGGTCTGGCTGAAAATCCCATTTTTTGAGACTGCTTGCAAATGCATTTTACTCCCAGTTTACTGCAGATGTGTTCAGTTCACACAAGCAGAATTGAGTCTCCTGCAAGGACTGAGCTATGCAGTTGTTCAATGGCAAAAAGGCACCTCCTGCTCACAAGTCCTTAGATGCCTACTCCTAGTAATTACGCTAGAAACTACATGGAAACTACAGGAAGTCATCTTGCTACTCACGAGCTACTCACTTTTGGTAAACTGCAGTTTGCATAATTCACTAGAGCAGAGCACACATTCAAAAATATATAAAGAAGTATTTGTTCCCTGGGTGAGGGCAGAATTAATACTGGACAGCAGCTAAATGTAGCAATGAAATAGTTAAACGCACAGGAGCTGGGGCACATGGAAAACGAGAACCACATTTAAAGCTCTGCTGAGAATGAAGTGTGAAAATAGCTGTTTCTGTTGCATGCTTTTTGTCTCCAGGGGTTTCTACAGAAACACTGTACAGTGCAAGATCATCTTCCTCATGCTGTCTAATATTTTCTAGAGACCACCATTATTTTCCCTGCACCAGTACAATCTTCTTGACAAGGTGGAAGGACTCTCATGATTTCCTGGCAAAGCCCAAACTCCTTATCGGGTTACGAGCACATCTAAGGACATGCGGGTTGGCCCTCTAGTTCCCTCAGTTTACTGCATAGTAGGACAGGACTACGTGAATCAAATCAGAACTGCCATTTTCTAGAACTCACAACAGTTACATATAACATTCAATGAAACCAGATATACAGCTAGGAACAGTAGTATGGCACCATGGTTGCAGCACAGTTTTTACATGTGATTTGGATAAAAATTGCCCTTGAGAGGTGCTAAGTGGTCAAAAGGAAGACAAAGCAGCAGTGCATTTTTCATTTGGAAACTGCTGTTTTCCTTTGGGAGTAGGGGGAAGCCTCCTCTAAAACTTGAAAGAGATTTTCCTAGTTCACAAGGGATTATATTTTAAACATGTTTTCCATCTCATCAATGCTATAGCACATATATCTAAGGCATTGCTATGGATAACAGCTAGGATAAAGGAAGTAATTACACTAATTCATGCTTCACAAAGCAGTCTGCATTGAATTTGAAGTCTTTTCATAGAAAGATAGGAAGAGGACTGAAAGACACATTAATACAATCAGTGCCATCCCACTTACACTGCAGATGAACTGAAATATTCTATGAACGAGGTGCATCTAACACATTCAAAACTATCTACAGACACATTAAATTTATTCTAGTAGAGGGTATTATTAATCAGTTGAATCCCTGAGATCCCTTAGGAAACATCCACACATTCCCAGCAGTCTATAAACTAACAAGTGCTGGGAGAGGGAGGAGAGTCCAAAAAAAAAAAGACCCAAACCCCAGTGTCTGAGCATCTAACTTTGCCTTCATGGTGAGGGGGTCCCACTGCAAGGACAGTTCGGCCTTCAGCAATAACTGAAGTGGCCATGACACCTGGCTACTTAGGCATGACTGATTATACTTTCAGGTTGGTGGGGTTTTTGTTTTGGGGGTTTTCTTTGATTGTTCAAATGCCAGAATTACCCTCTTAGCAGGGGTAGTGTCAAACCAGAAATTCAGTTTGTTAGCTGTGGGAATTTAAATGGGGCTTTTCCCCCCATTACACTGTTAAGTTTTTAAATTTTTTCTTCCCTGAGAATCATCATCTGCCACTTACATCACCTTCCCCTGACAAACCACTTCTGAGAGCCTTGAGTCTTGGCAGTCTGTAAACCAGCTAATTAAGCCCTAAACCAGCGTGCTATGGAAAAGAAGGTATTTCAAAAGAATAAAAAATTTGGATTCACCACGTACCCTGTTGCAGTGATGGGCCAGCAACAGTAAGTAAGAGCAACATGCAACATCCTCTTGTGGGACTACTATCAAAAGATGCTTGTGCTGCAGATTCTTGAACTCACCTGGAAGAACTTTGTGAAGAGAGGGGAAGTCTCAAGAAGTCTGTGTGCAGGAGAAAAAAGTGATCTAAACACCAAAATGAGTTAGTCTTGTACTCTTACTGTACCTGCAGGGATACAAACAGTGAATAGAAGCCTTCCAGACACTATTATTAATTTCAAGAAATACACAAGCAGATCAGGTGTTAACATTTACTTTTATTTATAAAAAAATTGTAGAACGTATTAAATACAAACATTTGGAAAAAGCAATCAAGGCTTCGCTAAGATGCCCAGGAAGAGGAAGACAGAGAATCAAGAAGCTTACCAGGTTTAGAGTTTTTAAACTAGCTGAACTAATTACTATAATTTTTCACTGACTTCTTTATAGGCAGTGGCCATTATAGCAACCAATGTTATTACTGTCCTTTTTAAAAAACAGAGATATGATTTGCCATATCTTCCCACTCAACCACAAAATGTGAGGAAGCAACTCTTTCCAGGTTAAAAATCAGAGTAATAAATACTAATGCATTTACCCATTACCTACATTGTATAACACTAAACATTTGCTTATAATCACACATGGATATCAAGTTTAGCCCCAAAAAATTGATTATACATTTCAAATCTGGATATCCAATAAGGTGTTATAAACTTTATACATTTTCTAGTGAACATCAAAATGAGGACAGTATTTTGAAGTACAGAAACAAAATAACTGAATGCATCACCTACACTATAAAGGCCAACTACTAAGAGGTGGACTGGGGTCTAGTCATGTTCCAGATAGCTGGAAAGTCCTACAAACTGCCACTGAAAGGCTGGTTGGAAGACAAATCATGTCACATTCTCAGCCTGTGTTAGCTCCTCTCCCTTTCTAAAAGGCCAGAGGTGAGAACTGTAGCTACCCTCTCTTCTGCACCTTGTGGTAATAAAGGAGTAAACTATCATTCTGCTCTCTACGTGGACAAACCAGATTCAAGTTTTCTTAGACTACAGTTGCTCTTTTGCCACTCTTAAACACAGTATGCAGTACATACAGACCACTAAACAAGAGGTAGAAGCAAGAGACTACAGAAAATACCTCTTCTGTCTTTTAAAAAGAAAGAAGTACTTCCACTGGCTGACAATATGGCACTCCCCCTGTCTTCCTGCTTTACCCTGTATCTGCTTTCAAGCTGCAGCATAATGCACATTGATGTGGCTATATGGCCCTAAAGCCAAACTCAGTTCTAAAAAAAATCCTATTTGTGGGACTGACTCTTTGGGGATAACCAAACTATTAAAAAAATCCAGTATAGAATAATCTTGGACACACAAACATTAACAGATCTCTCCCATTCTGCCTTGTATTTGTCAGAACAGAAAAAGAATTGCCAACTTCCCAGCACTCACAGGGTTACTACCGCAAGGACGAGAGTGCCAAAAATGTTATGGGATACATAGCGTTGGCAGTCAGCTACAGGATGGACTAACTGGACACCTGCAAGCGTGCAAGCAGAATGCTTCTGACAAAGCTGCCCTTTGGGGACAGGCTGAAGTTGCACTACATATCCTATTGTGAGGAGCGGGTTGAACAAATGGACCAGCATCCTGAACACGTGTCAGACCCTGTTACCGAGGAAAGCATCTTCCATTACCACATCCACTCTCACAGCACAGAGGGGACTGCCAACATGGGCACTGTTGTGCTGGAATTCCTAAACAGCTAATTATTTGCAGATCAACATCTTCAAGAAGAGCTAAATACTTCTCTTACCAGGCAAACACAGAGCAGTTGCTGGATATACCAAATAGGTAGTGGGTCATTTAGCTACAAGCTTGAAAACAGTCAACTGCAGCACCCTTCCCAAATCCAACAGCACCCCTTACCGCAACACAGACATGATTATCCTGCTCTCGCTATGTTCAGTACACTTAAAGCACTTAGTGCAATGAGAACCCTGACGCAGGCTTGGACTCAGATGAAACGGTCAGGCCAGTTCCACCCCATTCCCTTTTTTCCTTTTTTGCAATTATTGATATGCAAGACCCATATTTCTCAAGCCATAACATATATTTTTTGAAGATACTTAACAACATATATTTAACAGCCAGAGCTTACTTGACCTTAGAAGCCTCGCTCCCATCCAAAGAATTCACTGAGGTCAGAGTACCAAAGAAATTGAAAGAGACAACAGTCTATTTAGTATGCTGACTGCTTCTCGCTCAGTGCTCAGCTTTTAGCATGATACACACCACATTTAAGCAAACGAGGGGTTTGGTTTTGTTTTTCTATCCTGGCTGCTTGGGAGGTATTTTTTATTTTCTGGAATCTTCAAGAAAAATAGGCCCTTCCCTCCTCTGAGTCAAAGACAAGAAATCATGATCTTGGCATCACTGCCACCCCCCATTACACCATCAGAAATCAATACACTGCCCAGCATCCCTGGTGGCATATTTGAAGTTACACTCTTAGAATACACTTGAGTCAGGCAATGGCTCCATTCCAGAAACGATGTTACCAAGAGCAGAGTACAGCCCCTAGTTTTAACCTAGTTTAAAATGTATTTTACAAATGCATTCCTACAAATCTGATCACAGCAAAATATATAGTGGTTTTAAAATGGCAGAAAGTTGAATTCAAACAACTCAATTTTTAAACCAGTGAGAAATATGGGCAATTTTAAAAGAAAACAATAAAATTCTCAGATACAGACATTTGTGAAATACACATGCACACGCACACTCTCACACGCACCCACTTACTTCACTCAGTGTCAGATTAAGATTACACAAGGCAATTTTCAAGGTTGCATTTACAACCACCATGACAAGAACAGCATTTTTGAGGTAGCTGAAGTCAAAGAGCAAACCACAGCACAAGCAAAGAAACAGGTGCTCGCACTCACACCAAGCCCACTCTTTGGAGACACGTTATCATGTGCGCAGGGGCGTGTGTTGAAGAGGCACGTGTTCCATGGGGAATGAAGTTCAGCAGCACTGGAGACCTGATAAACTATTCTCCAGAGAAGCTTATGCTGGGAGACCAGATGCACAATCAAGGGACCACGGCTTAAATCACTGCACATCAGCTGAGCTGTGGTAACAGTCTCGGTGCTCTTGGTCTGTGGCAGTTCTGCCGACAGCTCTGTCTCACGTGCACTGAAGCAAGTACAACTGTGGCAGTTGAAGATGTTATTACTCAGAGCTGTCTGTCCCACTTCTCTCTAGATGCTACTGTTGGTAGAAAGGTACACGTACCCATATCTCACCTGCTCCGGTTTGCAGCCCAGCATTCAAGTTCGAGCCCACCTCCACAGCATTACTTGCCAATGGACTGTGAACAGGAGCAGCAGAGACACAGACTTGAGTTCCCTTCTTCGGGTGCAATAACATCTTTGCCACATTAATGGTGCAGAGATGTCAAACTGCCACAGTTTGAATCATGAGACTTCATCTCTCAGAGCCCTTTGCTAGCCTACAACAAAAGGAGTTGAGCTAACCTCACAGCAAATGCCAGGCAACGTGGGCATAAGGGGATAATAGCTGTGGCTGGCTGACAAACTGGCTCAGCCACAGTAACTGGATCATGTCTCTGGGCATACAGAGTGCTTGATCCTGCCCAAATTATAAAACTGTGTGAAACACACTCATACACACACACATAATGTAGTATTTTCATCAAGAAGCTTTCTACAAATCAACTCTTTGCATGATTACTGCTGAGAGTCTTGAAGATGGGATGGAAATTATGGCAAGATGTTTTTCAAAGGTAGAAAGAAAAAAAAAATCAACCTCCTATGATTAGGTCTCTGTTGTGTAGTTGCTGTATGAGAGAGATGGCACAGATGAGAAGTTGTTATTCCACTGTCTTCCTCCAGTATTCTGCTGCAACTCAGCCTGCTCTTTATATTTGCTCAGAAGATTTTTGGCTTCTTGCAGATCCTGAGAAGAGTTTTCCCCATATTCTTCTTTCAGCCACTGCCTGAACTGCAGAAATTGAACATACGTACACAATATGATGAAACAGTAACATGAGACTGGTGCAGAAGTAATACTCCTTCCTGTCCTACAAAATTTCAAGAGCCTTTAAGAACACAAGTAGTGCTCCAAATATTGCATGTCCTTCAACAGCAGCACAGAATACATAGGCACAGGAACACCCATTTGAAGTCACCAAGATGCCTTACATCCCCTAAAATGACACACTAGCATAACAGCTTGGCTGACTGGAGTAATACAGAGTAAGGAACACCCACTGGGCAAGGACATCCTGGACTTAAAAGCACACTCCTTCTGTTGCATATACAAACAAGATGAATTAGCATGGAAGCTAATATGATCAGCCAACTTGCCCAAGTCACAACAGGCTGCAAGAAGGTTGAAGATCAGAAAGTGAACCGCTCATATGGGTTTTTTATCCTAAGCCCACAAACACCAGTAGTAAAAAATGTACCGTAGATATCAAGAAAGGTATCTTCTAGGAAGAAAAAGTCCAGGAGCTTTAAAAGCTATACAATAGGACCCTATATGTTACTGACACGAATGACTGAATATGGTACATGGTAACAAATGTATCAGGTCCACTTGAAGGTCAGTCCAGCTCTGTATCCTGGTCTGAGAGTAGCCAGATGTAAATGCCAAGGAAAGAATCAGGCAATGTCAGGGCAATAATGCTGGGACCTTTTCCCTGGTCATTTCCTTAGCTTCCAGCAATTTTCAGCTCAGGTACTTTCGGAGGCTGAGGCAGTATCTTTGCATTTGGTACCAACAAATTAATTTTTCTGCCATGAGATCACTTTTTGAATCCACAAACTTTTACCACAAGGTATCTGGATGCCAACAGGCTCTGTAAGTACATACTGTATAAAAATCACGCCTTTTCCTTGATTGGGACCTGCCAATTGATAGCTCCATGTCACATTACAGGGAAGAGTGGAAATCACACCTGTTCACTTTCTCTATTCCACTCAACTTCATAGACCTTTATCACATCCTTCTCTGCCATTTCTTTTCCAGTTGAAGAATTTGAGTCCACCTAGTGATTCCTGACAATCTTGTTGCTCTTCTCTGCAGAAGCAGCAAGTAGACACAGACCCCAACCGTTCTGTCCCAGTGGGGATAATATTCATTTTTCAAGCCTTAACTTTCATAGCTTTGTTCTGTTTGGGGCTCATGGACAGCTTTATCCATAAAGATCATTGACTAGGACATTGGGAGACAAGACCTCAACATAGTTACTCCCTCCCATTCCTAAAAGATCGTAAGGTCCTGAGTCAAATCTGAAGCCTCAGGCTACCATGTGGAAGTTTGAAATTGGTGCAAACCATGTTGTGACCTTAGTGGCTAAACGCCTTCCTGTAAGGCCAAGATCTAAAGGACCCCATTCCAGAAACCCCACAGCATACCACCCTATAGTGGCACAGCAAAACACCCATCCCACTGAAATCAGAAAAAAGTTCACACCCTTGGCAGATGGCATTATTCCACTGAAATCAGGTGTGTAAACAGACACCTGCTAAGGATGTGGTTGCTGTTAAAGAGACAGTAGGAAACTACAGCCCAGCCACTGACTACAGGTGGATATTTCTTTTTGCAACCTACTGCCTCCCCCTCAGTAAAAAAGGCAGAATGTGCCATCCATGGTGGATGAAAAAAGAGAGACGTTACTGTCTTTATCAGGCTATTTGCATATAGCCTTAATTGTCATTGCTGTTAGCCCAGACCAATTAGAGTAGAAATGACTGTAAGGGAGGAAGGAGACAAGTCTGGAAAGTCCCCCTCTGACTTTTGTCTCTTAAAAATCAGTTATTCTACCATTTACACCAGTTCCAAACGATCCAGGAAACATTCAGTTAAGTATTAAAAAAACGCAAATATTTACAGTTGCAAACTGCATCATGCAAAACAAATGGTAATTTCTAAACTCTGAGCTTTCTGCAGCAGAATGACAGGGATGGAATAAAAAAAAAAACCAAAAAAAACCCCACAACATCCTTTGCCTCATGTATTTTGCTTTCTGATTTTGGTTTGCCTCTGTTGTGCTTATTAAAAATCAACAACAGGCACAAAAGCCCAGAGCATGCTGAGCAATGGAAAACAGAGGGGATGGCCAGAGTAGGTTGTTAACATAAGTGGAAGTCACCAATCACCCACGGGGAGCAGATCTTTTGCGTGGGATGGTTCTTTTTAGGGGTAAGAAACTGATTTTTTTTTTTTTTTTTTTTTATGAAAACCTTTGCAGTCTTACTATTCCCTCAATTCTCCTAGTCCTACAAAGCCTTCAAAGGCTAAGAAGAAAAAAAGGGTCAGATTTGAGACTGTTCTACACATCAGAAAGTATATTAAGTCTCAGCCACAGAAGGCGAGGGGAACATGACACGTAAGTCATAGAGAGAACCTAGTTTAACTCCTGGATAGCAAAGATTTCTGCTTGTGATTTCTTTCCTGCTTACTATTCCAAATGAATGTGTTGGGGGAAACCCACTGTTTTTATGCAACTGGTACTTACAGGTTGGTCTTTCTGCTGCGTTCTGACCAACTTGCTCTTTAGTTTTTACCCCTCTAAAGGTGTCAGTCTTGCATCGTGTCTTAGCACACAGGAAGCAATCACTGGATTGAGAGCACAGCTGGGCAGGAGGTGTTTAGATGTTGTGCTTCATTTCTTCTCCCATCCAGCATTCCCTGACACTTTCAGTTCTATCCACACCTCCCCCAGTGGAGCAGGCTTGGCCAAGAAGCCACTCCCTCAAAGCAAAAACAGGGAGTCGGGTAAACCACCAAGGCCACAAAACAATGAGAAGTAGCCCATGATCTGACTTGGGGTTGTGTTTCACAGCTCATTTCTTTGTAGTTATTTACCTGATCAACATCATGTTTTTCAAAGTCCTGTAGCTGCCTCTGGAAGCCCATGTTAGGATTGGCACAGGATCTTGCTGCACGGACAACAGACAGTGCATCTTCCCAACCAAAGTCTGTGATGGTCATGATGTAGGCAACCACCAACGTTACACTCCTGGAGACACCTGCAAGGCTGCATGAAAAAGGAGATGCCATAAATTGAAGTAGTGCTGTACACTTAAAAGCATCATTTCCCAACATCACAGCAGACTGCTGTGTTGCTTGCCATGAGGAAGAAATATTACAATATTTGAGTTAAAGGTTTTGGTGCTGCTTTTTCAGATGTATCAGAATAAATCTACGACAAGAACAAGAAAGTGGGTTCTGAGTAGTAATTCATACGAGACTGGAAAGAAAGAAATATTAGATCCTCACAAAAGCAGGGGACAGTGCACACGTTCCAAGTTAGATTTAGGTTTTAATAAGCCAGAAATAAGTCACCCACTTTCTTCTGCTTATATAAATCAGAGCAGTGAAATAAGACCGCTCCCTCTCCACCACAAATAAAGGCTTCAGTTTCATGGGGCTGAAATGAACTTTAACTGAACTGTTCAAGTACGTATGTCTGGTTGCTTGATTTCTTTTCCTCTTTCTGCTACCCATGCACTGTGCAACTTCCACTGTCAGGACTCCAGTTTCCCTACATGAAAAGCTGGTATAAAGTAAGAATCATTCACTATTATTGGTTTGACAGCACTGGACAAAAAACTCCCAACTATTACTATTGTGAGTATAAAGAATGTGTTTGAGTTACATTTGTACCAGACTCTTTCACTTGGCATTTCAAGAACATTTTATGCTTTTGAAATGCTTCACAAATTTAAATATATGTTTTTTAAAACTCCATCAGAATTCAGACTAATTATCCCTCTTTTACATACATGGAGACTGACAAAATGACTCATGCACAGCCCTATCATGAGTCAGTAGCAAACTCAGGATTTATGCTCAGGGCCGGTGTACAAGTCCAGTGTTCAAATGACGAGATGACTCTGATTCCAGATATAGACTCAGATATGTCACTTGGACACACAGCACAAAGACTACAACCAATAGCAGAGAGCAAGAAAAAACCCAGGGTGGGATTTCCTTTTCTATTCTCTACAGCCCCAGGAGCATCTCTCCAATCAGGGACTTGCTATTAACAAATGCAACATTTGAATGCTTCAGCAGTTTAAACAAAAAAGAGAAAAAAAATCAATTTCTGTTCAGTGGAAAACTTTAACAACTCTGAAGTCACCAAAATAGTTGTTATAGAAACTAATCAAATTATAAGGATTACTGAAATCACATTTAGAAATACAGCAATTAAAATAATGGGAAATAAATAATACATCTCTAGTGAATGCATCTCTAGTCAAATCAATCCTACAAAAAGGTTTGATCATAAGAGAAGGTCAAGAAGAATTTCTTGGGCTCCTTTTATCTCCAGGCAGCTGCCCACCCCAGCGACTCAGAAGTCCTAGCACGAGGTTTTAATAGCATTTGCAAATCTTCTGGGGCTCTTCAAATAATGGGAGCATTTCAGTCCAAGAAGATTTTGCTATAAAATGGAGATGAACACTAACTTATCATTAAAATGATGAACATCCAAATCAAGCTAGGGAAACCCTTAAGAAGTTTTTTTAGCAAGTGGTATACATACCAATGAACTAGGCAGCCTTCACCTGTAAGCCGGCACTCATGGATAAATTTGATGCTCTCTCTGAAATGCCTTGCCCTGAAAACAGAAGCAGAAGGGGAATGAAGTGCTCTATTTAGTAAAATCACTACTTAGAAAGAGAGAAATATATCCGAAAGCTCACTTAACACTGTTTCTAGATTTTAGAACTGAATACAGGTCTTACAAGGTAAAAGTTAGTGTCTGCCAATGAAACACAAAACTCACTGGCATAGTTATTCTCCACTCTACCTGAAGAAGAAACTGGTATCTTAGGCACCACAGTCTGATAAACATTAACAAACACTTTATTCTGATGACTGTCAAGTCTGTATTTAGTTCGTGTTTTATTCCTCTTTAAACTAGTAACTTGATGTCGTATGTCCTTGCGTATGCTCAGATGTCAGATGAAACTCGGCACAACTACATGAACAGTTCCCAAGGTATATTGTCTCTCACAAAGAGGCATCCACCACCCACACTTAAGCTTAACTTTGACTTCACCTCCTCCTTCAAACCATGTACTAGGACACATCTAAATGTTATGACTTACTTCTTTGCAACATGAAATCTCTCTGGTTTGTCACTGCTATGAAAAAAATTCTCAACTCAAGCCCTGGCTTCTTCAGCTCCCTCCAATCTCCTCTCCTCAGACTGCAGTACCCCTTCTGCCTGCCCTTATTCAGGCTGTCAGTCAACCCCTGCCTTCAACCTACCTTTTTTAAAGCAGTGAAGGAGAAAATGCGGAGAAGATAAAGACTCAGTTTACAAATATTAAGGTTTGTACTCTCATTATCCTTTACAAGTGCCTCTTCATTTTAAGTGGGGCAAGTCTGAAGGAAAGCAAGTGGGCAGCTGTCATCATCTCAGTAAATCTGCAGCATCGCCTTTTTGCATCCCAGTCCCAAGTTGCTCACCCTGCCTCTGCCTTTCAGACTGCAAAGCCTTTGGGGCTGCCTGCAATTTATCGCAGGTGCAAGCAGCACCTCTAAGTTCAACAGAGCTGAAGTTCACTGTGGCCTTTGAGTGCTCTTGCAATTTAAAACTGCAAGCAGCAGCAATGTGTGCAACACAGACAGAGGAAAGAGCCTCTTAAGGGGGAGTCAGTACCAGGTTTATTGGCAAAGACGAAGCTGAAAGCACACTGCATTCACGCCATGAAAAACAACGTCCTGTATTCAAGATGTTTCCCCTCTCAGGGTGAATATTATACCACAAGGGTAAAAGAAAAAACCTCAGCCCAGCACCAGCAGCCACACAAAAATCAGGAATACCCACATAAAAGGAAGCTTCCCTTCCTGCCCAACAGTGCAGCTGCTGATACTATAAACACTCAAGACCTGGAAGAGGACAACAGTGATGCAATAGAGTGACAGCGTCTGTGGAACTTGCAAAGGCAATGATGTCTAAGCTGCAATATCCAAAAAGAAGGATCCCAAAGCCCAGGACTCCATCTCCAAGGCACTTCTTGCATCACTGGATACAACAGGGAGAACACAGCTGGAAAAGACTCGAGTGACTTATTCAGAAAATCTCAAGGCACAATGCAATCCCAAGCTTTAGGATGGCATGTCAACTCAGGATTTTATGTATCTCAGGAAACCAATCAAGTATGTGGGATAAGTGAAGAAGAGGGACGAAGCCTTACAAATGCATTTCTGCTCAGACTGCCACTCCAAAACATTTTCACTGACTGAGTTCTAACAAATCATGGCACTCAGGTCTGCCTGGGGGACACAAGCAGCTTCACCTAAATTAACTCAGAGGACAAATGAAATGTTGGGCTGTGTGTGCAAAAGGCGTTGCTATTGCACAACGAAGGAGCACTTATCTGAGATTCAATGGATTCAGTCAGATGGAACTTGGTTAGGGCTGGATTGACAACATCCTGATGTTCTCATACTCCCATCTTTCCTTTCTCTCTAGAAAACATGACCAACAGCGCAGCTCCAAGCACCAGTGAATTCACTTCAATGGTCTAACACAAGTTTTGGTTAAACACTTCAATGCTTTGGTTTGAAAAATATCTGCGAATGAGCATAACACCTTTGCAAGGTACTAAATATAGCTAGCAGTGAACTCCATTCACTGAGTTTTATTTGCCCTTCCTTATTGCTGACACTCAGTCTGCTGAAACACCGTCAAGTGTAAGTGTTTACAGGCATTCATGAAAGAGAAGAGAAATAGCCAAGCTTAGAATTAGTGCTGCTCTGTAGACTGATAGAATCATTTAGTTTGGAAAAGACCCCTCCTCACCTCAAGTCGGAAAAGAGGAGAAATGTACTCCTCCACAACCCTATGGTATCAGGGTCTCTGCAGCAGACACACTTGCCTGAACCCATTTACGAAGTTATAGTACAAACCATATTTACCTGAAAACTAAGACTGAGGACCAGTTAGCTGTGTGGCAAGTGCCAGACACAAAGAAAAATGGCAAGTCTTACATTAACCACAAAACAGTTGATTATCATCTGTAACAGGAAAGCACTTGACAAATGTGTTGATTTGCAGCCTATTTGTTGGACTGAACAGTTACTTCAAGACAATTTATTACATGATATCTGGCTTTTACATCTCCCAGCTTAAAGCTGGGTCCTGAACTGCATCATCTTCACAGTGGGAAAACACCACAGGAAGAACGACCAGTACAGTGCCCCTACCAGCATGTTGTAAAAGTTATCTGAACTTATGTATTAGCAAGCTGGATAATCCAAAAGCAGGCTGAAGGCAGAGTTATGATACCAGATTATTCATTCATTGCTAGTCAGACTTCTATGAATATTATAAAGGTTAAAAAGAAAGCATCCAAATCAGATAGGAAGAAGCATCTTGATGTTTCTTTCCTTTGGCAATGTAAATGCAACAAAGATCCACCTAAATTTCTTTTCTTAATAGGTTATCTGGCTTCTGTATTATCACCACTAACAGCCTAACCATTGGAGGCTAGTTCTTTAGAAACACGTAGCCTAAGACAATTAGCTGGAACAGGACAGGAAGGAACATTTGATTTCTGTAGAACTAACTTTTTAGCAACAGGTTCTATAGGAGATGACGGAGAAGGAGAAGTCGACGGCCCAAGGTAAAATCCTGACAATCCAGGGAAAACACTCATTTAATGCCTAGGAAGCACCTTGAGTCTCAAAAGCAACTGCTTGATTCTTGTGCTTGGTAGGGGCAGAACGTGGGAGCAGAAGCAAGCTTTTGAGACACTTAAGTGAACACCCACATGTTAACAGGGGAATCCCTGCTGTATTTCCCTGGCAATTCATTCCTCTGAGGAAGGGAGCTCCACTAAACAAGCTTACTAGGAGTAAATGTGCATTACACACAAGAAACCAGAAGTTTCCCTCAAAAAACTGAGCTAAAGTGAATTAAGAGCTCACAGTCCCAAAATTCCATGGGTAGAGGCTTTCAGCTGGACCTTATCAACCTGCCAGCAGATGCAAAGTAGCAGCAAAGCTTCTGACAAACTTGCTGTTGGGGGAGACAGACAAGACAGCAGCATGTATCTGGTCAGTTGAGCCTGTCAATCATTGCTAAGAAAAGGCAAGGACCTGCAATACAGGATGCTGCTGTTTTTCCCCCCGACACCACCAGAATCCCTCTTTCGAAAGAAGAGGGTAGATACACAAAGATGTTGCAGAGGGACCAATTCCCTTTCCTGTTCCCCAGCTATCACTCCCTCGGCAGAGGGCACAGGCAGTACAGTTAACTGCTCCTAGATAAAACTGTGTCAAATCCTCACAGACTGAACAAAGACAGCTTCCTCTTGCTTTCAGATAATTGTATGGGCAAAGCAAGCAACATTGCTGTTTGCAAGCATCATGGTCTGATTTTACTTGAAGGTCTGGACTGTGTAAAGCAGAAAAGAAAAATCGGTTACTCATCAAGTTTTATTTTAAGTGATAAAATGTATCAGTATTAGAAGTAATGACGTTTGCTTGCAACCACCTGATACCAAAGCAAGTATTTTAGATGCCTGCAGTGTAACAGAAACAATACTCATGCAAATATTCTATCTTCTTACTGAAGCTTTAAGAGCTTTGGTACTGCACCAGACAGCTCAAGCACCAGAGGTGATTTTTCAATATAACTCCTTCATGTTTAACAGTGAGGGAAGAGCTGAATTGTACATCGATTAACGTTCAACACAAATGCCATCCTTTCTATTTCCATTCCCAATTGATCCAGATCTCTATTAACAAAGGAAGCAGATTTGCAAAACATTTTCAGAAATGCTGCAGATCTCAGAATACCAACAAACAATTAATATGACAACATATGAATGTTTCCCTCTAATCTCATTTTTTTTTCCTTCCCCAAAGCATTTTTTTTTACTTTCCAAAATTTTTTTTTTATTATTTTAAGTATTAAGGCCACAAAAGTTGCCCATGACAAAGGCAGCTAGCTCTGCCTTCTCATTACAGACCTGTCTTGAAATTGCAGGGCAGGGGAGGACGACAGTGGGGTTTTTTTTCCTTCCCCTAAAATCAGGACAGAAATGCAGAATGAAAAGGCAAATCACCACACATCAAATGCCACGCTGGAATCTTTCTAGGGTATGAGAAACACATACTCTAAAAATATCCCCCGAAAGCATGAGCCAGAATATTGCTGTGATGTGAGAGAAAAGCAGTGCTGCATTTCCTTCCGTACCTACCAGGCCTCTTTCAACTACTTGTTTCTCTACAAAACTTGGTAGCAGGATGTGGCTGAAACCCCCCTCACCTCTCCCCAACATAAACAGTGAGCTCTAGAAGAAAGAGTTGGTCACCATCCAAGTTCTCTTACAAAACCTGTTTTGATTTCTCTTTGGAATCAAGAATTGCTATGCTCAATGGTTCAAAACATTAAAACCAAGGGCAAATCAATCAGCGTTTCATGAATGTTAGCAGAGATGAGAAAGAGCGAGGCTGGGACACCCTAGTTTCACTACATATATCCTCAAGGCAAGAGTCACTGCAGGGCAGAAACTCCCCGCTGTGCCAGCCTACTACTAAGAGCAGCAGGGCCTTCTGAGGCAGGTTCCAGAAGTCCGGAGCAGACAGTTACAGGGGTAGTTTGCACACCCGGACTTTATGTTGAAGGCCCACTGTGAGGATTTAATTTCAACTCTTGAAGCACCAGGCTTCATACCTCTTTCAAATACTTTCTTTTTGTTAATGGCTAGAGATAGTGCTAACAAAAAAGAACAGCTAAGCAAAAAGATTTACAAAAACAATGGCTAGAATAAACTGGGACTAAATCAGGAGCAGACTCACTAAGGAATTCCTGAAGTTTAAGGCCACAAATGAAGAGTGTTTACATACTGACCATCCTACAAACCCTTACACACAAAAAGCAGGGTTTGAACCAAAGCGGCTAGAATAAAGTGTTACTGTGTTTTCTTAATGGATTAAAAACCACATTTGTGTAATGCTTGTGAGAGATCAGAATCAGATCTTTAAGCTCATTGTAAAACAGGCATCACGCTACTGTGGGATTTCTGGGGTTCTGTGATTTATTTTTAAAGAAAACTTACAAGTTCTGCGAGGGTGAGTCAGCAGCAGGAATGCACAGATACTTCACTCCCTGTGTAAAGAAACAAAAAGGAATGAGAATAAAATATCCAAGTTAAATACATTTATCTACCACCACACAAGTCCTGCTCTAGAGTGGTGCAGTTTTATTGACTTTGAGGAAGGCACGCCATTATTCAGACAAGCAGAGATCATCTCTATGCAGCCAGATTTTAAAACGCTGTTTTCACATCTGTTTTGTTGCTAAGACACCAGCACATAGCTTAGTCATGCTTATCCCAAGGCCCAATAGTGAGCTTTTTAAAATAGAAGCATCTTCACCAAAAAGGTGTAAACCTCTTTTTCAAAATCTCATTCTTCTTACATTTCTAGTAAAACTAAGTTGCATCTTCTGCCCTTCCCTTTCTCTGAACAGATGCTACAACCTAAAATTGTGAAAAGCAATTTCTTTTGATCCCATGCAATCATTTTTCTTTACCTAGTTGATAAAACAAAAAAAATGCATTTCAGAGAAGAAACATGTTTGTGGTATGGGTTTTGTTTTTTATTTTGGGGAAAATTCAAGAAAAACAACTGTAAAACTCATACTTTTCTTCCACAAAGTTAGCCTCATTTTCTTAGTCAGCTATCATAATAAGTTACAAGATCAGTTAGGGAAGTTAGATAATGACTTCTGATGCATTAAGAATGTTACTGGGTATATTTAAAACAACACTATAATCATACACTACTGCTTTGCATTGTCAACGCTCATTTTAACTGTCATTTTATTTTCAAAGCTTGTTTTGCTCCTATGACTGTTAAGAAAAAGAACTCTTCTGAAAGCATATTTAGCTAACTTCTCAAATAGGACTTCCAAGAATATAGGTTGCAACTCAGACACACAAAAACTACATAATTCACTGGAAGTCTTTCAACTTATCTCAGATGCAGACTTACGAATTTTTCAGGTGTACTTGTAAAGATAAGGATTCACAGCAAAAGGTCCACCATAAAATGCACCTTAGTTTATCTTTTTGTAACAATGCAAACCCCTGTAATAATCCTGCACGTTCAACAACGCACATGGAAAGTCACACATTTATCTACAAAAGATCCTTTGCCAACAAGGTGGAACACAACATGCATCTACCAGGCATTTCATTTGCCAGCTGGGATGGCAGGGGGAATTTTCATTGCTCAGCTGTGATGGCTACCTGAGGCAGCATCTTCTCCAACACCACCTTTGCTTTGCTGGCTCAGAAACCCCTCTTTATTTCCCCTACACACACTTTATTTCACTTGCCATCTCACACCAAAGAGCAATCCCTTTTAGAAGAGGTCCTGACCCCCGGCACCATGATACACCATCACGTTAATCCTCTGCAAGATGCATGAACTTCACCACTATGTCAGAAAGGATGTGGCGATACCTCACCCCCATCTCTTCACCACCACTTTTTCCCAACCCCTTCAGCCAGTGTCTTCTTCACAGCCACACAGATTTGAGAGCCTGCCCTGTCCCCACCATGCTTTACCAGACTTCCTCGCTTTGACAGACCATCCCCAGCACGCCACAACCAGAGGAGAGTTGCTTCTACCCATGGCCTTCTGGACCGGGGATGGCAGAGTCAGTGGGGAAGGCTCTGCAGACAGTGCTAAGCACGGAGATAGAGACGCGGCAGTGACTGACGCAGGAGAAGGCACCATCGGGACAACGCCAAGCCAGTGACAGCACGTGGCAGGTTGCGTGAGAGCTGCATGGCAAAATGCAGCTGAGAGGAGAGGGTATAAGAACGAAGTCAGTTTGCAAACCAAAGCAGCTTGCTGCCGGAGGCAACGGCATCACCGAGTAACAGTCCCTCCTGCCTTGCATCAGAAGGGATGCCGGCTGCGGGAAACCCGGATGGCTCCACAGCCATAAGCTGATCCACAACAGCTTGCACAAATACCTTCATTTAGAAAGACGATGTAGCAGTAATACATATATTGATGGGCTGCTAAGCCAAGGATGATAATTGCACTGTGACAGATTAATTACGGTAATAAGCATCTTGTATGACGCATTTGAGAGGTTTATCTCAGACACCAGTGTCACTTCAAGTGAGTCACTCCAGTAGAACGAGGGCCTGTGACCTGAAAGTAAATTTACATGTTAATGCTTTCCCCCACACCTCTAGGCAACTCCATGCCACTAACTCTGCACCACCATGGGAAAAAACGGGAAGAAAATTGAAGGTAGGAGATGGGTTAACTCCAGAGCACACTATAGGCCAGAAGGTTCGCTCCTCCGGCACGCACTGACGCAAGTTGTTCTACAGATTTAGAAGCTATGGCACATGCCGAGTGCTTTTCACAGACTGAGTGCAGAGGGGCTTTCAGATCGTGTTCACTTTAAAAGCAGAAGTAGCACCAGCACAAGTTTAAGACCCACAATGTTCTTTTTTTGTCATGGCTGGCTAGTTCCCACTACCGCAAGCAAGCATGAAACTAGCCTCTGAGAGACCGCACACGGTACTGAATGGCTCATCCAGAGCCTGATCCTGGAGGTCTTCAGCACTTAAAACTTCCAGCGAAGCGCGCAGCACACTTTTCACTACTGTGCTCGCAAATGCTCACCATCAGCCCATTAGCCTTATTAATACAGCTTCTCAGACAGGAGATGGTTAAAGTTATTGGAATTTGGTATTTTGACCGATGCGTGTCACTTTTATGGTGTTTTTGGAAGGCTGTGGTGATGGACTCCTCCCTGTGAGGAAATAATCACACACTCAACTCAGAAATAGTTATAGGTGGGATTTCAAAAGTACTGTGCAGTGACCCAACCTGACTCCCACAAAAATCAACAGTGAAACTCTCAGCGACTTTGACCCTAACACTGTTTGTCCAGAGTTGGTAACTCCTAAGGATCCCACACTGCCATCAAGTTTTGCTTCTCTTGGTTGAAATAACGATACTAACAGGATAAAATACCATTCATTATAATTGGATACCTGAAATACACCACCACCACAAGATTGTATGGAGCAGGTCTTCATAAATGAGACTCGGGATTTTCTATGTAGATATTCATCTGTTGATTGCTGGAATTAGCTTCTCCTCACATATGCTGGATAGACGTTCTTTTTTAAACACAGTGGCAATAGGAAGATACTTAACTACTGAACCCTGCTGTCTGTGACTTTTTTAAAAAAACTACCCAGGATCATAATATTATTTGTATATTTGTGCCCCAAGACACTGCTGTCCTTCCTGTGCACATACCCTGCAGATAACATCTAAGAACTGTCCCAAAGGGACCTTTCAAAGCAGAACAGTTTATGCGAACCGAACAATACCTACAACATTTTAGATGGGGTACTAGCCCGCAAGAAAGATCAAGACATCACTATTTTATTACCTAGCAGTTTGTTTGCCATTCTGAAACTGCAAAGCATAAGATGTAAGAAACAGCGACTAAAACGGAGTAAGCTAAATCAAAAGATTGTTGAAGAGTCAAACAGACCAGCTCCTAGTGATAATTTCAACAGGCTCCAAATCAGTACCTAGTCTGCAGTTTCATTAAATAAACCTGAATCTGGTTGCAGATACAATATCCAAAGTTGAACCAAAATTACATATTGATAAAGATGGGAAGACAAATATAAATTTCATGTCAACCACATGGAAGTCTTCATTCTATTTATTAATTTATTTTTAAATTAACTCTGTTTTGTTCCCTAGGAATGACAATTCTCTAAAAATTATTCAGTGGAGGAAGAACAGAACAACTGAAAACAGCTATTGTACCACTTCACCTACATACACCAAATTAGGTGCCACAGAATAACTACTCATCCCCAAACATGGTATTTGTTCAAAGCAAAGAGAAAAGCTTGCAATTATAAAAACTGATGAAAAGAGAAATATTATTGTAAATCCTACATGAAGTAATACATCCACTTTATTTATTGAATAGTGCTGCTAGTACATTGTCATTCAAACATTTCTTCAGCTGACAGCTGTCAGTTGTGTCTTATGTCTCCAAACAAGCTTTTTCCCAGACTACCCATTTAGAGGAAAAAAAGAAAAAAAACATCAATCCAACCTTTTTAATTAAACAGAAGTTATGTATGTTCTATACTTATGGAATGTATTCAAACCCAAGCTTCTAGGTCAATGAGATGCTGAACAGAGCTTTCTTCTGCTCAGCTCGATTGACTACTACTTTCTACTTGTTATCATTAAATCATTGCTCACTTTCCTTTCTCCATCAATCACCTTTACCACCAAACAACCTTACCCTCCAACACACGCGCTTCTCTAAACTTTTTCCTTATTATTCACATGATGATCCTAACTGATGCCCTTATCAAATAAAAGCAGCACTCCTATTTCTTTTGGTGTATTTAACCTGTTAAGATTACCCTAAAAAAAAAAAAAACACAACAGTAAAATAAAATATAATTTACTTTTCTGTTTTCTGTTTCAGCAGACAGAGTAACCACCAAAACTAGATTTCTGTCTCTCTTAGGCCCTGAAACTAAATGCTACAGTTAAACCGATACAGTGAGAGCTAACAAAACTAGAGCAAGTATTCCGATTTCAAGATTGTCAAAGTTGAAACAAGCGAGAGTTAAGTAAAATTTCTAAAATTCACTGTTATTTGAGAAACAACAACACTTGCACAATTTCATCACAGATTCTAGAACTAAGTCAGTTCTGCTGCAGTGAATATTGAGGTATTAAAACCAAAAAGGTTTAGGCGCACCCATATATATGCAGAGGTTTTACACTACAGTTAATAAGGTATTCATGGAATTGTAGTAATTTTCAAATTTCTAATTATTTTAGAGGTTGATCTACTAAGATTGGAAACTGAACAGTTATCTCTCACTTGGAAAAGTCAGTAAAGACTACAGAACAACACTTTCCTAATACTGTTAGCTTTTAAAAAAGATAATTAAATCTTTGTTATTAAATCCAGTATTTCATGAAGCACTCAGGAAATGTAACAGTCCAGTTTAAGGAACACTCTGTTTCTATGCTACTTACCTATAATTTATTTTAAAAACTCCAGCTTCATTTTAACTAAACTTGTTAAAATTGGCATTTGGGTTTTTTTAGTAGAACATGTAGAGTTTTGCAGTAGCAAAATGACACATCTACAAGTGCTACATGTCAGATAATGGGTCAGTGACTGAGAATAGGATCTCTAAAGAGCGCGCACAAGTTTAATCGCGCAATACCAAGAATAATTTCAACTCCAAACAGGGTAAGGTGCAACAAGTACTGCGAGACAAATACAGCACGTATATGAACATTTGCTTCTTTGTAATGAACAAAGATGTTCTGAAGTCACTAAGAATGACGCTCAGTTTGATTACACCCTAAATCATACTAACATACAATTTATCTGTGAAAGAAAACTGTCCAGCAAGTTTTATATAAAACCAAGTACTCTAGCAAAACAGTAGGCATGAGAATAAGAGGAAGGACTAAAAATGCTACTCATTATTTCATGTTTAGTGGTTTTTCCAAGTAATGTTTTTTACAGATGTTCTTCAGAACATTGTCCCTGCCACTGCTGTATATACAACATTTCTGAGGTTCTAGTTAGCACTGGAAACCTGAATCTAGAACTTCAGATGTTAAAAGGCGAGGAGAGGGAGAAAGAACCTCCTATTACAAAATTTCTATTCTCCCAGGGCAGGGGGTGGGGAGAAGGGGTTGTAAAAAAAAAAAAAACCAAAAACCAAAAGTTTAAAAAAAGCAGGATTGTATTTTTGGCATTAAACCTCTCTATTTAAATTTATGTAAAGACACCATCAACGACTTCCAAGAAATTTTTTTTAAACCTAAACCCCTAAACTTAAATTTGTGAACCCAGATGCAAATAGAAAACCTCCAGCACCTGGCAAGTTCTTTCAGGTTAGTCAAAAACCATGTGTTAATTTGAGTCGTCACATCAACAGATGAGGGCAGGACAACTTATTTTTGTTTAGGGGCATTTCAGCAAAAAAGCTAAAGTGGGAAACAGCCAGCACAAAGCTTCCTCAAGCCAAACCAACACAAGGTTATCAAGGGTTTTGTCCAGTAATGCACCAAACTGAACCTGCTAAACTGAAAACCGTTCAACCGTTTGTTTGTCCTTTCAGTTACTTTCTGTAGCAATCACCACTGGTGCCGATTTTATTAATGACTCATAGAAAATACATTTGTGTTTCGGCAAAAAACAACCACTAATTGACTTTAGTGAACAACACATTCGAGTTTGGTTTTGAAAAATATTATAAATGAAATTGAAATTACATGAAGAATATGAACAACAGAAAGCGGGATGCTCCTGCAATTAAATTTATACATTTGGGTTGTGTCATCTTGAATAATACAATAGTTTTTACAAGTCATGGGTTTTTTTGCAATGTTTGTTCATGGTTTTCTTAGGAAGTAGTCTCAGTGATACTTTTGAAAAGTCCGTATCATTAAGGCTGGAATGTGCCAATCACAAACATAAAGTGTCCTGTCAAAGCCCTCCTTCCCCATCTCTCCTCTCTATCACCCTTTCTAAAATTGTAAGAGGGAAACATTGAAGAGTTAAGGATTGATTTTACTTTACTTGCACAAAGAGCTGCATATATGATTTCTAATTCTAACCCTGAATTCCAGTTCTAACCTGGCTGATCTGAAGGGATGCAAAGTGGGAGAAAACTCTAATGAGTTTATACTAAATGGTGGTTTATCTCCTTTAGGACACACCGAGAATATTTGCAGGACTACATACTTCAGCTGAGAGGAAGAACCTCGTTAGTCTGCCTTGACTAGAGGGCTATTCAAGCCCCCAGGCACATCAGGGCATATCTAACATCTGAGCACTACCTATCACACTTGGTCCCTGAACCCTGAAGGGGGTCTCCGAGTACTACAATAAAACATATACCCCAGCTGCCTCTTTCTTTCAGGGAATGCTGGAACATGATCACTACACCTCTGGAATATGCTCACATTACGAGCGTGGATTAACACACTCGCCACATCATCTCCTCTGCACAGAGCAGGTCAGAGCATTTACTCTGTTCTGGTCAACACCGTATCCAAGCAATGAGAAACACCAGGCGTTTACTGGTCCAAACATCTCTCGTGCAAACAGCTCACCATTGAAAGCTTCAGACAGTCCTCATCCTCTCCTCCCTGACATCTGCCACTACAGGAACGTGCTTGCCCTGACACGGCTAGTGCGTGCTGAGCAATTCAAACAGTGAACTAATTTAGTGCATCACCACAGCAGCCCCTGCCAAGGGTACCTCATGAGGAAGGCCCGGCCTGACACACTTTAAAAGCTGCTTTGTGGAAGCCTCTCGGCTTCCTAGTGGGCTACCGATGTAATTTTTGAAAAATTTGTCAGAGCTCCCAACTTCACAAGCAGAGCCAATGCCAGATACGGCATTACTTCAAACTAGAGAAAATTGTCTGGTGCTGCTACACCTGAAAGGAAAATGGTAGCTATTTTGCTCAGCGTGGTCTTCTGAAACATGTCATGAGGGGGAACCCTTACCATGAAAAGGCAGTAAAATATCGTAGAAGAAAGTTAAGTTTTTTATTAGAAGAAGTGCTTGTATACTTACTCTTGACAGTAGCACAAAGGCTGAAAATTGACAGCTTCCAACAGTGGTGATATAAGACCTTAGGGCTATAGATGGAAATGCAACAGTCTGAATTGACTAAATTATTAATTTGCAGAGCTGATCTTTATACAACAGCAATGACCTTGTGATATGATATTAGCAACTCTGATTTTGAAGGCTTTCTTGGCTTCTCCCTCTTTAATAGTTCCCATATGTCTTTGGGCTGGATACCAAAGACAGCAGAGCCTGCGCAGAGAACACGTTGCCCAACCATACCCGGCAGGGACTTCTCTCATCATGTCATCAAGATGCAATTTTCATATATGAATGGCCTCCTACAGCCCAAGATTTCTGTATGCTATCCAACATTGTAACATGGTTTTAATAGACTGGCGGTTCTCACTAGCTGAGCAGCACCTGTCCAGAATTAGCATATGCTTTTCAAAAAAAAAAAAAGTAGAGCTGCTTGGTTTCCCAATATTTCCCTATTTAGTTTTTTCCTGTTGAGCAGCGATATGCTTTTGAGTCCAGACAAATGCTTTCTGGATGGGTGTCTGTGAGCACTAAGGCAGCTTTCAGCACTTCCAGAGTTATCACCTGCAGGTGCTGGGGGCACGACATGGGAATTTTTTCTTTTGTTTTAGCACAGGGTAATCCCCATTATACACACACACACAAAAAAAAATTAAGTCAGTCCAGAACATGCAACCATGAGAGAAAGAAAGAAGTTTCCACAAACTGGTGATGGAAAGAAAGGATTAGAAAACTAAAAGGAGATGAGGCTATTCCCCTTCAAAGCTTCAGTAAAAGTTCCCCCATAGTAAACCTCATCACATTAAGTGCTAACAGCAGATACAATAGGTTTCTATAGCAAAACCACTATCCACAACCTATGCTAAGCAGATTACTTGAATCATGCCAGAGCTGCCAGTTCAGCTCCTCTACAGCTTAGTTTGCTTTCCTTTTCTAAAAAACTGCAAATGTATAGTCTAAAGATCATCTGTAAACATGCAAGACTATCATGCCCAGCTAAAACTGCATTAAGATTTACAACATCTAGCCAGGCTTAAAAAATATGAAATGAAATTCCAGATCTTAATGCAAGCTGATATGAATGCATTATCTATACTAGGTCTGCAGGCTACGTCCATTTGATCTTAGTAACATTTCTCAGTTTTTGACAGGTATTCAGTCATTTAGCTCTTCACTTTCCTCCAAAGGTCTGGATTTACCAGCCAGTCATACACTTTTTTCTTTTAATTCATAAACTTGATCCAGCACTTCCTCTTGTGATTTCTCCAACTGCAACTTTCTCATCCTTAACACCGTATAAAACAAGTATATCACAGCATTCAGCAGAGAAAACTGGTGCAGAGAAGTTATACAGCTTCTTCATAGCATCCTTATTTTGCTACAACTTCTATTCCTCACACTTACTGGTTCTGTTCCAGTTACAGCATCTTTTTTTTGCCTGTATTCTATTAATGCATTTGACTGTTTACTCATGGAGTATGAAAGATTGTTATAAAAGATCAGCACAGATTTTTTCAACTGTGCTCTTCCCGTTCACAGTTCAGCTTCTTAAGACACTGAATATTTGAACCCTATTTCTACTCTGATTAAAATTTTAAAATTTGCAAGGAAAAAAAAATAATCTAAAATTCTTTATAAGATGACCTGGCCTGTGAAGTTTTTTTATTTTCAAAGATATCGTTCATTTAAGTTGTGCTGGCACAAGCTAACAGACTAGATAAGAAAGATGCTTAGTTCAGTCAGCAATTAGGTCTTCTCTACATCCTTTACCCTTCCACCCACCTACCATATCAACACTTACTTAGGTAGTCATCAATTCAGGAAAAAGGGGAGGAAAGCCACTGCTCTGGAGATAGCATGTACCAAATTAAGATGATATTGTTAATGGCATCAGAATACAAAGAAAAAAGAATAAATAACTGTCCTCTGCAGGTGTTCTGGTTGACTATGCAGAATGAGGGGGGGGAAACCATAACCTATAAAGCTAATATTTTAAGAAACTTAGAGAAAAAGAAAAGCAAATGTTTCATAGGCATTACAGAGGATTTTCTCAGCAACCAGAAGACATTGCAACATTCAAAAAAATTCCATACAGTGCCTTAAGATCACTCTTTTTGTTTGGAGAAGAAATCCCACAAACAGTAAGACTTGAAACAGAACCATCTGGTACCCGAGTATCACAAGGACACAGACAGGCTAGTCACATGAAATTGAGATGGCTAAAACTTATGACAGCTTTGGTACTGAGCAGAGAGAGATGACAATACCCCGCAACCCAAGAAATTGTGCATGTTTTGTTGGGATTTCATTTACCTATGCTTCATCCAAATTACTTTAATTGAAACTATCACATATACTGATATACTCTTTCCTCATCTGAAAAAAACAGCACACTAAAAATAAAAACAAAACAAATATTCTGTAGCAACAGAAAACAAAGAAAGAAAACTGACATGCATATAGAAGCAGCACACATGCAAAAGCCTACTCTTAATGCAATTTGTCATAAACAGAGTGAACAACAGAAAGCTTTTGTGGCAGAGGACAGTACAGGAACACCCAGGTAAACTCTTTTGTTGATTTAAGATCTACATTACTGTGATCGTTCGGAAGTCTCCAAGATGAGTGCAGCATACAGAGCTTCCTGCAATGAAGCAGTGGTCAGTCTGACAATGATAATGCTATAAATAAATTAATGCCAAAGGACTCCACAACCACAGGTGACTGGTAACAGGATTCATACATTTACTAGATCAAACTTCTGGTGCAGGTCAAGAGCAACAGCAAAATTACTCGTAACTGACAAATGTGTTGTGGACTGTGTGAAAGAAGCTGGTAGTTTCAGTCCATTTCCTGATTGATGGACAGGTGTCTACAATGCACACAACAGTCACCACAACTAGCTCCTCAAGGCGTCTCAGAAGGACCAAGGACTGTGAAATGCTCTGGCTGTGAAGTTCAAAGCTCAAACATCTCTGCAACCCAGCCTTACCTGAACCAACTTCCACACATAAAGAGCACACAAGAAAATCTACTGTTGCCTCTGGCAGTATGTTTCAGCAATTACTTACCCTCACGGTTAAAGTCTTGCTTACTTCCAGTCTGAATCTGTGTGATGTCATTTGCCAGCCACACGTATCCCGCTGCTCTCTGAGGCGAGTTCTCCACACGGGGGCCTGCGGAATGTCTACCCATCCCTGCCTCTCTTTACAGATAATACCTATCTGGGACAGGGCCTGAGCAACTGGCTGACCAGAAGAACTTCTAGCACCCTTTCCTCCCCCAGGACTCATGCTGTACTCCTTCCTGCATTACACACAGCAATTGCTGCCCAATGCAGCAGAGGAAGCATTCTTGCTTTTGCCAGTATTTAAGCGTGTGTGATTGGGGGGACAGTGGGAGGAATGGTAAGAGATGATTAAGGACGCTGCAAGTTCAGCTGCTTGGATGTGACTGTCCACCACAGCACGCACTTTCCAGAACAGGATGCAGCTGTTTTCAAGCAGCTGCACAATCCACATCAACATCCTATTTGGTTTGGGCCCACATTCATTTCCATGTAACATCCCCCAGAACAGGGTCAAACACCTGGAAAATCCAGAGAGAAACACTCTTAGCTTCAATGAACCTGCAACCAGATTCTTCTGGCAAGATTAACAAGATTTGCCTTTACTTACTTCACTTAGATCAACTGGCACAAAATTTGGACTCAAGATCTAAGGCAGTAGAGTAACACCTAGCTGGCATCCTTTGAAGCAACAGAGGGAAGAATTGCTGAGGATTCATTACGAGTGCTTCCACGTTCTCTGTGGGTTCTGACTGACCATACCAGCTTGGTTAGGATACATGGATATCACAACAGTCAGACCTTTGGCCTTTTGGTCTCCAACTTAAAAAGAGAGTTCTACCAAGAGATCATAGAATCACAGAACAGTTTGGGTTGGAAGGGACCTTTAAGGTCATCTAGTCCAACCCCCCCTGCAATGAGCATCTTCAACTAGACCAGGATGCTCAAAGCCCCATCCAACCTGGCCTTAAATGTTTCCAGGGATGGGGCATCGACCACCTCTCTGGGCAGCCTGTGCCAGTGTTTCACCACACTCATCATAAAAAAGTACTTCCTTATATCTAGTCTGAATCTACCCTCTTTTAGTTTAAAACCATTACCCCTTGTCCTGTCACAACAGGCCCTGCTAAAAAGTCTGTCCCCATCTTTCTTACAAGCCCCAGTTAAGTACTGAAAGGTCGCAATAAGATCTCCCCAGAGCCTTCTCTTCTCCAGGTGAACAACCGCAACTCTCTCAAGCCTTTCCTCACAGGAGAGGTGTTCCATCCCTCTGACCATTTTTGTGGCCCTGCTCTGGACCCGCTCCAACAGGTCCGTGTCTATCCTGTGCTGAGGACCCCAGAGCTGGATGCAGTACTGCAGGTGGGGTCTCACCAGAGCAGAGTAGAGGGGCAGAATCACCTTCTTTTGATGCAGCCCAGGATATGGTTGGCTTTTTGGGGTGTGAGCGCACATTGCTGGGTCATGTCCAACTTTTCACCCACCAGTACCCCCAAGTCCTTCTCCTCAGGGCTGCTCTCAGTCCCTTCATCCCCCAGCCTGTATTGATACCAGGGGTTGCCCCAGCCCAGTTGCAGGACCTTGCAGTTGGCCTTGTTGAACCTCATGAAGTTCACAGGGGCCCACTTCTTGAGCTTGTACAGGTCCTTCTAAATGGCATCCTGTCCCTCAGGCATGTCAACTACACCACCCAGCTTGGTGTCACCTGTAAACTTGCAGTGGGTGCACTTGATCCCACTATGTCATTGATAGAGATATTAAACAGTACTGGTTCCAATACAGACCCCTGAGGGACACCACTCATCACTGATCTCCAACAGGACATCAAGCCATTGACCACTACCCTCTGGATGTGACCATCCAACCAATTCCTCATCCACCGGACAGTCCATCCATCAAATCCATATCTCTCCAATTTAGAGAGAAGGATGTTGTGGGGGACCGTGTCAAAGGCCTTACAGAAGCACAGATAGACGACAACCTGTTGGATAGATCCAACAGGTCACTGCCAGATACACTATTATTTAAAGCACACTGAGATATGTTTCCCCATCTGCTTTTCAGTGTCTCTCACATTTTGAACAGAGATTTTAAAACCTGAACTAGATGAGAAATAGATTAGAAAGCAGGTGGCAAGAAACCTAATTATTCTCCTCTGTATATGGCTTTTGTGTGGATTTATAAAACATCTGAGACTGTTCCATGGGCAGCTGTCCAAAGCGCTCTGGAAGAGCCAACTTGATTCACCAAGGCTATTGCCTCTGTGCCTCTGCAGAACACATATCAGGCTGTTGGACACGGCTCTTACTCAGGGGCTGACTTCTGTGCATCTGAAATAACAAACCTTGTTCCATAAGGCATGCAGTCCTTTCTCTTGGACATGCCACCAGTTATCCATAATTTTTTGTGATGGAGTTATAAACCTGCATCTTTAAACTACAAAATGCTTACCTAAGTGGTTAAGTTCCTGTATAACAATGGTGTACTTTATTGGAACAATAGCCTTAGGATGCTCTCTAAATATAAATTAATTTCAGGATTGGTTTTATTAGAGGACAAATTTCCTTGAAAGTTTATACAAAAAGAACTAAGGAGCGATATTGCAAGATAGTTCAGGCCAGGTTTTGGCAAATTCTTTCCAGTATAAATCACTCAAAGCCCTTACAAAACAATTCTGTGTCTTGTACTTAATGCAGGCTGCCAATTTCTAAAGGTATAAAAAGTCTTAGAATCCAATTGATTTTTAAACCCACTTTTCCCCGTTATTCCAGCTTGAAAGTATGCAACAACTTCCCAAGGCCAAACTTTGATTATGAGCCACCCATAAATCAGACATCCATGAGGGTTTGTAAATGATCATTGAGATAATGTCTGAAACCAAATTTCAGTAAGAAAATCTTTTTTTCTTTTTTTTTTTCCTTTTTTTTTTTTTTTTTTAAGTTATTTCTCAACAGGCACACACTATGTAACCTAAACCAATATAATACTTTCTTGTAAAACTCTTCAATCATTTTCTAATAGCTTACCAACTTAGGAGGAACTAAAGCAACATATATCTAAATACTGCAGTATATAAAGTACAGATGAAAAGACACTTTTTAAGAGGTACTGTGAGTATTTTAAACAATCAAGTAAAAATGGTCTATAACATCACAGAGAGGGGCAATGCCATAAGTTACTAGAGTGGAAAATAATTTTACAATCTGTAGCAAGTTGGTGTTCACCACATACACTGACGTTTGCTTTTATTTCTTGAGTATTGCATTCTTGAGTATGGACAACAAAGCCAGATTGGTCATTTTCATTCTCTACCCACCATTATCAGCTTTAAGTGCTGTATCATAAGTGTTACTGCATCAAAACAGTCATTACTGAAACTTCAAAATCTGACAAGCAAGATGTGCGTAATTTGTGACCTCTGAGAGCTAGGGTATGCAACTATATTCGTTTGTTCCACAGACAGCCAAAAAAGGCCAAATTTTCTTTGATAACATGTTACTACAATACTACTGAGTTTTTGATGTCCAAAAACACTCACCTTCCATAGCTTGCACAGAAAGCTTTGTTTAATGAAGTATTTGTAGCATTTCCTATAGGTTGACTAGGAAATACTTGAGATACAATAGTTAGCAAAAGACAAATGCAACTACCACAGTCCAAGAAAAGGCAGCTTTTTACAGATTACGCTGCAATTCCGTGTTTAAAGGTCTGAATGACATCAGATTAATTTCTGAACACAAATGTAAGCCCTCGGTTTCCATGAGTGAAATCTGGGGGGAAAGGGGAAGAGGGAGACACATTGGGAAAGTGTTCCCATTTGACTTCAGTAGACTTGAGAACAAGCCCCAACCACAATGTGGATACACAAGCTGTAAACAAACCTGGCAAAGATGTAAATAACAAAGGAAGTAACACAACCTAACAGATGTTTTCTAGGCCCTTGCTCCTAAACAAAAGCATTTAGTTGCAAACAAGCACCACAGTAAGACCATGAATGATAAAGTAATTAACAATCAGCTCAGCTCCCAAACAAATGGAACTTGCAATCCTTCCACTACTTTAAGAGCTGGGGAGAAGTTTTAACAGTCATTTTCCAGACCACTGGCACATAAAGGAGTATATTGCATATTGACAAAATAGAAGGCACAGTTGGAGAAACATTTCTTTTAGAAACAAGGGTGAATAAAGGAAGTCCATCCTCAACCAGCCACTACTTGTTCCCATGCCACTGTAACTTTTGAGACACTATTGTGAACCAGATTGGGAACAGATCTGGGGTAAACATAATCTTTCATATATTTTGTGGGGGTAGCTAGAGGAAGAAATAGTGACTTGGTTATATTTAACCCACAAAAGCTCCCAGATCTATTTACCATGCAGCCTCACAAACAGACACACCACAAGTGAGGTGGTGGTGTGTGGGCTGACAAAACTACCACCACCACAAGAAACACTGGCCTGAGGCTGCAGCTGACCTGTGCCATAACTAGTCTTCCTTCTTTTCTAATCATAATAAAACAAAGCAAGCTTCTATCCATTTTAGAGAACAGCACCCTAGAGGAAACATTACACGTCCTTACTCAGTACAACTGTTTATCTCTTCAACTAAGAGCACTCTTGAAATTCAGTATGTTTTAGACTTCACAAGCATCAGGCACAACAGAAGTCAAACGCACAGTATAATAGAGTCAACAGCTAAAGCTCTGCTTCAGCACAGTTCTAAGTTCAAGGTCAATCCTGAATTCACCGTTAACTTGATTTTGGTTGTAATCGTGACATACTAGTGACACCTTTTATTCAACTTACCTATTGACTTGCCTGGGAGAGGTGGAAATTCCGTAGTTTAAGGACTGAATTCACTACAGACTTTTTACATGAAAAGAATGAAAAGCAGAGATTCCCAGCAGCATCTGAGGGGGTAACACCAGCAACTGCCTTACCCACTATTTTGACATATTTCATGAAAAGTGGAATGTAGGGAAGGAACAAATTTAAGGGGACAACAGTCCCAAACATAAATCAAATAGCAGGATTTTAAGGTGTAGCAAAGCCCAGCCAAACTCCCCTCCTGCCAAGGTAAGCTGGTGTAAAGAAGAAAGCGCAACAGTCCAACACAGGAGACCTGCAGCCTGGTCCCAGCTCTTTCACTGCTCAAGATGACACAGCAAGTCAAGTCATTTCAGCTCTTCAGATCAGCTTCCCTTCAGTAAAATGGGGAATAATACTTCATGTTGAAGCGTTGGAGACCTACAGATGCTCTGCTCTATTAGATGTATTATACGAGGGAGCACTGGTTCCTCCCACACCCCAAGCCTAAGTAAGGCTATTTTACATGGAAAAGGACTGCAAACCTCTTACACAACCATCTGCTATAAAGATTCAAGAAAGGGGCTGAAGTACAAAGGAGGGTTGGTAGTGGGGAAAGGGGAGAAGGCATGTTGTTGTTTGTGTGATGCTTGAACTCCACACAGAAGGAAACTTACCTTTACTATTAAATTAATAACACAATCCCATTATTGTGTTGTATTGATTGACACACTAATTGTCTCTTCATTTGTCAGTTTGATTTCTTGTTGTTATAACAGCAGCAACAAAATCTGTGACCGGATCCCAAAACTACAGCTGTCAAATATTTCCACAAGAAAATCAGTCTCAAAACGCCAATTGTACAGAACAAGAAATCAACCCCAAGATGACTATAACAGTCATCTGCAAAGTAAGGATTTACCATGGAGTCCCCCACACCTCTTACCTCGAGCATAGGGCGGGCACTGTCATGGATTGAAAGAATGTGCGTAATGTTATTCTTACTCAATTGCTCTACATCTCGGGCATCTGTGATAAAGGGAAAAAAGGAAGAGAATTTCTTTAATCTCTTGAAATAGCACGCTCCCCTTTCCATTGTGCATGTTGAAAATCACTTATCATTGGTACATTTCTTTTTGAAGCTTCATAAAGTAAAGCAAAACCCCAAACGCAGCTGTTCTAGAACAGCATCATCAGAGTGGGTAACGGGAAGAAACACTTCTAACTCCAAAACAAATTATATACTATATAAAGAACAAGCTTAAGTGACTCAGGAATGTGTTCTTAAGTCAGAAGTTTCATGTATTTTGCATCTGAAATATAAGTCTGTGTATGCCTGCGTGCAGGTGATGGCCATCTGAACAAGCAGTCAGAGCTGTACAAGAAATAGCTTACCTCCTCTCTACCCACAAATGCCCCTTCAGGAGATGTATTTTCACTTGGGAGACAGACCTTGTGATATCCAGGTCTGAGAAGTGAAGTCAACCGTATCGCCTGAATTGAGGTATTAACGGGCACGTCAAAACGATAACTAGATTCTTACTTCCTATGGACTACTAGGGAAAAATGTGCATTTAGCCAATACACATCATAACTTTAAATCTGAAGAGAGATCAAGATGATAAAGATATTGAACGTATGAAAAAGCAAAATGCTACAGCAAGGAAGTGCAGTTGTGACAAGGTGGTTCCTAGACCTGTAACCAAGGGGTTTCAAACATTCAAAACTGGAAAGCAAACTGGGGCGACTGAAAATTTAGTGCTAGATATTGCGAAAGCATAGGTTTGTTTCTATGGGAAAGAAGGTAAAATAGATTATCTGTCATCAGTGAGCAACTTTCCCCACACTAAACCATTAGCATGCCAGAAAATGACCTCAGAGAACCACTAATACAGGTAAAAGTTAGTTTGTGTCCATTTACTTTTGACCTTTTCGCTTGAGAATGGCACAGCACACCATGGCAATTACAGCAGTGGTTTTGTGATGTGAACACCTGCCTTCCAAATCTGCCCATACAATCTGTTCACATTAGCCTGGTTGCACACAAAAAAAGAGCACTGACCACAAAGGTTTCAAACCGGCTCTCTCTAGGTACAAAAATAACAATAGCATCACCTGTACATTCTTTATGTACGTGCAAGAGTTCAATTAGCATCTCTTGCTTCATCTTATTCCACTCTACTATAAAGTTTCAATGCCTTTTCTACATACAAAGAGGAACTGGACATTTAATTATACCAGCCCATAGACAAGATCCACATGAGCACAGTAACAGGCAGTAAAATTTAAACCTAATCCAATTATGAAAGCTTCTCTATGGCTAATAAAATGGAAAGAAGAGTCAAAAATGCATTGATTTCACTTGCTACTGGTCAAGCCTGTATGATCAACACAGATGCCTAATCCTTCAGGAGAGAATTAACATTAATTCCATCTGAAACAGAATTAAGTTCTAGCTTCACAGACCAATTAAAATTTCCTAAAAAGCTCAGAGTGAGCATTTCAAAGAAGAAACGTTAGTATTTGCCAGGAGAGATCTTCTAATCCACCTGACCTTCAGATTTTTTAACAGTTTATAGGACAGCCTTGATTCCTCAGAGAACACCTAAGCAGGCAAGGGTTTGGAAGCCCAGAAGCCAGCCTAAGTGTCCCTAAAAATTACTGCTTTCTGTTCGCCAAAGGCTAAGGGCAGATTTCAGACTCTGCTGACTGGAACTCACGGTGTTAATGCATACCTAGCACAACGAGACCCCAATCTCTAATTATCAGTGTGACCTACGTGGTAAGAAATGGCTTGCCACACAAGGCAAACAGCTTTAAAAGAAGATATGATCCAAATTAAATGTTGACTGCTTTGAACCAGTCTGAAAGTCCTAATGGACACAGTACAACTCAAAAGGACTGAAAGATTTTAGTTCTTCAGTTAACCAAGGACTTAGGCTAAAGGAATTTCAACAAATCAAAACTACAGTAAGACAGTGAGATTTCAGATATTCCTAGAAACAAGCTGGAAATGGCTATCCCAGACCTACATCCCAAGGTAACCAGAAGGTCCTCAATATATTTAGGAAACAACCATTCAAATCACAAAAGTAGAGGAGAAAAAGCTTCCTAGCCAATGACTGTTTTATCTGGATCTAAACTTTAAACGGTTTACAAAAGGGAAATTCCCCTGGCACCTGCCATAAGTCTTTACAGATACTACAAAGCTATTTAAACAGCAGTATAAATGAGATATCCTGTCACTCACGGTCTCATACCATAAATTACAAAAAAAATTAAGGGGTTACATAAAGGACCACCAAAAGCCAGAAGAATCACCATTACTACAGCAATTCTAACTTCTTTACTGTAGCACAGTGCTGTACATCCACATGCAGGCTCACATTTTGAAATCACAGCATGAAAAAACCCATTTCCAAATTTAAAGATGAAAGAAACCTATCGGAGTCCATCTTGTGCATCCCTAAAGGGTCCCTCAACTGTAGTATTATTCTTCACAGTAGGTTACCCAATATTCTGTTTCATACAGCAAAATGCTTCTCAGCTGATGTGGATTTCTGAATAAAGCCTTTAGGAAACTCTCTCCTCACACAAAAGGACACAATTCACACTGGGAAAGTCTACCTCTCTCCTTCCCATGCCCATATTTAGCTTCTTTTCCCTCAATTTCATTCACATGACTCCTAGCTTAACCTCCACTCATACGCAGAGAGCTGCAAACAATTGCAAAAGCAATGGCAAAGTCATCAAAATGGGACTGGGGAGAAGGTATGTCAGAATTTGTTTCCCTGCAGCTCTGGGAAGCCTTACTGTGTAGCTGGGGAGCAAATCACCTAGCATGCTGTGCTTCCATGCCCCATATGCAAAAGGGAGACAATACTGCTCCAACCACTCCCATTAAGACACATCAATGACTGAAGGACTCCAATACTAGGGTGATGAAGTCTTAAATGTACATCCAACCATTCTCTCTAACTTTAGTATTTTAGTACCTCCATAGAGAGACAAGGTGAGGAATAAATATTTCTCCCTTTGTAGAGTTAGATGGGAAGAAACAGCTGTAGAGTCTTTTCCACCTCTACTGCTAACAACAAAATACCAAAGCACCCTGTCAGGAACAGGGCAAAAAAAGCATTACAGTGATATGGGCCTGATCTGCAACATTTAACTGCAATTCACTTGTGAATTTAGAAGATTAAATATCTCCACAAAATAAGTGAAACTAGTTTATTTTTATTTTGCTACCTTTCCTCCCATTAGCCAGCTATGCCAAATTAAAGGCATTCTCCCTTCTTCCTCCTCCAAAGCCCACATTTCTGACTTTGTTGTTCGTCTTTTCAGACAGACATGCTCCTATAACAGAGTAATCTAGTAAGTATTAAGTTTTCAGTATAAAATTTTAGGTTATGTACACAAAAACAGGGTTAAGTGCTTAGAGAAGGCAAGTCAGCCCAGTACGTGCAACAGTATTAAGTCTCAATCTGCAGACGTATAGAGACTACAGTTTCATCATCACCATATTTTTTTTTTTTTTTTTTAAATAAAGCAACTTTTTGCCTATGCTTTATTTTCTGCTTTGGAGAGAACTGGAGATAGACACCTGAAGGAGAACCTCCTCTCCAGTGGTTGAGACCACTAAGAACTATTACCAAGAATGATTTTCCATCAGGAGAGCTTTGTTCCAGAGTCCAGTGATCTGCACTTACAGAGACACACACACACACAGAAACTAAGCACATGAACAAAAACTGCACATCTCCTGTCCCCACTTCACACTATGTTCTAATCAATATTTTGTCCCAGCCTCTAAGAAGGACCTTTTCAGGGAGTGAGAAAGCTGTGGAAAAGGATCCAAGTACTCTGTTTAGTGAGAGTACCTATAAAATGTCTTTCTTCAAAAGACAAACCTGACAAAGTGAATGGTATCTTCACCATCTCCTGTTTCCAGTACTTGAAATAAAGCCTTAGGAAAGGGAAGCAGCTGATAACAGGAATTAATTGGATCTAGAAACAGAGCAGAATCACTTGGCGGGCACTGCCTTTTTATACGCTTAGTAACAGGAAGGGCAGAAACTTTCCCAAGACTCTCCAGCTCATCCACAGCAATACTGGACTCTTTGGGGGGAATTAAACCTCATATTGTGGCTTTCCCCTTCAAATCAAAAAGCCCCCAAATATTCCATTGGAAAAACTTGAATCTTCCAAATATGACTACAAGCAAGGAAGGACACAAGCTCTCTAATATTCAAGGTAGAAACACTCTTGAGTCTCTGGTGCTCGCTACTGCTACACCTTTCCATTTGGAACCAAACAAGCACCCATTTAGAACCTCCTATCAGGAGAAATGGTATTTCTATTTGTGCAGAGAAACAGGCTAAAAAGCCCTGTCATATCAGTCTCTTAAGGAACAAAGCACCTATTTTAATTGTGAGTACAGGTGCCTTTCAAGGGACATCAGGTTTCCAGTGCAGAAGACACGTGGGCATGCAATCCCACAATAAATTCTTTGTCTTTTCAGAGGATTGAATTTCATCTGTAAAGTACAAATGGAACAAACCAAAATTTCCCCCAAACTAGAGGTGGGAAGAAGAGTTAAATTCCCCTTTCTCTTCCCTCATTTTTCCTCTTAGCCCCCCACCCTCCCATTTGCAAAAAATAACTCCTCCTTAACTTTCACTGAAGAAGCCCGAGAGCTCTGTTTCCTTCTGGGCTTTCAGACCAAACTCAGTCTTGGTATTTTGTATGGACATCTGTGGTTCTTCTTGAATTTTTCTGCCCTCTAGCTGTGCAATCTCAAATACACTCTCTCAGGAACATAGCACAGTTTTAATGTGCTACTGATGAGCAGAATCATGCTTATAGATCTTATAAGCTAACAAGCACTTAAGCACATACTGAGATCTATGCTTTTCAGGAAAGTTTTCCAGAGACATACTCAAGTCCTGTGGACTTAGGGAGATTTCAGCATGTACTTCAGTGCTTTCCATGATCAGGACTACACATAACTTTCTACCCTAAAGACCCTAAGGTGGTTGTAAAAGCTCCTCTCATTCTATGTGCCTAAAGGTTTGCACAGCAGCAGCAGACAAACCAGAAGTAGCAAGCTCAACTCCCATTTCTGCCGCAGATTTATTTCACAAGTTTTTCTTGCGCCTCAGTTTATCTCCCAGTCAAATGCGGAGGAGTTTGCACTTCCTCTGTCATGGCTTGTTTTTAAGTTGATTGGGCCTAAAGAGACAGTGAGAAACCCTATACATAAAGTACAAATATTGCTGAATATTGAATAATAATTCCCCAATTGGAACAATTGCTGAATGCCTCCTCCAGACAACGGCCCTCCAGGATTACAGTGTTTAACATCTTTAACACCCTGCTTTCACTCAAAAGGAAGGTGCCCATCTGGAACAACTGTGCCTCTTCCCAGTCTGTCAGTGTCCCCAGAGGTCTCCCAAGCAGCAGGGAGACAGGAGTGTGTGCAGAATGGTATTTCAACCTGGCTGTGGAAACCCTGCCTGCCCAGGCTCCCTGAAGAGTCAAAGGAGGGGAGGCTATCCTCCAGAGGGCAGATCAGAGCGATTCAAATTCTCCTGACCGACCTTCTGGAGAAGCTCCCTCCTCTCTACCCCCTGCACAGAGACCCAGAGCGTGCCACGAAGCCTCAGCCCTGTGTCCAGGCAAGATGCACAATGCCAGGGATTCAGTGTTACTCCTCTTACTGACACGATGCAACTTTATTCAATTCAAGCTATTGGTCTCAAGCTGGAGAAATAGGAGACTGCTCAAAAGCGCATTATAGGAAATAATTCTGTAAACCTGTGTCTTTAAAAGTATCTAGCCATTTCAGCTGCCCTAATCAGGATACTCTAACCAATCCCAACCATATATGCTGCTGAGTATTTCTCAGTCAACGATTCCCTTTATGGCAAAATTCATTAGTCACTTTTTGAAAAACTGCCACAAATCAGAACATGCCCCAGGAACATGGTAATCAAACTCCTCCAGAAAAATACACTAGTGATTAACCAACAGCCTGTTCCTAAATGGGATGACTTCACTGCAAAGAGAGCTTGTTGCAATTGCTCTTAAGCAGTGAGACGGGGGGGTGTTGAGGGACAGGGGATACAGAAAAAGATAGAATTATAAAAGTCTGCTTTTGTATCAGTGAAGTACTGTAACACCAATCTTCTCTCTTCCTCTCTAGGTACGGTAGCTAATTTGAGATTATAACAACTGGTACTCATGATGGTAGAGCATAATGATTAAATGCAATGTAAGCAAAGGTCATAGCAATAAATAAACAAACATTTTGTGTTTTTAATCAATTTAAAAAACAGACTCCGTAACACAAACGCTGAGATTAAAGCCAACCCATCCTTACCCTCTTTTATGGAGGTAGCTGAAGCATTTCAGCCTCTGCTTTTTTTTTTTAGCTAGACTCCCAGAAACACTGCCCACTCACACCACCTTCATGTGCACGCCTCTACTCTATGCATAGAAGTGACCTTACATGCCATTTAAGGACCATTTGCAAGGTGCAGAGCAGAGTGGCCAGAGCAGCACGAGCGAGGGGGTCGCAGGCCCTGGCATCGGCAGAGATGCTGACTCACTCCGCAACCTTGGCCAACTCCCCTCAGCTGGTCAAACTGTTCCTCAGCTGAAAACAGAACTGCACCAAGAAACAGATGCTCTGGCTGAGTTTCGCTCCCCTGGGCGGACTGTCAAGGGCTTACCACCAGGACGGCCACAGGGAGAGGGACAGATTGAGAGCCACGTTCCCTACACCCATCCTGCCTACCCTGCCAGACAGCTTGAAACCTAAAGGACTGCACTATCAAACATCCTCCCATCCTGCCCCTCTCCTAAATTACTTGACAGGAAAGGGAAAAAAAAAAAAAAAAAAAAAAAGAAGAAAATAAAAAGAGGAAGCAACATGGCTGTGACCAAGTTAATTTTGTCACCAGCCCATGCAGTGGTCTGTCCAAAGTGTTTTCAAAACTATCCTCTTCCCTTTATTTTCCTTTTTTCCTGCTTCCTTTCTTTTTTCTCCTTTCATTACCTACTTCCACCAGTATAAACTCACCTTCATCCTCTCATTTTCCTTACCATGACATGATTAACTCCCTTTCACACACTAGCCACTGTACTTGTGTTTGCATCCCAGTGTGGCAAAAGACAGCTTTTAACTTCACATGTACCTCCCGGCTGCCTCTCAAGGTGATCGGCTCCACTTCCCAAGGGGCATCAAGCACTGGACCAGCAATATGGGTCAGCAGGTCCAGAGGCAGGTAAATTGGGCAAAAAACCACTGAACTCACAGGTTTTGGGATTGGGGGTGGAGGGGCAGGGAAGGAAGGGTGGGCATGAGGCAGAGAGGAGGTGCAGCACCATCTAAATCCAGTGCAGACATTGTCCAATCTTAACAGACCAGCGGCGATATCAGACAGCCCAGGAAGGACAGGATATCACAGTAACCCCTATGAGTCCTGCTTTGCTGTTGTACCCAAGCATAGGAAATACAGGGTCTACACAAATCAAAACGACTGTACAAGCACAACTGGTTTACTTCTGAATAGGGACAGTCAGCTGGAACTACTGCTAACGGAGTGCTTTGAGAACAGGTCATTTATTTGGATATCTACATAGAGTTTCCTGTTTTTTCTAAATACAGTTCTGTCTTTCTGTACACAAAAACTAAACGTCATGCAAAAAGGAAAAAAAATCCAGAGAATCTTATGTCCATGACACAGACAGTGTGAGTATCGGTGGTCAGACAGCGATCTGCAGACCTATCAGTCTCACAAGCAGTGATAACAGAACTCTAGCAGTTGTTATAAATAACCAAAATAATGAAAGCAATGAGCGGGAGGCATACTAAGCCTTTACTTATAAGGAGGGCTTGAAATAAGCCTTACAAAGAATCTGCCTGGCTCACAGGCTTGCCTGCCAAGCACAGGAATCGTTTAAGGCAGGCCAATGTTTAGGAATTCCAGCTGAAGCATGCTCCGAGGAGATGGCGTTCATTTTCCTTTTCTTAAAGTACTTGCAGCACAGCACACGGATGAGAAAGCAAACAAGTTCTTCTTTAAGTGCTACCAGGTGAATCCAGAAATGAAGCAAGATGGGGTTAAAGAAGCTGCAGAGATGTCAGAGAATTCCGTAGGCCTGCGAAACAACACCTTAAGACCCCTGCTAAGTAATCCTAGAGATAATGATAAAACTAATCTTACCTTTAAAGTTGCCAATGAACAAGCCAGGCAGAATCTGTGAGAAAGAAATATAGTATCAAATATAGATATCTTGTGGTAAGACAATTTGACAAAGTTCAATTTGCATACAGGATGGAACATACTACTTTAGCAGACTATTGTCAAATGCAATCTCAAAAGCGCTGACAACATTTTGTGCCTCTCTGCAACCTTCTCAAACTACATAGCTCTAGGTACGCCACACTGCGAGAGCGTTCCTTGACAGCTGGGGGTTGTTAATCATGTGGACTCTCACATAATGGAGGCTCTCCAAGGATAGCAAAAGTGGTTTACAAATACGAAGTGGGCCTCGCAACACATCCCTCCCCCTGCCCCCCACAGCAGGATAAGAGTTACCCTCATTTAACTGATGATGAAACTTCATACAGAAAAGGTGATTTGCCTAAAGTTGCTATGCAAACTGGACAAAGCACTGCAAAATGACATCCTTCAAGTCCTTTGAAGTGCAAAGCCATGCAAGTCAGGGCTGCAGCGCTGCAGGGCTCTTCTGACAGAGGAAATCACTGCAAACAAGAGTTGTGCATTCACATAGAAAGAGAACTGATGAAAGTCCTCCAGTTGCATGTTTCTCTCCCAGATCTACCCACTCGCCCCAACACTCCCAGAAGCCTGCAGAGGTCTCAGTTACAGGACTTTCTTTAACAGGGGAGTTTCAAGGTCAGGCTGAGGACCAGCCCGTGCAGTCTGAGGACACGTGCATGCACACACACACACACACAGAGGCAGGTGACAGTGCAGTGCTACCCCTCCCACCCTCTCACAACCCTCCCAACTTGGGCACAGCGGTAAGGACATGAAAAACCCCCAAGCACACCGAACACACACTTTCTGGTCAAGAATTTCATTCTCTGCCACCTGAAGTCTCTGACCCACGCCCACATCCTTTGAAGAGACAGAACTGTGGTGGTGAGACGGTACAATCCATTTTTCTTTGGTGCATGCAGAGCATACCACCAATACAGATATGTCAGTGCTGACTTCCTAAAGCCTTAGCAACACCCAAGTGTCACCACAACAGCAGCAACAGTCTCTCAGGCGCAGCTATTTAAAGGGAAAACTCCACCCATTTTGGTCGGTCCGGCAGCCGTGAAGTTCCGAAAGTCATGAAGGACTTTTCATCGGGGATTATCGCCCCAGCCTCCGCTTCACTGCAGCCTTCCTGCTGAAAGGCGACCCAGCTTACCACGCAAAGGTTAGCAGGCTGGCAGAAGGGCCTGCAAAATAGCTTCTGACCTGTGTTAACGCCAGGGCTTTCATCTGATAAAAACGTCGTGTTCACCATTATTTATCTAGCTTTGCAGAAAACAGAAAGGCTGCAGCACATCTCACACTCCCTGCAGCTTCAGTTTGTGCAAACATTCCTCCTTCTCAGCTTTGCTGGGTGATCTCTCTTTCCCTGTCATGTCATACTAGCTCTAACCATGGGGCTCCATTCTGCCACTGATATTGAAAGACCGCTTCTCTGGGACGCTTGCTGTACCCTGAACTGCTTACAAATTAAGGGATGCATGACAACACCATCTAGACAACAAAATGGGTTCTTTAGTCTGGTACAAAGGGGCACCTGTAAGTTTTGCACAGACAAGCTCAGACAGCTTTCTCCCCATTCCTTGCCTCTTCATTTTTCATTTGTACAAATTCAACATTCATACAAAGGCAGCAAAACAACAGTGGGGCAGTTTCCAATGCCAGGCTATCAAGTAGGCAAAAGAACCGTTACAACATTCTGCTGTGCCTTTCTGCATGCACAAGACTCATGGTTTCATGGACTGATTCATTATTTTAAGCACACTTGATGACTCTGCTAGAAGCGCAGCCCAAAGGCCACCATCCCAGACTAGGAATCAGAAGCTAGTAGCTGCTCCAGAGAGCAGAGTACCTGAGGGCCATTGCTAAGGGCCAAATTCTGCAAACAAAAAACATGCTCTAAAGCAAAAGAGAGTCAAGTTATGAATGAATTTCACCAACCAGATCACTCCAGCCAGCTCCCACAACTTAAGCTTAAAAAGTTAAAAAATTAAAAAAGCCTTTCTGATATTTTTAAATAGCTGTCTGGTATTTCCTATCTGCAGCACAAATCTCAAATCACATCACCACTACTGTAGACTATAGCATTTTAGACTCCAGGACATTATTTCTGCATCAGATATGTGCTCTCAAGAGAGGATAAAAGCTTAAATTCCAGTCACAGTCATTAAGGTTAGATATTATAAATTAAAGATACCAAGAAACACTGGAGGGGTTGCAAAAACGAGGCTTCTTAGATTGTTGTTGGCAAAGGAGGAAAAATCCAGAAGTTTGCATTTGTGCCTCATGAAGCAACGCTGTATGCTAGATAGGAAATTAGGACACCGTGCAACCAAGGACAGATGTTACCCCTATTGTCCTAGTCATTCTAGAAGCAAGAAACATTACTATGGGTGAAAGCTACCTGGAAAGAAGTGAATCTTCATGCCGTGCTGACTAATACTTCAGCACTAGACTACTGCTGGGAACTTTCAGCTGTGTCATCTCACACTGCCTTCAGTAACTGCAACTCTGGGCCGTGCAAAATGAAGGCCGATGGCTACTAGGGGTGTGTGAGAGTGAAGGGGTGGGAGTCAGAAGAGAAGAAAAATAAGGTGGTTGTTTTTGTGAACTTTTCAACCACTGCTTTATGAATAAAAACAGTAGCCTCTTTATATCATCCGAAACATTGACAAAATGACCACGGACTAAATAACAGATGTAGAAGAATACACAACCAAGCAACGAGGACACCAACACCTGTCTTCGTATCTTGCATGAGAACAGCTCACATTCTCCACCTTGCACAAAGGGAGAGCCCTGCAATGGACAATAGTTGCTCCAGTTGCTAACACTTCTCATCAGTCCTCTCTGAAAATACACCTCTCTGGAAAATGGCTTAAAGAGCTACTTTGTCACTGTTTCCTATATAGACACACGCTTATAATAAAGCATCTAACTCCTTGCCCAACACTGCTTCTAGATGCACCAGTACTGATGGGCGCTCTGAAGAAGTTCATTGGGCTTTCTGCAGAGATGGCCAGGCACTGTAGAAGGAGCAGACGAGCCCACCTTGTCCAGCAGTTCAGGAGACTGGCACCGGTCAGGGAGAGGGATTCGCTGCTGACGTGAACTGCTGCAGCTTCCCTGGCTCCCATAGAACTGCTTGCACCAGCTCTAACTATCCACACTGATTTACATTTCTTATGAATCAACTCCTACAATGAACAGGGCTTATCTGCCCTTTTTGTAGAGGTAACACTCAACTTGCCCCTTCAGAAGAGTCTGCACAAGTAACGGGCAGTTAACTGTAACAGGACGGACAAGAACTAAATCCCAGGAAAAACTCTTCACCAAGCATATCCTGTTCACAGATAATCAAATCTAAGTACTACAATCTCTTGTCACCATCTCAGCCACTAGACTTCAGCTGCTGGAAAACATCTTTGTAATTTTCAACCACAGACTTCAACTTGAACTTTGAATACAAGTCAAAGTTAGACATTAAGCGTGAAGACAAATCAGGCCACCTAGACAATTTCCTAAGTCAGACCCCATTCATTACTCATCCTGTACTTAAAATATGTATAATAAAAAAAAAAGTAAAGCACTGAAAATTAATAGTAGCTATGTCAATGCACACTCACTAGCCAATTCTCCTCTGAGCAGAGTAAGAAGGGTATTTAGGAACCAATGCTTTCAGTTTAATTTGGGAAAAGTCAGGAGGCTTGGGTGGGCTTAAGGAAAAAAAAAAACTAAGCACAGCTAATTTTACAGAGGAAACTAGCAACAAAAGACAAACCCCACCTAAAAAAGAATGCCAGGCCTCCAGCCCTTGATCAGCACTAATGGCCACAAAGTCAGACGCGATTGCTATTTGCTACGAAATACATCAATATCATGTGACAGAAAAATAGGAGGGGACCATGCCACTGAGAAAGGCTCAGCATCCAAGAGCAGCCACAGCAGCTGTAGCAATCTCTGGAGCTTTTCCTTACCATACCCGTTACAGGTCACCACTAATCCTCTTCCCCTGGCATCAGTACAAAGAGATTCCCTAAATGAAATAATCCACCATCGGATAAGCTTCTTATTCTCTCCTACTGTCCACATATAGCTCTACCACAGAAAACACACTTCAGTTGGAAACTAAGGCAATTTGTATTGATAGACTACACCGAGTCAAGCAAATACCCCCCAACATTGGCGTTGATGACTCCACACCTCCCCTTGCCCCTCTGGCGTTCGCTGACTCACAAGATCAAAAGGAACAGATGATCCAGGGGCACATTCTGAAGGTGGCAAGTACCAGATCTACACGCGGGACCCCTACAAAAATAAACCCTGATGGCCAGTACCCAATGTGGTTGTAGTCTCCTTAAAGGAGCCAGCTCCTCCCAAACTGCTGAACTTACCCTCCTCTTGGATACAGCCATAAGAAGGGAGGAGAAAAATCAAAGTAGTGCTACGCTTGCCCCAAAAGCTCCGGTTGGTACGTGTCAGGGCAACACTTAACAGAATTAAAATGACCAAATTGCCCAGAGTCACAGGTTGCCAATTCCTGCCCACATGGTACTGCAGCAAGACGTAACATAGAGAAAGAGTGCTAAGCTTCAAAGGGCTGAGAGTTGTCCTGTCCTCCTCCCCAGTCGCAACTTTAGCATTCCATATCCTGTCCCTCTAAATGTTTTGATAATTTCAAAAATTCCCAGCAAAATACTACAAATATACCAGAAGTCTAAAAGAAGTCTCTCCAGCTGTGCTTCTTCCTAACTGGCCACTCCTAGAAGGTGCCTCCAAGGAGTGGCTACATATCACAACATTATCCCCAGACTTTGAAACCAAAACCAGAGAGAAGGACCAAGGGAGGTTCTACCTCCTACCCACTAACTCAGTTGGCCGGATCTTTCCCCTGCCTAAAGTTTCTATTTCAATGTCTCTATCCACAGGATGAAAAGGCTTCACCTCCCAGGTGGCACTCCAAGCACTCTGGACGTTCACCAATCTGACTTCCAGGGGCAAGGATGTCAGACTTGGATGACCTGGGAGCAGCTATTTCCAGCTCTTCTCCCCGGCTTTGTTGGAGGCCACGCTCACAGCAAAGCTACTCCCAGAGTACTCAAAGCAGGATGTTAGAAGAGATGACTCAACTTCTGTTCCTCATAGTAAGCTATATATAAAAGGCTAGTTACCACCACTCTTTCAAACCTGGGTTTAAAACAGAGGTGGAGATGCGGAGTCACAGTTGTCCCTTGATAACCACCACGACGTGCCAGGGGAATCGGCGCTCACAATAAGCCCCCACTGCCAAAAAGCCAACACCCTTTGCAAGGCAGATCCATCTTCCTTCCTCGCTGCCATCTCCACTGGGGCCGAGCGCTTTCCTGTCCCACCAGCACCGGGGCCAGGACAGCCAGCCCGCGTCCGCCAGCTGCCCTCGGAGCGCGGCGCGGGCAGACCCCCGGCGGGGGGGGGCGGGCCAGCGCCCGCAATCCTCCTTCGGGGAGGGGGAGCAAGCGATGCAGAAGTTAAACGATGTGACCCCCGCGCTCGCCGGGCCGAGAACCCAACGCTCCAGGTCCCGCCGCAAGCCAGGGGGGTGCCGGCCCTGCCCCGAGCCGCCCCCCGGGGCACCCCCAGCGGGGGACACGGACGAGGAGAGAGCCCGGCCCGCGGCGGGGAAGGGCCCGGCGCCGTGGCTGACTGAAGGGGGGGGGGGGGCACGGCGGCCGTTACCGACCGTTGGTAGCCGTTGGGGGCGCAGGGCCGCCCCCAGCCCCGCGGGCTCGCTGCGCCCGGAGCGGGGAAGCCCGGGCGAGCATCACCGAAACCAGGGCCTCCCTCCCCGCCCGCCCGCCTCCTCCCTGCCCGCGCTGCGGCTGGGAAGGAGGCGCGCCCCGAGGGAGCGGCGCAGCCACCGTCTCCCTCCCTCGGCCCGCAGGGAGGGGGGGACGGACCCCCCGAAGTCGCAGGGAAAAGCGTCTCCCGCCCTGGCCTTTGTTCTTTCAGCGGGCGCCCGCCGCCCGGGGGCGAGACAAAGGAGGGGGCCGCGGGGAGGGACCGCCGCCCCCGGCGACCGCTGCGCCTCGCCCGCGCACATGCACTCACGCAGAGGAACAACGACGAGCGGCGTTACCTTGTTCATCCCATTCCCCATGGCTTAAGCGACCCGCACGCCAGCACCGCGGGAGGAGCCGTCGGCTGCCGGCTAGCGAGCTGCCGGCGGCGGGTCAGCGTGCATGGGACAGTGCTTGCCGGGGGTGACTGGGGACGAGCTGATTGTTAATTAGGGACGGCCGCGGCTCGGCCGTTGTTGGGAAGGGCGAGGCGCATCTCCCCCCGCCCTGGCCGCGGCTCCCTCCTGCCCGCCGGGCGGCTGGCTGGAGGCGGGGTTCCGCTCGGCCGCCCCCGGGAGCTGCCAGCCGCGGGGCCGCGCCACCAGGAACTGCCTCCCGCCGCCGCCGCCGCCGCCGCCCCCGCCGCCCCCACGTGCGGTTACAGCGCCGGCCGCGGGCCGCCCTGGGGCTTGTAGTCCCCTGCCGCCCGCCCCCCCCCGCCCGCCCGCCCGCCTCACTCCCAGCGCCCCCGCTCCTCCCCCTGCCCCACCTGCGGCGGCCGGCCCCCCCGCTCCCGCCTCGCCCCATTCCTGAGGGGATGAGTAAGCGCCGCCGCTGCCGCCGGGATCGGGATCGGGATCGGGGTCGGGATCGGGGTCGGGATCGGGATCATCTCCGTCCTCCGCGGGCGCCGCCCCGCTGAGCCGCGCTGCGGCTCCCCGGCACGAACCGCCGGCTGCGCCCGGGGAGGGCAGGGCTGCGGCACCGCGCGCTGCCTGCCTGCCTGCCTCTGCGGTACCGAAACCGGTTTTGTTTCGGCTTCCAGCGGGCCGTGGCGGGTGCGGCGGCCCGCCTGGCGGGGGGCGCCTGGCCTCGGGCCCCCGGGCTGCCGCCGCGGGCTCCCCCTTGCCAGCCTGTTCCTCTCCGGCGTGCCGGTGCCCGGGTGTTGGGCGGAGGAGAGGCGCTTGGCTGCAGGCGCCGGGCCCGGGCGGCACGGGGAGCAGGGCCTCCCCGCAAAGCCACCGGCGCCCTGTCACAGCACGCTGCCGCGGTCTCCTGCGCTGCGATCCCAACCGCGCTGCAGGTGCACGAAGGACGTTCATGTCCTTCGCTGAGGCAGACAGAGAGGAGAAGGCAACTAGTTTGAAGCAAACATCGCAGAATCAGACTGGCCGAGGTGGGAAGGGACCTCTGGAGGTCGCCTGGTCCAACCCTCCTTCTCAAGCAGGGAAAATCGGTCATTGCAGAGTCTCGGCAGGCATGGCTTCAAAGCCGTGCTCCCGTCCTTCCAAACCCACGCTTTGCTCCCTAATGCGTGGTTAAATGTGGCGTCACACAGCCCTATCCCGCTAGCCACAGGGATGTGTTTTGGGGAGGTGTGGTGATGGGGGATTTGGTGGGTAGTGAAGGAAATTTACTCCAAAGAGTTAATATAATAGGGAATACAGGCAAGGGCTTAAGGGATACGCACAGTTTAAATATGCGGGGAACAGGATGTTACTACATAAGATCTCTCCCTTTAACTAGCGCAGTAACACCCCACAAAAAAAGTGAAATCCTTAGCAGCTCCAATGCAAAACAAAGCAGCATGCTGCTGTGCAGCCACCACCAGGTTCCCTATGCATTTATACATGCATCAGTGTGAAATGTGTATAAAAAGTGATGTCAAAATATCATTTGCTGGGCACTCGTCAGTAGGACTGGGCAAGCCAGGGGCATCTGCAGCCCAAGGTAGGCGGTGTAAGAGTGAAAGATGGAGAACAGAACAGGGTAAAGCCAACAGGCAGTAAAGCCAGGCATGAAATAATTGGTGGATGAACTCTGAAATGATGGGTAGATGAGTTGCGGGGGACTCTTACATAGAGGCAGTGGTTACCAGCACAAGCGAACTCTAAAGGAATGATTTCACAACCTCCAACTCCAATCAAACTTCAGCTGTTGCCAAAGAGGCGGTCGCACATCCTCCGTGCTACCCTCAACAGTCCCTCTGTGCCCTGTTCCTGAAGCAACCCTTGACACCTGTCTGACCCAACACTGAACTCCTTCAGAGAACAAACCCCATAGAAAGCCCCCCGTGGGGTCAGACCAGCACACACTGACACAGGGAGCAGGACCAGCCACCTCAGCAGTGGCTTGTCATTGGGTTGTCGTGTCTTCAAAAACCGGTGCTGTTCCCACGGAAGCCAATGACACACTTGAAAGCCAACAGAAGTTAAGCCATCGGTTTAACTGCCTAGGAAGCTGGAAGATTCTTCCCTTGAAACAGCCGTGTTATCACCACAGATGCTTAAATTTCAGGGGAAGGGAACACACCCGAGAGCAACGCTGCTGGAGGAGCGCAGCCCAGGGCACCTGAGGCAGGACGGGCTCCCAAGCGGTCTGCAGCTGGCAGGCAGTTTAGCACCAGCTTCCATGACAGTGGTGTGTCGAGTGACCGGCGAGGAGGGTGCTAGCGAGAGCTAGAGTAATCTCATCCTGGGGTTGTAAGAGGAAAGCAAGCAGCTGGACTGCTGAGGCTAGGCCACTTCAGCTCTATCTGAATTGGGTGGCCCTGGGACCACTGCTGAGCTACACCTAGCCCAGGTTAGGGGAGGCTCGGTGTGAACTGGCCCCCGCTGCTTTCTGCATACCTGGGTCTCCCCCATGGAACCATGCCAGCAGGGCAGCAGTAGGGAGCCAACACATGCTTCAACCTGGATCGTTTGGGATCAGGACCTTGGCTTCACCTCATGACTCCCCCCACCCCCAGCCTCTCGGACCTAGCAGTATGCTTGGCCCTGCCTCAGCTCGCGGCAGAACAGGGGAACACCAGGGAGACACTGATTTTGCTTTTGAACCATTCCGAACCTCTCCCTTCCTGAGGCTCCACAGAGTCTGGGGGCTGTGTCATGTCATCATCAGCCTCAAAAACATCAGAGCAGTCTCTGTAAGGCCACAAATGATAGCCACCTGACTTAATGTACTGCACTGCTCTCCTCCCTTCCCCCTCAATACTGCTGAAAAGCATAGCAGTGAGCTTTATCACAGATACTGGCTTTAATATTTCATTGGCAAAGCTCTCTAGAATGTAATTTGCTTTATTCTCAGGCTGTGCAAAATATGACTGAGGTCCAAACAGTATGAATCACGGCTTGCCATACTGACTACTAAACACATTGTGCCCCCAAAGTGAAAGAATTCCTTGTCAGCAACTCTGGCAAGTAGTTTCTTTTTGTGAGACAAAAGGATAAACAATAAATAATATCCCTGATAACTGCAGGGATCTGTGTTGTGTTAAGAGGTCCATGATAACTGGAAGGCCTTGCAGTCAATGCTGGAAGTCTGGGCTTGTCAATTCACTTCCCCATAACTCAGTTTCTCCATCTGTAAAATGCAAATAACAATATTTCTGACCTTTGCAAGGAGACCTGAAAAATACTGTGCAAGGGCAATTCATGTGAAATTGTTATGTACATATCTGTATATATACAGATGGAATACATGTATATCTAACTTAGTATCTGACATTTTTCTGAATGGGAAGTGTGATTCTCTGTTTTATTTTCAAGTTTCGTGACTCCCTTCAGGATGCCTACAGCACTTTCCCTTGTTAGAATTTTACTGCATGCATGCAGCTTTTTACAGTGAAAGAGCAAAAATTAGAGTGGGAGAGTGTAACATATCAAGATTAAAAAGCAGTGGGAGGAAATCCACTTCTCTCTTAAACGTTTGCCATGAAGTATAGTATATCCTTTTCCTGCTCACAGGTCTAGAGAGGGAATACCGATACTGTTGCCAGACCTGTCTCTCTTGCCAGTTATTCTGAAAACAGATTGTTTTAGTACTTCAGCTGTTGTTTATTAAACTACCACATAATGCATTTATGGGGGCAGGTCTTCAGGAAGCCTAAATCATCATAAAGTGTTTATTCATTGTCACTTCATAGAATCATAGAATAGTTCGGGTTGGAAGGGACCTTAAACAACATGTAGTCCCAACCCCCCTGCCGGGGCAGGAACACCTTCCACTAGACCGGGTCGCTCAAAGCCCCATCCAACCTGGCCTTGAACACTTGCAGGGATGGGGCATCCACAGCCTCTCTGGGCAACCCGTTCCAGTGTCTCACCGCCCTCACAGTAAAGAATTTCTTCCTTACATCTAATCTAAATCTATCCTCTTTCAGCTTAAAGCCATTACCCCTTGTCCTGTCACTATATGCCCTTGTAAAAAGTCCCCCTCCAGCTTTCCTGTAGGCCCCCATTAGGTACTGGAAGGCTGCCATAAGGTCTCCCTGGAGCCTTCTCTTCTCCAGGTGAACAACCCCAACTCTTTCAGCCTGTCTTCATAGGAGAGGTGCTCCAGCCTTCTGATCATCTTCATGGCCTTCCCCTGGACTCCCTCCAACAGATCCATGTCTTTCCTGTGCTGAGGACTCCAGAGCTGGACGCAGCACTCCAGGTGGGGTCTCACCAGAGCAGAGGGGCAGAATCACCTCCCTTGACCTGGTGGCCATGCTTCTTCTCTAGATCTTATTCCTTGTGCTTAGTATCTGCACTGTTTTTAATATTTTGAAAGTCTGTTTTAAAAAGCAAGCTATGCTGAGATGACTAGACTGAATAAATTAACTCAGAAAATAAGAGCAAAAAGCTCTTGCTGAATCTCATATCTTTCAGCAACCCTGAAAAGAGATCACTTTAGCATGGCCTGTAATCCTACAAATCTGGGGATTTTTCTACTTCTTTGTATATGATGATGATAAATGGAGTAATCCCCACTTCTTGACTTTGCATGCAAATGTATCTGGCAAGGCCAAGTCTTCAGCAGCAGCGATCGTCTTCTAGGCAATTGCCTGAAAACTAACAAACAACCAAACTGATACCGAAACTCAACCTTCTTAAAAATTAGAGGAAACTTCTGCTTTGACAGTACATTGAGCTTACTATGTTAAAAATAAGTAAGTAAATACTCTCTACTTCTTATCTTTTGATCTCACTTTCTGTAAACCCTGAGCTCACATTCAGCCATAGGCAGAAGGCATGTTGGCTATCCATGATCTGTCAGGAACTGATAAGACCTGGGCTGGGTTCCCCTGAAGCGGCGTCACAACTTGGTTCTCACAACTTGGTTCTCAGAGGTGGCAAGAAGAGAGATAAAAAGGATGATTGGTCAGAAATCGCCAGTGGAATGGTTTTCCTCTGAAATGGAGTGATTTGACAGAAAGAAACTGTTTCACCAGAAATAAATAACGAAACCTTAAAATTCATAAATAGCACTGGGCTTGTTTTCTAACTGTGCTGAGAGGGAGGTCAATGGAAGGGAAAGAGCTTAGAGGATTCATTGCCCTTTCTTTTAATATTTCTACTTGGTAATAAACATTGCTAAAGCATTTCAAAGCCTGTTTTCTGGATGGAAGAGATAGCACCCTGATTTACTGCAGTGTATCCACAGAGCAGAATTCATTCATCATTTGATAAATTCATGGTCTTAAGGCCAAATTTGGCTTTTATTATGTCACTGTGAATCTGCAATAACTTCATCAAAATGATGTTGCAGCAAGCTTTAAGTCCTGAAACTGAAGGGAGTTACCACTGTGGTTTAACTTCAGCAAAAATCAGCTTTCAAGAAGCTGCTCTCAACAGGCAGAGTAGCTGGAAGACCATCATCTCCTTCTGCCTCGTACTCTTCTTGCTTCCCCTTCCATTAACAGATAATATCAACAGAATATGGAGTATGCCAGGATGAAAGGGCTGAGCCAGCAGATGAGGCCAAAGTGGCACAAAGGAGGGCTTTGCAGAAGGCAGGTCTCAAAAAAAAAGGAACCAACAATTCAGACAGGAGGAGCAACGCTAGAGTATGGCTGAGAAAAGTGTATAGGATAATTTAGATGTAGGTTAGCTGCCATGGCAACCGTGTACCAAATTACTGCACTTCTGTGTCTCTAAACCTGCCAGCAGCTACTTTTGTTTGTATGTACTTCAGGCTTTAAAGAAAATGAGTCCACCTTAAAACTCATGATGGTTTGCAAATGAAGTGCAGATACTGGGATTGCTGTGGGGCGCTGGGTTTAAACATTTAGAAAACAGGAGACAGAAAAAATAATAGGCCTTGAAAATTCTGATTTCACTAAAATTGCTTAAAAGGTATATAATTTCTTTAACATTTATAGCAGTCAGTTCTAACCCTTAATTTATACTGCTTTGACTTGCAGATATTTACCGGGTCAACCTAACACCTTTACCTCCAATGGGTATATAAGAAAGAAATTGGTCCTAGCAGCAGCTCTATTTATTTTTCACTGTGAGAAACTGCCGTGTTATAAAAAGAGTAAGACATTTTCTTGTAATCCAGGATTCTTTGCAAATACGGTAAAATATTAAATCCTTAAAGAATAGAAACAAGGCTATCAAAAAGCATGCTGCAAGGCACATGTATATTATTAGTTACTAAGAATAGTCCATTGCTGAGTGTGAGTGAAAATATCCAAATGTATTCCTTTGATAAGCTAGGTATGTATTCATTTCTCTGGGCACACATTGAAGTGTCCTCAAATGGAAAAATAATGTTATAATAACCTAACCTCCACTTCCAGTTCATATACATGTAATCCTAGGGGAACACATGGACCCGCCAAAGTCAGCAGGAATCTTTTAATCAGCTGCAGAAGAAGCTGTGGTCAGTGCCAGGAGGTAGTTCCCCATCCCTCCACCATCACATGATACTCAGCATAGACTGTGGTAATCAGTAATCATGGCCTGCCTCCAGCCAAAACGCTGAGCAGATATCTTTATTTTGATGACATTTTCCCAATAGCATCTGCTTAATGGGATATGTCTTAAGATTTCCTGTGTTTGGAAAACTGAAAACAGTTAAAGCTATAGTTCTCTATTCCATATTTTGTTTTCTAGGCCAAAATCTAAGATAGTAGCCCTTAAATACCACTTATGAAAAACACAATCCAAACACTTACATTTCCAACATACTCACTACATTATCCAAGAACATTCAGTTACTTTTGAGGCCCTTGCACTGTTGCTTGTACTGGTGGCTCGCTCTTGATACAACAATATTATCATCCAGAGTTAGTTATTCAATTTTCCTTGCAGCACTTTCACTTGGTTTGGTTATTTTGGCCTGTTGCAGTTATCTGTCTGCCCATGGCAACAGAGTCCCTCCAAAGTTGCTTCTGACCTACCTGGTTACCTAGAAAGTCTGGCAGTATGTCTCCAGTGCATTTGGGATTCTCCATGTCAAGGACACTTCAGTGGGCTGTCTGTGAGTGGTCTGTGGGGCAGCTGAGAACAGCAGATGAGTGGGAAGCAGAGCACAGAGCACGCTTACAGCCAAGAAACATGCCTCTGGGTGTGTAGGTGTAAACCACTAAGATGTTCTCAGGTTAAGCAGCAGACTCGGTGCCCGTTGCCTGCCTGCCTTCTGCAAGTTATACTAAAAATATGTTTTCTCTCTAGGTATTGTGGCCACCTGCGACACCCTGAATCAGTATGATTGCAACTACTCTCAGCAACTGTTTAGTACCTTTGGGGATGTGAATCATGTCAAGCCCAGGAAGCAGTAACAATGCCAGGACTTCAAATTCTACTGTTTGCCTCTATATCTGTCTCCCCATACTTCTGCAAATCCCTGTTCTTCTAACATCACCTCCTGCTGAGCACTGTATCTGCTGAGCAAAGTCGCAACTGCTGACAAGCTATTCCATTGATGTGTCCCAGTTAAGTACAAATTAACATCTGATGTTGATATGTAAACCTGTACTCCACTGCACATGGTGTAAATTCAGGGTTATTAAACTAAGGACATTTTCAGACATTATAATATCCCATATGCCTGCCCAGCTCAACAGGCAGAGTCATTGGTAAAGTTATGTCACAGAAAACAAGAATTACTAGTCTGGGATGAGTCCTGTTTGCTTTCAGGTTGACAGCTCATTGATCTTCTTTTCGACCAGTGTCTTTTTCCAAGGGAAGAACTACTGGAACTGCTGATGCTGTCTTCCTTGTATACAGTCTGTTCACTAAACTGATGTCTGTCTCTTTCTGCACCTACTGGACACCTTGCAGTTGCAGGATGTAGCTCTTCAAGTGTTTCTGTGATGTTTTGTTGTGGTATTTTGGAGTCCCGGTCAACCCCTGTGCTAAAGCACCAGCAACACCCAGCAAGCTTCTAACCTGTCAAGGGTTAACTCAGGGTCTCCTTGTGGTCTCTTCTGAGGCTTTTTGGTTTGTTCTGATCCTTTGGCCCTTTGTCTGGGACTTGATTACATGCACGACTTGAGACATTGGTTCTCAGGTTGTATACTTCTCTATAGTTTCACTTTCCTTTGTGACTTCAGGTTAGATCTACCCTCTCGAACAGTTCATTTTTCATAAGGATATAAGAGCAGCTGTTCTAGGTCACAGCAAAGATCCATATATCTCCACATCTTCTCTCAACAGTGGCAAGTAATGGACACCTATGAGAAACAGGGTGAGTACAGAGGGTTCCTCTCCCTTTTATATCTTCCAGTTTCTGGCAACCAGCAGGTCAGGTTTGTGAGCCAAGGGCACACCCAGTCCCTGGTCTGAATGTTAAGCTGTTTTTTTTATGTTAACATTTACAGTGACACCAAGATCTCTGTACTCCAAGATCTCTTTCTTGAGTGACAACTGCTTATTCAGAACTGTTTGCATTTATCAGGTCTTTTTCTCATATGCACTGTTTTGTATTTATCAGCATTGTATTTTCTCTGCCATTTTACTACCCAGTCAGTTGATAATGTGAGATCCCTGTGCTACTTTCTCAGGCAGCTTTTGTTTTTGACTATTGGAAACAACTTTGTATCATCAGCCACCCTGGCTATCCACCATCTCTTCCAGCCCATTTGTGAATGTGTTGGACAATGCATGACCTGGCACGGTCTCCTTCCCCAGCCTTCCTCTTGCAACTTCCTTTAATTGTGAAAAAATGATCAGTAGCTCCCACCTTTGCTTTTCATCCTCTAACCAGTTACTAATCCACAAAAGGACCGTCCTTCAAACTAAGGCTTTTTAATGAGCCTTTTGGGGCTTGGGGAATCCTGTGAAAAGATTTCTGAAAAATACCGTTATACAAATGCTGGGGGAAATTGGAATGGGGAGAGGGGTGGGGAGCAAAGAGGTGTATTTGTGTCTGAGAACAGAAAGTTTTTAGTCCTCTTTATGTCTAAGCTTCCCCTTAACCTGAGAAAATTGTGTAGTCTGCCAGAGCATTACTTGTGAAAAAGCAGTATATTTCCACTGAAATCTATCTGGCAATGCTGATGACACAGGGTGAAGTTCTGCTTATCAGTAGACTTACTAAGTTTTGTTTCATTAACTCATGTCTTTGAACCTGGTTCTGTAAGCAAAAATACTTTTGTCTCTTCATTGTGAACAATTGTACTTGTTCAGAAGAAGTCAAACCCACCTGGAGGGGATGCAGTAGTAAAACTCTAGTTAGACTTGGGTAGGGTTAATGCAAATTTACACTGAAGTCCACGAAAGCACAGTCAGGGTTTGTATTTTTACTGCCTAACAGGAACAGCTTATGCTGCCAGTGAAGTCAATGAAGCTTCATCATTGATTTCAGTAGGAAGAGGAACACCATTTGTCATAAAGGATTCACTTGACCTAATCTTTTTGTAAATAAAGAAATAAGACATTTCAGGAAATTTCACAGTGTCTTTTTTCATTTGATTATTATTTCACCTGCTTTGATGGTTACTTTATTTGTCGTCTGGCAGAAAATGAAACTCATTTTATACTCTTTTAATATCTGAATAGAGCTATAATGCATGTAAATGGGCTTGTATTTAGGAGTGGTGCCAACACTGAGTAATTCTAATATATTATATAGTTGATAATATCTGACCAAATATTCTAGAATACGTCACTATAGAAATGAAGGTAGGTTTCCTGTGTGGCTTACAATATCATACTAAAATACAAAAGAAACCTGACTGGGTTTCAGTTATGAAATAATAGATACTGAGCCATTCTCAGATTTGCTCCATATTGCCAAAGTGTTTAAGCAGGTGTGTTTCACAAAGTTTGTGAAACAAAAGCTCAGCTGAAAGCAAATCAACATTAGGAAGCAAAACCAGTGCTGAGTGATAGTGCTTAAAAACTGAGAAACAAGAGTGGTTTTAAACAGCAACTGAAAAGATGCTTTGATGTTTTTTAAAGCACTCCCTTATACTCTAAAAACATGTTACATTTTTCTGCAGTTATGTACAAGACATTGCATCTTATATTAGTGTTAACTTCTGTAGTTTGGATTATACCCATCAAACATTAACTTTTTTCTTGTAATATCAGCATGTCAGCAGTTTTTGAATATTAGGAAAACGTGTTCATGAACCTAATTGCTAAAAACTATTATTTTTTTTCCCAGAGCATTATCTTATATATACAAATGGGGAAAAATGGCAATGAACCTAAAAGCCTTAGTGTCTTTGCATGACCAGCAATTATCCTGTCAATTTGTAGGAACAGGCAAACCCCTTTGCAGTGAATGCAAGGGTAGGCCAAATATTGTTTGCTGAATTCAAGTGATATCTGTAATCAATATCTTAACTCAACTTCAGCTGAGAAAGTACCCTTCCCCTGCACTGTGAGCTGAACGCCATGCATAACTAAAATTGGTGTCCCTCTGAAACATGACAAGGCTCAGCAGTAGCACAGGCAGAACTATTTGGGTCAAAGACTGCTATTAGAGGCAAAGGTGGACAACATGACCTGTGGGGAAATTAAGAAAATCTTAAGAATTCTAGCTGATTTTACTTAAGTCCCTAAAAGCCTTGAATTCATTTGAATTCACAGAAGGCAAATCACTTCATGCCTTAAAGTGTACAGAAGCCTTTTGACAGCAGGGCTTGTATTGTGTAGCTCTCTGACATGACTTAGGAAGATAAGACATGAACAATGGAGAGTTATTAACATGAATAATAGTCCATGCAAATTGGAAGCACCACATAATAGGATGGCTGTGCCTTAATGGCACCAGGTTGTCTGCAGGGCTGAACACAAAATATCACAGTAGGAAAGAAATAATAAAGACAAAAGCTACTAGAACAAAACTGCTTTCAAAAATTTGCTGGAGCAGCTGCACCACAAGATCCCTTTCCCTGGAAGTGGTTCCAGATATTCAGTGCCCAGAAAACATGCCTGAAAAGCCAGAGCTAAAAAACAACTGCAGGTTTGCTAGACCTGAAGAACTTCATTAACCCAGCGTGTGAATCTAAACACCTTTACCAGATTCACCTTCATTCCACATCTTGGGGTCAGCAGGATTATGAAGGAAGTATTTGCAAAAGGCTAGCATCTATATTAATCAGATATGTTGGCCTCTTCAATACAGGAAACGGAGAAGCAACATAAAGAGATGAGGAAATTAACATTTCCACACTGTTAAAATGTCACTTTGCATTGTCTTTTCTGAAAGAAGAGTCTTCAGTAGAAGGGATATAGGAAGGAGGAGATCTAGTGGAAGTTGTAAGTATTGGGATACATGTCGCCTGGGGTAGGTAGTTGCTGCTGTGACTTTCCCAAGACGTACTTCTGCTGTGTGTGTTGCTATGGCTCACAGTGGAGCAGCAGAGCTGGTGCTAGTCCAGGTGACAATAGCTTATTCTGGTCGAAATACCAGTCCCAAGAAGCTCAAGGGGAAAAAAGTTCACACAGCAAACAAAGAGGTAGCAGCTGTTCCACTGGCTCTTTTGTCCTCTCCTTGCTGAAGGCTCCGCTTAGACATAACTGACACCCATAGGAGTGATTACACAGAAGAAAATTATTTCCATTTGACATTTTGGTGGACAATCTATGTATCAGCAGGATGCTCTCTGAAACACAGACCTCTTTAGGTTTATTCACTCCGACAGTGGGGATTATTTTAGAACACAAGTGACAGGAAATAAGGTTTTCTGCAGTTCGTCAGGAAACAGAACAAGGCAAAGCACCGACTCTCGAGGAACGGGAGCTATGACATCCTGTGCAAGCTGCACATTCAGTGCTTCTCTGCCCCTAAAAGAAACTTGAAATAGACCTTTCATAAGAGGGGTTGATTTTGCTGAGTCAAATCAAACCACTCTATGTCTCTGTCTTCAAAAACTCCCAATGTAGTTCATGTTCTATTGGAAACCAAAAGGTGACAGTCAGCCAGCTCCGGTCCATCAAGTGCAACATTCACTGAAATCAATAAAGCTGTATCCCTTGCCCCTAGGTCTGAAAGTTTTCTGACAAGTTGCTGACATAGAAGAGGTCGCTCAGCCATTTCTAGTACTGTGGATGGATGGAAGGAAGGAAGGAAAGAAGGAAGGAAGGAAGGAAGGGATTGATTCCCTCAGAATAAGGTTTCTGTATATCGATGTTTGGGAATTCTACACTGCTGCTGCCTCTGTGAGCCTTTCTGTGATAACACAGAGGATTTTGGTCTCTGTGCTATTAGTCTGGCACCTTCAATGCATACTTGATTCTCTACTGAAAACTTTGATGCTAAATCTTAAAATCAAGAAGCTGGTTTCCTCTGCCCATGTGGCAAAGCCAGAATGAGGAAGAAAATATAAATTTGTTTTCTTTATTCTGTTGCAGTGATGAATCATTACTCAATCCAACAACCAAAGCACAGGTTTTCTGCATATGTGGAAGCAAGATTACCCTGTTTCTGCAGTACTTATTTATCCAACTCTGCTGTTATCCTTCCCCTTAATCTTTGTCCCTCACTCATCTCACCATTCCTCCCAGTCCCCTTCTTGCTCCCAAATCACAGCTCCAAGCCTTACTATCTTTCATTCTCTAGAGACCAAACTGCAGAAGAATAAAACATGAAGGGTAGATGGGTCAAACACTAGTTACAACTGACTGCTTGCTTCACTTTTTATGAAAGTCTGCCTTTTACCTTTATTTCTGCCCTCCAAGAATCTGGGCTTCAGCCACTGAGAATGAAAGGAACCAAGCAGAGGAGTTTGATTTTGGACCTTTATTCCAGAGGAGTGGCTGAATTTTTCCGGCTAAACTGGTTTCCAGTATAAAACTAAACTTTCTAAACCAGCTCATGGGAAGAAATGGATGAAGAGAGATGAGAATGAGTATTGTTAAAACTTTAATGCTTTTACCACCAAATTAATCATTTTTCATGAAAATAATATGTTATTTAAAATTAAGCAAAATTTCTATGGGGAAAACACATCTCAAGTTAGTAAGCCTTCCTTCCAAACTACCTGTTCATCTGGAAGCTTTGGAGCTTGAGAATAATTCACAGGTACGTATATTACCTACACAAGTGTGGAACATGCTGCTGTGTAAGATACAGACTCAGAAGACTCCATCATGGAAAAGAGGCGGCTGATGAAGGATATGTTTAGAGATTTATTAAAGTAGGTGCCTTAGGGAAAATGAATAGGTAATGGCTGTCCCTATTCTCTCCTCCAATACAAGAGCTAAGGAGCATCAGATAAAACTTGCACAGAGCAGGCTGGAACAAAGGAAGTGGTCCTTTATACATTGAGCTAAACCGTGGAAATCCTTGCTGCAAAAGAATGTGTGTACAAAAGTGCTGTATGGACTCAATAAGCAACTAGAAAAATCCATAAAGGATCACTGAATAGAAAAGCCTTTGGCAGTGGAAGTCCATGAGCTACACATTACTGAAGGCCAGAAAAAGATTCCGGAAAAGTTTCACTATATCCTTACCTTACCTTTTAATTCCCCCCTAAGCATCTGCTCTCAGCCACCATTGGAAAAGGGCTAAAGGGACATTCCATCTGACCAGTCTGACCAGGCACAACTGTTCCTTTGTCCTTTAACTTTGACTCAAAATAAGGATCTTTTATATACAGCAGTATCTACTGCTCATTGAGCTCACCAAAGGTATTGTTCAGCTTTATGAATTCAACCAGACTTAACATCTCAAGGGCAGTTCTACTCTGTAAAGTGCTTCCCGTAATGGGGTTTCGTGTTTGTCATCTTCAGTATTTCCCATCATAAATGTGCTTATTTTTACATGTAACATGATAGCATAAATCCAGCCTGATCTCTAGAGCTCGAGATAGCTTCTTTCCTTCTTGAAATTTTTCGCCAGAAGATCATATTATGTCCCTTAATATTTTCTATGCAAACTCACTGCTTTCAGAGTGACTGGAATATAATGTGAAACAAAGGAAGTGGTCCTGTATACGTTGAGTCAAGCTGTGGAAGTCCTTACTGCAAAAGACTGAACTTTTTCACACAGAACTGAATCAAATATCGCCTCCTTCAGTTGGTCACAACTACAAGCTGGGCAGAGATAAAATCAGGGGAAAACCCCTTCTCTGCTCACCAATGCAAGTGATGATGTCAGCCGTTCCTACAGAAGGTAGAATTCTTCCATGGTGACTTCAGAACAGAGTCACGTTTAAACTGGCCGTTAGCTCTTCTTGGCTTTAGACACAGATCGCTTTTTAGTGAGCCTTCAGTGACCCTATCATGATGTTAGTTTGGTGGCTGACCAGAGCGAAGGCTGCTATTTCAGCAAAAATGCAGGAGAAATGGTAACAGTTATGTGGGCAGCAGCAAAGTCAGAAGCACTACACTTCTTGCAAATGAAAGACAGGCCTTGAAGTTACTTCTAGATTAAGAAACAGAAGAAAACTGACCAGTTCCTGAGACCAGGTACCCACCTTAGCTGCATCCTAACAGCAGCTTGACTGGAGTTTGACCTCAAAACACAACTACTCCTATTTCACTGACATCTTGGCAGTGAAGCCTAGATGCACAAACTTGTGAGGGACTACAGCGCACTGCAGCAGGTAATCTAGAACTTACACAAGGTGCAAGTCTCTCCCTAGGACCTGAAACGTATACTTCTACTATAAATTTTACTTACCAGCTGAATAAATGTCCAGGTTGCTGTTTAGCTGAAAGTCTGCTACATACATACTTTGCATGCTTGTTGTGTGCTTGTGACATTCAAGCTATTGTTTCATTATTTTGTGGCCCCCTGAGACACCCTTTGATAATAAAGTAGTTCTGCCTTGCCTTGGGCAGGGTGTCACTCTACGTGTGTGGCACAGAGGTGAGAAAATGGAGTTGGTCCAGCGCCTACACAAGGACACAGCGTTACTAGATTGTGAGATATAACTCCTAGTCTCAAATATTATTACTTATGCATTTTTTCCATCAGTTAATATTCTGAGTAGTTTCAATTGTCATCTCTGGGTAGAATTTTCAAAACCGCAAAGTGTCAGCCTGACTCTGCTTCCACCAAAACCAACAGCATTTTTATTTACTTTGGGTTTGGGTGATGCTTGCACAATATGAGGCATTTCATCTTGTATTTTGAAAGCCAGAAAGAACCTCCAAACAGAAGACCCACTGTTGAAGGCATTCTGGCCTTAATTAAAACCTCCTTGTTAATCCTGGCTCTCATTCCCCAGAATATTTTAAACATTAGGAAAGGTATCTGACCATGAACATTTCAGACAGATGAGGACATAAACCTGGGTTAGAAATATGGGCAGGTCAGCCATTGAAAGAGATAACATCTGCAAAATCACATAAGAATTAACTGTCTATCTACCAATAGTTCTCTTATCCCTAGAGCTCATAGGAGTTTTTTAGAAAAGTCTCAACTCTTTCCGTGCCATACTTCAAGGGCTTATACAAAATTGCTTTTGACCTGCCAGTCCTGAAACCTCATTCACTGACAACTTCTGGCACTTTATCCTAATGCTGAAATCATCCTTTTAAAATTAAATGGTTGTACCATTCTCCAACATCCAACACGGTCCTCTAGAGTTTCATGCCTGGTCACAGGGAGGGTGGTTAAGCACGCGAACAGGTGCCCAGAGAGACTGTGTGTAACCAAAACCCAACTGGGCAAGGCCTGAGCAACCTGATCTGACCGTGACATGCTCCCTGTTCTGAGCAGGAGCTCGGACTAAGTGACCTCCAGAGATTCCTTCCAACCTCAATTAGTCTCGGACTTAATGATTTTGCTTCTTTTTTCCTTATATCACTTACTGCTAAGGGTTCTCACATAAAACCGCAGCTATTGTAGCTCTCCCCTGCTAGCCTTAGCCTTTCACAATTTTTTTCCCTGGACCTTTCCTCTGCCATCCCAATGAATACCCTGTTTCAGTATTTTCTCATGGTATCTAACCGTCAGCTTTAAAGGCAACATAAACAGAACTTTAAGCCTTTTTCCCCAAAACTTTCTCCACAATCTCAGTCATCAAGACAACACAAACATCTTCAGCTCAGTCTCACTATTATGTGCCATCTTTTACTTATCCAGCTCTGTAAATCTACATATTCAGGCTGTATCTAAACATTGCATTTTCTTTGTACATCACATCTCTTACACTCATCCCTTCCTTTCAGTCATCAGGGATCTAAGTTAGGGATCCAGAGATCTGAGTTTTATATTTGGTATTATATCTACTTCTATACATCATTTGGGGGGGGGGAGGGTCTGCAGTCTTTGATGACTCACTTAAGATATTCTACAGTATCACAGATTTTTTGCTTTCCGTTGTTTTTTCTTTTATATATTAAAAGAGTTAATCTCCTCACTTAATTAAAAAAGATAATTTCTGTAAGATAAAAATGAAGATTAATTCCATTATCTTAGCTTTCCTTCCAGTTCTCATGTCCCATCTTTATTATTGGATGACAGGAAAGGTGGTAGCAAAGATACTGGATTTGAGATTCATAAAACTTGAGATTCAATAACTTGGGGTTATTTCCTGCATTTCAGTAGGTCTACAGCACAGAGCTTCATATGAATTAGTTCAGAGACAACAGCATTTCAGCTGGAATACATGTCTAATTTACATTGTGAAAGAAGAATTCTTTCTTTAAAGCTACCTTTGGTATCTATTTACCTATTGAAGTCTAAAGGGTAAAGATATCCAAAGACTATGCTAAAAATTGCACCTGAAGAAAATGGGGATAACACTATTTCCTCACTCTTAACCCTTCTTCATCTGCTTATGCTGATTTTAACATCTTTGTAGCCAGGATTATATTTTATTATATGTTTCCAAAGTATAACTGGTCATCCACTCTTTTGAATGAATGTAGGGATTTAAGCAGAAATTAAGAAAAACACCAACAGGTTTTACTGCTTCATTTTTTAAAGGGCAGCCTTTTAAGAAATGCATCTTTCCTTATGCTGCAGCCTTTCAGAAGACATTCCTACTTTCTAAGAGAACCAATGAGATTAACTTTTGTCATTTCATCTCGGTCCTGTAAGTAAGGCTAGGAAATGCAGCTGAAACTAAAATCTTCCATACGGTTTCTGTTTTCTGTGCATATTTTTGAATATCAGGTGACATATGTGGGTGGGGGAAGTTCAAGATTAGCCTTAATCAAATCTCAGCTTTTGCTGGAACTTCCCAAAGCCTTTCTCACCCTTTGCTCCTGACTGAAACATTTTGCTAGTTTTGGGTGCATTCCAATTAGAACTTAAAATACTTGGGTTTGGTTTGTTGTCTTGCAGTGTTCCAAGTACTTCCAAGTTTCGTTTCATCATTCAGATCTATCCCTTTAGTTTTCCATCCTGAAGTTAGCTCTAAAATGTTACCTCTGTATCTGAGATACAGAGCACATTCAAAGAAATCTTCTGGTGATTTCCAAAAGACTTTTAGTCTGAATAAGGAAGAAAAAATTGATCTTCTACCACAGGCAATGGAAACGAAATTTACAGGACTGAAGCAGACTGAACCCATACTGACAGCAGCCTCTTGATACCATTTTAGAAAGAAAGATGAAAGATAGCTTCACTATTTTTCTCTGTAGAAAGATCACTCATTCCAGTAATGATCAGCAGAAGAACTTTCTAACGTAAGAGGGTGAGTTCATAAAGTGAGAGTTGGAGAATGAACAAATAATCCAGAAAAAAGTCAACTCTTTTAACCATCTTTCTCAGATGAAAAAATTAATCTTCATAAAAGGAAAATGTAAACTTAGAGCTAGAATTTATGATCAGAAAGAAGATACTTGTGGAAAGAGGTTGATTTCACTCAAAAAAGCCCAGTGGGGCAAAAGTGTTAAGATGAGTCCTTACAGCTATCTAGTGTCTAACAGAATGAGTCTCCTTTCTAGTTGAGAACTTTAAGGATGTTACAGAATATGTGCTAAATCATACCAGAAGCCATCAATTTCTTTCAAGTGATAACTGATTAAATATGCTGTGATTTTCCTCCTCACTTTAGCTTGCTTTCAGTTGCTCATGCCTTTTCTTTAGCTTTCTCCTCCTTCTCACCTCACAAGTAGAAGTTTTTATCTGCTCTCCTCATTTAACATCTTCTCTTGCCATCACGATCTTTCCCTATTCCATCCAGCTCCTGGTCTATTTTGCACGTCCTTGCATCACTCCCTCTCTCTTTTTCTTAACCTTTTTTTCCTGTCTGTTTCTCCTCCCAACACAAATAACCTTGATTATATCTATCCTTAAGTCTGCTACTTCTACAGCTTTTTATCTCTCATCTCTGTTGGGAAAAGATTCATCAGGGAGAACATAAATATAATTTTTTTTAATAAGGCAAAATGCCTAAAGTTATGGCCAATATTCATATACAAGAAATTGATACAAATATAAGCAGCAAATTTGTCTCTCCAAAATCAGTGCAATGTTAACATAGCTCTTCCTATTGATTTTAAAATGTATTTTTCTGATTTCTACCAATTATTTCTAGTTGTTAATTTCCAATATGGGTGTTATTTTTCTTCCTTTTCACCACGCACCTTTATTAGTTTGGGTTTGTTTTGACTAGTTTGCGTTGCATTGGTAAGGGTTTTGGTTTGGGTTGGGTTTTTTTTACCAAACCAGCTACTCAGTTTTTATTCTTTACATGCACTTTTCTTTCTTTCGACTAATTCATCCTATACTACCAGTCTTTTCCCTTAACTAGCTACAGCTGTTTCCTGCAGGCTTTATATTTCCAACATGGAAGAGCTCTTTCTTTTAGAATTATTCAGCAATGTGGTCTCACGTAGCAAGTAAACCTAACTAATGATTTCAGATACTCCAGGTGTGTTGAACATGGCACCTATAAGCACACTGTCTAGAGTTGTTTTTCTAATTACATCTTGGGCCTCCTCCAGTTTGGTTCCCGGCAATTGAATTCAACTAAACTATTCTCACCATAGTCTGTAGTGACTTCTTCTTAACCGAAGCTTACAATTCTAGTGCTGCAGTCTTCCCTTTCTTGGTACGCCCGTTGTTCTTGACGCAACTACAACATCTTTTCTGAAAATTTGACACTCATTGGCTTCAGGGTCTCCATTCTGTCCTAATTCTGTTCCGCCCTCTATAACAGCTTACAAAGCTGTTTGGAGGCATCTTCATTCCACTCCAGCACTCCAAGGCGGGGGGGGGGGGGGGCGTGTGTGTGTGTGTCTGTCAAACCCTGGGTTTGGTTCCCTTCTCTTCTTCTGCCCCTTATCTCTGAATAATCACTCCCCCAGTGCACTTAACAACTTCATGCTCATCGCTTACAAATCCACATTTCCACTCTAGGCATGAATCATTTTAGCCAAGCTAACAGCTCAGCCTGCCTTTCTGACAACTCACTGTAGATGTGTAATCATCAGCGTAAGCTTAATATTCTCGCCCAGTGATTTCTTTTCCTAGCTTTGGCAACACAGTCTTGCACCATGCAAGTGTTTCAGCAAAGACAAACTATCTACCATGATATTTTTATTTAATCTCCTTTCTTGAGACATCTCTTATTCTTGCTTTTTTGTCATATTAAGTATAACCCTACCAGTCTTCTGTTTGTAGGACCTGTCACAATCTAGCCCTAATCTACTTACTGCGTTGTTTGCTATTGAAATGCTGAGTATGAGAGGGTCCTTCCAAATAACTTGTGATACAGCCACAAATTTGAGATCTACACCTTTGTATTTCCTTCTATCCTACTTATGTGCACCTTCATGTTTCCCTTTAAAACGCTCCTTTGTTGTGAGTCCTAAAAACCTATGCTACAGTGAGATCAATTCCAGTTTCCTCTTCCTTACCAGACTGTGTTCCTCTGATATCTTTTTGGATTACTCTTAGATTATAAACTCTAAGAGGAGAGAACCACCTTGATAGCAATGGGGTTTGCAGTACCTGAGTAAAAATTCTAATTTTAATAGAAATCTATGCAAATTAATAAACAAATGAATAAATAATACGTTGTTCTTTTATTTATGCTATGGTACTCTAAAGTATTCCTAAACACTATAAGACTTCTGTAAATTACACATTTTCCAAATAAAATTTGCTTCTAAAGTATCCTGGCTGAAATTTGTAAACGCTTGCATAATTCAGATGATTGTGTACCAAATTATACAATATAATCACACTTATTTACTACAGTAGATGCATCAGTAGCTCCCTTATTCCACCAGTCAAGTAAAATGAGTATACTGTAAAGAATCTACTACAATGGCAAAGTGTTGCACAAAGCCTACTGCAAATGAGCTTTACTCTGATTTCCAGGCACAACACCATAGAACATATATTTTCAGTCTGGACACCCTGGGAAATCAATAAGCAATAAATAAATACAGTACAAATTAAGAGCTCTGATGAGCTCCCTAACACTTATATCTGAGCAGATTTTTCAAAAATATTTTTTTATAAATCAGCATCCAGTGCATTGCAGAGATATGTCTACATGGGCCACTACCAGAATACGATATGAGTGCCAGGTGAGGTGATTATGCTGTTGCACGAGTGAAAAAAAGGCTTTCTACACACAGAGATTTATTTAACCAGTGCAGATTCTTGATCTCTATATAAGATTTTACAACAGTATAATTGGAAAGAACCGCTACAGAGGAACATCCTAAAATTGGTAGAAAATAAAAATGTGAATCGACAACCAAAGAACATCTATAAATATATCATGTAACCACCTACTATACAGAGACACATGTAAAAATTGTAGGAAAAGGTGGCAATGATAGAAATAGCTTAAGTAACAGAAATTGCTACATACCGTACAAACTTCTTAAGAAGCAGAAGTAATTTGACTTTTAGGGTTTTTTCCTGAATTTAAATGAATGAGTCTGCTCTCATTAAATGCTGTGTGGCATGCTATAATTAATGTAACACTACACTCTGCTGAGTGACATACCTGATTTGTTTAAGGAGAAGCCAAGGTAAGGAAAATAAAAGAAACCTGTGCTTTTCACCTTTCAGGGAAGTTCTTATGGGATCCAAAATTGATCAAGATTTTTATCAACATTTGAATATTTCTTAATACATCTTCTGCTGTCACTTATCTTATAGTTTTCATAAGACGAGAAAAAAACAGCACTGTACTCTTTCTAGTCCTTCATCTATAGTAAGATCAAACCACTACCACTTCCATTATCATTCAGCTAGAAAATTATACTCTGGTCTAAAGATCCTTGAAAGAAATAGAAAAACTTCCATTGGTTTAGATAGGTTCAAAACTAAGGTTCAAAAAGACATCTTTTTCTGAGTTGTTCTCGCAGAACAAACGACTTAAATGGAGGCAAATGTGTATATCAATTCTTATCTTAAACACAGCGCAGGATGATGTCCACAGTTAATTTGACCTAGTGATATGTTAGATCAATGGCATAATGCCAGTAATCAAAATTGGACCTGAAAATAAATATTGAAAGAATGGATTCAACTTCTCGATATATTCACAAGCAGCTGAGCTACACAGCCTGCTTCCTATTGTACTGTACCTGCCCATGTATTCACACACATACAGATATCTTCCCTGCATAACGTCTTACCAGCTTGTGACCTAATGTAGTGACAAAATTTCTACATTCCAGCTAGTGAACCTAAGCTTTAGTTTTTAATTCTGCAGACATCAGAGGCCTCCTCTGTTCTTCTTTCATCTGGTGAAATCCTGACATGTTTAGTCAGCTTTTCCCCTGTGCTTTATCAGGCAAAAATTCCCATCACTTTCTACAACTTGCTTTCACCAACTTTCCAAACTCGCTATTTCCAGGGAGTGGGACCAAGGTGGCCAGCTTGTTACTTCATGGAACAACTGGCTTAGCTCTCAAGCCTACATATCTTCCAAGTCCAGTTATGCCTACTGGTGTGCACTGAAGATTGTCTACACAGATGCCTTTGTTTCTCTAAAGCAATTTCTAGGTCCTTTACACCCCTCTCTCCTCTTGTCCAGCTGCCTGGGACTCCCCCAGCTGTGGCTGAATGTGGATTTCCCCCTAAATGGGGAAGTTCCCCAGAGCAGACAGGACTCACAGAGAAATGAATGCAAGTCTCCAGTTGTACCAAGCATTGAAAAGATTCCCCAAGGGACTAAAGGAGGGACAATGAATTTCTTCCTTTGAACTACCTCCTCTCTGAATCTTGTGCTCACACTTCAGAAAAAAAATCCAAAATGCAAACACTGAAAAATAGGTACAAGAATCATGATAGTCTAGCAGAAGATGCCTAGACAGAAGTGGAAGCAGGGATAAAGAGTATCATGCATGCAGATAGGACGTTTCTTCCAAATACTGGTTTTGAGAAAATAGCCTGGGCTTCTGGGAGCTTGACCTCAATAAAGACTGAGGAAAACCTGAGGACCACGTTCTCCTCTCACACTTGAGAAGCAGAGAGAAGAGCTGAAACTCTTAGGAAAGTTGGCCCAGGTAAAAACTTTCAGATCCAGCCCAGGATGTCTCTGGAGGAGGTAACTCAGAACAAGAGGACAGCATAGGCCAATCCAACTGACCTTGGAAGGAGTCTGGCTGTGTCTGCAGATACAGCTTTGTTGTTAATGATGCTCCTTTTGTGAAAATGCTGCCCTGCTGCTTAGCCTGATTACAACCCATGAATCCTGTCCTACTTCCAGAGGAGGCAATAGGAGTTTGACCTCAATGGGATCATGAATATTGAGCCCCATACTGTACCAAACATTGTTCTACTGCATTTAGTTTAACCCCACTGAAACATGGACAAGGGCAGGAGATAATCTCTTCCTTTGGTGTTATTTTTCCTCTAATAACTACTGCTGTGAAACTTCCCCTTTTGTTCCACTCTATACTATGTTCTGTCTTCACAATTCACAAACTTTCTATTCTCCATAATCTTCTTCTTTCATTTTGGTTTAATGATTCACCCGCATCTTCTTTAGGGTAAAGAACAGCTTAACATGATATGATGTGTGAAACATGGGGGCATTTACAGGAACTTGGAAGCATTTCTACAAACATTCCTATCAAGAAAGGAGTTTTGTAAATCAGACTTTGGGTTTTTTTTCAGATAAAGTAGTTTCACAGAGTGTCTTCAGTGGTTTCCCATTGTAGAAAGAAAGAAACTAAAAATAATCATCATTATATCATAATGGTATGATCTAAATTGTTTCAGAACAATCTTTAATTATCTCAATGCTTTTTGCGTCTCATAGTGACATCTTTTGTTTACACTGAAGTAGTGCAACCAATATTCTTTTCTTCGGATCATTGCATTGAAGGGTAAATGTTGTAGCTGCAATTCAGTAGACATACTTTACATAGTATGAATTCTTTCACCCACAACTGCAGTTCTGCCTTTTCTCTTGTGATGAAATGAAGATTCACACAAACACTGAAATTCATATCTGGACTTGTAACTGAATCAGATCCTGGAGATTCTCACTTGATATCCCACTTCCTTCCTTGTCTCTACACTGCATCTTGAGATAAAAATCTTCTACCAGATCCTTATGCCACAGATACTAATTCAAGCTAAGTTATTACTTTCTCCCCCTATTTTAAGAAGGCAAGAGTGAGAAAGAGCCATAGGGGAAAAAAATCTGTATTAATAGTTTTCTGTGGGTGTCTGTCAATATATCTTGTCATAATCTAAATCAGGGACTGACTTTTATGTGAAGAATATGAAAATGGAAGAAATTAAAAATGAAGAAGACCATGAATTGCAACTCTAATATTCTCTTTTTTTGCATGCACAGACAGTTGAATAATAGCTTCATTACCAAAGATAAAAAGAACTTTAATCGATCATGTAACCAAAAATCCTAGAAGGAAAAAATGCTGTTCAGAGTAAAATAGAGTTATTTTGCTATTTGCATTGAGAAACATATTGTTTAAAAAAAAAATAAAGCAGTAAAATGAATTTCAGTTAGAGACTGGACATGACTTTACTCACACCAGCGTTGCTTGGAGAAACTTGGGTCCAGATTTAATCTTTCACAGAATATTGTGCTCTCCTTCCCTTCAGTTTGATGAAATAAGCAACAAACAAACAATATAATGAAAAATTTAGACCCATGGCAAAGGAACATGACTCTTGTTTGTACTAGGTAGTGCATCAAGATCAATGCACAGGTATCATGCCAAGCCTTTTCAACAGTAATCTGTTTGTAGTCCCTGTCCTAGAGTCCTGGTCCGCTGTGGAATGCATCCAAAATCTCAGTGAAAAATACCCCAGATCCAGGTTGAAATTCTGCCAAATGGCCATACTTTGTTTTACCTCAGTGAATGACCCAAGACAAGCTCTTCAAGAGAGTCAGCCATGAGAATGCACCTTTTGGTTAGCCTCACACACAGCCTGAGGCTATTGTCACCACACTGATCTTTAGCACATAACTTATTCCAAACTACTAGGCAGCAAGTCTGGGTACTAAAGACCATAGCAAGAGTAAATGCTGAATGATTTTAATCAATTGTGCTTACGTTACAACTTCAGATAAGTTCTGCCCAGTGCAGCACAGCTATGGGTGAAACCAGCAGCTGCTTCTAGTCTAATGCCACTACACCAAAACCCCTTGACAGATCTCACTCTTCCTCTCCACCATCCCCCATTCTGCTTCCCCCTCTACAACTCACCTTATTCTAAGGGCAAATTCCCAGAGACCTCCGTTCCCCTGTTCATGACTTTCTCCAGAAGGCATCTGCCTGTTGTTAGCAACAAACAAGGATTTATTTTCAGACTTCAGACAGGTGAACCTTTCTTTCACAAGCCACAACATGTTGCTTACTCTGGGAAACAAGTAGCTGTGTGGCAATGGAAAAGAGTCAGCCAGTATTTTTGCCACTTGAACAAAAGTGCAAAATTGGACACAAGCACCTCCATGTGGAAGGCTGACACCAACAGAAGAAACAGCCACCTTCTCCGCTTCCCTGAGTGACTACACTGGACCTGTCAACTGGACTGTGGACAAACCATTTGTACCCACACCCAAAGAGTGGAAAATCTCTACAGTGCTGTGCAAAGTTAAGAAAACAGACCCCCTTGCAATTATACCTGCAACTCTTCTCTGCTCCTTTTCTGAGTGGGAGTAGTGAGACAAAGCAGAAAGCTGGCTTAGCTCCTGAAAGTGCCAGATGGGCACTGGAGAGAAAGCTTGCCATAAGCTGCAAGCCACAGAGAACAACTTTCCAGGAAGGGAAAGTCCTGGAAACTACCAGCAGGAAAAAATCCTGTGGGAAAAATGAGTCACAGTCTTTTCCAGCCAAAATTGGCCTCACTTCAGGTATCATTGAACATTCATTCTCTCATTCCCCTGAAATGCTGAAGGGAATGCCCAAGTACCAGACACAGATGAAGGTAACCAAGCAGCTTACCATTTTCCAAAACCTTTGTGCAATCTGTATGATGTGCCTTTCCTTCATGTTCATGCCAAACATCTTCTAAAGGAATTCCATTAGCACTCTAGGGTGCATGCAAACCATTTGCTATTGATATAAAACACCAGTCTCTCTACTTGTTGTAGCAGGGCTGCAGTGATTTTCAAATCATTTAAGACAGGGAAACGCACCAGATAATGAGAGCTATTTAAAGGAAAACCACACAATTTCTACACACTAACCAGCACAATTATATTCCTCATAGTGCACAGAGGCAAAAGAAAACCTTCCACAGCAGGGCCGCTTGTATTTTCTTTGCTGCCAAGTCAGCATCATACTTGCCTTTTGACTGATACTGAGAAACTTCTCTTTGCAACACTGCATTTTGCTATCTTCCCATTACCTCCCACTTGAAACCTGGAGGAAAGCACAAAATGGTATAAAGATGATCCCAAATTTGTGGCACTTGCAAGATATCCAAAGCTATTCAGTTTCTCTTTTGCCATAGACTCCCTCTGAACAGTGCTGGGCAACTTGCATCATGTCTCTGCTCAGTCTAATGCAAGAACAATTTACTTTTTCACATGAGTACATTAAGTTAGTTATATCAAACACTGTGCTAGTGGAGTCATCTAGATACCATAAAACAAACATAAAATTCTGTTCACAACCTTTTATGTGCTCTTCAGAAAGAGAGGCTGGGTCGGGGGCAGAGGGGTTCACCTGCATTGGGGGCTGAGTGGTAACATTTAGGAGTTCTCTATCATTAATAACCTCATCTTGACCTGTGAGTTTCAGAGAACGCACGTGGTGCCTTTATCATCCTCATTGCCTATTGCCTCTCACTTGCAGAGGATGTGGGTGCTGTGGGCTACCAGAAAATGTTGGTAGAATATGTTCCTCTTGCATGAGAACACATTTTACAGTGAAACTAACCGTTCATGAATAATTCCATACCACAGCCTTGGACCTTGTTCGTATCTGGATGGGAGATAACAAGCAAGCCAAAACGCAAGCGCAACGTTGGGACCTGCACAGGAGCACTCTTGGCTCCGAGTCACCCTTCCTTCAGGGACAATGAGCTGAAAACACTGTGCTACTGCTCTGTGAAGGAGAGAAAACACGTCAGGGATCTTCTGTCAGTTTGGGCAAATGTAGGCTGTAAAAGTCAAGTGCGGTGGTCATATTCAGACCATTAGTTATGGATTCCCAGTAGGACAGATTCTAACTGGATCAAATTCTAATTGAAATCAACTTGAAATAAAATTGAAACGCAATTTCATTCATAACTTTCTTCTCTAGCTGATTGGATACCGCCACTGAGCACAGTAAATTTAATTTGTCATCATCCTGTATATTTGGCAGAGCTTTAGATCCCTGTTAATGAATGGAACTACATAAATGTGAGATGATTACTTTCAAAGTTGCCAGGCAACTCCTAAATTTACATAACTAATTGACTTCCCTGCATACTTGCAATATTTTGAAAACCAGTGGAAATTGGGTTATGGAGTCTCCCAAGTGGTCTCCATGAACTTAACTTTTCTAGTAATGGGAGAGAAGAAAAGAAATTGCTTAGAAAGGGAACTGTATAAGCCCTACAAATAAAAACTGAAGAACTATGGTTCTAGATGGAGGAAAAACCCTCTCTGTAAAAAGCAGCTAGGATTCCACCAAAGAGCCAGGGAAGATCCAAGGTCATGGAACCAGTAGAGATGCATTGATTTCAGTTCAGGTTGTTTTTATGTTTTATATCCAGTCAATGTATCAATCTTTTGGACCTCTCACAAAGGAAATATGTATTATATAAATGGAGGGGAAAATGGCTACCTCATCTTTGTGGCGTTAGTTACGTGTAAATATTTAGCAACAAATACTACTTTGGAAAAAAAAAAATCAGAATTCTCTGCTTCAGTGCAGGCCTTATATTCTGTCCTTTACTTTTATTGCTTATGTGAATACATGCTTTTTATATAAGTACATGCATATGTACATATATTTAGTGACTAAAAGAAAAAGAAGATTGCAGAAAACGAAGGTAAATTTACATGACTGGAGATGTAGTGGTTTTACTCTTACATACTAGCTCATTGGAGACTTGGATATGAATAAGCTATGCCTGGCACACCACTGAAGCAAGACAGCAAGCAAAGGTGCTTTCTGTAACATCTATAACTTACCCAGTCCCCTAGTTACACAGGGGGAATGTGAGGGATAATGACAGCATGTAGTGATTTTCCTAGAGCCAATGTGCCAGAGGGGAAATTTTTTTCACATGCCTCTAAACAAAAGGTGTCTTCAAGGGTCTAGATTTACTTCACCATCAAGTGGGGACTTCCCTTGATGGGGAAATCCCTAGCTTCTCTGTTATAGCGACTTTCCAGCTGGGTCTGAAAGGGACTAGAGTAGCCCCTACGAATCAGACCCTTGAGGTTAAGTTGAATGAATTACATAAAGTTCAGTGAAAAGATTTCTTAGCACACTGCATCTGTGTAAAAACCTCACAAGTGGCAGCCCATCAATACACCGCTATTCAATTTCTGATACATCTTTGAAGTCAAGACTCAATTTCTTATGGTAAGCAAAGAAATGATTGGCAGAAGTCCAATTTGTATAAATTGTAAAGTATCAGTGATACATTATAACTTCATGCAAAACATCCTTACCAGACTTTGTCCTAGTAACAGTCACAAGTAATTTGAACTGAAGAAAGACCAAGAAAGGAGGAAATCATACTGGTTTAATTTTTTAAAAGAACTATTAGCAAATTCACTAGAAGATAGGGCTGGTCCTTAATAAATGGACTTGGTGGGTTTTTGGTACAATTTTTTAAAAAATTTTGTTTCAAAATAAATTACTGGAACTTTATTTTAGGCTTCATCCCATGCTTTATCTCCCCACATACTTCTAGAATTCCTCCAAACCACAAATTAATTTCTTAACAGATGAGCTTTTTAGCTTTTCCCCTATCTTCTCAGAATTCAGCCATTCTTACTCGGAGCCACTCACATTTCAATGTGGCCAGACTTTACACTCATTGGTAAACTTGAGACATGCTCCTTTACTAGGAAATACCTTCGTCTTCATGCAAAGCTCTTCTAAAGCAATAGGACAACAAGAAGGTGGTAAATTTGGTGCAGACAGCACGTTGTAGCATTCTGAGGCAAAATTATGGCTCTTAGTATTTTCTTAGAAACTAACCACAAAATCACAATACAGGTCTGGTCAATTGGCTGCCTTCTAGAAGAGCTGACACAGAATCCCATTGCTGGGACCATGCTGGCCCTGAGGAGCACCCGTAGCAAATATAAGAAGAGTAAACTGAGAACTGTACAGCTTCACTCAATTTCTGAAGAATTAAAGGAAAAGATGGTATGCATAACATCCAGAAGACATAGGAAGGATATACAAATGGCCAAATTTTGTCTCTGTCAAAGCTCTGGAAAGCAAGGTTGGCTAATGATGAAGGGATGGGTGTACTCAGAGAGGCAGCAGTCGTCAGGGCAACAGCAGCAGTTGCTTCCACCATTCTTCTGTTGCCCCAAAAGCATCTGAAGTTTCTCCTAAGCTCCACTATATCTCATTTCCCAATTCTTCCATCTTTATCTACATCTACCCAGCCTTGACATCTTTGGGCAAGTACTGGCACTGGGCTGGTCCTGGCTAACATGCTGCCTCGGTAAGTCACCACAGTGAACATGGTGGCACTACTCACGTGTGAGACGTTCTGAGCCACCAGCAAGGGAAGACTTTTCTGAACAGGCGTGGAAATGAAACAACGTCCAGTCACAGAATACAGATACAAGGAAATTAAGGCTCAAACAGCTCCTGGAGAAAGGGAAGCCCACAGACTAGGTGGTACTTTCATTACTCATAATGTAGTTTCATTATGTATGTGGTCCCTTTGCTTTCTCTCACAACTTCCTTTTCAAAAGCTTGTGCAATACACATGCTAAGATACCACACTACTATTGCATTGGGAGCAGCCTCCACATCGCTGCCAGACTCCTCAGGATCTGTCCCTTTCTGACCCCTTCATGCAGCCTCCACTATTTTTGTTGCATTTTATAAGCGAGCTCAGTGTCTCTTCTGAGTCCTTCAGTATAACCATCAGCAAGGCAAATATAAAGAAAGTCAGACAAACCCCAAGGTATGCAGCAGGACTTAGGTACTACTACAGCAGCCCAACAGAGGAAGGAAGGAAGCACAGGACTTTTAAACGACTTCTCCTTTTTCACAAGGTCTTCCTGTGAGGGCTTTTGCAGGCCAGCATTGTAAAGTGAGTAGCTACAGTAACAGGCTGCAGTCTGATGCAATCAATTCACTACATAGGATTTTCAGACTCATGGGGTTCAGTATTAAGTTGGGTACTTTGAAAAGCTTGTTGTTGTAGGCTGGGGTTTTTTTCCTAGTATTTACATGGAAAAGACACTATACAACAGAGCTGAGCTCAACTCCTCTACAACCGTTCCTCCATAAAAGCGGTGACTGACAGAGGTTGTGAAATGTCTTAGTTTTGTTTGTTTTGTAATACAGACTTTTTCTGTCAGAGACTTTTTCTGAATATGGCTTCATTGCCAAGGAAGAGTTTTGGAACACAGACACTGAAATATAACTTCATTAAAAACTGGGATAAAATCTTTTGGCTTCTCTCTTATAGAGGAAGTGTCTATAATTGCAGCTGTGCTTAGAGTGTCTGCAATAATTAATGTACATTATTGCATAGCTATTTTAATTAATGCTAATCTAGGATCTCTTAAACTGTATGAGGACTTCCAACATTGAACAAATTGCCAGTAAAATTGAAGATTTTTATGTCTGTGACAGAAATGGTATCTTGAACTATGTACACAGGCTATTAAACAGTAAAAGCTGATGTTACGTTAGGTAACTCAGCTGAGTGCTTAAACCTTGTACCTCGCCAATGTTAAGAGTAAGTAAAGACTTGTACCCAAGTCAGGGTGAGCCCTTCTGTTGACAAAACAATGATTTCATTTATTATCAATAGTGAAGATTTACACCTAAGACTCACAGTCTTAGTTTCATTCGAGTTATTTGGTTTTGATTCTGGGTCTTACCGAAGACTTTTTCTTGATTTTCATGCCTACAGCTGCTTTCCTGTCAGTCCTGTACTATGTCTGAATGCAGTGAAGGTCGCTCTATTTGGAATATTGCATACACAGGGAAATAACTTACTTTCTTCTTTCACAGTTGCAAGAAATCACTTACATAGAATCATTTCTCTCCATACACCCACACTCTTTGTTTAAGAACCAAAATTATTAATAAGATTTGGCACATGATATTGTACAGTCTTGGGATCTGGGGACAAACAGAGTTAGTCTTAACTCCCTAAGCCCAAACTCACACATGCTGTAGCTCAACCCTTGCTGTGCATATGTCTTTCTAATGCTAGGGGCAGCCAGAGGAGACCTTCCTGAGTAGCGTCTCTCACACATGGCAGCACTGCTACAACTGTCATGATTTCTGCTAGATGCTGCTGGCTCTGAGCCATCTTCCCCTTTACGTAACATGCCTATCTGTCCCCTAGTGCGGGGGGGTTAGCTATATTGTGTAACACACTTTCAGCCTAAACTATTCTTCTACACAGCCCTCGCCTGTGAGTTCTGCTGTGGGCAAGGAAAAAGTGATGCACATTTGACATCTGACTAGACCACTGCCATTTCCTTCTCATCGCACAGATTCCCCACCTCAAGAAGAGCTCTCAGTGGGGTTTAGGGGAAGGTGAACAGTAGGTGACACTGAATGATGATGATGATATGGACACAAAAAAATTGTTAGCAAGGTGCTTGCATATACAGATCTTGGAGACACAGATAAACGTACATTCCCACATCTGTTTCAAACAATATAAATGGTATTTTCATGATCTTTTATACGAATCCTAGCATCTAATTGTAAGTGGGCAGTTTTCCAGAATACAACTGTATTCTGGAAGTGGGAAAGCAAATAATCAATGCTATGGGATACACAAAGAACTACTAAGCCATTGTTCTTCTCAGCATAGTGAAAGAATGATTTTAGGTTTTATACTGCCTCAGGGTGGAAAATCAGGCAAGGAGGTTGGATATGGTAATCAAAACGAAATTGAAATTTGTCTTAAAGAACAATACTTTCCAAAAGCAATGTCATGAAGAGAGGACACTGGCATTAGCAAGTCAAGTATCAACCCACATCAGAAACTATAAGAAGAGCTTTAGGAGTGTTACCTGCCATGTACATGCACACAAAGAAATGAGTCACTACATTACAAGGGGTGAAACCATTAGAATTAGTGAACACTGCAGGCAATATATTCACACAGCCTTACCCCAAGTCATGCCCCAGCACACGTAAGGCTCAGCAAAAACCTGGCATGTTTCCAGCAGGCCTGAAAACAATGCTGTATTTCAGAACATATTGCCAGGGAGAATGGTTTGACTAAATGTCTCTGCAGCATAACCACTGACACCTAGGAGGTTATGCAAGCAGTTCAGCACTTGTCCTATGATTTTTATTAGACCAACACCCAGAGGAATCCGAGTGTAATCCGTACCCCATTGTGTTAGGTACTCAATACTATGCAGGTCTGCCTGTACTACTACAGATAAAGTAAAAAGTCCTGCCATGAAATGTAGATGTTTGAAGGAGAGCAGCGTAGATGTATCTTGGTCAAAAGTTTTGGTAGACAAACAAAAAAAGGAAGAAATTGGTTTCTGTTAGTCCCAGGCTAAATGTTCCTGCATGACTCCTGTCATATCGCTAATAAAGCAGATGACTAGTTATCCACAGAGGTTTCTATTACTTTATCATTTTTTAAAACTCAATTCTATGATGCATTTACACAGACCAGGAACATGTAAGACATGTTCCTGTTCCCATTTCTCTCAGCTTTCCATTGATGTTTATTTTTTTATATCCTTTCTTACAGTCAAAAAAATAACTTAGGTCAAAAGATCACTGTATTGTGTGGCAGCAAGACCTCCTAAGATCAACTCAAAACCACCATCATAATTTACAGCTCTCCTGTGAAGCAACACAAAACTGCTCGGTAACAGCAAAGTTATCCTTGAGCAGGGAGCATCCAAGCTTTTGGAGAGGATATGATGAAGTGGGATGGAAAACCTACCTCAGTCCTAGATGCACAGGTATGTGAATTGCAAGGAAAAACAATCACAGATCAGGGTTCTTCCAGGAAAATTGCTGCTCCAGTCTCCAGTGGGCTGCACAAGCAGTGTGCCAGACAGAGTGAAAGGACTGATCTTACTCCTGATCCTATGAGAAGGAGTTCTAATCTATTTTTACAAGCAGTGAGTGAAGAATCCTATGACCAGGACTAGAGGGGCCCTGCATCCAGCCAGGTGGAAGAAAGGCACAACCAGGTTTACTGGACTGTGCAGATTTGATGGTCTGGCACATCAGACCCAAAGGACTATAAGGCTGTAGTAGACACCAGTGCACAGTGTACCCTAATGCCATCAAGCTATAAAGAGGCAGAACCAGAGGTAATCACCTGATTCCTATCCCTGAGTGAGCAGCAAGATATGTGAAAAGATTTCAGCCATTGTCCAGCTGAGCACATTATCACCTTGGATGCCCCGTTGTGGCAAGATATTGGTGCCTGGCTAGCTCAGTCAGTAGAGCATGAGACTCTTAATCTCAGGCTCGTGGGTTTGAGCCCCACGTTGGGCGCCAAAAAGGACTGTTATGGTTTAAGACCAGCCAGCAACTAGGCTCCACACAGCCGCTCACTCACTCCTCCCCACCAGTGGGATGGGGGAGAGAATCAGAAAAAAAATTAAAACTCATGGGTTGAGATAAGACCAATTTAATAACTGCAGTAAATTAAAATATGATAATAACAATAATAATAAAATATTAATAATAATTGTAATGAAAAGGAATATAACAAAAAAAAGAGAGAATTAAAACCCAAGACAAGACAAGTGATGCACAATGCAGTTGCTCACCACCCACTGACCGATGCCCAAGCAGCAATCAGCCCCTCCTGGCCAACTCTCCCCAGTTTATATACTGAGCATGATGTTCTATGGTACGGAATATCCCTTTGGCTAGTTCAGGTCAGCTGTCCTGGCCATGCTGCCTCCCAGCTTCTTGTACACCTGCTTGCTGGCAGAACACGGGAAACTAAAAAATCCTTAACTTGGGATATGCACTACTTCGGAACAACTAAAACATCGGTGTCTGATCAACATTCTTCTCGCACTGAATCCAAAACACACTGTACTGTAAGAAGAAAATTAACTCTATCCCAGCCGAAACCAAGACAGTCACCCTTGGGCTCTTCTCACATCGGGGAGCACGATGCTGCCAGCCTTCGTACCACGTGTGGACCATGATTCCCCAGAGCAACCGCAGCAGCAGGGAAGGCGCAACAGGGGTGGTGTCTCTCCTGAAGCCAGGTGGGGCAGAGGGAAAGCAGGTGTGAAGGGAGACTGGGAAACCGGCGTGGATGTTTGGCTGCCCTTCCTCCCCTTCCTCTCCTGGAAGACTCATCTGGGGCACTAGCCTACCTTTTGAAATAAGCTTTCATGATAGTGAGCATTTTCATAACGCTAATGCTTTAAAGCCCTTTTTTCAAAAGTAGCCTTTTGTTTCTGGGTGCCCAACCTGAGCTTGCTCTCAACAACTGCCTACTGCCAATGGGTCTCTAAGGAATCCACTGGAACAGGGGCTGTGTGGCCCTTTGGCACACACACACCCCCCCTCCCCAAAAATCAAGATAAATTCACTTATATTAAGTGAGTGAACACTCAAAACAGGAGTCTACACAACTTTTCCCTGGCCAAAGAGATTATCAGTGGCAGAGATAAAGTGTTCTTGCTTCCCAGTCCTGCATGTGTCCCTGACTGTTCTGGCTCTAAACCAAAATAATTTTCCATAATTGTATTCATTATCAGAAACATTAATGCACACTTTTCCAGGTAAAATTCTGCTCCCATAGCAGTAGTTAGAGGGGAAAAAAAAAAAACCCCAAACAAAAACATCTTGCTATGCTATCTTCCCACAAGGTAAAACTGCAGTAGTGATGGGTTCTGTTATGGGACAGAGCAATTATAAGAAAAAAAAAAAAGATGACCATGATGTCTCTTTATCCAAAAATGTATGAAGAATCCTTTAGGTGGAGTGTTTGAGTTTGGAGGGAAAGGAGAGGGAAAGGAGCTTATCTCTCTTTCAATTTTCCACTTGGGGTTTTATTGTCAGCTTTGACTCCTCTATAGCAGCTGCTACATTGCTCTTCAGGTTGAGCCTCTGAACCACAGCAATTAATCCCAGAACAAATTATTTGGACCTGTGACATTATGTGATGCAGGATGCTAAATGACAATAGGCCACAGCAAAGGTCAAAAAACCCAATGGGGGAAGCAATGCACATGTTGAGTGCTGTGAGAGCTATGCTGACTAGCTGCACGGATAACTGAGTTTCGGGGATTTCTCAGCTCTGCTCATTGCTCTTGGGGTTTGCAATACTGCAGATAGCAAAGAAAAAAGGGGGGAGGGGAAGGGGCTGGGCAGCACAGATGTACAGTAAGGAAGTAATTCTAAAATGTGACGGTGCTGTTGCAGCGATGGTGGATCTGCATGACTGGTTACGGTGCTGCAGGGTGCCTTTTGTGTAGGAGGTCCAGGCACAAATGGGGATACCCCACAGCAATGTAAAAAAAAGATAAAAGTATGCATATAGCTACATGATTAATGCCACTTAGTGCATGGCACATATATCTCTGAACCATACACTCGTCTTTGCCAACTATGTCATGCAGACTGAGCATAGAAGCAATCTAAAGTAATGGGGCACACTGAGGTGATTTTAGTTCACATTATAGAAACAAAATATTTCTCAAACCAGAACTCTCAAAGAGTAAACACTAAGTACATCCAAATTATTGAAGTAGCAACAACTTGTATGAATATGTAATTTTACATCACTCTAAGGTACCTCCACTCTGCCATTTGCCAAAAACTCATATTGCTTGGTCTGTAAGACTGTAATATTCTACCTTGCAGGGCAGCTTGCCAAGGCAGGTTCTGCACGTGTACTGCAATAACACCTCCTTCCATGGGAATGCATTTCTCCCTTCTGTGCACAGGGAGGAGGGAGGTATGGGCAGCGGTTACATTACCCTTTCACACCTCTGATGACTGCAATCCTGAGAGGGGGGGAGTAGCTACCAGATATGGTAATGTTCCAGTCCTGCAAAGGCTTACATCACATATTTAGTATTATAAAAGCTTGTATTTATCTGAGCGCATCAAAACAGTGAGCATCATAGCCCAGGCCTGCTTCAGGCGTGAGCAGTCCGTGGCAGCGCTTGGGCCCTGGCCTGGCAGGGGCTGAGAGGTCAGGGTACAAGAAGGTGTTTTCCAGGGGGTCACTAACCGAACTCCAGCTGCTCCCCAGGACAGCCCCTTTGCTGGCTGCAGCCTGTGTTGGGCCCTATATCAACTACATTTTTAAAATGGCCAATGGATGAGCAGTGAAACTCAAGTTTGTGACCGAGAGCGTGTCCACTTGAATGCCATTCCCGGGTGTCTGAAAGAGAAGGTAACTGGGTTTACCCAGGGTAGACTGTGCCTGGCCAGCCTCTTTGCTTTCTATGAGGAAAGGCCAGGATTGCTGGTCCCAGGGAGAGCAGTGGTTGTCTTTCACCTGGAAATCAACAAGGCCTTCTTCATCATCCCCCACAATATTCTTGTGTCCGAGATAGGATATTATGGACAGCATGGATGGCAAAGTAAAAGGGTAAAAAAACCAGCTGGACAGTTGGGCTCAGAGGGCTGTGGTCAATGTGTCATACTCTGCCTGGAGGCATCTAGCTAGTAGGGTCCTGAAGGTGCCTGTCCTGCAATCTGCCCTGTTTAATGTGCTTTTAATGACCCAGTTGAGATGAGAGAGTGCTTTGCTTTTTCATAGCATTTGTCAATTATACCACGTTGAAGAGAGTAGGCACTACACTAGAGGGCAGGGCTGCCATTCCAAAGGATATAGACAGGCTGGAGGGATGGGCCAAAAGGAACATATGATATCCAATAAGGACAAATCCAAAGTTCTGCCCCTAAAGTGGACTAAGCCCCTGCAATGACAGAGGCCAGGGGTTGCATGGCTGGGTAGCAGCTCTGTGAGAAAGGCTCTGGTGGTCCTTGGGTTTCATGAGGCAAAACAGGAGCCAGCAGCAAAGACAACCAACATAATCAAGGGCTGCACGAGCAGAGGCACATTGAATGGAAGATAAATCTATGTCTACTTTAACTAGTTAACTGTTCCTATTTTTCAATATTTTGCTCTCATAATTGTTTTTGTTATGCAATTTTGTTTCTAGGGGTACTTTTATCTCATTTTCTGTCCCTATTTATTAATTTTTTCCTGTTTGTGGTATCTTGTTGCTTTTAAAATTTCTGTTCTATGTCTACTTTTATCAAGATGTCACCCCCTGTTTTTTAATTGTTTCCTGTCTGTCCTGTTCCCCATCGCTTTTAGATTTTCTTTCCTCATCTATTTTTAACCAGTTCACTGTCTTTATTTTTTAGTTCATTCTAGTATGTCCTATACCCAGTCACTTTTAAAAAATTCTGTGTCTCCATCTGTTTAGGTTTTTTGGCTGTTTATTAATTTTTTCCTCTCTTAATGTCTTCACTTTTGAATTTTTGTTTCTATGTTCACTTTCATGAACAGTTTTTTTTGAGCCCGCTCTTTTGGGGCTCAAAGCCTCAGGTTTAGGTCCCAAATCCCATTTTTTAAGGTCCAAAGCTTTGATTTGAGGGTAGAAAGACTCCATTTTATGGTCCAAACCCTCATTTTAGTCCAAGTGCATGGTCCCAAAGCCTCATATCGTCCAAACCCATGGTCACAAAGTCCTCACTTAGGGCTCAAAGCCTCATTCCCTTAATGTCCAACACCTCATTTGAAGCATCCAAAGACTCATTTTTAGGGCCCAAATCCCCGTTTTGGGGCCAAAATCCTCATTTTATAGGACCCAAGCCTACCTTTTAGTACCCACAGCCTATTTTGAGGACCCACAGTTTCATTTGCAGGGTCCAAACCCCCCTTGTTAGAGTCCAAAGCCTCATTCATAAGTTCTGAGGTTGACGCTTTTAAGGTTCAAGGACTCATTTTAGGGGCTGAGGGTGTCATTTTTTAAGCCCCAAAGTCTGATTTTGAAGGTCCAAAGACAAATTTAGCCTTTGCTAAATGTGTATCCCAATGTTTGAAGGTTCCACCCCCCCCCCCCCCCGAGCTGACATGGACATCCAGGCGAAGGGGCGTCGGGCTCAGGAGTCATAGGGCCACAGAGAGGCAGATTACCCGCAGCTAAGCAACAGTAATGCAACAGCAAGTAATATCAGGAATATGTCTTGAATCATCTGCTTCCCCAACCATTTTGGTACATCCCAAGTGAACAGCTACCCACAGCCCCCCACTCCCATACCCAGAAGTTGGCATATATCTTTTCCTGATTGGCACATGCCAATTTTTTAATTTCCCCCCTTCTATGTTATAGCCTAACGATTAAGACTGGAATTGAAACCCTGCCTCCTCGGAGAGGATTTCATCACAGGTTTCACACCTCAGCCACCAAGCCCCATGATACTGCAGAAGAGCAGGAGCTGAGGAGGGGGGGAAGGCAGGGCACCTCTATGCTGAAGACACTTCAACCTGTAGAACAGAGCTGAGGAACCAACAGCTCTCACATAGCAAGGCTGTAGCCTGGTGGCTGGCCCTGTTAATGCATAGAGAAGTTTGGATCCCAGCTCTGGCCCCAGGGACTGTCCCCGTGTTTCACACTACACAATCATTACCTGAAACATTCCTGGGCAAATCCTAAATTGCAAAGTTTGCTCCAGGTGGATTTTAAGCATTACAGATTGGCTAGCAGAACAGTTTAAAGGGCTGAAATTTTGCACATAGGCAGATTGGAGGTGGCTACATTTTTGGTGAATCTCCCTTAGTCTCAAAGCATCGGTTTGCCTATCCATCAAATATAAATTATTGTTCTTCATTTGTATCAAATACTACGGCAACAATATCTGTTCTATAAGTAAACTGTTAAATGTACAGGTGAAACTCAAGATATCTAGATTCTTTGACATGTGAAATAGACCAAGAAAGGATGGTGGAGGTAACAAAATAACTGCTCAGCAGAACCATGCAGAAATGAAGTGATGAAAAGGAGCCATGAAATAAATTTGAAGGACAGCACATGTAGGAAGAGCATCCGCATACACAAGTAGCTGGCGAACACAAGAAAGATTTTGACTAATTCCCTATTTGTTTTGCAGTTTCACCGATGCAGGAGAAAACACACTGGTATGGGGATGGATCTGCTGCTCAGCGTGTCTCGAGTTTAAGGCATTTAACAGTGCCATTCTCAGCTCTCCAGCACCCTCCTCTGGGCTTCGGCCAGGCAAACACCGTCCTCCCTTTTCTACTGCTCACCACTGGCTGAATTATTTAGTGTCAGGGCACTAAAGACAATGAAACGTTGCTTTGCTCCTGTTGAAGCCTTAGAGTCTTTTTGTGACAGAAATTCAGAGGAGCCTCCCCCCAGAATTATGTCCTCTGCATAATTATTCTTTTGCACACCGGCTAAGTAGTTGGATTTGTTTTGAAGCTAATCATCACTGACTTGCTCACTATTTCCAATGCCAGGTTGTTAATCTTGAGCCTGGGTAGGAGACTGTGTGTTAAAACAATTTTATTTTGATGACTTTTTTACCTTGATGGTTAACATTCAGATCACGGGATGATGTGTTCATGTACAGGACTTGATCCCATATTATAGCTTGATTCCAAGTCAGTGAAAGGCTTCACAGTAACCGGGAAGCAATCACCAAGTTACTGCCATGGGTATGTCCCATAACAAACCTTGCCAGGGTGAGCTCATGGCACACTGAGCAAGTAAGTGGGTTCTCCCTCTCATTTTTCTGGCTTTCTCCCCAGGCAGTTTGCAGCTGCGTAGAGGGACTTCTCAGCAGATGTTTCACACAAGTACTCTGGTATGTAAGAGGAACCTGCAAAAATCCCTTTGGGAAGAATATCTAAAATTAGTTGCTTCTGAAATACATTGTCACACAGCACTGGACTCACCAGAGGCAGCACCTTATGTACCTGCTGATGCCTATCTAGAGTTTATCAACTTCATGGAATTATGTTCACCCCCACCACAACAGACTTCAGCCAGCAGCTGGGCTCCTTTACAGCCTCACTTTTCAAACCTAAAGAAGCATCAACTTGAATATGAAAACAGAGTGTCAACTCGACATATGACCTTTTCTCCATAATAGACAAATGTAAATCTTACATCTGGGATAGAAAATAACTTTGAAGGGCAGTGGCTATAGAAACAGGTCTCCCAAGTTTTTGTTTCATCTAAGGGAAGGATTATCAGCATAGAAAATTTACTTTCTCCCTCCTCCACCTCTCCCCTGAAAAAAAAAAAAACCAACCAAAGACCTTTAAAACTCTGCTTGGAGCTAGTGTTCAAAATCAAACAGGTAGAGCTGTAGCATATCAGCAGATTTTACATTACCTTCACAGAAAACTATGCTCAGTTGTATTAATGCTTTTTAATATCACAGCTAACACATTGCCACTCTCAGTTCAAATACTCCATAAAGTTCCTTCCTCTGAAATCAAACTGTCTATTTATTACCTCTTCAGGTACCAGTTAATATTCATTCCACTCTATTGCCTCTTGTTATCACAAATGGGGCAAAGACAGACAGTCACACTTGGCAAAGATTCCCATTATTCAGATGTAAAGGCAAATCCTAGGTCTGCTGTCTTTACACACGAAGACTGAGTCTATAGTCAGATTTGAAATTCCAGCCTGTGTTGGAAAGAGTACCTCAGGCCAGACTTCTCAATCAAAAAGCACAGAAGAGATTACTAATTTACAAGTAACAAATTATGTATCCCAGAATTTGTACTTGAGTGAACTAGTCCCATTACTTCCTGGCAAAAATCTGCTAGCAGAAGTTGCAATTAAGTTTCAAATAGCTAAAAGCCTTAAAGACATGTTTCATTTATATATTTTAGTAGTGTTAAATATTTAACAACACAAGGTTTAAAAACAAGCTAAACAACTGATAAGAATAGTTTCCCAGGACCCTATCCCTGTTGATCGTTTGCTTTTCATTTAGAGATATTATAGACTTGTTAACCCCAGAGGTTACCATTTTCAATTCTGTTACTCACTACCAGACAGAGAGACTGAGAAGAAAAGCAGGTCACAGTGAGAGGCTCTTAGTCACACGGTCCTCCTGCTTCCTTCCTTCCTGTCGCACAAGCCTGTCAACTCTTCTGCTCTAAGGAGAGAGGTCGATACAAGGGAGACCGTCATCTTTACTACCTGACAAAAGAAGCCTAGGAATAACTACAGTGTTATTGTGATACATATGGGGGTACAGACCGGTGCAAAAATATTTTCTGTAGGATATTACTTCTCAATTTCTCTTTTTTTCTTCCTTTTCCAGTGCAGAACCACAGTACTCAACTGGTTAGAACTGCTGTCCCAGTGGCCGTGTTCTCTGCAATAGTTACAGGAAACTAATATCAAATAGGATTTCTCTTATACTAACGATTTGTTAGCATCGTTTTTCCTTGCTGCTTATTATCACTCCTGACAAAGGTTCTTAAACCATTTGCTTTAGGACAGAACTTGCATTAAATATTAAAAAACTCGTCCTTGGTGAAGGCTTCACTTCTGTTATAAAGACAAACCCTTGCACTGGGCGCTAGAGGGCACAACAGATTCTTTGGATACACAATATTTTAAAATCTTAATATACGACTCCAGAGACAGAACAATGTGAACAATAAACTTTGTATTAATCCTAGGAAAAGGCATAAGGAAAGCTAAAATACTTCCTGCAACGTTATTTTCTAATTAATTCCTTTTCTAATATAGACAATGGTACCTTGCACCCTAACCCACATTCTGTAATTTGTGTGAAGAAAATGCACACACACACAAAAATATGGTATTAGCATTTCTACATGAACTTATATGACAGGTATTAAGGATCACAAAATTGCATGCTGTATCATCTGATAAAGTGAGGGAAAAAAGAAAACAAAATGCTAATCTAGTTCTGTTGCTGAAGGAATCAATCAACATAAGTGCTGTATGTTTTTGTAATTTACACTAGCATCTATAATGTTTTTGATTGTGTTGATGACTCAGTTCATTGTTGGCTTGAAGCAACAAACCTGACTACTTCAGAGTACTTTAGGTCTTGAACTTCAGAGTCTTATTATAATATCCAATAACATATTCTTAGCATGCAGATTTTAAAGCTAGGCCATGGACATAACTTGGAGGCAATAAAATATGTTAGTTATTTCCTCTCTCTTAGAGGTATTTGAAATGTAGGATTTTCTTACCTTTCTCCTATAATCAACTCAAAAATTTTATTTCAATGCTTGCGAGATAGTAGAAGAGAATGTAAATAAAAGCACTTAATTGTTTTTAGGTATTCAGATACTCGTTTTGACCCTTTTTACTTTTCTTTTTTACCACCAATTGACAGCAACTTTTTTTTTTTCTTACAGGATGCTAGTGTAGGAAGTATTATTCAGACTTGTCTAGGGAACAAAGGTCTCTGTCTGTTCACAAAGCACTGTGACGCATGAAGTAGCACCGCAGATGTCCCTGTATCAGTCTGCCAGTATATCACAGTTTTGACCTGGAAAACTAACTTCATTTCAAAGTGTAACCTTTTGGTGCCGCACCTGCTCATGGCTCTACCTAGTTCTTTCTCCCTGCAGCCACTTTGTTAGCTGCAGTTTTTCAGTCTTCCTCCTGCTTCTACTGTACTTTTGTTTGCTGTATAAATTTTGCTGGCACCGTCACAGCAATAAGCACTAGGCTTACTCTAAATACTTCCCAGCAGAGGGCTTTCTGGTTTAGAGCTTCTGACTCATCCTAAACTATTCTACCTCAGGAATTTTATAATGCTGTTCTTACAGCATCCAATGCCAGACAGTAATTAGCCTCAGCACTGTAGTGAAATATGAAAATATCCCTTATTTCTTACTCTTTGACATTATATAGCTGGGTTTTATACAATTGGAAAACTTGGGTCTTTTACATATCCCTGACAATAGCTGCGGCTCAAAAGGCTGTGGGAGTCCAAGTATTCTGACAGGGGAAGACAGCATTCGTCTCCCTGTAGCCACCTAGATGCTGCCAGGTGTCTGCTGTAAGCCAGGTGGTGGGTCTCCTTGCACTAGCATCCAAGGCAAGTGAAAGTATTTGCATCTGAGAATGACTCTCTCAGCTCTAGAGGGATTGTAGACTAGATGATCTAACTTTTACATGGCTAAAATTAGGAGACAGGAATCCCACCTGCTTGCCTATCTAAGTGGAGAACAGTTACATGCGTTTGGGGTAGAGCGAGAAGAGAGAGGTTGACTGTTCTGGGCCCCACAATTTCAGAAGGATGTGAAGGTCCTTGAATACATCCGGAGGAGGACAACAAAGCTGGTGAAAGGGCTGGAAGAAATGTCCTGTGAGGAGTGGCTGAGGACTTTGGGCTTGTCTAGTTTGGAGAAAAGGAGGCTGAGGGGCGACCTCATGGCTCTCTACAGCTTCCTGAGGAGGGGAAGAGGAGAGGGAGGCGCTGATCTCTTCTTCCTGGGATCCAGTGATAGAACACATGGGAATGGTTCAAAGCTGCGCCAGGAGAGGTTTAGACTGGACATGAGGAAGCATTTCTTTACCGAGAGGGTGGTCAAACACTGGAACAGGCTTCCTACAGAGGTGGTCGATGCCCCAAGCCTGTCAGTGTTTAAGTCATTTGGACAATGCCCTTAACAACATGCTTTAACTTTTGGTCAGGCCTGAATTGGTCAGGCAGTTGGACTAGATGATCGTTGTAGGTCCCTTCCAACTGAAATAGTTTGTTCTATTTTGTTGTTGACTGTAATCCCTTATGTCATAACATTTGCACCACTACAGCATCTTTGAAGTGGGCTTCCTACAGCAATGACAATACTTGGATGTCCTGTCGCTGTTCAAAGGGACTGTTTGGGGTTCAGGAAGTTTAATTCTCTGAAAGCATAGCCACTGGACAAGTATTTCAGGTCACTGAGCTGGTTCTCTCCAGTTCCTAGCTGAGTTATATACACCTTATGATCATGGACATTTTTTATTACTAAACTCAATAACTTCAGAGCAATATTGAGAGTAGATATTTATTACTGAAAATAGAATACAAAAGCTTCTTGGCAAGATAAAGGATTTTAAAAGTACTCTGTACAAAATGGAGCTTTGTTTGTGCGCAGAATATGACTGAGTGGCTTAAAATCAGCGATTGCTCATGGGACTCAACCGGTAACAGTTCAAGAAAGTATTAATGGGGCTCATTAAGGATAACAGCTGGTTTCAAAGAAGCCTAAAATACTTAGGAACAAAAAGAACTGCAGATAGAAATGTGTCTGGCTTCCAGAATACCATTTGGCAGCCCAAGGCTATCCAAACTGACATCCCACCTGTCAACTAGTGAAGGAAAAGTAGGGGAAGAGCTTGCAGACAGTATGACCCTACATCTCAGCATAGAAAAGGAAAGGAAGAAGTGAGCGAAATTTGTCTCTATACTGGGGAAGAGAATCAGGAACCAACTTTTGATGAAAAGGTTTATATGAATGGTTTTCTCCCTTTTTTAGTTACATGTCCTTTTCAATTTTGCAAGGTACTTCATTTCACTAGGGGATAGAAGGAAGCTGTCAAATATGCCTTGTTACTAGCTAAGAGATTTTCTTGACCAGTACTTGGCAAGTTTTTTGCCTTGGAAAACCACCTAGGCCCACATCAAGCTCTTGATTCCCATTTTGCTATAAATCTCTCTATAATTGATCATCATCCCGCTAGGGCTAGTTTGCTGCCTTCCTCATACTTTCTATTTTCTCGGGTGCTTTGTTTTCCCTTATTTTTCATATCTCAGTCTTGCTTTGTCACATAAGGGTTATCTGTCTGACCAAACTCCAAGCCTATGGAAGACATCCAGTACAACACCACTGGAAGCATAGCAACAGAATTATCTGACCTGGGAACTAAAATATATTTTAAAAGGAAAGGGGAAAAGGTAAGGTTAATATCCAATGAAAATTCCTAAATTAGGGCCACTTTTTTGAGATTTCCAAGTGCAGTCTCTTAGGTTTCAGTTTAAATGTTTACCTTGACACGAACCACACTTTCCTACTTACAAGAATTTTCTCTTTTCCTTTAGTTAATGCTAACTGTGCTCCCTTATAGCAGGAAAGAATGAGTCCTCAGAGGGAACTGTGACAAAACAACTGACTTTCTTTTTAGGCCAGATATTTAATTAAAAAAAAAAAAAAAAAAAAAGAAAAGAAGACTTAAAATCACATAAATGACAGGCAAAAATGAGCTCCTGCTACCTTCAAAACTTTCACCCAGTTGATGCCTAACCTTTGGTAAAGAGAGCATGAGCTTTTCTTTTGCAGCACAGTAGGGGTTGCGTGTGCACCCAACTGCTATTGCATGTTAAAGGTTTCGGCAATGCTTGACACTGGAGGACTGGAGCCTTCATGTTCCAAGGTCATCCCAGTGCCTAAGTGACAAAATCATGCCTGCTTTCTCTCTTTTCCTTCACCGAAACCCAAGATATTTCTCTGCAGTGAAACGCCTTCAGCAGGAACTGATGATGTAGCCTCTCCAGAATAGCCCACAGTTTGATGTGGGAGTCACTCTTTTAGAATCGGTATTTGGTTTCCCTCAAGCTGAAGGCAGAATTAAATCCAGCTCTTGACTTTCCTAAACAAGTAGTCCAATAAGCAAATATTGCAACAGTATAAAAAAGAGGTATCTCTGCCCTCCTCAGCTATGTGTCCAACCCCCTGCCCCAATAAAATCAACAGAAAAGCATGATCCTTCTTTAGTTTTTCAGAGAAAAAAAAGTTATTTATCTTCACTAGAGGGTTTGGGGCTACAAGTCAAGAGTAAAAGTATTTTAGATAACAGTAGTGAAATGTACCTAGAATATATCTGAAGAACAGTATTTAAGCTACCAACTTGTGCCAAATTCCTCCTATAGGTGAGTCATTCACAGAGCACGAGGGTTGTTTCTAACCTATATGGGAACTAAGAGTCGCACAGTGTTCTGGACACTGCTCGGGAGGCCAGGCAATTAAAAGTTATTTTTAGTCTCTGTGAATCTTAAAAGATGCGCACGGGAGACAAACAAACCAGCTTGGCCTCACATTTAAAATAAAGGGCTCTGAGCTGACTACCACCACACAGGAGTAAAATCTTCTAATTATGATGGATAATTCCACACAGACATCAGCTCAACACTCGGTAGCAGCCAAAAAAGCAAATTTTACAGTGGGAATTATTAGGACCACAGAGCAGAAAATCATACCACAGGGTAAATCCAAGACACGCCCATACTGTGAATACTATATGTAGATCTGGTTGCCTCATTTCAGGAAATGATGCAGCAGAACTGGAAAAGGGCAGAGAAGAGCACTAGGAAGGACTGAGAGTACAGAGCGGTTTCTGAACAAAGACCCCCTGAAGAACAGTCTTCAGTCCAGAGAAGAGGTGATTCAGGAGGCACATGATGCAGGTCCACAAAATCACCAATGGACAGAGGGGATGAACGGGACTGACTCTTCGCTGTCGCTCCCAGTACAAGAACTAAGGGGTATCAAATGAAGCTGACAGGAATCAGGTGCAAAGCAAAAAAAAAAAAGGGGGGGGGGGGGGGGGTGTTCCTCACACAGCAGGAATTGAGTCTGTGGAAGTCCCTGCCAAGAACAGTGTACATATAAGAGATTGGCATGGATTCACAGGGAGACTAGTGAAGTTGAAGTGCTTGACAGAGATGTAAACTGGAGGTTTCTACATAAACAAACTACAACATGCCCAGGCCTAAGTTGAAGATAGCTGCAGGCTGAGAGCAGTGGGGTCAGTATCATCATACGTGCTTACCTGCTCTTACTCTTCCCTAGGCATCTACTTGTGAGCAGGGTTGGAGACAGGGTGCTGGGTTGAACACACCCTTGGTCTGAATTACTACCATAATTTTCATTTTCTTATGTTCTCTGTCTTGTGTTAGAGAGATAAACAGTTTGCGTCAATCAAAAGCAAGAGAAACTGCAAATATCCAAACTTCCTATGAAATACGGCTCGCTCAGTCAATGCTCATTAATGGCTGACAGCAACAGGAGAATTTTCTCCCAGTTTAGCCACAGCTACTTTTTCCATTGCTAATTAGCAACTAAGTCCTTAGCGTTAAAGGATTTTCAGTCATGGGTTTCTCTAGGTTTGCTTTATTAACAACTCAGAGCTGGGCCACCACCACAGTGAATGGCAACCTTCTAAAAATTTCCCAGTCTTATATTCCTTTTTACCACCCATTGTCCCAGTCCAAAGTCTTTGTAATTTTCCAGTCGATCTCTGTTCCCATGTCATTATCATTCATCATCTTATCCTATCAATTCTCGTGTCCCGGTTCTTCTGAAGTTAGTGGTCGTAGGCAGAAGGTCTTCGGTCACCAAAATCACTTATCTTCTTACACATCAAAGATTACCTTCGAACTTCTGAAAATCACTCAGGCTATTCTGTTAATTTATCTTGTTTTAAAGTTAATCACTTACTCCCATGTCTTAGGTCTAAGATGTATGATCCTTCTTCTGTTGATTCAGCTTGACTGGGTTTCAAGCCAGCCATGGAGGGGGAGACACATAGGACAAATAAGCAGCTTATGCATATTGTTTTATAAGCACCTGCATTCTACTAATCATATCTAAAACAATTTCTAATTATTAGTTATATGTCTAATACGAATAGTCTTAGAAACAATAAGGCTTAAGGCCTAGTTCCTTTTACAATTAGGCAAAAAAAAAATGGGGGGAAAAAAAAAAAACTTCTTATTGCAAAGGAGGACTAGAGAGAGGGATATCAAATCCAAAGGTGGGGGAGGAAGATAGTAAGAAACATTCCCAACCTGCAAAATTAAAATCTCAGAGGGTGTTCGAGTTACTGCAACATCTTCCTGAGTGCTAATTAACTTTAAAGGAGGCAAGGGAAGCAGGAGAGGGAGAAGGAGGCTACAAGAAACTTCACTCTGTCCCACACAGTTGCCCAAAGAGCAAAAATAAATGGATTCCTAAAACTATGAAATTCGAGTTTCATAAAGAACTCTCTGAAGAGCTCTGAAAAACTAATGGGTGCTCACAAGATTGCTAAGAAATTGCTGAATGTGGCTGCTGAAATCCTTATAATGGGCCTCAGCCAAAGACAAACATGAAAGGATTTTTTTAAATTTTGTAAAATTATTAGAGATCATTCCAACAGTATTTGAGGGAAAGGTACTTTAGGATATATTAGGAATTAACACAGGAACTAATCCTGCAAACTTTTACAACCTTACTCAGAAATTGGGGGTTCACCTCTACAGTGAGATCACTGGTGTCAATCTTATGTGTAGAAATATTTAATGATTTTATGCTCTTCAAATTCATGAACTCCTCAAGGTTGAGACTACAGCCTTCATTTGTCTAAAATCACAACGCACACCTACAGTATTGCAGTATTTTCCAGTTGTAAAAGCCTATTATTTACTGGTAGTAAAATAAACCGTCTTTCCTCTTATACACCTGTGAAATATTTTAACATAGGTGTCTAGCCATCTAATGCATCACAAATGTGTTCTCTCAAGTCCTTCCTCCACAAAATATACTCCCCTTTTTAATGCTGTTTTTGTATGCAGGTAGACCTTTTCAAATGTTGTTAACATTAACAATATATATGATAACAATATATATTGTGGAAGACAAAAGTATTTTGTGCTCCAAGAGAAAATTGGCCATTCACTTTATACATGTTATGCTCACTCTTTACTTTAAACCTCCCAAAGAGACCAAGATAACTGTCAGTCCGGGACCTATGTCAAAACCAGGGTGGGAATCCAGGAGTGTTTCTGATGCTCCTTGTCATGGTAAGACCAAGCATGCGTTGACTCCCACCCAGCGCAGAGAAAGCTTTGGACACACAGGCTGGGCGACAGCCATCATTCACTCTGACCAGGCTCCTGATAGCAGGAGGTACGGATAGGAAGGGAAACGGGACCCCAGAGGAGGCTGCATGCCAGCAGAGACGCGGCCAATGCCTGGGTGATGTCCAGGCAGAAACAATTTCCAATGCAGGGTGAACACTGAGGAGGAAAGCAGGAACAGGGAAGATTAAAAAAAAAAGACCCCTTGGAAATACTCTAGTACTCTGCGAGTTTTGAATGGAGAAACGTTAGCAGGAACAGTGTAATTTTTTTTCTTTACCGTTTCTGTGAGGTATCATATTAAATAGCCTGTCAGATAATATTACGTAGGTATATAAACTACTAGCATTTTTCCTTTAGTTTCTCATGTCTTACCACGAATAGACCTTATGCATGGGGGGGGAAATGATGGCTTGCTCGTTTATATGAGCTATAAAAAGCAACTCTAATAAAACAGCAACAAAACTCAAAGTCTTTGGGCTATGTCCATTTCAGCTTCTTTGCCAGTTTTTGCCCAGTCTTCACAAAAGTGAATTCTACTTGCTAGCAGTATGCTAATACCAACAGCCCTTAGCTGCTTAAACACCGAGTGTTTTGTCAGAAGGTCTCGTTATTTCTGTTACCAGATGGGATGAAAAGACAAAAATAAGACATCCTACCTGAGGGGAAGTAAACTTTCAGTCTGGGTTTCTGGAGTCCCTGCCTAGTTCTTTACCACGCTGCTTCCCGTATAACCGACAGAGTGCAGCCAAGCAGAATTTGGGCTCACCTTTTATGCTCAATGTATGTTGGCGAGTGTCGTGGTTTAACCCCAGCCAGCAGCTAAGCACCACGCAGCCCCTCACTCACTCCCCCCCCACCCAGTGGGATGGGGGAGAAAATCGGGAAAAAGAAGCAAAACCCACGGGTTGAGATAAGAACAGTTTAATAGAACAGAAAAGAAGAAACGAATAATGATAATGATGACACTAATAAAATGACAACAGCAATAATGAAAGGATTGGAATGTACAAATGATGCGCAGTGCAATTGCTCACCACCCGCCGACCGGCACCCAGCTAGTCCCCGAGCGGCAATTCCCCGCCCCCCCCTTCCCAGTTCCTATACTGGATGGGACATCACACGGTATGGAATACCCCGTTGGCCAGTTTGGGTCAGCTGCCCTGGCTCTGTCCTGTGCCAGCTTCTTGTGCCCCTCCAGCTTTCTCGCTGGCTGGGCATGAGAAGCTGAAAAATCATTGACCTGAGACTAAACATTGTTTAGCAACAACTGAAAACATCAGTGTGTTATCAACATTCTTTGCTTACTGAACTCAAAACATAGCACCATACCAGCTACTAGGAAGACAGTTAACTCTATCCCAGCTGAAACTAGGACAGCGAGTGACAGCTGTAGCCTTGGGAAGCCAGGGAGGATAGCTGAGGGGTGCGTGTCCCCTGACCCTGACAGCGCAGAGGGCAGGGGGTGAAAAACGCAGATGGTGCAAGGTTTGCGGAGAGGTTTCCCGCTCACCCCGCTGCAAGAGGACACGGGTAGCTCGGCCATTTATTTCCCAGGCCGTCGGCCCAGTCACTTGATTTCGGCCTCGGATTCTCCATTTGAAAACCACAGCTGATGGTACCGCGTCGCCGGCAGATGGGTGAGGACCCACCGAATGCTGCCAGGAGGCGGAGGGGTTACCCACCCGCGAGCCGCCCCGGTTCCCCTCCGGCGGCACTCGCCCAGGAGCAGCACCCGTTCCCGAGAAACGCCAGCCAGCGTGTCTATTACCGACAGTTACCGCGCGTGGTAACCGCGGCGGGTGTCGCGCACCTAACGGCTGCCGCCTGCCCAACGGCGCTGCCGCAGCGGGCGGCGCCGAGCCCGTCCCCACCCCCGCCCGGCGCTGGCGCAGCCCCTGGGGCCGGGCCGGGCCGGGCGGGCAGCGGGGCCGCCGGGACGGGCCGCTCGCAGCCCCGCCGCGGGGGTACGCCGGGCCGCGGGCGGCAGGTACAAGCACCCGGGGCCGCGGCCGGCTCAGCCGGCGCCGGCAGCCGTTTTGAAACCGGATTTTAGAGGGTAGGACGAAAACCGGGAGCAGCGCCCAGCCCCTCCTGCGCGGAGGCGGCGCGTCCGGCTCGGTCCCTGGGTGAAGCGGGCGGGCGAGCGAGAGCCGCTCGGCGCTGGTCCGGCGGCCCGGGGGCGAACCGGCGCTCGGTCCTGCCGGCCGAGGGCTGGGCGAGGCCCGGCGTGAGGCGGGTGCGGGGCCCGCCTCTCCCGCCGGCGGCGAGCCCGTCCCCTCGCAGCCCCTCCGCCTCCACGCGGAACGGTACCTCTCCCGCTGAAACAGCGGTTTTCCTTGTACCTTTTCCTGCTGTTTCTCACGCGAGAGAATTCGTCATTTGAGTTCACAGGCCGCGTCGGAGTCTCAAGACAGAAGCTACTCGGTGCTTCCCGAAAATGGCAGGTAAGAACAAATACCGATAAAAACGCTCTTCACTTCAGGCCTGGGCGCGCTGGTACGTGGCATATCTGTAATGTTTAGTTGGGATACTACGGTATTACTTTTTCAAAGGACTGAAATTACTCTGAATGCCTCTGAAAACTCCGGTCTCTCCCAGCACTGTGTCCGAGTGCCCCCAGCTCCACTGAAATGGAGGCAAACCAGCAGCTCGCAGAACTAATCTTATCGCATCTGTGAGCTTGTGTCACCTCCAGCCACTGAACCACCTATTTACTGAGAGTTAGCAGGAACAGCAGAGAGGTAACAGCTTCTGGTATTCCAGAATAAGTTATGGAGCAGAGGGTTAAATAGTTTATACACATGTTAAATTTATGATAGCATCTGACCACAAATTTTAATAGTCTTTTGGCAAAGCTATTGTTTCGTGGATGCTATGCACACTGGAGAAATAATCACCCTTTATAATCTAGGTTAAAAGTGAGGTATTTTTTCTTCTAAGCCTTCAGCTCTGGTTCTATCCATTATCTCTGACACCTGAAACCTACCTGTCACCCTGAGGGTGCTCTGGGCTGTACTGCTTCTGTGTCCCCTGGAGAAACTGAACTCAGGAGATGCCTCAGGTTTTGTGTTAGCAGTCAAGAACCAAGAGCTGCATGTTTTTCAGATCCAGTAATTTTCAACAATCCCTGGAAATTTCATTTTCTGCAGTGTTTATGTATAAATAACTACTACCTCACAAAAGTATTTCACATTTCCCTTGTGTTCAGTGATCAATTTTTTTAGAGAATTATTAAAATTGGATGGCCTAGGTGCAGCAAAATTTTGAACAAGTAAGCTCTGATACACCTTGTTACATCAGTTTGAGAAGCTCCATCCCCACATATCCGTCTTGCTGCTCAGCTTACCTTAAAGCCACTTTGTCAGCAGTTTCAGATACACTAGGACAGCTCACTCTCACATCTAAGAAAATAATCATGTTGCTTTCTACTGAAGTTGGTGTGATGATGCTGAACTGGGATAGTGGCATCTTAAACATCTACCCCAGTGTTTTCACTTGTGCAGCACTGAAATGGAAGATGAGGGGATCCTGCATTGCAGTAGGAAGATGCTCTGAGCTTTCAGAACTTGTTTCCACAACAGTTTGAGGGAATCTAAGCTGGCACCACTTTGAACCCAGCCCACCCCTCACACTTGTGCTGTAGCTTGTCTGACCCAGCCTAGGGAGCTAAACCAGCAGACAGCTTTTGTTTTGTTTTGTTTTGTTTTCCTGTTGTTGGGTGAGTTTTTGGGGGTGGGCAGTGGAATTGGAAGAACACAAATGCTGACTCAAGAGGAGGGACTGGGTTGTGCTGACATAGGGCAGTGTCACCTGCTATGGAAACGCACCCACTGTCCACTGAGTTCCACCTAGGAAAGCCCAGCGTAGCACAAAATAGCGGGATGGGGTGTGTTTACTGATGATTTCCTCATGAATCACTCATTGCTGCCGAGCAGGAGTCAAATGCTGCCACTGTCATTCTGTTTTCACTAGTTTTGTGCCGCTTGGGAAACACAGTACAGAAAAATGAAGGACCGGCTCCACAAACTCTTTTGTATCTGGCTCCTATACTCAAAGGTATCTTCTGGTTTTCTTTCTGCCTCCAGGGAGAAAAGTCCTGATAGTCTATGCACATCAAGAGCCCAAGTCCTTGAACGGATCTTTGAAGAGGGTTGCTGTGGAAGAACTGAGCAAGCAGGGCTGCAGTGTAACAGTGTCTGATTTATATGCAATGCAGTTCGAGCCAAGAGCAACAAGAAATGACATTGTTGGTGAGACTACCCAAAATAGACTTTTTTCAACAATAACAACGAGACAAACTTTCACCTTGTCTATCCTGCTGCACTAACAATCCAGAACAACACTCTTAGGTGCACTCCGAAAAATTGTTGCAATTATTTTGTACAAATATCCCCCAACTAACAAGACCCACCTTTTTATTTTCTATTAGCATTGACTAAGAAATGTCAGTGTAGCAACCCAACAAGTATCATCTTTATTTTAATAAATCTGATCACTAGAAATGGTCCTTCAATCAGAAAAATGAAATATCCATATAGTGCAGATTTGTAAAACAGTTTTTTGCCTTTAGACTAAAGTGAATGAGGGAAAATTACTATTTTTGCAGTTTTTACAATCAACTGAAAACACTTTCTAAAAACCATCTACTCTTAACAAACAAGATTACAAAAGATTTCTGCAAGTTAGCTCCAGGCACTTAAGTGCTTGGGCTTTTGAGTTGTCTTGGCACCTCCTGACTACCTTGGTATTATATGATTACTAAAAATGACCAGATGATGCAGTTAAGACTTGAGAAAAACAGTGATGCTCTTGTTAGGCTTATGTGATATTTTCACTGTGCTCTTAATAGCATGTAGCCCCAGTATTTTTCCAGGTAAGGAAACACAAAGCCATGACAATCTGTGACAGCTGAAACTCTTTCTTTAAAACAAGAATCGAAAGGAAATAGCACAGGTCTAGTGCAAGCACTGGCAAAAAAACAAGAAAAAAAAAAACCTTGTTAATGACCAGACATAAGCATTTCTAAAAGTCCACTCCTGAATATGAACCTTGGCTCGTAGTGACATTACTGGGAGAGAAAAATGCATTAGCATCTGTCCACAATCAGTTTCTGAAGTCCATTTCTCATAGGTGAGAAATGCCTTTGGATAGCGTTCTGTGACTTGCTAGAGTTTAGTTCATGAGGGTCCTGCCACTCTCTTCTGCTAGAGATTGATGATCTACTAGTTGAATCAGCAGAATTGAATGTATATATCTGATTTGGACATACTTGAATCAGCTCACCTAACTGTAGTGGAGTCAGCAGAGCCAGCCAATACTGGTTCCCCAGCCCCAGCTGAATTTCCTGGTTACAGAGACTGAAAAGCAGCTACACAGTGCTTGTGACTGTGTGGTGGTTTCAGTAATCCCTAATGCAGAGGCAGAGCAATTAGCAAAATTCTCTTAAATCATCCACCTGCATCACCAGAGTCTAGAGCCAAGCTTAGGTCCTCTTACTGCACTTTATATGTTGCCACAGAAAGGCAAAAGTTTTAGTAGTCTGAGATGCTATACTCCTCTTCAGTTTAAAATCAAATCACCATCAGCTGTGATGCTGCTGAATATCCACACACACACAAAAAAAAAGGAAGCGGGCGAAAATGGAAAACAGTAACTCAATTTAGAACTGTAGATTGCAGCATATATTTAATTCTTATTTGGCTACAATTCTGGAAACAAGGCAAGGAATGACTGTTCACTTCTACCCACAGGTTGCTTGCACAACCCAGAAGAGTTCAATTATGGTGTGGAGACATGGGAAGCTTACAAGAGAGGAGATTTGTCCAATGATCTGATTGAAGAGCAAAAGAAGGTGCAGGAAGCAGACTTAATGATTTTTCAGGTCATTATTTTAAATTGCATTAAAAAAAGACTTCAGCTGTAATATACAGGGTTGAACAAAAGAAAAGCAATAGTGAAAAGATTATAGATTTCATTAGGAACATTGAATCTAGCCAGAGTAAAAACAGGTAGTAGCTCTGCCATCAACATAAAACAATCTGTATCCAGCATAGCAATTTCAAGGTGTCTGTTTTTTCTGATATGATGTGGATTTTAGAAAATATGAAAAAATACCAGGTCATGTGTGAGCATTATTCATGCTAGCACAGTATGAGTTTTTCACACAACAGTGCAACACTGGCATTTTTGGAGAGTAGGAAGGCATCTGAAATTAGAACCTTAAAATACCTGAGTAGAATTCACAGCAGTGCTTCACTTAAAACTTAACATTCAAAAGTAGTTTGATTGCATAGGTTTTGTGAAAACTGGTCCTCACACTACCTGCACTCCAAAATGATTGCATTGAGCAACTCAGACCAGAAAGTATTGAGTATTGCAAAATAATACTATAATTCTCAATATGAAATCGTGCCATGTTATCAGGCAGCCCGATACTACCCCTTTGTCTTGGAGCTCATGCAAAACAAACACAGATCTACACACAGAGATGTGTGTAAGGGCTTAAGACAGCCCCACTGAGTTACAGGTTTGGGATATGGTAACAGACACCAGATCAACAGCTTTAGGAAAAAACATTCTATCTCTAAGTAATGGTAGAATAACTAAATACAGATCAGTAGTACAATTATCCAGGTCATTACAACAGCAAATCCAGTAATTCAGTAGCACAATTATCCAGGTTGAAATGACAGCAAATCCAGTAATTCACCAACACGTGGCCAAACTTCCTATCTGGATGCACAAAAACATACATGACCACGGTTATCAGGCAGGCTAGCAGAAAGCAGGGTAAGGCTTATTTTCTGGGCAAGCAGCTGGGAGCAGCCAGCGGTCTCAGGGAATTGGGACTTCCCCAACCAGACTGTCCTCATTTATTGCTGAGTTGCAGAAGCACTATCTGGACTTGCTAACAGATCATTACACCCCATCTCCACTCCCCACTGTACCAGCTCTGTCCTTGGTGTCCACAAGTCCCAGTACTGTATAAGGCAATATTAGCTTCACATTTCTTTGTGTGCCTGTGTGACTGTTGGCCTTAGGCATAGCCTATATATATTCCACTGTCCAATTCTAGATGAAATTTAGAATATGACCATATCTCAATTAAGCATTTCACAGTAAGTCTTCATCATTTTTACACTATTGATTCTGAGATAAGTATAGTAAAATATCCCCTGAAGGAAGTGGTTTCTTTCTACTTTCTGTCTGTAGAATGCTATGAAGTTGAGTATGTTCTGGTGCAGAAAAAAGAGAGAAAGAGAGAAAGAGAGAAAAGCCTCTCAAAGACACCATAAAGTAATTTAAAATTAACTGCAGACTAAACTCACCACTTCCAAAGATAATGGTGATTGCCCAGTTTCCACATTGTTTCCATCTTGAATTAAGCCACATATGGGTAAGTTTTTACAGAATTTCTTCTTCTGTACTGCAACGTGTACCAAGGTTTAGGGATAGTGATGCATCCTAGAACAGGAGTCCTTAAAGCATTCAAGATAATGCAAATAAGATGCGATAGCTTTAGGCTGTAGTCCCATGGGCTAACTGAAGAATCTAGAAGCAGAGGGTCCTACTGTTAAAGAAGTTTTCCTCTATAAAGTGATTCAGGGTCATCATGACACCAGGGCATGAAAGTAAGTCTTTCTTAAGATCCCATGCCATTTGTCAGCAGTCCATCAGATCAGAAGTGATCATCAGATGTCAGTCCTGGTAATAAGGTTCTCTGTATGCATTTTGGCCACATTCTCCATTAGATCATAGTTTCCTTTGGCATTTCAGCAATAGGAGACACAATTCTGTACAGTCTTAAGTTTGAATTAAATGGCGCCTTCCTGCTTCATCATATTCCAATTTAATTTGTGTGGAAAACCTCACATTCACTATGGTGTTAGTGTGCTGTTGGTGCTCAGGTATGTACCCAAGACTACTACAAACAGAAAGCACTTCAGTTATTTTTGCCAGGCATAGTTACTGCCTCTCCTGACAGAGAGCTGGAAGAAGGCATGTACAAGATCTGAACAGATTAAGAGAATAGGATTTGGCCTGTTGACCAGGCCTAAGGATGGCCCAGACTCTCTGTGCTAACAAGGTAATTTACTTTTTGCCTAGTTTCCCTTGTATTGGTTCAGCATGCCAGCAATCATGAAGGGCTGGATGGACAGAGTCTTGGTCCAAGGATTTGCTCACGACTTTCCAAAGTGTTACGATTCTGGTTTGCTCAAGGTATGTTTTTGAGATTGTTTTATTAAGATCATGATTTGCGCTTGTCTGGCTTGTTAAAACTGTCTGAAAGGTAGTACAATAAGAAGAATGCAGTGGTTGCTAAAGATTTAAGCAATCTCCTAGAGATTTTTAGCTGGCCTACAAAACAGGCTTTATAATTTGGTAGGTATATCGGAGTGCACTGGAGTGGCATACAGCTTGCAAACAGTTTAAATCAATCCATTTCCTAAAACTATAGTATGTCATTCTTCCCACCACCATAGGACTGCACAAATCTGTAATGAGTGACGTACTAGAATAGGTGACAAGATCCTGTTCTGGGATTAGATGTCAAAGGTTGGAATTAAACTATAAAACTTAATCAGAAACCTGAAATACCCAGTGCACGAGCCTCTGTCCCATCTATCTCCTTTCAACCTTTTCTTCTTTGTAGCTTATAAATTAAGCAAGATCAGTATCTCTAGATGACAATTCATAAAATTTTAATTCTCCATGGCACTGAGAATATCCCTGGAAAATGTTGGCCCACTGTCTGATGGATCTTATTTGGTGACAACTGCAGCATCCAGAAACAATATTAGTTTCATGTTTATGTTTGCTGCATATTAATCTCTGTAATTTCTGATCTTCTTAACAATTCCAAACATTTCAGTTTGTTTAAATTTCAGAAATGGCTGCCTCACTAAGATGAATAGGAGTAATCCCCAACGATCATAGCTGCATGCTGAGTGCAGGCTCAAGGCAGTTCAGATACTGTGCTGGAAAAACGTTATTTCAATTACGGAAGCTAAACTGAGTGGGTAGAAGCTGAGCACAAGCCCATGGCTAATACCAGTTACGGAAGCAGAAGAAACACAGGGGTTTAGAACACCTGAGGAACACCTTGTCACCTTGGCAAGTGACAAGCAAGCCCAAGTTTGAAGCAGGACTGTAGCATTCAATTTCTGCCTCCAGGAAGGACAGGGATAAAGGGATTCTCAGTAACAGAGTGCTTTCCAGCCACAGTTTTCCAAACATTGCATAGGGGAGAACAAGGGCCAGTCCTGCTGCATGCAAGAGTGTCAGACATATAATTCCTTTTCTTTTTAACCTGTATCTGCCCAAAGCCCTGACACACAGTCCAATTGTCTACGCTGTATGTTGTCAATCTTTGCCTCAGAGCTGCTGCTACACATAAGGTCTGGGAAAGGAGAGGACACCACCTCCTCTAGAAATTTATGCTGTTCAGGTTCCCCTGAATATCTCTTGAACTATTTAACTATTATTCTTCTTTAAACATGCCTAACTCAAGCACTGCTTTCTTAATTCTAGAACAAATTAGCCCTGTTTTCTTTCACCACTGGAGGAAGCAGAGAGATGTATGCAAAAGGAGGTATCAGTGGTGATATTCGCTACCTCCTGTGGCCCATCCAGGTATAATATATGAATATTTGGTGGTTGTTTGCCTTAATTTTTATTATTCCAATTATTTATAACAGTTGTATTATTGTTTATTTTATATGAAATATAATGTAATAAGAAATAATTAAGTTGTCAGTTCCAAGCATCTGCAGGTTATAAATTGGGCCCTAAAATCCTGAGACTACTTTAAAAGTCCACAGAGTTTTAAAGTTGTTTTGTTCCCCTTCTTCCAGATTGGAATCTGGAGAAAGCTCATACTGTCAGTCTTTTAAGTTTCTCTGGTATTATAGGATTTCCTTTATCCCTGGTGTGCAGGATTTCTTTTCCCCATAGCTACATGATTCATGTAGGATGTGGGGCAGGAGGGGAGTCACACATTATCCTGGTATTAATGATCAGCATACGAAAGTTAGCATGCCTTTTCTTATTGCTACCCTTTTATCAGAAGTAGCAAGCATGCTTTGAGAAATTTAGGTGGTAAGGCAAAGCTACTTTTTGATATAATACAATGGATGTGCTTAAGTTCTTTGGTCTCCTACCCATTGCGATTACTAGCTGTCTGCCCTTGTGAGGCTATCTAGCGGCAGAGCTTGCAAGTCAACATGACAAAGAATGTGAAACACAACTGTGAATTCAGAAATACACAGAGGGAAAATAGCAAGTTGAGCTGATTTGAAAGGCACTAGCCTTCATTCAGGATTGTTTGGCTAAGCCAGAGGCAAAAGGTTAAAAAAAAAATACTTAGAAGTAGATAAGAAATACACTGCAGTTCAGGAACAATCTGTGGAGATTCAAACAGTACTATGAACTTTAGGCTGTCTCCGATCCTTGCAAATTTAATAGCATACAGCAGCCGAAGAGAACAGTTCTGTGGGTTTAATAGCACTTAAATAGCACAGAGCAGAATAAATGAAGTTGACCTTATTTTTCAGTGTATTGTATGTCATTCTACCTAATGTCTAGCCTTCACTAGTGACTGCCAGGACAGGTAATGAACTTTGGCAATTTATTTCCCTTTTCCTGATAAATGCACAGGTTTAGAAACCCTGCCTTATATTAGGCCAGAGAAACAGTTTCAGATTTGAATCTTCTACATTCTTGAATTGAAAGTGAAAGACTAACTATTTCCTGAGGCATTTCTTTCTTTGCTTTGAGTCCAGCATGGAATCATGCACTTTTGTGGTGTCAAAGTCCTTGCACCTCACATCTGCTTTGCTCCGGAGTATGTGTCTGAGGAGAAGAGGAAGGAGATGCTGATTGCCTGGGCCCAGCGTCTGAAGACTCTTTGGAAGGAAGAACCCATAAACTGCTCTCCTGAGTGGTATTTCAAGTAATGTTCACGTACAAGACTACAGAGAGAAGACTTTTTTTTTCCTCCATTCTTTTTGGTGCTTTATCTCAACATCTGAATGCTAATCTCCTAATTCGAATGTATTATAAGTATCTTGAGTACTACACCTAGCAGCTTAACTGAAAATAATAACATTTATCTTCATTGATTCTTGAGGGATTCTCTTCAATGATCGGTGCAAAACCCTTTGTGAAGAATTATCCTTGCTCATATAAACAGTGACATCCTGCCTACAAGTGGTTAATAACACAAGCAGTATTTAGTTGCAGATTATACCATTGCTGCTTATGAAACAGTAAAGTACATTGTCAGGTTTTTTTTAACAGTTTTTGTACCAGCTGCCACTTTTTTTTGTTTGCCAGGGAATATGCTGACCATACTCAACCTTGTTATTGCCAATCCTGTTCTTTTAAATGAGAGCTCTACACTTGTGCCTTTGAGCTATGAAGCCAGATCATGAATAACGCAAAAGGCTGTACAGTTGCACACTGACTTAGACAACTGGAAAGCCTTGTGGACAGCCTTAGGCTTTTCCACATATTTACAAAGCAATATTAAAGCTATGACAGACACCAGAAGAGGAGAAAAACCAAATACAAATATCATATAGGAGTATGTGCATGTATTGCCTTCCTTTATAAAATGTATCTCCCGTTTGTAAAGTATGTAGTTTCCTAAAATCAAAGGCAGTTCTGTATTTTTGTTACCCTAAGTAACGACAAAAAGGAATCCAATCTGTTCCCTGCCCTTTCACACCACTCCGTATTGCTGTTTGGGTATGGAGGGCTGGGTGCATCCCCTCCGGCATCAGTGTAGGTGGGCTTCCTTGGCGATCTCCAGCACTGGCAGTTGGTGAGGCAGAACACCTACCCTAAAACCTGCAGGAGCACTGTCTGTCTATGAGCCAGGATCTAGTAGGACAAAATGACTGTCTGGCTCTTAACATCCGTGATTTTTACCTTGAACTTTAGTGGGATTATTTTTGTGTTTGAAAGCTGTTAACCCATTTTGTGCATATGGCAAAGGGTGGGTTTCTCTCTTAGCTACACAATTTCTTGCTTTAATCAGCTTACCTAACAGCTGGCTTTGCACTTTGATATTAAAATAACATGGCCCAAATAAGAAACGGTCTTCTAAGTCACTGACAAATGACACTTAGGCCTCTGCACAGAGAGCACGTGTCTGCCATACATTCTTTGTAGCAGCCTTGTCATGCCCCACCCTTATGTTTCTTTAAGGGCTATTTGGATAATAAACATGCTGAGCCCAGATTTTGGAGTGGCAGCGTAAGCTTATACACCAGGCTGGGAATTGCTACCACAGGGAAAGAGTCACATGTTCCTGTTTGTCACTGTATGAAGTCAAGGTCTATCTCTAGCAGAGACAGACCCCTGAAAGCAGTGCTGCCCTAAGTTGTTGCAGACGTCTGCTTCAGTGCATATGAGTCAAAGTCTTTAGGTTACACAACGAAGAAATTTGCTTTCGCTCAGTAACTCTGGTATAGGAAAAAGAAAGTGAAAGAGAATAAAACGGAAAATATTATACAGAGAAGTTGTGGGAAAAGCAGATTCTTGCCTAAAAGACCTAAGGAAAACAACTTTAAGTTACCTGAAGAGAGATTGAAGGACAAATGCAAATATTAAAATTGGATGGGAGAGGAATTATCCTTATGTTCACTGCGTTCAGTTACCAGATTATTCAAGAAGGAAGGAAATGGATATGAAACCACAAGTTGCAACTGTCAAACCAAATGTTACTGTGCTGGATCAATTGCAGAGCTTAGTGGGTTTAACTGTTAGATGAAGAATCTCAGACTGACCTATGTGATGAACATACACTTCTTTACACTATTTGGCAGATGCATGCCAGCTCCCATACACATGGTAGCATTAAGTGCCTATATTAGACTGGATATTTGTAATGTAAGTATACAAGAGTGGCTGTGCTGGGTCAGAACAAGGATCCTCCAACCCCAAGTTTTTTCTCCACAGTGTTTATAGGCCAGGAAGAGCAAGCACTTCCCCTGAACACTGTCCTGGGCTTCAACCATACTTAGTGTGGGGGATTTCCTGAGCTATACATGTTTTCTCTATATTTACCAAGCCAAATAGATCTCTGCTCTGAATTTTGTTCAGTCTTCTCTTAAATTCATGCCAACTTGAAGCAGCCAATACTTTTTGGCAAAGTTCAGCAGGTCAGCTTTTCCTTGCATGAAGCATTGGAGTGGGGAGTGATCCCAGGGAGAGTGAAGCACCTGGTTCCCAGTAGCTTCGTTTGATTCCTCCCAGTCAACAGTAAATGATCAGTCCCATCCACCCTTTTACATGGTGCTTACAGTTTTGTAGATGTGTGTCACCTCCTCACCTAAATAATCTCCTTCCCAGGCCATGGAGTCCTGCCCTGCTCAGTTGTTCTTTCAAAGGAAGGCATTGGCCTTTGGTCACTCTTGTTGCTCTTCTCTGAACTCCTCCAGTCTCACTATCCCATTACTGAGAGGAGCAGACCAGCAGTGCATGTGGAGTCAACTCCATGACTTTTGGATTCATATGACTTTCTCTGCTCCTTTCCTAATAATTTCTGACATATGATTTGCTTTAGCTAATGTTTTTTCTGTTGTAACCCTAGATCTTGGCCATCAGTGGTAATGGTCAGCTCAGGGGCCATTATTTTATGCATGAATTGTAGGATAATTCTTTTTCCACATGCGCACCCCTTTACATAACTTGAATTTCACTTCCTGTCTCATTGCCCAGTCACTCAACCATTTTTCCAGAGCTCTTCACAATCTGCTTTCCTTGTCCCCCCTCTTCTAAGTAATCTGTATCATCAGCAAACTTTCTCAACCTCACTGCTCATATCCCTTTCCAGATCATTTTCAACAGCTCAGATCCCTGCACTTGTAACCTCCCTCTGTTCTGAAAGCTAATCATTTACTGTTGCCCAATTTGTCCTATCTTTTAAACACATCTCCATGCCATGACCTTCTTTCTTATCCCCTACCTGCTTAGTTTCCTTTAAAAAAAAAAATTGATACAAGACTTTGTCAAAAGCCTCTTGGAAACACAAGTAAACTGTATCAGCTGGATCACCATTCTGCATATGCTTTAACTCCTCCTAAAGTAATTCTTCAGGTATATCATTCCAATCTGAAAGCCACTGTACAAGGGGGTATACGATAAGGGGGAAACTGAGAACCACTATTCAACTGTAACTTTCCGCAATCAATCTCTGTCCTCATGTGTGTAGTCTGTTCTCATACAGAAATGTTCCATGTGCCTCATAATTCTTGTCACTTTCCTTTATTTCATGTCTGGCTCTCCTGTATGTGTTCAGAGAAGAGGTAATCAGAGCTGTGAGCTGTATCTCGGCTGTGGACACATAACAGATTAAACCACATTTGCTGAAGGGTACTGCTCTTGCAGTGCTTTGGAAGCCAGTCAACTGTGCAGTGATAGGGGGTGCTGAGCCAAGAGTTAATGTCCTTATCCTGGCACGCTTTCAGTGCCTGCTATACAGCACACTATACAGGGGCACACCTATGTTCTGGCACATGCCTTTCAAAAACTCAAGGGAGAATTTTACTGTGTAGAAAACCAATAGAGTGGTCTGTGGTTAACAAGGAGAGAGAAAGGAAGTGGCAGTATCAGTTTCCTAGTAGTACTGGAAATGTTACAGACATTTTGATCTGAAGAATGCTTGCCCTGCTAAATCACATTATGCTAAAAGTCAAATGTAGTCCTGTCAAAACAGCATTGATTTCATCAGAATAAAGCTAGAATTAGGTGAGTAACCTGTAGCTGCATTTCAGGCTGGGGGAGAAGACTATAACAGCAACATACTTTCCTCTTCCATTTAGTCTGGGGATTTGGGTTTTTGTTGCTGGTGGTCGTCTTCTCCCACGTACTTTCAGGCAACTTTCTGGTCTTTTTCTCTACTTGTTCCAAAAATCATAACTGAATTTCTTTTATTTGATGTTCTGATATGGCAGGTGAAACATGCTTGCAACTTCAGAAAAACACAAGGAAACAAATAGATCCCCATCTGAACTATGTTATCAAGAAGCCTCATAGCTTAGAGAAACCAAGACTGATTTCTTGTGGTAAGGTGCTTTCAATCCAGGTTTCAAGAAAAATTAAAATTTAAAGGCGAGTGTGGATAGTTCTTTCTTTGGTTTAATATTTGATTCTTGGAACAATGTTAATGTCACTGTGAGATTAGCTGCCTGCTTGCAGGGGAATGTACTTTGCAATAGACAAGTTATCAAAAGGTTGTGCTGAAGAGAGGAACAGCCAATAACAAATACCATGTATAATTCATATACAACTTTTTTTTTTTTTTTTTTTTTAAGAAAAATCCTACTATGTTAGTAGATATCCTAAAGCCTAAAGAGCCTACACTCCACAAGAGAGATGCAAAAAATTTAAGCTTAGGGTGCTCCTGAGTTTTAGTGCTGGATAATTGTCATTCTGAGGGTATTAAAATACCTACTGTATCCATACAAAAATGAAGCTCCAAGATCCATGATGTTTCCTTTTAAATTAGGTGAGTCACTACCAAGAGTAGCCAAGAGAGCTATTCCAGCCTTAGTTCCAAAACTCCAATTAAAAAGTATAAAAGAATCTTTGACTACAAATATTTGGGGAAGCAGAGGGCTTAGTCCAGAGCAGTAGTCTCACATTTCAGCAGCCTCATTTTAGGTCCTTCAGCATAGTGGCAGCAGTTGATCATTTCACAAACAAGTCAGGGAAATGTCTATTCCTGCAATACTTTTGTTGATTCTATCTTACTCTGCTGGTGTTCATATATTTATGGAAACATTCGCCACAGAACAAAATACCAAGGAAACACCTATTGAAGAATTTGTGTCACAGTGCTTGGTGCAGACTGATGTAAAAAAAAAAAGAAAAATTATAAATACTGGTGAAGTTCTTATTTTTTTGAACAGTAAAATTTAGTGAAATAATGTTTTATGACTAGTTATTTCCAGCCATCCAAAGACATTTTTAAACTCGTCCAGATTAAGCAGTATTGATTTAACACAGTCTGAATGCACAGGACTTCTGATCTCTTTAGAAAACTCAGTAAAGACACAGAAAACCAGTTTCTTCCCTAGGTTTGTGCAGCTGAAATACCCCATAGCTGGTTCCGAATTACCAATTGCCCTTGATGAAATGAGAAAGCATTTTGTTAACATCCAACAGAGAGAATAAACCAAGACCTAACCAGCTTGTCAAAGCAACAGACTGTCACAGAGGACTGCCACACCTACAAATGCTATGTACTCCACTGAGATGTGCAGAGCAAAGGTGGTGTCTTTACTGGAACTTCTTATGAAGCCAAGGGTAAACAAAATCCTCTCAATATACTCTACATGTACACCCTTGTATTTCTGTCATCTGTTGCTAGGCCACACCTCAGCATCTAGGAGAAAACTCAGGTGGTCCTCTTCTGAACTTAACTGCAATGAAAAATTGTGGCAGCAGTCAGTCACAGACAACAGTGGTTCCCAAGTCTCTTGGGCATCCTGTTCTGGGTTTGGACTCCCCAGGGGGACATGGCCCTTCTCCCCATATGGCAACACTGTTGGTTGCACAGTGCTACAGTTTCTCCCATCTCAGCCCTCTGGGTGCTCAGAGAAATACAACAGAAGTTTTGTTGTATTGATGAGCCAAAGCTAGCTAAAATCATGGCTTCTTTCTGTAAAATCAGCTGTAGAACATAATACCTTGACAGCTGTTGGACAGCAGTGGGATCAGTCAGACCAGATAATGCTTTAGCTTTAGATTAAAAGGTAGATTACAAAAAGATTACAGACAAATATCTCCTTTGGGTTTTGCCCACCGATGATCCCCCTCCCCAGAGTTCTGGACAGGGTGCTGAGCCCAGAATTAATGTTTCAGCATTGACTCATCTCCAGAGCTGGGAACCTCCTGTGCGAGGGAGCACTCATCCCTGCTGGGCCCAGCGGAGCCTTTAGCTGGGGACAGCCACAGCACCATTACGCTCAGGTCCCTACAGAGCTCGCAATTCATGTGAGACATGGAGAAGGAAAAGCCTCTGAAGAGATACCTGGCAGCAAACTGCAGGTGGAGAGGAAGAAGTGGAAAAATTCAAACCTCTGTAGGCAAAGCTTACTACAATATAGCCTTCAAAGTTAATACCGGGAAAATACCCCTGTGTGAAGTCACTCTCCCGTTATGGCACAAGCTTACTGTAATTTGATTTTAGTTTTTAAGATTAATGAGACAGGTAAGCATTCCAGGGAGCCATGGTCTAGCACTGTGGAGTTTTGACGCTTTTTATTTATGAGCCCATACAATTTTTCCAGTGGTGCAATGAAACCTGCAGGTTTCACATACAGCAGTTTTCACCCTGCTGACAATAAAACCAGCTACATGTTTAAAAAAAAAAAAAAAAAAGCATTTAGAATTCTATATATTTACTTTTTTTATGTCAGTTTTAATAAGATGACTGAGATTTTTAGTACAAAGTAAGTGAAGGTTTGGTCAAGATTAGCAAAATCTTCAGTTAAAGTAAAAAGAACTAATGGACTTATTTTATTTTCATTAATACTAAAATTGAAAACTTCTGCTCACATAAATGCATTATTGTGAAAAGCATTAAAACTGTACTGGCCTTATCATCCAGTTCAGGATAACCTTCCTTTCTTCTCAACCAGAATTAAGATATTTCTCCATAAATTCAGATTGCATTTTTTGATCAATTTATTTTTCCCTATTCATCTTGAGAAGGACTGTCATAACTGGCAACAGTGACCTATAAGCACCAACAAAATAATGCTAATTTCTGTCTTCTTTTGCCTAGCACTTGTTGGCAAACCACCATTGAATGAGACTGAAACCTTTTTAACCATGCAATCCTTATAAATTTAGCCATCTTACTTCCTGCCTTCAGCCCATGTCTTCAGCCACACTCACAATGCAAAGCTCAAAAGCAGAAAAAAACAAGCCAAAACAAAAAAACCTTGCAAATAAAACATTATCAAAAGATTTCTGTAATGTTTGGGATTGCCACAGAAGACCAAAACTGCATGATCAGCCCACCAGAGATACCATGTCTGGATTTCCTTTTGCTTTATTTAGTTGACAAATGTCGCAGATTCTCTGGACTGCAGGTTTAATACCATCCTCCTTACAATACCTCACAATGTGGATGGACATGAAATGTCTGTATTCAAACTGTGATGAGCTTAGTTTGGCAATTCAGCATAGCTGTCCTGTGTCTCCTCATTATAGCAGGTGTGATCAGCCCTTGCATCTGGAGCTGTCAGAGCATTAAACTCCTGTTCTGGCTCAATACTAGCTGATCCAGAATCAGTGGAAAACAGGGATGCGCTGGGCACATGCCAATACCATTGCCAAGATTTTTTTGAGAGTGAAAATGATTGCACTGAGCATTTTTTTGCGAGTTCTTGGAAAGAAGCCGCTTGTCCAGTTTGTCCAACAAGGTGCAGAAAACTGCCTCAAGTCTTGGAGAGAAAACTTCAGCTTGAAAGCTATCACCAAGGCTGTTCTACCTCTCCAAAACTGCAGCCACCTGCATACTACTGTTTTCCATCTGTCTTTCCAAAGAGACACCTTTCAGAAAGCTGGAAGGTGAGAGCTACCTGCCCCTCGCAGATGAACATGCTGGCCAGCAGAAGGCACAAATCAGACTGTTTCTTCTCCTAGAAGGGCAGATAAGGGTACATGGGTGGTTTAGGAATTCAGATACTATGTTGCTGACCATAAAGGACAAATTCTGTACTTGGAGAGGGCCACAGGCCCAGAACGTGCCAGTGTTACACACCAGCGCGCCCATGTAAATCCCCAAGGCCACATAATACTGAATGGGGTTCTTTTGTTTGCCAATGTTTTGTTTGTATATGGCAGGAATAGGACCGGTACAAACATAGCCTCAGAAGTCCTCCACAGCTGAGGACTCTATCCGTGAAATCTACCATGGGGCCTAGCACAGAATTAAATCAAACCGTCTGTGGCCATTGTGCTTCTTCCAGATCTAGGGCAGCCTGGGGCCTCAGCTTCCACCAGGAAAGAGGACCAGGTTCCTAGACCACTTTTGTTCTCTCATCACTACCAAGCTTGCCCTCCAGCTTTCGAAAGGCTCCCTCCCTTAAACACGAGCTGTGGGCTGCTCTTATCCTCCCACACGGATCTGCTGCTGCTGTTCTGGTAGCGCCTGGTAGTACTGAGCCGTGAACTCCACAGCATCCGCAAAGCACCGTGGGGAACGCAACAGTTCCCCAGAATGGGAAGGGTCATGGCAAAGAGGGTAGACACTCATCATCGCCATTGTTTCACCGGAGGAAAGGCAAAGGGGTCAGTCTTATGTAAAGAAGCTGTATTAGACACTATTTCTATATGAGAACAGTTTTCCTAATGAAAATAATAGAATGTGTTAGTTATGGCATCTTCTTTGCTGTTAGGACAATAACAAACTACATAAAATCTGTCAGAGATGCCCTAGACACACCTGACCTCCGCAAGAGGATGGACTAGATGGTTCATGGTGGTCCTTTTAGGTTACGTATTTTTGCAGCGGTCCCCAAGACTGTTGACAAAGAGGAGAAACTCCTGCCTCCACCCTTCCTGAACGAAAAGCTGCCTCTTCGGCACCAAAACCACAACAAAGAAACGCATTTCCACCAGGCATCAAACTCCCAGCTGCTGTCGGTGTCGGTAACGTGGCCAGGTTTGCACCATTCATAGACGGTCTGCACCAGGCTCACGCCGGCGGGTGGGCGCTGGGAGCTGACCCCTTCCCGGCGTCGGCGGCGAGAGGCAGCGATGCTGGGAGGCGCCGGGTGCCTGGGCAGGCACGGCTCGCACCCTTCTTCCCGGCAGCGGGCGTGCCTTTCGTCGCACAGACCCGTCCGCTTTGCAGCCCCGGGAGCGGCAGCACCTCCGCGGCGCCCTCGGGCGAGCCCGAGCCGCCTCCTCTGCTTCCGAGCAGGCGCGGCGGCGGGTTGGGCCGGGCCCTCCTCCCGCCGCCGCCGCGGGGCCGGTGAGGGCGCACCCGGACGCCGCCGGGCCCTCCCGAGGGAGGCGGCAGGAGGGCGAAGAGCGGCCCGCAGCCACGGTAAGGCACCGCGGGCCGGGAGTAGGGGGGCGGCGGGGGGGGGGGGGGGGGACCCGCGCCGCCCACCGTGTTGCGAAGTTGCCGCCGCTGCGGGTTCCGGGTCCCGGGGGGCTGCCGGGGCCGGGCCGGCGGGATGACGGGCCCCGGGACGAGGTGGGCCGGCGGGGTTGCGGCGTATCCCCCTAACCCACCCCGCCTGCCGGCGGTGGCGCTGGGAAGGGTTGCCCGGCCACGGAGGAACCCCCGGGGCACCGCGACGGGAAGCGGCACGGCGGGGAGCGGTGCGTGCGAGGGGCGGCGGCATCGGCGGCAGGAAGCCGCCGGCAGGAGGAGGAGGAGGAGGACGACATGTCAAGTCGGCCAACGAGGAACTAGGCCAGAGAAGACCTCTCGTTAGGACTTGCGGGCCCGCGCCTCCTGCCGAGGCGCCGGCGAGCGGGTGCATTTGGCGCTCCCCGCCCGGGGCACCGCGGCTGCCAGCTGGGTTGCGGGGGCCGAGCTCGGCCTGACCGGGAGGGCCCGGCACCGGCTGGCGCCTTCCTCCGGCAGCCGCGGCAGTACGAGGTGCCTCTGCCGAGGCAGGCTGTCCTAATTCCCGTACAAGAATACACGTTTTTGTGACCGCTTCTGTGTTAAAACCGAACCGACTGTGACACAGTTGTACCGGTGCAAGCCACTGCGCAGAGGCCCTCCTCTCCCCTTTCCACCCTCCCTCTGCTCTGGTCCTGCCGAATCTTGCAGTGCATTCCACCATCCCTCTGTTCTAGAGCTACGAAAACTCGTGTTTCATGAACACTTTTGCTTCCCTTGTGTTGGCTCTCCCTCACGTTCCGACAGGATCCCTTCTGCAACCTGCTGCTGATCTAGCAGAGGTATTTTCTTTGCTACCTCCAGAAGGGGGGGGGGGGGGGGAAGTCATTCCTCAGTGAAAAAATGCAACAGCTGAAAACCCTTAGCCAAAGGGAAAGGTTTAGACAGAGTGGGTTATGAGAGTTACAGCAACAGAGTTGAGATGTGCTGACAGCTTTTGAAACATCTTCCACGCATGCAGTATTTTTGTCTTCAGCTGCAGGGACCCTTCCATTTATCTCCTGTTACCTGTATTGGTGATAGCAGCTTTGGTTCCTGTCTGTTATTCCCTTCTGTTCCTGGCTGATAACTACATGGCCACAAGTTCTGGTGCTTGCAGGCTTCTTCACTTTCTCCAATTATTCCTGTAACACCTCTCAAGAACTTGTGCCCTGAGAGCATCATTAGGCCAAAAGGGCTGCTATTACCGTGTGAACTTTTTTCATATTACCGTGCTAATGCACTCAGCAATCCTCCCTAACTGCGCAGGCTACACAAGATCTACATCAGATCAGTAATATATTATTAGAAGAGAGCAAACTGCTTTTGAGTCGTGACCAGGCCCAGTATGACCTCATGACCGGGTCACGATTCTTGGGAGTTTATGTGCCCTTTGGGTGTTAGAGGGGAGCACATAACTGGTGTTAAAAAGAAAAATGCCACAAATGCACTTATTACAGTTTTGTCTCTCTCTAAAGAAAACCCAAACATATTACTGGGCAAAAATCCCTCTCTTCTACCAACCAGTGTTCAAAGTTTTCATAATACATGTTGGCACTTGTGAAATATGAACCCACCCTAATACAGATGGTCAGAATAGTATATTAAAAAAAACCTGCTTTATAATCACTCAAGTATACAGATGAGGGCTGCCTCACAGAACACGAGTTAACCCCTAGAAGTACATGTAGCTTCTGTAAGGTTAGGCTAAACCAAACTACAAAATTTCTGTTCTCTTAACCACAGATATGTGATGTCTGCACTGATGTATCATAGGTACTGAGAATACATGTGAATCACCATGTATCTCAGTAAAAAGCAGTAAGCTTGGAATGAACTTGAGCCTTTGAGCTTCTCCCCTTGATTTCTGTATCATCTGACATTTCCAGGTAACATCAGCCAATAACCTCGTGTTAAATATTATACTGAAATATGTAGTCTTTGCTTAAAAACCTGGCTAGAGATTGCTTTCCTTCCTACAAAAAAACTTTGGGTTTGAAGTAAGTCTTAAGATCAAAGAGCTTCTACTCGGAATACCTCACTACTTAATAACAACAACAAAAAGTAGTAGCATCCTAATAATAGAGCATGCCCAAGGAGGAGGGTTCCCTCCCATCTTATGGGAAAACTGCCTCTGTTGAGTGTTGTCCAACTCATTTCAACAGATGTCTTATGATTTCAGAAGTTATTACTTCTGAATTTCCAAGCCTTCTGGTTACGGTGATTACATGCTGCATGGTAGGAACAGGTATTAGCAATGTAAATAGGAACAAGGTCCTATATTGTTGCAGTTTGAGGCAGAGCTGTTTTTTTGTCAAGTTATATGGTATTGAATGGCATCCCCAAGCTATCAATAGTATTAATGCAGCTTTAGAGATTCAGCATTCAAAAATACACATCTAATTTGCCTTCACAAGAAGAGCACGTGCAATTCTTACAAGAATAACTAAGGTGCATAATCACTGCTAGCGTGGAAAAATTACCATAGATATATGACTTTGAAACAATTCCTGAAAGGGAGACCCCGGATAAAGAAGCAAGATATTAGTTCATGCCACATTAAAGTCTCATGACTAAATTCCAGCCTTTGTACCTGTGACACCCACCCCATCTACACAACAGTCAGTAGCACCACCCCCAGAAAGCCAGAGAACCATCACCAGAAACTTCCAGGGAGACGAGCGCTCACCTATGAGAGTAAAAGTGGCTGTTCCTGGCACTGCTGTGAGTCATTTGTTACTCAGCTATTTGATTAACTGTAAAGGAATTTAAAGAAAAAAACCCAAAACTAACAACAAACAAAACACAACAACAGTCTCCTCTCCCCTAATAATTATTAGGCATAGCAGAGCTTACCTTTTTACTAAACGAATGCAGTGATATCCTCAGTCCTGTTCTCATAACACAGGCTAGTACTCCAGCAAAACAAAATCTGCATCCTTTCAAATCCAGGAAAGCCAAAGACAAAAACTCTGAAGAGAGCACATTGCTCCAGCTGTAGAGAGGATGTTCCCTGTCTATACAACAACAGCCCATAGAGTATATATACACTTGGAAGAGGAAGCTCTTGCTTTCTCTCTTCTACAGGCACAACCTTTTTTTTTTTTTTTTTTTTTTAAATTAAGTTTACTCTTCTCTATTTTGGCTTGTCAGTATTGAACTGACCAGACAACTTCCAAACCTGAACATAAACATCTCTTTTCCCTCAGAGACCTACCTTCTACAGACACTTTCTCAACCTCCTTATTCCCCAGGCCCCAGAAAGAGGCTGTGGTAATTAGGCTGCAGCTGATGTTCATAACAACATTAAGCAATCTTTTCAATTAGAGATTTGATGATACAGGTGCACAGTAGTTAGCAGTCACTTGTTAGTCTGAAAAATTTGTGAATCCCCTTGCTGCACTATTTAGAGCTCTTAATTGCCTGAATGAGCCAATCTACTGTTGCTGATAGTGGCCCTTTGAAATGGTGCCTTTCTCCCAGCTCTGTGTGTTGTAGTCACCCAAGAGGAATGGAAACTGAACAGCCCTGCTAGACTCTTGGACTTTGTCTTTTCTGAGCAAACTCTTTCCTTACCTCATGTAAGGTGCTTAAGGTAAAAGTTCAGTGAGGGGAAAAAAGAAAGCTTGTGGCTTGCACCTGTGCTAGCAATGCAACTTGTTGGCATGTGCCAAAGGTACCGGCTGTCTAGCCTTCTTTTAAGGTTTCACCTCCAGAGAGACACGTTAGGCAAGAAAGCACCACAGCTTTATCAAAGACTTAAAATTATTCTGGCATCTGCTGAGATTTACTTATCTACCCATTTCATAGGCTCCCCCAAGCTCTCTTTTTTTCTTGGTGCACTTAGGAGATACTGCAAACCTTCACAATTTCTTTGTTCCTCTTCTTTTTGAGAGGCAGGGGAGAAGTTGCCTTATATCCCCACCGCAGTCCTTCCTAGCACTTGTCTCCTTAAATTCAGACAGCTGTGAAAATAAGTTTCCCACAGAAGCTGGGTTCTTTGTTTCACTCTCCAGAGAAACCTTTTGTTTGTTTGTTTGTTTTAAGCTTCAAGCAAACCCTTTACAGCTGGATTTGCAAAGATGCTTAAAAGGTAGCTTAGAGTTATATAAGTATCTGGGCACCTGAGGCCCATGTTCAGGCAATTTAGAAAATGAGATATCTATCAGAATCATTAGGCACTACCTGCCTTTGGGACTGTGGCCATGATTTTTCTGGGTTTCAGTTTTGCACATGTGAATTGTAGGGACAGTACCAATCTGCTGCATATTATATGAATAAAAACTATTTATGAACAGTACTGTGAGATCCTCAGGTGAAGAAATGGGTTTACATCTACTTAATGTAACTGTAATGGGTTGACAAGATAAATCATTGTGACCTTTAGGTCTGATCCTGTGAGAACCACAGCATCTTTGGTATCAAACTGAGGCCCTTTGTTTATAAGGGTCACAAGAGTATATGCTTGTGTCCCACTCCTTGCGTACATGCTTATTTAGTGGAACAGCTACATGCTTGATAATGACACTTCTTTTTCCTCCTTTATACTACAGGTCCAGAAGCACTAGGGTACTTGATTTTGTTTTAATTGCTAAGCTGCAAAGACTGCAAACATGTCTCTGGAAGACATCCACATGAACACCCAGGATTTGCTTGAAAAAAAACCATTAGACGCTGGAGGATTTGGAACAATTTCTTTATGCTTTCACAAGAAACATGGATATGTAGTATTAAAAAAAGTGTATACAGGACCCCAGCGCACTGAGTAAGTTACAGACCTTAGTTCTGATTTTTATCTTTCTGTTAGTCTAAGGAATCCTCTAAACTCAATGGAGATAAATCTAAATTAAGTGTAATAATTTCAGATCTTTGGATTCTGGAGATACTGTATGTGGGGAAAATACTCTAAGACAATACTAGCAGCTGTCCTGCAAATTTTCCTTTTTTCCCTCATGAGCCAACTTTTTTAGTTTTAGCTCATTGTTCCAGTGAAGTTCCTGTTTTCTGTTGTAAGGCGAGCACACTGTGGATTGTTAAGAATCAAGGGCACTCTTGCACACTTAAGAAAATGCAGGAACTCAGTGGGCACGTGATATTTTCAAGCTTGCAGATCAATTTTCAATACAATTGTCCAACCATGGATGTCCACTAGGAACTAACGACACATGAGCTATCAGTAGGACTCCAATCTCACACGTATAATGCCAAGAATGTAACCCTCTCTCCCTTGAGAAAAAGCAGAGTGAGCCGAGCCCGCTGTTTTAATTCAAGGATTGAAGTAGCTGTTGATTTCAGTGGATTCAGGTCACATTGCAGCTCTGCTACCTCAGAGCCGTAATGATCCTGAAAGTCTTCCGTGAGTCATCCACTAGAGAGAGACAAAACCCCATGTTCTTCTAGTTTGGGTTATAATAAATAAATTAACTGAGTTTTTATTTTGCCAGTGAAAAACAAATTAAGAGATTCTAGTAGTTTGCGAACTGCACTGACAGTTTGGGATGAACACAGTTAAAATGGACAAGCCTGTCTGGTTTGTGTTTTTACTTTCTCACTACACAGGCTCATAAGCTTGTTATTCCTTAAAGTCTTAAACCAAAAGTCTTAAGCAAATTTACAGCTGAGCCTAATGCAAACAAAACAGCCACTTTCTTCTCTAGTACTAGAGGAACACAGAGGGAGAGAGCAGTTTCATGTTAAGTCACAGGGTAGGAAAGCATTAGCAAGCAACATAGTCTCAAGAATTTCTTATATTCTTTAGCCTGATGACTAGAGCAGGAGCAATGGTAAAAAGAAGACTATTTAATATAACGGGTACCATCCTTCTCTAACACCCTTAGCAAGCTCCCAGCTGTGTACCTGTGACTATTGATGGGTTGTACTGAGGCCCAGGTAAAGAGTTAGGCTTTGAATTCATCCTAAACCCGTAATCATTAGTACATGTTATCACCATCCAGTATGTGGATGGTTCCCCTGTAATAAATCCATTTTGAATTTGAATACCAGCCCTTTGGAAAAGAGACCTGTGTGGTTTCCTGTACAAGAGGCAGTGGAATGTGTCTCGATCCTCCTTGTCCGAAGACTCTTCCAGCCCTGCCCTGTCCTGATCCCACCCCAGTTCAGGCATTTGGACATACACAACCAGCAGTGCAGCTACAAGAAGAATGCTTATGCACTTTCTGAAAAGCAGACCTTAAAATCAGGCTGAGCAGACAGTCTCTGTGCAAGGCATTTGAGACTTAGAGAATATAACCTGGCATGAACAAAGCTGTATCAATTCAAAACCAGCTGAAGGTATAGTTCATCTTACAGTGGCTCTAGGGATGTTGACGTGTTTGGCCATTGTTTTCATTATGAATCAACAGCATTTTCATCCCTATGTTCTTTCTAGCCTGGCACCTAAGTTCAGCGTAATTTCTGTTTTACAGATATAATGCTTCCCTCCTTGAAGAAGGCAGGATTATGCGCAGACTGCAGCATGACCGTGTGGTAAAACTACTAGGTATAATTTTGGAAGACGGAAACTACTCACTTGTGATGGAGTATGTGGACCGGGGGAACATGATGAAAGTGCTACAGAAGGTGAGCAGTGAATTGCTTCATCCCTCGCCGCTCCTTAGGGTTGGTAAGATGCTTGAAAGGGACAGGATGTTACTGCAATCTCCAAAGAATGGAGTCTTTAGTTTCTCATTCTCCTTCCTGTATTAAAGAGCCAGCGGCAGCCCTGCCTACTCTAGAGACAGCAGAGGACAGCTATGGCTTTCCTGTGCATCAGAGGAGCAGACCACAGTTAGAGGTTCAAACTTACAGGACTGTTTCTAGAGATAAGTGGAGAATTTGCTAAAGAAGAATGCTTTTGTAAATACGGAGTGACTCTAGAATTACTTTAATGTAAAAATTTAGATCCAAGAAGGACCTTAGTTCTTTTTTATTATGGCTTGAGCAGAGGTATTCTTGGGACTGAGAAAGAAACTTTTTTTTTAAAGATTGTTTTTTAATTTGATGGTTGTAGTAGCATTTTTTAATAGATGGTATTTCTTGTTCTTCGTTTTAGCTCTCACTGCCTTTGTCAGTGAAAGGGCGTTTCGTGCTGGAGATCACAGAAGGAATGCTTTATCTGCATGAGCAAGGTTTCGTACACAAAGACCTAAAACCAGAAAACATCCTTGTGGACACAGACTTCCACATTAAGGTACTTGTTAGAACAACGTAAATGGAGAAGGCTAGTGATTTGGGTTGAAGAACCCAGTTCAGCTGTATTGGTTAGTATTCCTGATTGGTAGATGAACTCCTTTGTAGTGTAGCGAGCTATTGCCAAGAGTGTTAGCAGTGGATCACTGAAGTATGGTGGCCTATACAATCTCTGAGCCTGAGATTTGCATAATCTTCCTCCAACTGTAAAAAAAAAAAAAAATAATAATATTGTTGAGAATTAATGAACTACAAATAACAAAACAGAAAGAAAAAACAAACCTTAACACATAGAGATTGAAACAAAATAGAATGCCTTATGGATCATGCCTTTTGTCCTTTATTGCTGTAATTTCTCCTCTTGCCTTTACCTCCCCCTTTTTATTCCTTTCCTTCTTTTGCCTATCATCTTTTCCTCTTTTGTCTCCCTCTTTTTTCCCTTAGTCATAATTTTTAAATGACAGCCAGCAGCTACAAAAAAAGCAGCAGGAGACTACTTCAAAGAATGGTTTATAAGCCTGTTCCAAAGCCCTTCTATTAACTTTAGTGGGATTTTGAATCAAGACACATAGATATAGAGTCTACTCCTGAATAAACCTGAGTAGAATTTGCAGCAGTCCTCATCAAACATCCTGTCTCTGGTCAAGGTGAGTTGCTGAAATAACCACCCCATTACAGTTGAAACTACAGAATAAATTCCTGTGAAGAGAGCTTTGTCATTTGGTATTTCTCACAAGTAAATTAGTGAGAAGTTTTTTGACAAGGTTAATATAGTAGCAAGTCCTAGTGGAATATGAGCAGCTTGCAGAGAAGAGGTATAAACTACATTTTTTTTTGCAAAAAAAAAAAAAAAAAAATCCTGATCTGCTTAAAGTGTAAATTGGATGGTTTTGGGGGTTTCAGCTTGCTTATATGGACAGGACCAAACTAGGCTATCATCACACTGCATGACAAACTGAACTGCAACCCAGGATCAAATTCAGAATCAGATCAGACTTCCTTAAGCAGCTTGATTAAAAGTATAATTTAAGGCAGCTGTTGTATGATCTATCTGCTTGAATGTGTCTAACCTTGCCAATATTTATAAAGGGAAATAGTTGTTCTAGGTAACTGCAAATGTAGGAAGATTTATATCATGTCTTCCTCTATCACATTAAACCTCTCACTTGTAGACCTGAACTTGGACTCCTGCTTCCTCAGCAGAATATCACTTACATTTTCCTCTTCCTCTGAATACATGACCTCTAAATTTAGCCCAAAGCTTCAGAAACTCAAGAGGAACAATAAGCTAGTTAGAGCCAACAAGAAAGAAAAGAAAAGCAAGTTATAAGTAAGGCAAGGTGTCACCTCAGTTTTATCTGAAGTGATTGGGTTACACAACTCAGTTTGACAGCTGCCTGTGGCCAACAGAGACAGTCCTATTTTCTTCCATTTTTCCTCTCCTGCTGATCTCCTGTTCCCTTGTGTTAGCACTGATGCTAATCTGACCACCCTGCCCTGATTTAAGCAGCCAAACCAGCAGATTACAATTTGCCTTGTTGGCAGTGCTACCCTTCTGTTGTGGTGCACTTGATTAGGCAAGCCATTTGAGTGCCTTGCACTAGGTCTTCCCGGTGTCAGGTAAGTGTCAGTGCTGGAACAGGAGGAGCAGAGGTAGCACATAACAGAGGGCTGTGGGGAAAGGAGGGAAGGATTACTTTCATCACCATCAGCCATTAGTCTAGCTGTAAAACTGCACCCCAAGGTTTCGGTAACATCACCTTGTCAAAGCACACAGTACCCAGGTATCCCTGCTTTAACTTGTCCCATGCTATCCTTTTCTATGTCTCTTTGCCATACACATCACATCACTTTAGATCCTCTTCCTCCCCCTTTCTGTAGGAACATATAAGGAACTTGAGTTAAATGGAATCTAAATGCAAAGGGCAGTAAGGGAAGAGGGATATCTGCCCATCTCATAGATTACTTCTGGATTTGAATCTTAGCTTGTTCTCATATGGGTCTTCTGTTCTGCCATGAGCACTGCAAGCAGCTCTTGAATGTGATTGTCAATATGAGCAAAACCAAACTTTTTCCTTACATTGGGTGATTGTTCCAATTGGGGTTAAGTTAATAATGAACGTTCAGCCTAATAGTTCTCAGTTGACAGTGATAATTTATTTGGGGAAAAAAAACCCACCCATCAAACGGCAAGTAGTTTGTTTTCCTTTCTTGTAGTTGCATTTTTTGCAGTGTTTCATTTTTAGGTAAGTTATTAACAGCTATTCATTAAAAAATTGAGCACTGCATGAAATACTTATTTATCTCCTCTTCATCGAAGCACTAGCTCTGATGTGTCTCATTTTTCAGATTGCAGATCTCGGTGTTGCCTCCTTTAAGAACTGGAGCCGGCTGACCCAAGAAGAGACTGTCCGACAGAAACAAATCAAGAGCACTTGCCAGAACAATGCTGGGACTCTTTTCTATATGGCCCCAGAGCATTTACGCTGTGTTAATGTAAAACCTGTGGAGAAATCAGATGTTTACAGCTTCGGCATAGTGATCTGGGCAATTTTTGCTAACAAAGAGCCATATGAACGTAAGTTACTTCCAAAAGGACGCTGTTACAAATATTAAGCATTTAAAGTTATAAAATTAAGATTAGTAGATTAAATCAGGTATGCCCAAGAATAGCAGCTGTTCAGCACCTCATGGCCAGTGAGAGGCATTAGTTGCATCATTCCTGACTTCTAAGCATGGACAGGAATATCTGAATTGAAAGGTAGATGTGAGCCCAAACTATTTGCATACACAGTGTGGGCATAAACCTGCACTCAGTGGCAGAAGTTAAACAAATCTTGGGCATGCCAGGATGGAAGCTTTGATGTATACTATTTCCTGAGGTGGGCTGGTTACATGTGGTTTTTCTTGTAACAGGAATGGTCATATAGCCAGTTACAGCTTCTCAGCTGTGTGGTACTAATTTCTCAACATGCAGTAGTGTGGTCATGTAGAACAATAGGAGCAGACTGTGGAATTCCAGAGTAACGTGTTTATCATTTTGAATGGATTTTTTGCTAACTAAATAGCTAACTATTGCCTGTGTGGCCATCTTTGTGTTCATACCCAGTGCAGAGCATAACTGAGATTCAGATTCTAGAGAGCTAGATGTCACCCTTACTCACACTGGGCACATCTTATATGTAAAAGTAAATGTTAATCTTAAAATAAATCTCTAATCCATGGAAGTTAGGGCAGTGAATTAAAATTCACTAGTGTGAGATATTTATAGCTGTAAATCAGTCATCTTTCTTTGAAATCTTCTTTTACACATCCACAAACACACAGGGAGCTGCTTCACTATTTCTTTTACCTACAGAAAGGTAGCAAAACCCGTGATCAAGATCTGATAGGAAATTTTATTTTTCAGATTGTATAAATGAAGCCCAGATTTGCTTTGGCATCATGAATGGAAACAGACCAGACATAAAGGAGATCACTGATAAATGTCCAGTGGAAATTATTGACTTAATGAAACAATGCTGGGAGCAAGAGTCAGAGAAACGGCCAACCTTTGCAGGTAAGGCATTGCTTTGCGATTCTTGTTACATGTGCATCAATAGTCTGTAACGAAGCAAAACAAACTTGAGTGTTTTACTCTTAAAATAAATTTTTGCTTTGAAAATAGAAATATCAATTCACATGCCCAGTAAAGCATGCTCCCTGTACTCTGACTAAAAATGGGATCTGGTCCAACATTTACAAATCTGAGAAATACTAGTGAGTGGGTGGAGCCAAGACACTTAGACCTGCTGATAATTTTTCTTCAGCACACTATAATCTTCCTGCTGAAATTTACAGAAAAGCTAACATCAAGTGACATAGTATATCTTGGGTCTGACTGAGAAAATACCCTACCCAAACTAGTTTCAAAAGCTGTCCCAGATCAGCCTTCCATGAACAATGCAACTAGCCTTTGACTGTTCTTGTTACTATATTAAGGCTAAATGAGTCGCGTGAACAGATTCCAAATGTATGTATAATTTTCCTGTTTCTGACTTTATACAAGTCTTTATTCAATCCTTATCCATCAAAATTGTTGACAGTATAAATCACTTCTATATTCCATTGGAAACCACTTTCACTTAGTTCTGTTCTTTTTGCAGAAATTAGTCGAAGATACAAGCCATTTTACTATCAAAATCTAGGAAAAAATATTGAAGATGATCTGAAGGAGTTAAAAGTGAGTAACTTACTAAGCATTTTAAATTGTCAGTTCCCCACCCCTCTCCCCAACCTCAGTTATGGCCAGATTCTGCCCCTTTGAGACTGATCATGCTTGACCAACCTGATTTCCTTGTATGATAAAATGGCTGGATTTGTGAATGAGGGGAGAGCAGTGCATGTCATTTACCTCAACTTTAGGAGGATTTTCAACACTGTCTCCCAAAATGTTCTTGTATCTAAGTTCAGATGTTACTGTCTGGATGGGCAGATGAGAACAGGTTGAATGGTGAGTCTCAGAGGGTTGCACTTAGTGGGTCCTACTTCACCTGGAGGCCAGTAACAACTGCAGTAGTGCAGGGCTCTAATATACTGGGACCTTCCCTGGTTTACTCCTTTATCAGTGACGTTAGGGAAGTGATGGAACATACTCTCATAAGGCATGCAGGTGACACCAAACTAGGACCACCAGTTAATACAGTCACAAGGGCAAGGCTGCCCACTGCAGGCTGAAGGAATGGTGTGACAGAAACCTTTTGAAATTCAGAAAGGACAAATGCAATGTGCTGCACCTGGAACAACCCCTGACTTGAGTGCCAACTGGGGGCAGCCTGGCTGGGGAGCAGCACTGCTGAGAAGGACCTCAGGGTGCTGGTGAGCAGCGACCTGGGTACCAGCCACAGCCTGCCTGGCAGCCAGGAATGCCAGCAGCATCCCGGGCTGTACCAGCAGTGTCACAGGCAGCAGATCAAGCAGATCTGCTCAGTGCTTGTTAGTCCTGCCATATGAGGTGGGGCTGAGGGACTGGGGTTATTTCAGCCCAGACACATGATGGCTTTGGGGGCACATAAATAGCAGCCTGCCCTACCTATGAGGAGTTTATTGAGAAGATAACAGTCAAGCTCTTCAGAGCAGTGCATGGTAGGAGGACAAGAGACAGTAGACATAAGCTGAAACAAGAGAGATTCAAACTGGGTGTAAGAGAAAAAATTTCTCCCCGTGAAGACAGCTGAGCAGTGGAGCAGGTTACCTAAGGAGGTTGTCTAGTCACCATCATTGGAGGTTTTCAACACCCAACTGCACAAAGCTCTGAACTACCAACTCTGATCTCATAGGTGACCCTGTTTTGAGTAGGAGGTGGGCCTGAGGTCCCCCAAGGTCCCACCTGAGTAACACTCTGATTCTATGATAATACTTTGCAAAAGCTCCTCATATATCCATTGTCTCACTCATGAAATAAAATGTTATTCCTAGAGATTAAAAAGTGGCAGAATCTGATTTAGAGTAAGTGTAAAAAAAAAAAAAAAAAACCACACCAAAACCACACCTCTAAATTCTTGGTAATTTCTGTCCTGCCTTCAGGCAGTGTCTAATGAGTCCCAGCCTGCTTGAGACCAGGAAGCTATATGGCAGTAATAACAGGGAAAATTTGAAATCAGATGTTTTTCTTGAGTATCCAAATTGGTTTCTCTTAGTTTTCTGGCTGTAGGTTTATAAGTTATGATAAAAAGAATGATTTCCTGACTGAAAATAAGAGAATGAGAAGTTCTTGAACAATTGGGATGATTATGGAACCTTTTTATCACAGATTTTATCAATTTACTCACTTCAGTAGTACTGACAGCTATCGGTGAGAACTCCTGGCATTAGGGGTTTAATCTTTGCAGTGAAATGAGGCTCAGAAGAGTACATACACAGTTATTTTAACTGAGAAAAGAAAAACAACTTCCTTTAAAGAAAACTGTAAATGAATGGTTTCACAAAGTGCTTCCTTCTGTCACCAAGTCTACAATTGTGGAAATGAAAGTTTCTGGTTTAGAGAACATGTGATGTTTGTGAAGCACCAGTGACTGTTCAAAAAAGCAATAGAGTTTTGCAAAATCAAACTGGTAAACAAATTTCCTGGACTGATTTGACCAAGCTAACTCACAAGGTGAAGTATATATATCTAGTTTATGATAGCAGCCCCAAATCAGGATCATGGCCAGTTAGACTAGACACATTAGCTCTCTGCAAATACACCTCTCAAACCACCCCACTAGCAACCGTGGAAGCAGAGTCCACAGCCTCCTAACTAAAAGGACCACAGAATCACAGAATGGTTGAGGTTGGAAGGGACCTCTAGAGGTCATCTGGTCCAACCCCCCTGCTCAAGCAGTTCAGTTACTCAAGTGAAATCTAAGGACCTAAGGTTGTCATGCACTTTGGAATGTCATCTGTTGCTTTTGAAAGGAAGTAGATTTTTGGGGGAAGAGATAGTAGTTGTTGATTTTTAGTCCGTGAAAGTACTTCTTTGATTTAATTTAAAAAAAAAAAAAAAAAAAAAAAACACAAAACCCACCCTACTTTTAGAAATTATTTTACAAGTAAAAAGCACTGGGGGAAATTGAGAAATAATTTTTCCAGGTAAAAAAAATTTTTACTTCCAGTGAAGTCTGAATAATGGGAGCATCAAAAGAATAGAACAGGAATGGATTTTGCCTTCACTCTAGTGAAGTGAGGATGAGGGTTTACAGAAAGGAAATTGTACTGCATCTTTCTGAAGATTTGCTCTGAACTCCTTGTTCCTAATACTCTTCATAAAAAGTCAATGTGGCCATACCTGAATGTAAATCTTCTTCCTCACCTCTTCCCCGTTGATGAATATACTTACTAAATATAGATCCACAAAACAGGATGCATGTTTGCCACCTTTACCTCAGCAGCATCCTCTCACCGAGATTGCTCCAGCATGGGTCCTTTCCATGGTGTGCAGTCCTTCAGGAGCACACTGCTCCAGCGTGGGTCCCCCACGGGGTCACAAATCCTGCCAGAAAACCTGCTCTGTGGGCTCCTTTCTCCACAGATCCGCAGGTCCTGCCAGGAGCCTGCTCCAGCACGGGGTTCCCACGGGGTCACAGCCTCCTTCAGGAACCCGCCTGCTCTGGCGTGGGGTCCTCCCCGGGCTGCAGGTGGAGATCTGCTCCACCGTGGACCTCCATGAACTGCAGGGGGACAGCCTGCCTCACCATGGTCTTCACCATGGGCCGCAGGGGAATCTCTGCTCCGGTGCCTGGAGCACCTCCTCCTCCTCCTTCACTGACCTTGGTGTCCGCAGGGTTGTTTCTCTTACATGTTCTCACTCCTCTCTCCGGCTGCTGTTTTCTCTCTGTCCCAACTTTTTTTTCCTTCTTAAAAATGTTATCACAGAGGCGTTACCACTATCGCTGATTCGCTCGGCCTTGGCCAGCAGCGGGTCCGTCTTAGAGCCGGCTGATATTGGCTCTCTCTCGAACACAGGGGAAGCTTCCAGCAGCTTCTTACAGAATCCACCCCTGTAACCCCCCCCCGCTACCAAAACCTTGCCACACAAAGCCAATACAAGCTCATACTCACATAGGCAACGGTATTGTTTGGCCAAGTCAGAGTACTATACACTGCAGTTGCATTGCAGTCCTTCCTCCCGTCATTGAAGAAAAGATTTTGCCCATCTGTAGCAAAACAATGGGTATTTTCTGTCAAGCTGTGCTCTCTGTAAGAGTATGGGATCTCTTCCCACAGATTCACGGAATCTGTTCATCCAGGTCACTTCACTGTGAAGCTGTGCTATTTCCTGTTCTACAGGAATAAGCTTTTGCCTGTAACTTGATCATTTGTTCTTTCTTATGTGCAGAAAATGTGGCCCGAGTCAAACGAACTGCTGAATAGTATGCAATCCCTTCAAATAGATGCTGTAGCAGAAGATACCAGTAATGGTCAAGTAGGTAAGTCACTTACTAGCACATCATTATTCTGTGTATTCTGCCAAAGATAAAGTAAGTAATCTTGTACTTAACCATGTACAAAGTAACCATGTAAGTAACCATGTACAAAGTAAGTAATCGTACCGTTCAGGGGTTATGAAAAGACTCAATTATTCAGTGCTTCAGAGAGAATTATAACCACTGAAAAGATTAAATTTGCTCCCAGGCTCCCAAAAGTCATACTTAATTACTTAGTTTTCCCCAATCCACAGTTTGAATCCGTTTCATTTTACACTCTTCTGTTTTCCTCTCCCATGCTGAAAATTTTGTTTCACATTAGATTTTTCAATAGTCACTTTGATAATTACTTTTCATACTTGATCTTTCTTCCCATCCTTTTAGTCATGCCAACTGCTTGGTCTGTAGGCCTTAATTTCATGAAGACATTCCTTTTTCCACTACAGCCTTTCTTATGAATGCTCTGAATACAGCCAGGATGCATAATTATAACATATTCCTTTGTTTATGATCTTGCTTTCTATGGAATCTATCTGAGGAGCACCAGTAGATGAATTTTCTCTCCCTTCCTCTTTTCTATCAAAACTTGGATGAGTTTCATGGTTTTATAGAGCTGTCTCACTAATATGTGATGATATAATTACAGTTTTGTAGTAGTGTATCTGGAATCCTTTTTCCAAAGTTTTTTAATGGCAAAGGATATAGGATCATATTTGCAACACCGATTTACAAGCAACAATATCAAATTCTGTAGAAATAAAATCCTGCTAAGTTTGCTCACACCATTTGAAAGATATTATTAAATGAATAATGTTAAACTGTAACACACAACTAATAAATCTTCCCCAAAGCTACGTTTGCCATAACTGTTCTTCAGTAGAACTGATGGACTTAATAGGGCAGCCCCGCTGCTGTATTTTTAAATAATTGCATTTCCCTAGCAGAAATAATCACATATGACTGCAGCTGATTACAGATGCTCTTGTGTATTAAGTACAGAAGGCTTTATTGGGAATCTACACTGCAGAAAGATACCATCTTGACAGCCTGTCAGTCAAAGTCAGGTTTTTTTTTCTCCAGTCAATTGGCATTACTCAGTCAGTGGTAGTGAAAGATACCCCACAGGATCTATTCATACATCTCAAGCTTGCCCTGAAGAATGGATGCCATATAGTTTGTGCTAATACTGAATTGCTAACAGCTGTCACTTTTGATAAGGTTGTTTCTGTATTAGCTTATTCATCCCACTCCCTCTCTAGTAGCAGTAACAAAAGCAGCAGAGTGAGTCAGATTGAAGGTGTACTAATACACAGCCATCAAAAGGAACCAGTATTGGTCCTGCCTAATATGGACTGAATTCAGGTCATTTGGAAAAAAATTTTAAAAAAGAAAAAAGAAAAAAAACCCAACCCCCTCCCCCCAAAAAAAACCAAAACCCCCACCACAGTTCACTGGCATTATCTGAGCTAAACAGAAGCAGATACCTGTGCTTTATTCCAATTTTACAGTGGTCTGTCAGAGTCCCTTGCTTTGGGCAATGTACAATGTTTTCTAGACAGCTATGAAGCTTTCAGAACTTTTTAAGAAAGCCTCTGTAGTCCTACCCTTAAAAACACAAGAACAAGTAGTTACAGGCAGATTTTTACATTCTTGTTTAGTCTTGGAATGCTGCAGGATGATCCAGGTCATAACTCAATCTAGTTCAAGACTGAAGTAGAGTGTCCTTTGATAGTATTAGTTTGAAAGATGTAGATAACACAGACCATTTTATCTGGTAGTTGTTACTTGTAAAAGTGTATTCTTTGGGACTATGAAGAATAAACTAGACAAAAAGGATTCATCATGAAATACCAGATGGGATATTTTACATAATCATTTGCAAACGTGACTTTAATGACAAAGTATTTGTGCTGTATGAAGTAACACCTATTACAGTGGTGTTGTTTTCAGCCTGTTACACTCCAATTTTGCAATTATTAAACACCAGTTAATGCCAGTGGAGACACAGTATTAAATCAGACCCTACAAATACCTCCAGGAACTGTTTGTTTCAGTGGTTGAGAACTTTATGTCAATATAAGCAGAGTATGCAGTGAATTCTGACACCACTGGACTAAGTGAAATTTTGACACTGATAGCTTAAACAAGCTTGTACTTCCTAGATAAAAATCTGTAATACTTCTCCGTAAAGGCACTCTATAAAATAAAACACAGCTTATGCTGGAAGTAATGTTATATATTCACCTTTTATATATTACCATAATATTAAAGGTAGATTAATAGATTCTAGTCTCATCGCAACAAGTTATATACTTGCATTTGGATGTATTTCACATATTAATTTTCCTCCCTTTCAGATCAGCCTAATTCTCTACATAGCTCTCAAGGTCCCATGACCAGTCATGTTAACGAAGCCCTGTTTGCTGCCTCCCCTGAGAACCAGCCTGTTGAGAGCTGTGAGACCTCATTTACATCTGCTGATCATCTAGAAAGAAAACTTCAGCGTGAATACAACTACCATGTATTTGGGGGCTGGATGGATAAAGCAGTTCCACCTGTAGTATATACCCCTGAAATGAGAGAGGAAGAAAGGAGACGAAGAGTTTCCCACGATCCATTTGCAAAGCTATCTCCTACTCCTCAATGGAGTGAACTGTATCCAAGAGCTGAAAAAACAGGATCAAACACTAATCCATATTTTTGGCCACAGCCAGCTGCAACACCACCGAAACAGGGAAATGTAGATATTTGTTATGGGCCAAGCCATAACAGTCTTCTAACGGGAAACACAGAGGGTCTCTATGGATTGTGTTCAGCCAATACCTTTAGCCTAAGTAAACCTCCTGTGCCTGAATCTGGCCCAAACTTGCAGTCACAGACCAACGTAAACTGGTATCCAAAGAATGCAGACACAGATACAGGTGAGATTCCTCCTCCCCCAACACCTATGTTTCTGAAGACACACTTGTTCTCTAAAAATGAAGTGGCCAAGAATGTTTTGTAGTTTATGTAACAACCACCTGCTTATTGTTAACAGTTGGTCTGTGATACAACAAAGGCGAATTTATTTCATGAAGTTCTCTTCATGTACTTGAAGTTAATTCACGTCACTAAAATGCTCTAGTTTTGACTTCATTATGCTGCTTTCACTGATTTCAGGCTGTTAACTTCAAGTGAACCATCTCTAAAGCATCAGTATAATAGAGGAGCATTAGACCCAATGCCTAACTCTTCAGCTACCAAGTAATAGCAGACAGCAGATACTGCTACAGCAGCTACCAAAACTAAGAGCTGCTACCAATCATTCTAGGAAAGCAATGGAAAACTTTTGACTCCCAAAAATTTAACATTCATACCATAGGTTCTTCTTGTGCAGAAACAACATTTGTAGCATTTCAGAAAATAGATAGGTATTTTTAACTTGATTTGCAGCAAGGTAAGAGAATTCTGAGCTCAGGGAGCCAGCAAGAAGCTAAAGCTCATAAATGGTTTCTCCAGAGAGCTGGGTGCTGATGGGGAGCTTCTGTCAACATTTGCTGGTGAGCTGTGGAGTAGGAAGGTATGGAGCCAAAGAAGGAAGAGAACACTAAGCATTGGCAAAAAGTATAAATAAATGGTAACTAGTGGCCTATAGGATGTAATTTTCAGGAACTAGAGGTAGCATGAGATACATTAGCCTGCTCCTACTAAACACTGGATATTTTTAGCATGGCATTCCTTTCCAGATTGTCTCACGAGAAGATCAAGGATGCCTACCTGTTTACAGGCAGAATGCCACAAAGGTGTTACTCTGTTAAATTATTTATGCAGAGGCTGTGATTAGTTGTTTGTGTGAGTTTATTTACTGAAATGAATCTGAGAGCTGTCATGTCAGAAGGCAGGGATTAGAACTGTCAACATCACTAATAAAGTCAAGTCTTCTGTTTGGAAGAAGAAAACAGTTATTATAGGGAGGCTGCATGCCATAGTGTGGCAGATGTCAGACTACGAAGCAGAAGAGCTGCAGCATTGCAGCTCTTCCATTGACTTACTGTGTGACTGTAACCCAGTCACTCTTACTACCCCATCATGAGCTGCAGAGCTCATCTGTGGGCATCCAAATCGATTACTGCCCTGGGCTGGAAGTTACATCTCTGCCAGACATTACTGCCACCAGCAGAAGATGCAGTGGTGTCCCATGCCTTTGCTAGAGTTGGTCACAACCAGTGTGCTAATACAAACCACGATCAGTCTCAGCAGTAAGCAGTAGCAACATGCTTGGGAGTTTGATATTTTTCAGTTTGAATACCTGATATGAGGCAGCTCAGTCCATAACTATGCTGTGATCCTGCACTGCCATCTACTACCCAGGTATCCATATACCCACGTGGAAGCCCATTGCCCTTGCTAGGATCCAAGGATGGTTAAGGCTATTAGTCATTGAACAAAACCATGATAAGGTCATTGCTTTAACTAGAGTTATTTAAGGAGATACAATCCTATTAAAAAGCTTCTCATCTCTTTGTATTTAAAAGCATGAACTATGTACTCATACTGTTACAAATATGGCAGTCATTTTTACATACATTTGCTTTTTTATTTACATAATGCTTTTGACGTTTTTTTGTTTTCCCTCTTTATTCAGGTAACAAGGATTCCACCTCTTTCACAAAGGCAACTTTTACATATTATCCTACTGCACCCAGAGTAAGCACAGGTAAGTGCGGTAGTCTTCATCTGCCCTGGTAGCCAACAGGCTATGCATTCCATCCTGATCAGTAAAGCAAAAAGCTTCAGGATCTTGAAATAATTTGTGTTATTGCTTAATACCTCTAACCATAGCTGAAGTTATCAGTACCAGTATTTAAAACTAATTCCTGTCTCTAGCAGGACCTGTACACACTGTTAAATGTGTATTTGATGGATCAAGGACACCTTCCGTGTAAAAGAACTTTTAAAAACATGAAGGCATTGTAAGATCTCCTGTACACCTAAACCAGTCGTTTTCTTAGATTAAACATCAGGTTGCTGTGACTCTACCCAACTCCTGAACCACACGTGCATTTGGGACACCTGTCCTTTCTTGCTCTGGGTTTTTAATACAAATCTCTAGCTGCAAGCTTTGTGCTGATCAGCCTTCCTTGGGGCACAGGTCTCTGCAGTTCAGCTGTCTCAAACCCATGAAATTCTGTCCTGTCTTTCAAGAGTTGTTAACATATGTTCCTTTCAAGTTGTGTTGCTTGGGGCACCCTGAACTCTTTAATTAACCCTTTCAAGGCTTTTCCAGTTTGTAAGTGGTTTACACTTACAAAGAAAATTTGAAGCAGCAGGCTTCTGTCTTCTTGACTATATGCCCCTTAGAGTCATTAGATGATTACCCAAACATGACAAGCAAGCAAAGTGTAGAGGCTTGGGAAAGGAGATTTATAAGCACAGTAACTTTTACTGTTAATATTGACAGAGCATTTGTACATGTTTTCATATCTTGTGCTAGATTCATTTTGTTACCAGATAAGAAAATAGCAAACATGAGATTTCTTCATTTTTTTAGCTAAAATATGAATATATTTCGTGAGTCCTTCACCTCAAAAAAGATCCAGGAATCATAATATTTTGAGACATGCTAAAACACATTCCTTTTGTGCAACTTCAAGAAACTAATCATGCATACATATAGGTATTTCTGACTAGCAGTTTCAGGTTAACAAATATTAAATGCATTTAGTGAGATTTTCTTATGTGACCACAGATTTCCACACTTCACATTGCAATTGAGTGTGTAACAAGGATGTTTGTGCATCTAACCATCATTTTAGGTGATTAAATACTTAAAATGATAGACCAAGCTCTGTATCAGTACTTCAATTTTAGACCCAGATTGTGATATTATCCATTTAAACTAGAGTTAAAACATTTAATGGGTGAATATCCAAACAGAGTTCAGAAAACATTGTCAAGAGAATAGAAAGCTGGTGTCACCTAACATGACTAGAATTGCCACTTAGTTTCATGTTATGTGTGGAAGTTAGATGACTGTAAGCAGAAGACACCAAATTAGTTGTTTAACTAATCACGTACAAGTAAGCCACAGATGCAAGCTCCCAGAGGTGCACACAACTTAGCTGTGCTGGGTAAGGTAAGGTATCTCAGAAAACATTCTAGTCTTGCCTTAGAACCAGAAGTACAGAACAGGGGAAAAAATAAAAATTTTGAAAAAAGAAAAAAAGAAAAGAAAAAAAAGAAGAGAGAAATGTCGTTGAAACAAACACTGAGCAAGTAGTGCACCACGAAGAACATATGCCTAGATAGCGGGGATGAAATACATTATGAAACAGAGGTGCCATCAAGACAGCATAGTATAACATGGTGTATAGAAACCTTCTGAGCAACTAGAAATGTTTTTCTATAGTCTCACAGAACTCTGAAGCTGTAACTGTAAACCTGAGCTTACATCTATGAAAAGTAAAGCCGAGAGGCAGAAGTAAGGCTTTAAGATTTAAACAAAAAGCGCTTTCAAGTGAAGACTGACTTACTGAAGCTGTTAGGCAACAAAAAGCAAGGCTGCTACTACGCTTTCCTAAAGAGCAGGGAACATTATTTACAGTCTAGTAACTACCAGCATGTAAGGCTTGGTTATGGCACTTTGTCACAGAGTAGAATAGGATGGGCTTTCACTAAAGTACATTTATGTTACATTGCATAATTAAAATATGCCCACAGTTGCCAGTAAATGGCCATTTCTACATCAAATGCAATAAAAACATTTAATCACTTCCCTTATTAGCAGAACCTTCTTCCTCCTTACCACCTCCTTATGTTACTTCTTGACATTTTGAACCATATGCGGTTGTTTATAAAATTGTATTAAATTCCCTTATACAGAAGATTCAATCAAGTACAACATAAGTAACAGTTCTGGAATTCAAATTGGATCCTACAATCACATGAAGATTGAAGAGCACAATCAACATATCAGCACTTTTCCTGTTGCTACAGAAGCAATTTATAGGCATTATGAAGCAATGGGTATATTTGGTAAGAGTAACATCTCCCTGGTTTTGATGTATTCTCCCCGTATATTTATCTGAGAATCATTTGGTTTGGAACGTATAAAAGCAGTACAGCTTTCTCCCTCTGATATTTGAGAAATAACTGTTTGGATCCTTTTCTACTACATACTTAAGAGCTCATGAAACAAGTACCCTTGTGCTAATACCGTTCTGTAATACTGTGTACCTAATTTGTCCTGTAGTTTCATTACCTTTTATGAGACACCAGGTACAAGTAGATGTATATGCATCATGAACAAGAGGAATAACAACACTCAAATTGGTAGAAGCAAGGTTAGAATTGGTGGTCCTCACCTGACTTACAGTTTAAATCCTAGAATATCCTGAGTTGAAAGGAACCGATGAAGATCATGGAGTCCAGTGCCTGACACTACACAGGGAAACCTAAAAGTTAAACTGTGTATCTAAGAGCATTGTCCAAATGCTTCTTGAATACCGACAGGCTTGAGGCCACAACCACTTCATTTGGGTAGAAATTGGAAGATTTTGAAGTTTAATTTATTGTCGTTGGTCAATACTGAATTAAACTATCCTTGTGTATTCCTGAGTAAAAAAATTAATAGTGTCCCTGAATATAAAACGTATCATACAGACCTCAGTCAGCTATATAAGAACTCTAGGAAGGAGCTTTTCAATTTTGCTGGTTTAGGTGACAAACTATGATAGCCTCAGATCAAAAAGCAAGTCCAGCAACTGACCTGTGAATACATGTGTTCTGAGTGGGAGTTTCTTTCCTGCTGTCATTGGGTAATACTGCCTCCATGAAACCCACTTCTGATTGTATCACTAAAATTCTGTCTCCAGATATTACCGACAAATAGTTGGGGCCGGACAGGTGAGATAGCGAAAGGAGCAGAAGAAATGTTAAACAATGCCATTTTCTTATACTTTTTTTTCTTTTTGCAGACAATACTACTGTCCTGACTGAGAAACATCTAAATCTAGTGAGAGAAAAGTTGGCTAAACAGTGGAAGCACTGTGCTCGTAAACTGGGCTTCTGTGATCCTGAGATTGATGAAATTGATCACGACTATGAGCGAGATGGACTAAAAGAAAAAGTTTACCAAATGCTGCTTAAGTGGGTAATGAGGGAAGGCTCCAAAGGTGCTACAGTTGGAAAGCTTGCCAAAGCCCTCTTTGGCTGCCAAAGACTGGATCTCCTTACTAGTTTGATGCAAATCAATGAGGAATAAGTTGACTGAGAACTCGGGGGAAAAGTAGGCTATTTTTTCCTGAAGATCTTCCAGTAACAAGTAATAATTCTGAAGAGACTTTCTGGAGCTCTCATTTTTGCACACTTTTTGGAACACATTTTTTCTGCCAAGCAGTTTTCAGTGAATACCTCTGGTAAATCAAAAAGTTTATGTCAAGATAACTGGTCTTCCAGAGGATAAAAGAAAATAAGCATCTTCCTTCTGAATAAAATGATTGTCCAAAGGTAATGACAACAAAACGCAATACCAATAGCGATTCAAGGAGAATGTGTTATACAATATTTCTAGATTCTATCTTGAAACATGTTGGTACCCTTGTTTAGTTCTGAACAAAAGCATGTCATTTCAGCAAAGCTATTATATCAGTAATAACATGTGAAAGACTGACTCACTCCTTGAAAAACTTGGACAGAAGACAAAATCAACTCTTAAATTTTGCCAGAAGTGCCAATACTTACAAGGGTACTATCTCAGACTGCTCTAAGTCAATACGAAACTATTTTTTAAAATCTTTTTATAACGTTTATTAAATGCAGATGTCTAGAATTATGCAGAACAGCAGTGTAAATAAAAGCAAAAATGATTTTTGGCTTAAAAAGTAAATTGGTAAAATATTCTTTCATAGGTTAATATTGCATTAGATTTTTACATTGCTTGGTAGAAGAGATTTACATGGTAAGTTTCTCATCTGCTTTATGAAATAGTGAAAAAAAATTCAATCATGCAATCCAAAGTAAAAACTTGGAAATATTAGAGCTTTGGTAAGGGGAAGGTACCTTATTACCACATGACAGAAGACGCATTCTCCTACTTGCTCAGGGGGCTCGGAGTGTTACTAGTTTCTGAATCCCTTAGGCTGCATTTATACTAGTAAACTAAACATTCCTGGGAATGTGCTGGGCACTGAGGTTAACTGGCACGCCACAGCCTGCTGCCAGGGTAGCCAGTTCTTTAAACCTCCAAAATATCGTGCCAGGGCTATTTCACAGCGCTAAGTTGTGTTGAGGAACACTGCAACAGCTCTGTAGCATAGGTGGTGGTATCCCAGAGCCTGGGAATGTTCCTTGCCACCCTGACTTGCTAGTATTGACATAATCTCAGTGTGCAAGATCTATGAAAGAAGAATTACTGAACTGTAAGTTTTTATGCCCCAAGAATAATTATGCCAGACTCCTCCTATGAAGGACAATACCTCCTATTTCCATCAAATCTACAAATATTTCCAGCAGATGTTTTGGACCAGGTAATTATGCTGTAGATAAAGCCGTAAGTGTTCATTAGGTTCTTGTTATTGTAAAAAAAAACCTAATAATTTAATAGAAGTGTAGTTAGAATGGATTTCTGCTCCTTGGCACAGTAGCCACCATTTTAGCAGAAGCAAAATGAAACTGGAATCATAGTAACCACCAACACATATTTGTCATCTTCAAACCTACTTAGCACAAGGCAATACTGGAAATGGCCCCCAAAATGGAGACTTTAGCAGAAATCAATACAAAGAGTGTGTCATCCACCCAAATAGTGGAGCATTTATATATTTGTTAATGCATGCTAAAACTCATACTTTCCTTTCCACTGAGGCTAGCTTGGGATGTATCAGTATATACCACAGTAATATTTATATTTTGAACGCCTCAATTTATTGCATTGCCTTACTGTTTTGACTTAGCAACATGCTAAATGTTCTATAAATTCTTGAGTATAATAGATAGATAGATAAAAGACATCATTCTCTAGTATCATGAGCATACACTTTCCAGAAATAATAATTTACTCTTCCTGAAGCGGATAGAGAAATGGGGTGGAGGGGTTGGGGAGTGTCTTCTCCTCTGTGTCAGTTCATAGGGCGTTACAACCACCAACTACTATGTTACTTCATGAAACAGATTCCTGAACAGATCAACAAAGTCCATTTACGTTCTAGCAACTTTGGTTGCACTGTATTGCTACATCAATTCCCTAGCCCCCATTTGCTTTTCTAAGTCTCACATACATATAGTCTTCATTTACACAACATGCTATTTTTCCCCATTATAAGATCCTTGTCTTATTTGGTACACAGAATGAATGGTGATCATTTAAAGGGCATACATTAAATGCTTCATCTCCTTAATAAAGAAAGTGAGCCTGCACCTTCTGTTCTGAAACAACAACAAAGATGTAGAACACAAACATAAAGCATCTCAGAACAAGACTTAAGCATAGGCTAGTCCTAGATCTTTAAAGGGGGATGTGGGGGATGATGGTCATTTTAGCTTTGATGCTGTCAAGTCCAGTTCTAGACTAGTGCTCATAGTTCAGGTGAGGTTTCAGATGGTATAGAAAACAACCACAAAACTGAAAGCTAGAGACAATCTTTTTCAGTATAACACTTGGAGGACTCAATCACAGAGAAGAAGATTCAGTTTCCTGGACAGAAAATATGAAATACTACAAGCTCTTTAGAATATTGTGGAAAACCACATAATAGGATCCGATGCCTTGATGCTGCAGCCAGGCATGCCAAAATTAGAATACATATTTAATAATAAAGATGATTAACTACTGGAATAAACTACCTAGGGAGTCTGTGGATCCTCTTAATATCTTTTAATTAAGACTGGTCTTGTTTCTTAAGATGGATATAGTAAAACACAAAGCTATATGTCTCAATACAAGGTTAACTAGGTGAAACAAAAGATAATGGTGTACAAGAGGTCCAAAGAAAAGAGTGAATGCTCACCCCTGGCCTAAAAATTTACAGAAGTGGTAAGTATGGCAGAGAGAGATCAGCTAATATTAACTTACTGGGTTGTTCATTTCATCTACCACCCCCATCCGTCCCTATCCCCCCAAAAAATTTAAAAAAAAAAAAAAAAAAAAAAAAGAAATCAAGGATGGTGTTGATTTTTGAAAAGCAAACTATAATGACAGATAAAAAAATGCAGGAAAATATTGGGGACAAGGAAGAAAGAGATGTAGTATGGCACAGATCAGACACCATGGCAAAAGAAAGAAGGGAAAGGACAGAACAGTAATTTCACATTAAACTGACAAGCTATTAGCCTCAAGAACAGAGGTGGCAGTAATGCAGCAATCTTACAGAGATTTTTCATCAAATGGGTGAGGTGCAAGCCAGGGAGAAAAAAGCCGTGGGTTGCTGTAGCAGACCTCCTTCTCATGGTCTCTCCTTGAAGATCTTATACAGCAGGTGAACTCATCCACTTATGCACAAGGACATTATGTTTTGCCATTTTAAGAGAGTAAGAGCTTTGAGACTTTAGATCGCGGTTTTATTGCTGATTGAGTTCTGCTCACAGAAAGCACTAGTTTAAGATATTAAAGAGTTCCCTACCTAGAATTCTTGTGTTCCTTGGAATCACTTGCTTTTGGTTTCTCTCTTACTCTAGGCAACAAGTCTAGGAGCTTTTTTGTGTGGAGGCAAAGCTAGAACACTAACAGCAAATGATCAAATACCATTCAAGTACAGCCTCCACCCTGTAGCTACAGTCATCATTACACAGCAGCCAATCTGTGCAGAAATTCTTAAATGCTGAGAGGATTAGAGTCCATGTAATTCAGAGCAATTTATTTGGTTAATTTTGTTACTATGTCCCCATTAACAATGTACAAGCAGATAAGAATTTTGAGGAGTTTTTACTGCTTCCAAAATAGTTGCTAAATAATACCAATTAATAATACTGAATGAAAAACTCAGAGAGGACACTGTTGCAAGTATTTGATATGTGAACTTTGAACTGAGCTGGCAGCATACAGCTCCTCTTCCTCAGAGGCCAGTTTCCAAGGAGAGGCAATACTCAAGAACTTAGCCTCTGACTGATCAAGCAGCTTTAAATGAACTATGTCACTTTTCTCTGATAGATTTTTTCATCATTATACTACAACAAATGAAAGCCTTCTTTCAGCCTTGGAGGCACATGGAAAATAGAGTAAGAACCTCCAGTCTCTGAAACACAGCCAGCCTTGTACATAGTGAGAAAGAGCTACAGAGAAACAAAGTAGAAAGGATCATCCAGTACAAGCAGGGCCCTGTCAGAGCTAACCAGCACTTGGGAGGGCTTTCTTCCCTGGATCCTAGTGCCCTCTAGGCACTTTGTTCACCCCTTCCTCATCCCAGTTCTCTACAGACTACAGAAAGTGCTCCTTGCAGCATGCCAGGTTTCCCTCCTAGCATACCAATGAGCATCAGGAGTCAGCCAACCAATGCTCATTTGTTCCTCACCACAAAATGGCAGCTAGGGAAAGTGCAGCTCACGCTCTATCCTTAATACAGCCCCTGCAGAGAAGGGAATGGGGAAGTTAGGATCGGAACAGGGTCTAGGTTGCAGATTCTAGAAGCTATCTTTGTGCTAGAGGAAGCATTGCCTACGAGTCAAACAAAGGAGACCAGGCTCCTGACTTACGCTGGGTTTCCCACTCCTCTCATACTCCTCCTCTACAACTCTAAGTAGGTCACTTCCTTTCTCTTTAGCACAGTTTTCTCATCTCTTTGCTACAGACACTAACTTCTGCCAGAACTAAGATGTGATCAGATAATAAGCATTAGAGCTTATAGAGCTCAGAGAGACACTTGATGAGAGCTGTTTGAGACAAAAATCCACACTAATCACCTTAACAAACCAGTAATACTGCTTGGATTTTGAAGGATGGGTTGCAATTCCTGTGTGCCCTGCACACATCTTGAGTGAAGAGAACTAAATGCAGCACCAGAAGGGTCTGGATCACTGAGTTCACTAAAAGAGATTCATACAACCCCTCCCATAAACATATCAAGAACCATCTTCTGAATGTTACCCTGGCCCTCTCCAAGGGAGAAGCTGTTTCTGCTTTTGTACCAGAGTATTTGGAGCCATTTCAGGTCTCTGAATCTAGAACATTCTGAATCTGAACAAAAATTATACCAAGACTGCTTAGATTTACAGGATGGTGATCATATTCAACTTCGAAATGGTGAGACCACCTCACACTGACATGCCTGCACTTGGCCACTTCAGATTTATAATGCAGTTATTCATGAACATATGAAAGGTATGCAGACACTACTTAGGCTGACAGACAACTATCCTTTGCTAGCATAAGTGTCACGGTTTAACCCTAGCCAGCAACTAATCACCACACAGCTGGTCACTCACTCTCCCCCCACCCAGTAGGATGGGGGAAAGAATCAGAAAAAAAAAAGTAAAACTCGTGGGTTGAGATAAGAACAGTTTAATAGGACAGAAAGGAAGAAACTAATAATGGTAATAACAACAACAATAAAATGGCAATAATATTAATAAAAGAACTGGAACATACAAAACAAGTGATGCACAATGTAATTGCTCACCACTCACTGACTGATGCCCAGTTAGTTCCCAAGCAGTGATCCCCCCCAGGCCAACTCCCCCCAGTTTATATACTGGGCATGACCTCACATGGTATGGAATATTTCTTTGGGTCAGCTGTCCTGGCTGTGTCCCCTCCAACTTCTTGTGCCCCTCCAGCCTTCCCACTGGCTAGGCACAAGAAGCTGAAAAATCCTTGACTTGGTCTAAAGACTGCTTAGCAACAACTGAAGTCACTGTTATCATCAACATTCTTCTAATACTAAAACCAAAATGTAACACTACACCAGCTGCTAGAAAGAAAATTAACTCTATCCCAGCTAAAACCAGGACAATAAGAAAAATACAGGTGAACGTAAAGAAAACAATTCTTAAATGAATGTCTGTGCCTTCATTTCTTCATCAGTCTGAAGTGTTCTTTGAGCCAAAGTATCTGGGATCTTTTTCTACTCACTGTTGTGCTTATGACAAAGCATCCTTTTCTTTGCTATGTAAGTCATGTTGTTCTCAACCTGGTTAATACTCCAGCTAAATAGGCCTCCTGCTACAAAACCACGTACTGCTACTGTCCACACTTCACAGATTCAAAAGTCATTCCACATCCACTCAGAATTGTTTGGAAGAAACTTCAATATTTTCACATCTTTGTTCTGGATTTGGCAATTCACCACTACCCAAAACTTACCTCTTTGTGGAACTGGAGTGACAAGGTTTTGTCCTAAGGTGAAAACATTGTCTGCTCTAACAATCACCATCCAAGAGGCACAAGAGTCCAAGTATCAAAACAGGCATGAAAATATCAGGATATTTCACTTCATGGAAGTAGCTAAAATAAAAGAGACAAAAATGACCAGTCAATCCATACACAGACTCAAGAAGCAAGTCTGCAGCAAGAAGCAAAGTCTACAACAGTACCTGGATCACTAGGGACCCCAACCAGACACGGATATGGCTGTAATGCAGCTGGAGCTAGTCAGGGACCAATAACCCTCTGCTGAGCTGAAATGAGGCTCCTGGGCCCATGAGCAGAGGGTGTGGGGGAGACCCCAGCTGAGGCTGATCCTGGCTATTAAAGCCTATTAGTGCCCCAATGGCCCTGACAAATGAATTCCTCCTTGAAAACTCCAGAGTTAAAGCCCCACTAATGGTAATGATTCTGGTGTCTTGTAGGGGATCACTGCTCCTGATATGAGACTCCTATCTGTAGGTGAAATTAATGCCTCTGGAGACCTGGAAATAGTCTTTCTGCCTGATGTTCCAGCATGTCTCAAGGGACCCACTATGTTGATAACTGACTAGGTCTTTTCCAGATTTTCTACAACCTGAGGAAGTACAAAAATCTGGCTGTAGGGACTGTGAGGGTTCAGCGCAGGTGACAAAATCCCATTGCACAGAAGTGATGCCCTTCAGAGTCTTGGGTGGATATCAGAGAGAAATCCTGCCCTCAGCAGCAGCCAGAAGCTGCCATTAAACACAAGTTTCTGTCTGTAGAGATGACCATACTGGAGAGATGGAGCAACACCAAGGGGGCCAAAAAATGACAGGGCAGTTAAGAGGGAAAGGGAAATCTGTGTTCAGGGACACATCACCAGCAGAGCAGTACTACCTCTTTTAAACAATTTTTTTCTTTTCTTTTTCTTTTCTCTTCCATGCAATGGCCAGTTAGTTCCCAGAACCTGAATGACCAGCAGTAATCAGACAAATAAAAACATTTTATGGAAGCAGACAGGAGAACTAGTGCCCCAGTTGTTCTCAACTCTTTCACAGACTGTGTAAGAGTAAGTCTGTGTCTGGCTTGCCCAAAGCATTTTCTCTCCTTTCAGCCAGTAATTTATGATGAGAACATTTTTGAGGAAATAGTTGAGCTGAAATACTTAATTGTCCCAGTTGCCTATCATTAAGTCCAAATCTGCTTTACTAACAAGACTGGATGTTCTGGTGAACTGAGTAGGGTGAACACAGGTTGAACCTGTGAGTTTACACTCTTTTTGTCCCCAGATCATCCACCATCTGCATCCAGCCCTGGCAGAGTTCTGCTTCCACGGCTGCATCTGGGGCCATCGCCCTGTGGGCCCAGACAGCAACTGTCTCCTTGAGAGCGGCTGTCTCCTGTCACCCCTCATGGTGCCACTCATTTTCCCCACACACATAGAAAAGGGTCTTTTGCCAGTGCCATTTCTGCCCCAACTGCCGTGTTAGTTTTCTCTCCCCAGGCCAAAGGCGGCAGGACACTGCCTATGAGAGGGATTGCATGGAAGAGGAATGGTCGCTTTGCAGGCCTTATATGCTGCAGAGCTGTGACTGAATGCCTGGAGATGATGCAGCACCTCGACTGAGACAGACTTTTCTGCAAAGGGACCACTTAACTTTCGTCACACTGATAGTGGGGTTAACCCATCTGGAACTACCCTATCCTTTTCTCAAGTGGTACGTATACCTTCTCATCTCCCTTTTCTCTCATCCGGTGAGGGCTTCTGGTTTTACTTTTCTACCTCTTCTCTCCCCCTACATTGTGTGATGAACCCTTTCTACCTTATCCCTCAGTTCTTCAGCACAGGTTCTGGGAAGTTGTTACATCTCCTTCAGCCATAGTATGCAGAGGATATGTAGGAAGATTAGATTGAAAGTCATTTTACCATCAGTGAAATCAAATACAAGTTTGAGACTTTTCCATCTGAAGCTCATAGTGATACATGAGCTACGTGCCCCTTTTGATTTGTGGGAATTGCAGAATCCAGAAAAAAATCAGTTTGTGTAGCAGAAGACCAAGCTACCTCTTTTTCCTGAACATAGAACAGTCAGCCGTCACCTCCAGTCATTTTCCACGACAAAGAAATGTAGGCAGTGACACTCACAACAAAGATGAGCCTCTGAAAGTGGTCTCAGAGGCAAGGAAACTGTAGGGGCTTGTAGATGTCACTGGGCAAGAGTGAAGGCAGCTTGTCCTGATGATGGATTGCTTGTAATTATCCATACTAAAGACCTTAAACTTAAATGGTTTGATCTGCTCAGGCGATAAACTGAACCAGTATGCTCACAGTTGAGTTAATCTCTTTATGCACTGGGATTTGTTATGACTGTCATTCACCTCTAAGACTTGTCAGTCCCATGCAAACAAATGGCAATGGAGTGGGAAGGCTGACAATTATTCACTCTTGGGGCAGTCACTGAGCTCCCACTGGGCTGGAGTTAATACGTAACACTGACCTGTCTTGAGGAAATCCCTCTCATCCAGGCAGGAGACCTTGTTTCCTAGGTCTGTTTCAAGCCTGGTACCAGCTCTACAGCTTTCTTCCGTTTTTCCTCACTACCTTCACAGCCTTCTCCACCATTGCCCTGGCTGGCTGTGACTCAGGCTGGTCATTCTCCTCCACACTTGGAAAGCAGACACCCAGGAAAGCAGTCAGTCTCCTTGGTGCTTTATGAGCAACCTGTGAGGAGGTTCAGAGGAAAGTGCAACCAAGTGCTGGGATGAACAAAGGTAGTCAGGCCACTTCAGAAGTGGCCGAGCCCGAGTAGTGTGGGCACTTGCCAGGCCAAAGCCCTTGGCCAGGGGATGCATGCTTTCACCACAAGCAGTCATTACAAACAACTTTGATGAGGCAGAGTTAATGATTCCTGCCAAAGGCCTGGGGTCAGCGTGCTGAAGACATCACCTTGGGGGAGCTGCATTCCCTCACCATCCCAACTGCTCCGGCTGCACAGGGAGCTTTTCTCTAAGCAGACCTGGAGTCACAGATGACCACCAAGTCTTCTGTTTTCTCACAGTCCATGGAGATTCTCGCATCACGGGCAGAGCTGAAGGTGCAGGTCACGACTTGGTCCCTTGTATCTCCCAGGGCAGGATCTTCACCCCCTGCCGACACCTCAGGCAGAGCTGTGTCGAGGCGGGCCTCTGCCTCCCACAGAGGATGGAGGTGCTCGCGGTGCCTTCCTCCCGGACCCAGCTGTCGGTGCAGCTGACCACCTGCCGCAGGGCTGGGCTCTGCATTCCTCTCCTGAGGCGGCAGGAAAGGGCAGGGCCCTGAGGAGAGCCCCCACTTCCCACCCTCAAGCGGGGGCAGCGCCTACCCCTCCTGGGGGTCGCGGGTGGGATCGGGGATCACACCGCGTGTGGGGAGAACGGCTTGGGAGGACAGACGGACGACACCCGCAGCTCCCTCACACGGGGCGGGAGCCGCCCTCCCTCAAGCGCCGCTCCCGCCTCGGGGTGACCGTTCACCCCCGCCGGGGGGCGGGGCGCCAAAGCCGAGGCGCCAAACCCTCCCCTCAGCAACGGCCGCCGGCGCACCGCCCTAGCCCTGAGTGACACCGGCGGCCGCCAATCATCAGAGCGCGGGCAGCGAACGGGCTGTCCCCGCCAGTCGCCCTCCCTCCTTGCCTCACGGGGAACGGGCTCCAGCGCCCCGAGGGTGCCAAAACCGCCCAGCGACCCGCTGGCTGCCTTCGGTCCCAGGGCAACCCCCCCCCCTCAGCGGGGCGACCGTAGTGCCCAGCGCAGTCCGGAGCTGACAGGGCAGGGCGGCAGGTCGCCCCGCCGGGGAGGGGAAGGAGAGAGGAGGGGAGGCGGGGCGGCCGCCCCGCCTCCCCTCCTCTCTCCTTCCCCTCCCCGGCGGGGCGACCGCGGTGGGCAAAATGGCTCGGCGGATCGCGGGCTTGGCTCTCCGGGCTGCGCTGCTGCTGCAGCCACCCGCCCGGGCCGCGCCGTTCACCCCCCGGGGACCGGCGGTTTCCTACGGGTAAAAACCACAGCCGCTTCCTTGCCCGCTTCCCCCTGCTCCCTCCGCCCGGGGCTTGCGGAAGGTGACATTTGACAGGCCCGGGTGGGTGTCGGGGGGGGGGGGGGGGGGGGGCGGAACGAACAAGGTGTTTTAGCAGAGGGGCGTACGCTAGATTTGGGAGGGTGACAAGGTGGGGACGCCGGTAGTACCCTGAGGTGCCCGCTTCTGCGGTTAGGCGGGGAGGTTCGTCTCGCTCGGGAGGGCAGAGCCCTTTCCTTAGCTGCTTTGCCTGCGCTGCAAGGAGTTGTACGAGCAAGGCCCCGCAGCCCCTTCCGTCAGTGTCTGTCACCCTCACCTCTGCCAGTCCGGTTTCCCCTCTGCAAGGCAGGACGTGCTGCTTGACCGCCCTGCTTCTCTGCCACCTGCGGATAAGGTGTTTCCTGGAGGTCGCCTGGGTTGCAAAGAGAATACATATATGTAATGTACATAATACTGCTTATTCTGCAAAGCCTATTAAGGAAAACAGACATAATACCTCCCCCCCCCCCCCCCCCCCCCGCACAGGTAAAGACTAGGTTGTATTGTAGCACAGCTGGAACAGAAAGGCAGTTCCCAGGTTAAGCTGCACTCCCACAGAGTATGAGGTGAAGTATGCCCTCCAGCAAGGCACGGTACAAGACCTGCCTACTCTGCATCTGTACTGTCTTGGTAAACACAGGCAGTATGTATCCAGTGCTTCTCAAAGAGCTATAAAACTTAGCATTCCTAACTCAGTTACAAACTAGTGGGGGTTTTTGTTTTGTTTTAACATCGTTTCTGATTGTGCCAACCAATGGAAAATGCAGTCTTTATGAAAACTTGACAGAAGTGAAGTCATCATGCTGACAAGCATGCTGAAGTGATTTCAGACTCACAGAAACTTGCTGTGAGGAAGACCAAATCTGCCTTAGGTGTAGGCAGTTCCAGTACAGTTTCTCAGCACATTAAAAAACCCAACTCCTTTGTTCATAGTCCAGAAAGTATTGAAAATACTTTCTTTGTGAAACTCCTGGATTCCATTGGACTTTACACTGAGGCACAATCCAAGAATAGAAAAGCATCACAAACTTAGCAAAATTCTCAAGCCCCTAATGTTAATAATTAATCCTAAAAAATGTGGAACTGTGTAAAAAAAACTAGCATCTGAATCAGGAAAGCAGAATATGCATCCCTTGTCTATTAAAAGTACATGTTGGTAACCTTTTTTTAAAAAAAAGTAACAAGATGGTGATTATTTCTGTTTTGTTAGGAACTGGAAATGTTTTTGGCAATTTATTAACCAGAAGCAAAAAACCCTCACAAATTTCTATGAAATTTAATAAGAGCAAGGTGCTCATTTGCTCTGGTGAGAACTATGATAAAATAACCTGTTGAAATGAATGACAAACCAAAAGATGGTATATCAAGAAAAAAAATAAAAATCATTTTCTTTTATAAATAGAAAAAAGCAACAGTCAGATATTAAAAAAGGAGATAAGAAGGCCATCTGAATGCTACATTCAAAATTCAAGTTGCGAAGTATATAGCCACATCAGGTGTGATATATAGACTTAAAGGAGGTTTAACATTACAGCCAAATTAGTGACTTGAATCATGTTTGCATAACAATTCAGCAAAACTCGATGAAGTTATAATGACGCAATGAGTTTCTTTGAATTGTATTCTTGCCAGAAATCTGCATTTGCACTCCAGTTCTCAGACTGGATCCGCACAGGTAGAAAGAGCTGATCCTACTCTGCACAGTCACAGCTTATATTTAGGCATATGACATGATTGGTTATGTAGACTAAGATTTTATGTAAAATCCAAATGGCTTTGTGTTGAACAGGTTCTGTGGTTTAACTGCCACTTATGTATTGGGAACCTGAGTTTGCAAGCTATTGTTCATTTTCATTTTCCTTAGGAGAAGGGTTTAAGTTTGTGGGATTTTTTACCTTTAATCCACCATCTTAAACTCTATACGGGTGGGACTATGCTTACATGCTGTAAGTAGTTCAGAATTTATATGTTAAAATTGAATTTTTAATAAGTTGCACAGTGCATATCATGGAATAGAGATTATTGTTATATATAAGACTGGAGAACAGTATTTCTGTATGTGTGTGAAATTCACATTGATTGAATTCATAGGGCAAGAATATTTAATCTAGGTAAACTAAGAAGTGCAGGGAATGAGGCCATTAGGCAACCAAATGGCAAATTTTTTGTCATATTATTAGCTTTAAGTAAAATGAGATAGGTTGTTGAAAAGATGTCTTGCAACCATTAAGGCACAAATTTGCTTGGGAGAACAGATGTAATGGTTTATACTGTTAAGAAGTTACCTTCAATCTATGCTTGTTCTGCTTTCTCACTAGGTGTTTCTATCTAGACATGGTATCTCAGATTACCTGTTTGCATTTACACATATGTCTTGCTTTGTACTGAAAGTTAATGTAGAGGTTTAAGGGTTGGAGTTGAGAGGTGGCCTATGCAGTCGGTTTCTATGAGACTTCTTTAGCGGGTGGGGTTTTTTGATCATGTGGTATTTTCCAGTAAAGCATTATCTCTTGCTGAGATTACACTGACAGATATATTATTATCACATTATTCTTCTCCACCCTCATCTCAGTGCAAGGTGGTTTTCATTGTAGACCTCTGGTTCGTGAGGAACCATAACAATAGATTGTGGTTTCTTTGGCAGGTGGAGAGGCTCAGTTTAGTAATAACGAGGTGAACACCAGCCATTTCAAAAGTTATGCTGTGACAGAATGAGGTTTCTCCTCTCTAATGTATTTCTTTCAACACATTTCTGTAGCCATGTAAAGCTCCTTTTATATTCCCCTTGTTGCATAGTCAAGACTTTTTTTTTTCTCCCCCTTAACTTAAGTAGTTTAACTACATTTGTGAAACCTAAGTACAAATGCTACATAGTGGTCAGAACTGAATACCTCTCTGCTCCTGACAAGTTTCTTATTTAGTCTTCTGTGCACCCATGAAAGGCAAGTGACCCATTTAAATCTCACTGTATTGTTGTTAATATCTAGAAAAAAGTAATGATTCTATATTCCTTGAATGACCGTGTAGTAATGAGAATTAACTGTCTGAAAGTTTCCCTTTTTTTCTTCCCTTCCCCCATCTGTAGTACTTCAGTAACATCTGCCAAAATCCAAGTGAATGGAGTCCACCTGCATTATCAACAGACAGGAGAAGGAAGCCATGCAGTTCTTCTACTTCCTGGAATGCTAGGTCTGGAGATTTTGTCTTATCTTTGTAGAGCAACCACCTCTTTCACCATCCGGTTTCAAGCTACAATGCACAAAACTATTTTGTAACATGTTCAACACCTGATTATGGAGCATTGCCATTTAAAAAATTGCTACACATACAACAGATAGGAAAAGGCAGAGCTATTGCAATGAATTAACAGTTTTTAAAGGTTTCATTTATCTCACCAGGCACCTTTTATACAATGTCTTGACATGTGTAACAGCCACTCGCACTTTTGGATTTAACTATGCAAAGGGGGTGTCCAGCACAGGTTGCAAATAGCTATACAAGGTGCAAAATAACAGGGAGGGGGGGAAATCAGGTCAGCTATATTTGTTACACAGACTGAATTATGCATTCCTTTTTAGAAACTAGGTGCATTCCAATCGAATTAATAGACATAATGCAGCACTTGCAGTTTATTATCATAGTGAAAAAGGCACAGTTGAGACTTGCTTTTTGCTTAAAAATGTATTTTCATGTTTTGGTTTTTCAGGGCAACATCATTAAGATTCTCAATGGCTTTCTGAGATGGACAACAGGTTCTGCTAGCTAAGTGGTATCTGTCCATTGAGACCACTGCTTTTGATAACAACCTTTTAAAATTAACACAGGCTTTTTTTCCTGGGTTCTTGCAGTTCTAAAGAGCCAATCAGACTTACCAGCAGTTCATGGCAGGCTGTCAGTAGGACCGTTACTGTGCTCAGAGCTGGGCTCATGCTTAACTGAATTGCTGGATCAAGATGCTAGAATGTCAAGAACTGAAGAGCAGGAAACATTTGTTCTTCTTGGCAGCAACATTTTCAAGTCTTCATGAAGTGGTTCTTTCTTTCAAAGAATTCTCAGGGGGAGGGTGGAAAAAAGTTAATGCTAGGGGCGCTTTAGTAGTCATATGTTTCAACCTTCATTTTAAACAGCTTTGGAAACTAGCAATCCTGTTGCCAATGCCAACTCTTTAAATAGAAATAATGTATTTCTTCAGTTATGAGTAATATTATTATTATTATTAGGTGTACATTGCTATTGTCCAGTTAGCATTATTACAAACAGTAATAGTTAGGCTTAGTATCTTTACCATTATTAAGCTTACAGTTTAATATTTTGGGGCAACATGTGGGGCTGAGCTTTACATTCTGACTGTCACATACTTCTTCCCTTTGTACTGATACTAAGTTTTCAATACTTTTTTACACTATTTACTGTATTAACAGACTAATAAGTGTGTTGTGGCAACAAGATAAGTGCTTTTAGGTCAACAGAATTAATTAGTCTCTATACTATTTGTAAACTATATTAAAAGTGATGTTTCTCTAACTAAAAAAATACTAAGAAAACACAGCATTCAGATGTGCTTACAGCCTTGCGTATTTTTTAAGTTACAAAAAATATAGTATAATAAGCACGTGCATGATAGTGCAGAGGTTGATACAAAGCCTATTTAACAGTATGTGATTAATATTAATCAGGTTGCATTGGTATTTTTCAAACAACCTGATAGTTTATTTCTAACTAGCTATTAATTGGTGTTGCAAGAGAGAAGAGATCATGTCAGGCTGTAGTCAGCTCATCACAGCATGCTATATACAGCCGCTTTTATCATTTAGACCAGTTGATGGTATAGGAGGAGGTATCTGAGGACTTATTTCAGAAAAAAATCTTAAATGGCCTTTTTAATATAATGATGGAGAGCCAATTTGATATTTGATTTACATAATTTGAATATATTAGATCTGAACAGGTTTTAATGAAGTAGCATGTGATGCTGTTACCACATGACCATAATGCTAATAAGAAATAAATTGCAGTCTTACCTTCATGCTAGGTGTTCATAGATAGTTTAGTGCAGTAGACTGGAATACTTCATTTTTTAATCCTTTGAAGGTCTGAGCCATCAGTAAAGGAAACCATTCTGCATCAGAAAAATGGCTGTATTTGGCTTATTTTGATAAAATATATATTAGAAAAATCAAAAGTTACAGTTTTATGCTTTTGTGTCACCATTGTCTCCTCAGGCAATGAAGTATTTAAAACTCAGCTTTAAGCACCAATATTCTCATAGAAGTATTTTATTGAATAAGAACCACTGTCTCGCACAGTGCTTTTCACCTACAAATTTGTAGCTAGAGTCAGTATATGCCTCCCCTTTCAGTTTCACCTGTGCTGTCCAGATAAACAGCAATGACCATGCTAGTGCTTTAAATCTGTTAAAGATAAATCTCTACCCAGGTACCTCAGTTTAAGATTCTGTATTAAAGCATTTTTGTAGAGCACAGCTTTTTATAAGCTTACATCCCTACCAGAAATGGTTGGCTCTGAGTGTATTGCAGATAGTTCTAAAGATTTTTATTGTGCTACTTCCTGTCTGAGAGTTGCAATACTTAGTTACAATGGTTAGTTATGATTAGAGAAGAAGTGTACTTCAGCTGATGGATAATCTTTCTTTTAGAATTAAGATACAAGTTTCTGCGGGTTTCCATTTAGAGTATGTATAGTGTGCATGTATTATGGTGGTTACTATAATTGAAAAATTATGATGTTTCAGGGAGTGGTCAAACTGATTTTGGACCACAGCTTAAGTCTATGAATAAGCAACTTTTCACAATTGTTGCTTGGGATCCTCGGGGATATGGACAGTCCATTCCTCCATCTCGAGACTTTCCTCCAGATTTCTTTGAGAGGGATGCAAAAGATGCTGTGGATCTTATGCAGGTAAATCTGTTCTGAGATATTTATTATTTTATATATATTTTTAAAAGCTGTTTTCCTTAAATGTTGAGAATGAAGAAGAGTACTGTTAAGCAGGTTGTTTCCAGCTAACAGCAAGTTATGCAAAAGAGCATACAAATGAAGGCTTAAAACTGAGCAGATGCACTATTCTGGAAAATATTTTCTTCTTCCATCTCTTCTGCAATATACATAGAGGATCAGCAGTTGGAATAAAAACATATGCTTTATAATTAATCCTAAGACCCTGCTCTAAGAGATTTGCAGCCAAGAACCATGTAAGTTTAGGTAAAGTGTATATAAAACACAAAGTCTATGCTAAGTGGTTTAGCTGAAGGGATTACAGTAATGAAAGGCTCTTAGAAAATTTTCTGGCTAATGGAATCTTGGCATTTTGCCTTGAGCAGCCCATTTCAAGAAACACTTGATTCTAAAAATTAACTTGAAGCTTTGCATTTTGCAGCATAATACTGAAATAATTTTTGTGGGAAATCGAAGGGTTCCTGTGATCATACCAGATCTTAATAACTAATACAGCTATTGTGACTCTAAAGAATGTGACCTAAAGCTGTTATTGCTTAAACCATCTTGCAGATTTTTTTATTTCAAATCTTTCTGTGTTCCTCTCCTATTCTGTCCTATAAGTGCTAACACTATTTTCTGGTTTAGTTTTAACTAATATTTTGGCTTCGTTATATTAAGCTATACAGTCTCTTTGGCCATGTTAAGAAAGTTGGCAGAACATTAAAATTCCAAAAATATGAGACAAGATTCAGACAGTCAATCCAACTGTATTTCTGTAATAAACAGTAACCTTGCAGAAATCCATCTGAAACTGGAAATGCAGCCTTCATGGAGTATTCTGCGTAGAGAAACAAAATAAGTCTGACAGCAGAATCAGAATTAATACACAGTTTTGCCCTCTAACCATAAAAGCAATCTCTCTGCACCATAACTCATCAATTTCTTCTGCTATGCTAACAAAGAAAATAAAGATGCTGCCACGGATAGGTGACAAACTTTCAGTCTAAATGGTTGTAACCCCCTTTCCTGTCTGTGTTCAAATACTAATAAATGCAAAATAGAAAACAGATCTGTCCCCAAGGAGTATATAACCATGTAGCTTCCAGTCAAGCAGGACAGCAGCCTACCAATTTCTAAAGATGTCAAAACAAATGAGACATAACACCCTGGTTTTTTGAAGATGTTTATTGATATAAGCATATAACAAGTTATTAAAATCTTTCCAAGCATGGGTAACTTGCTTCTATTTTAGCATAACATAAAAGATAGCACAAATCCCAAGGAATCATCCCAACTAGGATTTCTAGAATAAAACAAAGTCGTAACTCCTGCAGAGGGCTTTGTAATGATGTATGGTTTACATACATCATCTGGCCTACAATCAGCCAAAAAACCCATCCGTATAGGTGAGCCTTCAGAACCTTTATTCTAGGCTTCTTCAGATTCCAGTGTCTCTGCTGGAGCTGTGAGTGCTGCAAGATTTCTGTGAAATAACAAAAGCTGAAATTCTGCAGAGTATTTAGCACCTTGATGCAGATGACACTGCTCTCTATCACCGTATGTGTTCTGTGAGGGAGTTTGCTTGAAATAAAAGGAGTGTAATGCAAATAAGTCCGCTTTGCTGCACTCCTTCTCAATGTCTAATGCTAGCAAAGGCAAATAGCATTAAAACAATCATTATGGAAATAATTAGTGTTGATATTTAAGAGTTTCTTCCTCTTCAGAGCTACTGTCCTAGCAGAAGGATGAGCTCAGGCTTCTTCAAGTTTTTGTAGATCAAATGCCACCCTTACTTGTGATATACTCCCTGTGATCCAATTAAAGTATACAGTGCAGAGTGCTGTTGTATTGCAACTCACTGTTCAAAGTTACTTCTGTCACAGCATTATGTGATCATTTGATCACATTTCATGTAGGCCTGGATGGAGGACATGATTTCAAAAGACATTTATTTCATTTACAGGGTAAAGCCAGCACAAAATCACCCACAGAATTGAGCTGTGCAACCAGCTCTCGGGTTATTGCCAATGTTATGTAGAGGCCTGTACTGTAAGTAGTTCAAGATTAAAGCAAGCAAACACGCATATCATTTCCAACACATCTGTTACATCACATTGGTTTTTGGAAGGCTGCGAAGGATAGATTAAATTCCTCCTGCTGGAAAGGCATCCTGAGACAACCCGAAGAATGCATCAAGATAATGGCTAGTAAACAAGAGGAATACTAGAGGCAGACAGATCTCAGTTGAAGCACTGGCAAATAACCTGGCATGAAGAACAAAAATTTTAATCAGCTATTCCACCCGTCAGCCGCCTTTGAGATCCATAATTTGCTATTGGCGGTAGGGGAACAGCAGCAGCAGCAACAGCAACAGCAAAAACTTAAGCTTTACAAGCACTGCTGCCAATTCCTGAAACTTGCCAAGTAACATCAGTAACCCTTCAGTAGCACAATACTGAAAGTTGGTCACAGATAACTACTTTTTCAGCAGGCCAGGGCCAACTTGTGATCAGCTGTAAAATTCAAGGATCTCTTTTCTTGCTGTCAGCTCTTACTTTACATGTCCTTTTCTTTCCCCTACCTTATTTCTTTTCTGTTCAGTAATCATAGCTTAGCAGAGTGAAATCTAATACTGAGCAACACTACAATGAGCCTAATACCAAGTAAGAAGCCAAAACCAGAAAAGCCTTATAGTGACAGAAGTTTGCTAGGCATCAAGCTGACTGATAAAGTTATGCCTCACTTGAGCATCTAGTTTACAAGCAGACTAGAAACTGCGTTTTCTCTCTCTGTAGTTGTTTCCCTCATTGCCTGCATTTTTGCTTTCTTCTGTCCAAAGAAAGCACGCCTGGACTTCCAACAACAAAACACCAAGCACAAAAACAACTCATTCAACTAACTTGCTCTTTTTCCTCCAAAAGTATAATATCTTCCTTAATCACATCTAAAAGGCTGTAATTTCTGGGAAAAAAACCAAACCAAACCAAACCAAACCCCCTTTGAAACCTTTATGTTTGTTTGCAAAAGATTTCACAAGTGGAGGCTTCTATACGGAACGCTGCAAATACTACTTATCCATTGAATATCATCCCTGTACAACCTTCAGGTGCGTTTGCTGCTAAGTGTCTTCACCTTCCCCACCCTTTGCCCACTGAACATCATACACACAAAATCCTCTCTCCTGTCCCTGCCAGTACCCCGTACCACAGACTGTGGTATATGAGGAAACAAGAGTTTCAAATTCTAGTGGAAAGCATTGTACAAGTCAGAATAAATTAAGGCCTTGGTTGTCATATTTTTTGCCCTGAGCTTTCCTTTTCGAGAAGGAGGAATTTCATTATTAATGTTCTGAATTGCAATTCACCATGAGGTAACATTTAAAATGTACACTTAAAAGCTTCAGAAAATGTGAATTAAGCACTAAAATTTGATACAATCCTGTAGCAAATACTTTAAGCATTTTTTGGTTGTTACAGAGCAGATTTTTTTTTTTTAGATCAGCTAGCATCAGTAAATTAGATCACTGGGTTCCATTTTTCAAGTCTTAAACATCTCTTTTTTCTTAAGTTCATCCTGGTGTTGCATTACCTACCATCCCACGCTGTGATAGTCTTTACCAACACTATACCAAGAGAATCCACAGATTCTTGATATCATCAGGCTCTCTGAAGGTCTTTACTCTCCATTGTAAATAAACATTTCTTAATTCCAAGAGGGCTTTTTTAAATGCAGCAATAATCTAATATGGCTACTGCCTGTTTCATTAAATAGCTGTAGAAAATTGGAAGGGCAGGTACAATTTCTTGTTTTCTAAATATTTGACCTTTTCTTAAGTATTTTTACATATAGCAGGAAAATTATATTTTCTAATTATGAAAGCTATCCATAGTTCAACTATGTAGTGTTGTGTCTAAATCTGTACTGTTAGTTTTCAAGAAATATTTAATATTTGCTTGTAAAACCAGCTGATGATTTGCATACAACTTTCTTGTACAAATCAAGGCACTGAAATTTAAGAAGTTCTCTTTGCTGGGGTGGAGTGATGGTGGAATTACAGCACTCATTGCAGCCGCAAAATATCCAACTCTTATCCACAAGTTGGTTGTCTGGGGAGCAAATGCCAGCGTTACTCAGGAGGATGTGAGAATTTATAATGGTATGTACAAACTGAATATCATATCCTAACTTCTTGACCTAAGTATCTTAGTCATGTAACAGCTAAGTGGAGACAGAGTTGAGGACAAAACAAACCTAAAGGAAAAGGACACAAAATTCACCAAGTTGCTAAGTAGAAGGATAGATTAAAGTCATAGTGAGAAGCTCCCTAACAATTATTCCGAGGGTAATATAATGGAATTTTTAAAAAGTCCTTACCAACAGCTGACGAAAAGCATAAGTTATAATAGCTTATCAGTAGTTTTCAGAAAGTAAAATTTTTCTTGCTGTAACAAGTTCCTAAAAATAAATTGCAAATACTACTACTGATCCCAGGCTTGATTTCCTTTCTCACATCCTGTGCAACCTTTAGACAAGGTCCACAGAAAAATCACTGGGCTAGCATGTAACAAATTTTATCTTTAGGGCCCTTATTATACATAAGCAGTAAGAAAACAAGCTCATAACTTACCATTTGTGTTCAGGAAGCAAATGAATCATTCAAGTAAATGTCCCAGGATGCCTTTCTAATTTGCTTTCCTTAAAGTTAATTGCTGTGGTTACAAAACCTTTGCAAAGTAAAGAAATGTGGGATTTCTGTTCCTTATTCCACTCACATGAAATAGAATCTGGCCATTTGTCACTGAAAGGAAAATAACAAATACTGCTGTTGAACTCATAAAGAGACCTTATTTCCTCTTGATTTAAAAGAGTTAACCATACAGGCTCTCAGCAAGCGTAACCCAGTATAGCTTCATTTAAGTGATTGGAGTTTGATTTATATCAGCTATGAAATCTGTCTCTCTTCAGCTAAATAACAAGTGTATGTATTGCACATGTGTACTTACCTCACCTATACTAAAGCACTTTCATTGGTAGTAGTAGTAGCAGTATATTTTTTAGTTCAGTAAGTAAAATGTTTTTTAGGTCTGTGAAAGTGCTACTTTATTTCTTTACATGTTTTTATATGTATGAAGTTTTTATTATATAATTATGAAATGCATGTCAGTTAGTATCAGCCAACAGGCTAAAATGTAAAAAAAAAAAAAAAAAAAAAAAAAAAAAAAAAAAAAAAAGAAGTCTTACTTTAAACAGAGCACCTACAGCAATGCCAGCCTTTGGCCTCTTCATGGACTGGTAATTTCAACATCTCTCTCTGGGTGATGGAGCTCAGAGAGAAGCAGTGCAAGCCTTCTACAACTGGTTCATCAGTGAATCTCAGCTGCAGTGGAGGGTTTGGTAGGAAAGAAAGGTGTTTATTGGGTATCTATGCCCTTTCAAAATTGGCTTCACCTCCCCCCCTTTTTAAATTAAGGCCAGCCACAAGGATAAAACAGTAGATTCTATAAGGGAAACAGCTGTTCAGTAACAGCTAGTCTGGAGTGAGCAAACTCATTTCCAATCAGATGCTGTTATAAAACACTTTCAGTCTCTGCTACCTTGTTCATTTGGCTGGACAAGTTCTGTTTGTTAATTAACACCTCACTCCTTTCTTCCCTTAATTCACATTTGAAACCAATTAAAAGCTTTGCTAGTGGCATATATTGCTGTTTGATGATTCAGTACTTTTCAGGTCTCTCAGGTTCTCTGCTATGCCAATATTGTTTTGAGTTTTACCAATACAAAGCTGTACAGCTGAAATATAGCTTAGTGAAAGTCACCCTTGTGGATATCTGGTTTTTGAAAATTTTAGTGGAAGAAAAATAGTAAATCTGATAAATAAGTAACTAGAATGTCAGATTATTTGTACAGCTTTAGCCAGCCTGCCATGAGTCACAGGACTCTACTTAGTAGAGTTGCTTGTTTTTCTGTAAGACTATGGCAAATGTACCATGATGTCAGGCTGCTGGAATGCCTTAGTAAGAGCTTCCTTCCTCAGAATATTGGTAGGAACCATGGAAGAACTTCCATCCATGAGCCAAAGCAAAAGGCTGAAGGTTATAAAAAAAGAATTGCCAGCTCTGGCACACTGTTATAAAACAGTCCCCTTTTTATACACAAGGTACCTCCCTGAGCTCCTCTTCTGCAAGCCCTCCAAAAAGAAACATCAGAAGTTTTAGGACTGAGTCCTTTGATTATAATTTTTTTTTCTGTTGTTCCTTGTGACCATAATAACAAGATGGTCTTCTGCAACTCAGAAAGACCCAGCAGAGATCGTAAAACTATCTTTATTATACCCTTTTGATACTATGAATTATTTAAAACCATTCAGTGCAGTTTCAAGTTTGAAATACACATCAGTGGTCTGGTTTGAAAACTTATTCATATTAGGTGTTGATAGTACTGGGTTACATGTTGTTGCTGAAAAGGACTTAACATGTTTCAATGTTACTTTATGTAGGCATCCGGGATGTCTCAAAATGGAGTGAAAAGGTCAAGAAACCACTGGAAGAGATGTATGGACATGACTACTTTGCAAAAACCTGTGAGGCTTGGGTAAATGGAATATGTCATTTTGCTGAAAAATCAGATGGTAAGGCTTTTACAATGTTAAACTGAAGCAATTATAGTAGCAGACAGTTCTGGATAAAAGTCTTACAGTACTCCTAGCAGCCAGTAAAGGATGGACTCTGCATATGGCATTAAAAGCTGGGTCTGACTCACACTCATGAATAAAGCAATTACTTTGTAGATGGTTCACAGAACCAGCAAGGTACAGGAGGAAAACACATTTAGGGGAAGCATTAGCTGATGAGTCTCTCCTCTTGTTCCACCACAAAACTACATTATTAAATCATTGCTTTTGTGCAGACTGAACAGGAGGGATTCTGCTCAAGCTTTTTTCTCCTCTCCTCTCTGTGTCGAAGGATTACCTCTTTGTGACATTGTTAAGATATCCCAAAAGTAAGGCATGTTCATTCCAGTTTCTGCAAACAGGAGCTGAAGCACTGTTTCAAACCTAGTAGCATATGAGTTAAAAAAGAAGTTCAGATTTTGAGAACTCAGAATTAACAAAACACATTAAAAACCCACTATTGACACAGCTTAGGTGTTTAAAAATCCAAAAAGAATAGTTAAACTAGACAATATAATTATTAAATGTTTATCTCTGAAGATTTCTGCAATCACTCTACACAGACTTTTGCAGCCAAGGATACCATGAGTAATCTGCAGTTCTGTTTTAATTCAGAGGAAAATTGCTTTTAATTTGCCTAAAGGAGAAATACATAATACATAAAACAAGGAGCCTGTAATTCTCTCATACACATTTTCATGCAACTCTCATAATGAAAGACAGGAGGTGACATACATTAACAGGCAGCAGGTACTACAAGGAGAACATTCCTTCATTTCATATTTTTTCCATAAAGTTTTGCACAGGATCAGCAACATGGTACTAGAATTTCTCCCAGTGGAGTGATGTAACAAATTATGGTCTGATTTTATTTTACTCTTTCTAGAACACATTTCCCTAAAACTAGTTTATTCTTAAGTCCAAAGCCCAGGCTGGTGAAACTCTGTCTGTGACATCCTTTCACTGCCTGCACATGCCTCAGACACTATGAGATGGAGTGACTGTGAAAAAGAAGACACCTGGAGACATGTAACAAGGAGCTGAATTACCTAGATGCTGTAATTGGGTCAGATATTGGGAGAAGCCTAATGTTTGCTAAAAAAGATGAGCAACCATCAGACTGCAGGTTTTTTCCAGGCATAGCTTGGGGAGGACGACTTGGACTACAAGCAGGCCTCCTTGGAATTAAAGTTAAGATGCACTGCACAAAAGGTGCAGATATGGCAAATACAAGAAACGGGGTTAATAAAACCTTTCAGAGATAAAAGGAGGACAGCAAAGCCTTTGCTGGTCAAAAACTCAACTCAAGCTCTTTTTAAGAAATAGACTATTTGCCCTAAATGGGACAGCTTTTAGTGTGAAATGCCGTAAGAAGTGAACTTTTAGAAGGTGCCAATATTTAATGAAACTGAAGAAGTTGCATAAAGCTGCAAAATTCAAGATTCTTCTTGCTGTTCTGTGTTTTTGGAATAAATATAATCTAGTGGTTATAGTACAATACAGTTTTAGGACTGGAAATTAGGAAATAATAGCTTGACTGCCAGTTACATCCTTAGGTAAATAGTCTAAATTTACTTGTTACTTGTTCTGAAAAACAGTCAACATTTGTGCAGGTGCTTGAGGACTATGGGTGAAATGTTCTAAATGAAAATATTTAACCAGTAGAGCTGCAAACTAAGACTATATAAATAACCAAACAATTGGAAAAAACCTGTGTGAAACAGCATATAACTTTAGAGCTAAGGAAAGCGTGCGTATACGAGCATTAACTGTATACCTGTTGGTAGCTGCAAGGAGACAACTACAAATAGGACAAAGTTATCTCAAAGATAAATGAAACATAAAACTCATCAAGTATGTTTTGCCCAAAGCTCCTTTTGCAAGAGCATGGGTAGGTAGGCAAAGAGTTTGGAAACTGGGTTACTAAGGGATGAGGAAAAAAGGGGGAAAAAATTGTGGGGTGTTTAAGGAAAAGCATTAGAATTCCTTCTAGTGAGATTAAAGACTAGTAAGCATAAAATTATTCTTGAGGTTCTGCAAGATGAATGGGCAGGGAGAGTAACCTTTGAATAGTTTTAGTACAATTTGTATTAAATGGTTATTTGTTGCAGACAGCAAAGGGTCCAGAAGGTGGAACAGGCATGAGTACAACCTAAGTTACTTGTTGGTAAAAGTAGCAAAGCTTGTAACCTGACAATTGATGTACCAAAATGTAGCATTAACATGAAGGCCATAAGACTCTAAGGCTGAAAAGAACAAAGCCAGGAAATAAATGTATGTATTTGCTTTGAACAGTCAAAGGGAGCCTGGGGGAAATGTGGGACAGAAGTACTTCATTCACTCTAGCCATTTGTGCTAGTATCCATTAATGAAGCAAATTTTGGTGAAGTAACATTTTGGAGAAAGAAATGTTAATTATAGTCCTGATTACATAGTTCTGTAGATAAATTGCGTGCTATCCAAAAGGAGAGGCAATAGCTAGAACCCAGTGGAGTTCATAGTCCTCTACAGAAGCTGTTATAGTCTTTCATACTATTTTAAAACAAAGTGTGACCTTCATTTATTTTCTCCCTAGGTAATATCTGCCAACAGTTGCTGCCAGATATTAAATGTCCCACATTTATAATTCATGGTGAGAAAGACCCTTTGGTTCCACAAGCTCACGCAGAATACATTCATAAGCACATCAAAGGCTCTCGGTAAGTTATATGATGGAGTATTTATTAACCATTGTTGAAGAAATGAAGCAGTTCAAACCCACAGTGTAAAAAGAAAAAAAAGCATTTAGACAAGTTGTCTCTGCCACAGAGCTATTATTCTAAACTTCCCTAGCAAATTACAATCCAAACAGTGTAGCTGGACCTTTCTTATGATATAAAAAATATAATATTTTAATAAGCTTCTTTCTGAAGTCCTCCAAGAGAAACCGAGTAAGATCCTTTTCCTCTTTCCTAATATTGATCAAAACAAGGAAATTTCTCCTCTGTTTCTGTTATGGCCACTGCATTCCTTTTACTGCAAGAGACCGCATTTCTGTCCCATTCAGTAGAGCAGTGAACTTAGATGCTATGAATGGAGAGAGATTCCCAGTTATTAGAGAGAAGCACAGGATACTGACATTTGCTCTGCCTTGTTGAGGTGAACAACAACCTCAAAGATTTTGTTTTTTGAACTGTCCCACGAATTTTCAGTGTTTTTAAGAAAAGCAGAATGAGAAAAAAAATATGTACAACTATACTCAGAGATACTACTTTTTAAACAAGAAAAATCTCAAGGCACCATCTGCTTCATTTGAAAATTTGAGAAATGCTTCCTATAAAAAGCTGCGATTTCACCAGCTGAATTTTCTTCATAGACTTGCACACAAATTCAAGAGTTCTATTACTACTTAATAACAGACTGTGATAATGAACACCGGAGAAAAGAATTAGAACAAAACCCATTTTTATGAATGCAGGGTGTAGGGAACTGTTTCATTGGTGTCATCTCTGTGAAAAATTGAGTGCTATATTTATCTCAAAGTCAGACCCGCTGTTCATAGAAATGCATTATGCCACAGGAAAGATGAGAATAAGAGACATTCCTAACAGTCACATGCAGGTGTTTTATCCCATGTCTGCTAGTTAGTTACTCCGACATGCCCTGCTTGGAACACCTATCATCGTGTTAGGTTCCACTAAGCTCTGAAGTGCTCCAGATGCTGACTAAGGCAAGTCATCACAAAAACTAGACAAGGATCTGATAGCTTCTCTTTAGAGACAAGCCAAAGAGGAAACACTGTTAGAAGTTGCTATCCAATAAAATATAAAATGATTCTTTCCATGTCTCCATGCTGAAGTGCTCCCTTATATCTGTACTTATCAGAAAAGAAGTCAGACTAACAGTGTTCTCAGAAATTAATAGTTCGGTATGTGGTCCCCTTCTTCCCTTGCTGCACTGTAGATTATGTGTTCCATTGTGAAGCAGAAGGAAATCCTTAAGCTTAGCATATTTTCAGTAACACTTGCTTCTACTATGAGCTTTTCTTGCCTTGATTTTTACCTAGTAAGGTAGAAAAAGCTTTTGCTGATTGTAGAGAGAAACAAGCAATGTATCTGCACATGGTAGAAGTGTGCCATCATTCTATATTTGCATGGTATGGCTAGAGTTAGGTAGCATTACAGTGGCTTAACAGCAGTAGCTAATAGCATACACAGTGCTATAGGTTTGTGCATCTGTGTGCTGCTGGTCTTTGAAGAAACAGACTTAATGAAATTCAGACAGAACTGCTAGAAGAGCTGGGTATGTTCACACAGTATTGCTCTTTCCCCCAAGACAAAACAGCACTTGTCACCACCAAAAGAAGAAAGATCCCCCTTGCTGTAGTGGCACTTGGATGACATGAAGGCAACACAGCAAAGTAACAGTCAAGATGGCTTTAGCTCTGTTGAAACTGCTTAGCATGTGATAAAATAATTTATGCCACCCCCATATAAAGAAAAGAAGTGTTAGAAGTACATACCTGATGTATGTGTTTTTGCAGATAAAAAGCAATGGCCAGTAGCACTTTAAGCTTGTCACACATATCAGTATTGCAATGATTTAACCTTCTTCACAGATACTACTTCTAAGCTTTTGTTATAGCTGAAGTAGTCCTGACTTCTGTTTTTACTTTAATGGATGAATGAACAAACAGTGTTAGTTTTGGATTGTCTTTTTGCAGAAAGATTAGATGAAGTTCAAACACTAATGAGTTTGGTTGGTGACACGAAATCTATATTTCTGTAGTGATCTCTTCAATTTGTTCACTGCCCAGCACAACCACTGTTCTCTGAAAGAGGCAGAGCTCAAGTACTTCACATACCTTCCAAAGATGCATCCTGCTTATACAAGTTTTAGAATCTTATCTTCTTGGCAGACCACCAGAAAGGTTCCTAGAAACTGGGTCTAGGACACAAAAAAATTGTTTTAAGCTTAGTTTATCCTCCCCAAAGTCAGGCAAGTATTATGCTTGTTGCTTCAATTATTGCTGTGGTTGACATTCTGAACCACATGCATAGGGACAGTACTTAAAAGTTACTTCAGTTCTGTACTTCGGTAACCAAGAGCAAGGAAGAGGCAATAAATATTTTAATTACATATGCTCACAGAATAAAATGTATATTCAATGTTTGATTATTTCTCTTTTAAGGTTGCTTCTAATGCCAGAAGGGAAGCATAATCTACACCTGCGTTTTGCAGAGGATTTCAACAGACAAGTGGAAGATTTCCTACACTGACTTAAACTGTAAAACAAGTTAGAGGTGTCTGTCCTTGTCTTGTTTATGAATTTCAGTTGGCTGTCCATTTTCATTCAATTTACAGGTAGGTTTGCATCCTGTAAGAAAAAACATTAAAGATATGCACGAGAAGCATACATTTTGAGAATATGTAACCCTCAGTGGATCAGAGCGCACCACTGCGCTGCAAGATTTCTGACATGTCTTTAAACTTACTTCTTGCCATGCAAGCCAAATAGCTGTTCTTTGTCCAAGAGAGGTATTAAGAAAGACAGAAAACATGATCTAGAATACATGCCTTTATGTGCTCTTAACATTAAATGACAAAACATTGTCATAACTGGGATTCAGAACTGTTACATTGAGAAATATGTCAAAGTTACAAGTGCTGAGAGGGTAACTGGGTACACAGTTTCAAGAGAACATGCTTCACCACCACTATCAGAAGTCATTCAGTACACATGCCTGCTTTACACAAGTTCCTTTGATACCAGGGGACTTAAGCCTCATCCTCCTCTCCTTCCTCTTCAAATTCCCCCTGCTCATCAGCAGTGGCATCCTGGTATTGCTGGTATTCGGAGACCAGGTCGTTCATGTTGCTCTCGGCCTCCGTGAACTCCATTTCATCCATGCCCTCGCCGGTGTACCAGTGCAAGAAAGCCTTGCGCCGGAACATGGCCGTGAACTGCTCCGAGATCCTCTTGAAGAGCTCCTGAATAGCCGTGCTGTTGCCGATGAAGGTGGCGGACATCTTGAGGCCGCGCGGGGGGATGTCGCAGACGGCCGTCTTCACGTTGTTGGGGATCCACTCCACAAAGTAGCTGCTGTTCTTGTTCTGCACGTTGAGCATCTGCTCGTCCACCTCCTTCATGGACATGCGGCCCCGGAAGATGGCGGCCACCGTCAGGTAGCGACCGTGGCGGGGGTCGCAGGCGGCCATCATGTTCTTGGAGTCGAACATCTGCTGCGTCAGCTCGGGCACCGTCAGGGCTCGGTACTGCTGGCTGCCGCGGCTGGTGAGAGGGGCGAAGCCCGGCATGAAGAAGTGCAGCCGGGGGAAAGGCACCATGTTGACCGCCAGCTTGCGCAGGTCGGCGTTCAGCTGGCCGGGGAAGCGAAGGCAGGTGGTCACGCCGCTCATGGTGGCCGACACCAGGTGGTTGAGGTCCCCGTACGTGGGAGTGGTCAGCTTCAGGGTGCGGAAGCAAATGTCATACAGGGCCTCGTTGTCAATGCAGTAGGTCTCGTCCGTGTTCTCCACCAGCTGGTGCACAGAGAGGGTGGCGTTGTAGGGCTCCACCACCGTGTCCGACACCTTGGGGGAGGGCATGACGCTGAAGGTGTTCATGATGCGGTCGGGGTACTCCTCCCGGATCTTGCTGATGAGGAGGGTGCCCATCCCGGAGCCCGTGCCGCCGCCCAACGAGTGGGTCAACTGGAAGCCCTGGAGGCAGTCGCAGCTCTCCGACTCCTTCCTCACCACGTCCAGGACAGAGTCCACCAGCTCAGCGCCTTCCGTGTAGTGCCCCTTGGCCCAGTTGTTGCCAGCCCCGCTCTGACCTGGAGGGCGGACCAGAAGCGAGGTGCCGCGTTAGCGCCCTTGGGAGGAACAGAGACAACGCCTCTTCTCCCGCCCCGCGGGCTTCCCCCTCACTTCCACCCCCGCGGGGCTATCGGGATTCAGGACCCCCGGGGTCCCTCGCCTGCTCGCTCCGAGCCTTTTCCGTGCGGGGAGCTCCCACTCTGGGACTCCTCCATCCCACGCTCACTCACCAAAGACAAAGTTGTCGGGCCGGAAGATCTGTCCAAAGGGGCCGGAGCGCACGGAGTCCATCGTGCCGGGCTCCAGGTCCACCAGGATGGCACGGGGGACGTACTTGTTACCTGTGGGAGGAACCAGCGCCAGCGTCACAGCCCTGCAGCTGGCAGCCAGCATCACAGGAGCCCTGCCACGCTCCCTGCCGCCTCCCCGCATTTCACTGGAGAGACATGCTGTCTCGATCAAGACTACTGTGTTATCAGAGCCATTCTGAGAACAAAGCTCTTAGGAGTCACTTGCAGATGACAGCTTTTGTTCAGGGATTTTTCCAGCCTCAATGAGCTGGCATGTCTGCCCCATTTATTTAAGGACATCTCAGGAAACAGACACACTTACCAGCAGCTTCATTGTAGTAGACGTTGATCCTCTCCAGCTGCAGGTCGCTGTCCCCATGGTAGCTGCCAGTGGGATCAATGCCATGCTCATCACTGATGACCTCCCAGAACTAGAAGAAATTATTGGAAAACAGCAATTATTAACCACAGCTGTCCAGTGCCAATCACAGACAGCAGTGCAGTCGGTGCATGCCATGTCCCTGACCACTCCCTTGCATGGCAGAGCAGCTGCCCGGGAGGAAGGTGAGTCAGTGCAGAGAGGCTTCCCTGGCCACAGCAGCTGAATTAGCGGAGGGCAGACAGGCAGCTGGAGCACCGCAGTGAGAGTAAATTATTTTATAGCTTGTATCCAAAGGATGACCATCCCCGGGCATCTCAGTTTGGTCTTCTCCCATTGTCTAGCAGGGGTTTAAGACCCCCCAGCCACTACAAAAAAACGGCAGCTCCTGCAGCACCCCCGGGCGAGGGGGTTACCCGTGGCACTGAAACACCTCGCGTTCCTTCCCCCGGGAGCCGGCGCCGTGGCTGCAGAGGGGCGAGGCGGCGGGGGGTGGCAGGGCAGGGACGGGCGGGAGCCCGGGCACATCCCCGCCAGCGCCCAGCCCCGCGGCAGCTCGGAGAGGCAGGGGGCACGGGAGCAGGAGCCGCCATGCCTTAGCAAGCCCCCGGCCGCTTTTCATTTCTGGACGGGGCTACGTGCTACCCGCGGGGTGTCACCCTGGGGCGCCGCACCGGGAATCACCCACCCCCCCCCTCCCCGCGCCGGCCCGTACCTTGGCGCCGATCTGGTTGCCGCACTGCCCGGCCTGGATGTGCACGATCTCACGCATGGTGCCGGTGTCTGACGCTGCTCCCGACGCTGCTCCCGCCGCCGCTTCTCCGCCCGCTCCCGCACTCGCCGCTGCGGCGGCCGCGCCCCGCGCCGCCCCTTAAATCGGGCGCCGCGCCCCGCCCCGCCGGTGACGTCATGCGGGACCGTCGCGGAGCCAATGGGCGCGCGGGGGCGGGGCGTGGCTGCGGCATTGTCTCCCGCAGCTGTGAAGGGGGCGGGGCCCCCGCCCCGGTCCGGGTCCGGGTCCGGGTCCGGGTCCGCGTCCGGCGGGCGGGTGGGTGGGTGGGTGGGTGGCAGGTCTGGGCCCGGGTCCGGCGGTCGGCAGGGTGCGGGTGCGGCCCCTCCGCGGTCGGAACGCGGCTGGCCGGAGGCGCTGGAGGAACCTCGCCTTCAGCCGGCGGGAGAAAGGCCGGAATCGGACAAGGCGTGGTGCGTCTTGGGCTAAAAAAAGTAAAAAAAAAAAACAAAACCCACCACAAAACCCAAAACAGCCCGCCCTAACTCCTCTTTGCACACCTGTTGGAGCTCGTCCACTTACTTTCTTGGCCTCTGCTGCACCACAGCAGCAAAGCATGCACTGCTATGTTTTATTAGCACCCTTAACCCTGTATTTCTAGCTCAGGCCTGCTTAATCGTGCTTTGATAGAAGCACAAGAGTCATCTTTCCGTAGCTCAGGCACCTGAAACAAGCAGGGACTGGGTGGTGACGACAGAGCCCACAGCCACTTTCAAGCAGTGCAGTCCTGTTTAAATAGTGCTGCCAAACCTGTACATGTGGGGCTCTAATTTCAGGAACACAGAGGGCTGGCGTGAAACTACGCGGCTACTAAAGAATGGCTTTTTTCTGGGAGCGGTCTGGTGGTGATTGCAGTTTGAACACCCATGGGAATAGGATAGCTTTTTTCTATAAGTGAAGTTACATTCTGTCTTACCAGACACCTGCCACGCACCTCATTTTGGAAGATTTTGGATCCTGCTCCTAGCATCTCTGCTTGTTCACTCATAGAAATAGACTGAGCTAAGTGCATGGCAGATGACCGCGGGAGGAGGGACAGTTCAGGAGCAACAGCGAGAACAGTATATATGAACCGAGATACACACCTGTGTCTGTGCTGTTGCCATGGAGAATATCCCAAATAAATTTCAGCAGTGTCTATAATGGATTGTGCAGAAACTATTGAACTTGACTATAAAACATTAATCAGCTCACATCTGTAAATTTTTCAGTAGTGAAAGTAACTTTGCCACACAGCTGGCCAACCTAGCAAGGACAGCTTTACACTAGGACCAGGGAAGGGAGACGACAACCCACAATTGTCGGGGAATGTAGCAAATCTGCCGAATGCCTGGCGGTGCGTGAGCAGTGTGACCTTGAGCAGCTTGTGGTGTATCCTTGAGAGTCTGGAAAGTCCTGGGAAAGAAGATGATAAGAAGAACCGCCTTAACGAATCCGCAGCTAAAACTGTTACCCAATCATGAATTGTTAGTTACTAACTAAACCAATCATATATAAACACATACTCTAAAGAAAGATATAAAAAAGCTTGTTAGAACAATAAAGTAGCCATTTTGCCATTTTTGCACAGTCTGATGTTTGTCGTGTCCGTCTCTACTGCGACACACAATCAAATGAGGAAGCAGTGGAGAAGGTTGGCAAAGAGAATGTGAAACGACATATCTGGTATTCAGCAAAACAGAGCTGGAGGGGGTCCACCTCAAGAACGATATGGAAGTGCTGAGGGGACAGCATGGCAGGGCAAGGTCTCACACTTTTCCCGGGAATCAGCAGGCTTGGGTGCCTCTCTGAAGTGCCTCTAACGCTAACGCACACAGCATGGGCAATAAACGTGATGAGTTAGAGATCTGCAGTTGCAGGGCTGCGGTCTCACTGGGATCACAGAGACACGACTGGAGTGCTGCGACGGAGGGATGCAGGCTCTTTAGGAAGGACAGGCTGGGAAGGTGAGGAAGGGGAGTTGTCCTTTGTGCAGAGAGCAGCAGAAACGCACAGAGCTCTGCCTGGGGGGTGGGTAATGAGCTAGCTGAGACCTAAAGAGTCAGGATTAGTGGGCAAACCAAGGTGCGTTATGTTGTGGTGGGTATCTGCGAAACACCTCCTGATCAGGAAGAGAAATAGATAAGACCTTCGGACAACAGGTATCTGTCTGGAAGAATCCCATGGGAGATGGTCCTGGAGAGAAGAAGAGTCCAGGAGAGCTGGTTGACTTCCAGGGATCACCTCCTCCAGCCTGGAGAACGGTCCATGCCAACAAGCAGGAAATCAAGCAAAGGCAGCAGGAGGCCTGTATGGATAAACATGGAGCTCCTGAGTAAACACAAACATAAAAAGGAAGCATTCAGCAGGTAGAAGTAGGGTCAGGTGATCCAGGAGCGACAGAGTCACTGTCCTCGTGTGCAGGGTTAGGAAAGTCAAAGAATGAGAAAGACAGTGAGAATGACTTCTACAGGTCCACCTGCAGCAAGAGGAAGTCTAGGGAAATATATGGACCCACTACTGAATATTGCAGGGGACATATTCAGTGACAAAAGGACATGGAAAAAGCTGAGGTACCCAATGTCTTCACCTTGCTTTTCACTATTAAGGTTTGCCCTTAGGAATCACAAGCTTTTGAGACCTGTTGGAAGGTCTGGAGCAATGAAAATTTACTCTTGGTAGAGGAAGATCGGTTTGGGAAACATTTAAATAAATTGAAAAGGTAAAAGTCCATGGATCTTGATGAGATGCACCCGAGTGCCAAGGGAGCTGGCAGATATCATTGCGAGCACACTCTTGATAATCTTTGAAAGGTCAAGCCAACCTGGGAGGTTCTCAAGGATGGGGGAAAAAAAAGAGGGTGTCACTGCTAACTTCAAGAAGGGGGATCCGAGGAACTACAGGCCAGCCAGCTTTACCTTGATTCCTAGAAAGATGGTGGAATGAATTCTCCTGAAAACCATTTCCAAACATATTAAGGTCAGGAAGGTGACTGGGAGTAGTCACCATGGATTTACGAAGGGGCAATCATGCCTGACCAACTTGATAGCCTCCTACAACAAAGTGACTGGCTTGGTAGATGAGGGAAGAGCAGTTATCATTGTTTATTTTGTGAACTTTATTTTTTGAACTGTCTCCTACAACATCCCCATAGGCAAACTGATGAGGTATGGCCTAGACAAATGGACAGCAACATGGAGTGAAAAATGGTTGAACTGCCAGGCTGAAGGACTTGAGATGAGCAACGCAAGCTCAGATGCCAGCCACTGGTAGTGTACCCCAGTGACTGATCCCGGGGCCAACACTGTTTAACTTCTTCATTAATGACTTATATGGCAAGAGAGTGCACCCTCAGCAAGTTTGCTGATGGTACAAAACTGTGAGGAGTGGCTGATACACCAAAGGGTCATGCTGCCATGCAGAGGGACCTCGACAGGCTGGAGAAATGGGCTGACAGGAACCTCATGCAGTTCAACAAGGGGAAGCGCAAAGTCCTGTGTCTGGGGAGGAACAACCCCATGAACCAGTACATGCTGGGGGCCACCCAGATGGAAAGCAACTTGGGAGAAAAGGACCTGGGCATCCTGGAGGACACCAAGTTGAACATGAGTCAGCTACGGGCCCTTGCAGCAAAGGTGTCCAATGGCATCCTGGGCTGTACTAGGAAGATCTTTACCAGCAGGTCAAGGAAGGGGATGAGCCATGGTGAGACACGTCTGGAGTTTTGCATCCAACTCTGGGCTCCCCAGTACGAGAGATGGACATATTGGAGTCAGTCCAATGAAAGGCCGCAGAGGTGGTTAAGGAACTGGAGCATCTGTCATAGGAGGAGAGGCTGAGAACTGGGACTGATTGTCCTGGAGAAAGCTCAGGGGAATCTTATCAGTGTGTATAAATATTTGATGGGAAGGAATAAAGAAGATGGAGCCAGGCTTTTCTCCACGGTGCCCAGTGACAGGAGGAGAGGCAATGGGCACAAACCGAAATACAAGAAATTCCATCTAAATGTAAGAAAAACCTTATTTGCTCTGGCACAGGTTGCTCAGAGAGATTGCGGAGTCTCCATTCTTGGAGATATTAAAAACCTGAGTGGACACAACCCTAATTAACGTGCTCTAGCTGACCCTCCCAGGCTGAGTAAAGGACTGGATTGGACGATTTCCAGAGGTCCTGGCCAACCTCAACAATTCTGTGATTGTGTGAAAGGGAGAGAAAGAAGTGGGAGGCTGCGTGTGACCAGCAACACCAGGCTGATGGTTTATTCATCTCAGTGTCACAGTACACTATAACACTATATTGCAATTATAACATCTTCAAAACCAGCAGATTTTTCCAAAGGTGAGAGAATAATTATTGTGGTAAATCATTACCACTATCAAGAAGAAAGGTAATTGCAGCCAGAATGAACAGAGTTGTTTACATATTAATCAGGTTAGCTGTGCTTAATAGAATGTAAATCAATGCATAATGACACCAGTTTCACTCAATTTTTTAATCTGTGCAGGAAATACTAGGCTAAAGAAGTATCATATCTTTGCCCAGCATTTGGCTGCTGTGACCTTGGGAAAATACTGTGGCCATATTTTCAAAAGTGGCTCTCAGCTTGCTCCAGTGAATTGACTTGCTTATCAGCTGTGGCTCTTTTTCTTGCCTAGTGCAGAAACCTCAGCTGCTGTGAAATGTCACGAGCATGGACTGGCTCAAGCTTTGCAATGCGTGTAATTACATGTGGTGTTATTACACGTGGCTTTTGCAATCACAAAATATCCAGAATTGTGCTGGCACTGAGATCTTTTCACCAGATTCTCTTGAAGTTTGTGTTCTTTATATCCCAGCTGTTGTCAGTATTTTCCTTTGACACATTTCTGCAATACTTAATCACAGGCAGCCTTTGTTATTGCTCACACAACTCATGCACATACATTTCTACTTGCTATAGGCATAACCCACCCTTTTGGGCAGCGGTAGACAGTTACATCTTCTCACTACTGGTGGACCTCCAACACAACTGCATCTCTGTGGGATCCACACAAGCATTGAAGATCTTTCTAGGTGCCAAAGTATTCCTGGTAATCTACAAAGGACCAGCTTGAAGCATTCTAATACCCCTCCTGAAGGCACCTGGACACTCCCTGAGATATCTTCTTCCCACATGCACACAGTGGTCTCCTCGGGCTTTAGAGTTATTCCACTAAGGATTCTGAGCTTTTATTAGGGAAGTAATTCTTAGATGCTATAGCACCAGTCTCTTTGTAGATCCCCACTGTTTTTTGGGGGGCACGTAGCTCCCCATTTTAAGACTGAGTACCTAAAGGAAGGTACACGTTTATATGTGTAAGTTCCCTCATCTACAGCAATGCTGAATATCCATGAACACACAGTGAAGCAATTAGATGTTGATTACTTGAATGTCAATTCAGAACCCTCCATTTTGGCAAACACTTTAACAAATCTCAGCCAGTGATGCTATTTAAATAGATATGGGAGCTCCCTATTGTATTTTTTAATATAGGTCCATAAATTCTAAGCGTTCAGAATTGCAAATGAAAGTCAAAACTCTCCCATTCATACAAAGGCAGTGCATGTGCCCAGGAACGCCCATGTGCCCCTCGGCAGCCGAAACTCTGCCTGCATCAAACCCTACCTTCCCAGTTTCCAAGGCAACGGTGGAGCCTGGGCGATGGATGCACAAGGGAGGCAACAGGGATCCCACATTTTCATGTCTGTCCGTAATTTGCCATTGCTCAAAAAAGAATCGCAAATGTACAAATGTGAAAGCTGCTCAAGCACAAAAAATGTCTGCCTATGGCTTTATTCTCATTTATTTGTGATGGGTGATGTCATGTATTGCTCAGGCATGTATATCGGAGGCCACATGACTTTTTAAATCTTTCTGTTGGTACTCAAATGAGTAGCCTCTGTTCATTACCTTATTGTTTGCCTTCTACCTGGTAACTATGATATTGCCACCTGATGAGGACTGTCTGAGGTCACCTTTGGAACCTGATGCTTAATCACTTGCAGCGTACGTTAGGATAAAAGAATATTTCTGCCAGCAAGAGGGTGGAATAATTGTGAAGGTATTTTTAATTCTAGTAATAAAATACTGAAAAGGAAAATCTATTTTTATTTCAAAATTACAACCCACTGCAGGCACTAGAAGCAATTAAATACTACAATGCTAAGCATGCTTTTATGAATGAGCAAAAGCAGTTTCCTTGCAGAGTCCTCTGTACTTGTGTTTATTGTACCTGGGGGTTTGTGTGTTTGGCCAAGAACAAAAGAGGAGAGAGGATAAGTGTGTGAGAGAACATCACGTTACAGAGCAATTTAGGGCACTGACAATTCTAAAATGACCCGTGCTCCTTTTGAGGAAAGAACTGTTTCTTCATGAACCTAATATTGCTTCCACACCCTATGGTTTCTCTTGTGAACTTAGATTATAACCTCCAAGAGTCAGGAATTTCTGTGAGCGTGGTTGTATAGGACACAGCAAAGAGAACCCCACTCATCTGGCTTCCAAAGCTACCGCAATAAACACGATCACATGTCACAAAATGCCTCCAGAAAGGGAAAAATATGTTGATCATCATCAGGCAGCGATTTACTGAGAAGAAAGGCAAAACAATGCAGCCTCTCATTATTTCCGCTTGGCACACCAGCTGTGATGGGTAGCAGCCAGATGGCTCCTGCCCCCATCCAGGCTGCACCTACCTTTTAAGATCACTCAGTAGAAGAATACATCTGCTATCTCTACAGACTGGGTCCTCCAGTCAAGATATGACTAAGATTCCAGCATCAATATAAATGAAATGCTGATATCACGTTTTCCAGGGTAGCTTATTTCCTGCACGTCATCGGCAACAAGGCACAGATAGTGACTTTGATCTGCTAGTCACCATTTCTTTTGTTCCTTAGCCTCCTTGCTTTATCTTGCAATCTGATAGTTACTTGTAACTCAAACTGACACAGAGCAAACTCTAAACTTCACCTTGTGATGTCTGCTAAGAGATGCAGTAGTTTGTGGTGGGATTCAATGTACATTGTCTAAAATTGCCAGGGTTCTCTGCGGGAGAGTTCAGGGTGCCGTCGCACTAGGTGGTTGTATCGACCGAGCATCTTGCTCTGCTCTCTCCTGCTTCCAGCTGCCTGCCTTTTCCTCCTCCTTTGCACCAGTTCTCCCTCTGGCACGCTCCCTGATCCAAGAAAATGCTTCTTCCCCACCCCCAGTTTACTGTCCCTAACTGTGGAGTTTAGGGAGCTGAACTGACTGGAAGAGGGGTCAGACATGCCCTGGAGCTGGCTAAAGGAAATAACACAAAGGTAACACCTGAAGCAGGGGAATAGGACCATTCTTTTTAGCACCTGGAGGATACTGAATCAGCCCAGCCCATGCAGCTACCCAATTCTGCAAGTGGCATTTTTCTCAATGCCCGGGAAAGCTCTAATCCAAGCTTGCTCTTTCTCCCTGCCTGCTAGGGTGGAGCTGGAATCGTAGCTGGAATTTCCAAAAAAAGAGTCATACAATTAATTTATTAATTACAAGACCAGCATTATGCTGGATTCAGAGAAGCAGACTGTAGGAAGTTAATGCTTGAATTTCATTTAATGTTTGTAAAGCTTGTTGTGAGACCATTTGAACTCTGCTTGAAAACCCCATTTAATTATTCACTGTGAAGGCAAGCAGTACCTTTCTATTACATTCAAGGAAAATGTGGAAACATTTTTCAGTGCAAAACAACAGAGATCTGTTTGCTGAACAAGCTACACAACCTGTGCCAGGGTAGCCATTTCACCCTCTGGAGCAAGTGCTCTCACGTTCTGCTTAAGCTGGATTACCATTAACATTTCTGTTTGCAATGACAGAGGCATTCTTGCCAGAAAGAAAAGAAAATATGCCTTAAATTCACCAAGGAAGCCAAGTGAGAAAAATAATCTGACTATAAAAGGTGACACATGAATAAATTGAGACCAGTTAGAAAATCTCTACCCTACAAGAATCAAACACTAATAAACAAGAATTTAACAAAGCTAACTTGATTTCCTCCCTTACGAATGGAATTCTGCCCGTAAGGGAAAAATGACTTTGAGTGGGGAGGAGGGAATGACCTACTCTTAAATTATTTCTTTTTTGCTTGGATACTGTGAATAGATATCCTTCTTATACACACACTTCAAAAGGACACAATTTTTCTTTCTGGCAGATTCACACATAAAATACTTGAAATAGCACTGATGCTGGGAGCAGGGAAATGGTTTGCTTCTTGTTAAACTGCTCAGGGAGAGGAAAGAGCTGTCTGTCACCTGCACCGTGTCCTTTGCTGGCAGAATGGCTGGGGGGGGCCAGGCTTTCACAGCTCCCCGCGATACCTTCCCTGGGTCTCAGATTCAAATACTCAGAGGGCTCCAGCTGGACAAGCATCCAGTAGAGTCAGGGCCAAAAAATGTCTTTTTCCAAAATGCACCATGGCCTCAAGCACTTTCCTGTGACAAAATGCTTCCATTTTAAATTTTCATGTAGGCAAGCTAAAGATAACGACCATCTAAAATGGAAGTATCTGAGATCCAATAGTCTGCTCTTTCCCATCTTAATAAATAACAAACAGACCAGGACAGGTGATTGCTGGAGTATCAAAAGGCAGGTGCTTAGCATGAATGAATTTTAGATTGGAAGGAGGAAAATTCTCAAAAAATCTTTTTTTTTGTCACATACAAGATCAGCTTATAACACTAATTTATAAAGGTTTATCTTGACTTGAAAAAAGGGGGAAAAAATAACCTTACTTGGATTGCCTCAGGCACATTTAACACATCAAAAGAGTCACGAGCTTTGTTCTGTGGAAACGTAGAAGCAGCTGAAAAATACACAGGAAGATTGAGAAGGGGATTATTTGTAAATGAGAAAACAGGGCCTCCCCTGCAATGAGCAGGTTCAGGGGAACGGCATTACCTATAGCTCTGACACAGGCTACCACATCTGAATGGTCCCTAAAAGTATACATTCATTATGCTTTAATGTGGAATGGAAAAGTAAAATAACATCCCTTGGGAGAAAGGGTGTGTACCAAATATAGGGGGTAGTCATGTGATTTCTCCAGAGAGGATTTTATCTCCTCATAGCTTTAGCAAACAAAAATATTAGGCCTCATTAAACAGAAAGCAATAACTGAAGCGCTTCCCACTGCAAAGCACAATTTAATAGTTTAACAGTGCTTCTTAAAAAACAATGTAATAACACAATGAGGTGTGGGGTTGCTTTGGTTTGTTTTTTTTTTTTTTTTTTTGAAAAGTGATTTCAATGGAACAACCATGAAACTTGCCCTACTCAAAGCCCGTACCAGGGTTCATCCTGATTTTACACATAACTTTGCTATGGAGCTTACAGGGAGGGGCAAAGGACAAAGGAAGCAAGGCAGGGGACCCTTTCTGGTGCAGAGAGTATTGCTAGATGCCCCAGCTCTTCCTCGTGAGGTAAGAAAACTTGTCGCTCCTGCACCAGAGCTGTGGTTTGCAGTAGTGCATTGCAGCACTGTCCAGTAAGGACTCTGTCAGTCCATCTCGGTTTCTTTAAGCACATAATATTTGCACAGATACCTAGAAGGACTTACTAGCGCTATACTCTTTTGAAGTATGTAGCATGTGATAATATCCATGAGCAGATTTCCCTGCAGAGAAGATTAGGGTTTTGCCCCATTTTGCAGAGAATTGGCTGGAGAAGAGACCAAAGATCTGGATTCCCTTCTTTCTTCAGGTTATAAATCCTATTGCTACTTTGGTTTACTGTGTTCTTTACCTCATACCTTCTGGAAAGATACACCTCAGGTTTGATTCTTAGATTATCACATCACTGGGACCATTGTATATTCAATGCAACCCAATTTCTGATGTATATGGGCACCTCACATATGTTGGGAAGAGGAGAATTGTTATTGCTCTCACTTGACAGACTGGAAAACATCTGTTGGTAAACAGATGTAGGCCTATGTTCTCAACAGATACTTAAGTGTTTTGAAGAACCAGACCACATATTGGACTATCCTCCCACAACACTGTTGGTACAATGGCTTAGACTGAGATCATAGAACTAAACAGGGAAGGGAAATTAGGAGAGATGGCATCTCAGTGCTACCACACCTCATTCCATTTCTATTTAAATTAAACCTACATAGTACCTAGCTGCTTTTACAGCCTTATTTGGCTTTACCATCTTACAGCTACCAGCAGACAAACATTGTTTGAGTTGCTTGCGTTGGTCAAGACATTCTGCTAACATGCTTAAAAATGCCACACATTTAATAAATGGAACAAAAAAAGGAGATTGTTCCCTTCCCCAACACCATCAGCTCTAACTGTCAACAGAGGAGAATGCTTCCCTGCAGGCCACCATTGACATATTGAAACAAAAATACATTGCTTGATATTATTAACTTCTATCTCCACACAAATGAGGCATTGTAAGTGGCTTAAGCTGCACATCACTAAGTCTGTACTATCTATCCTCATTTCTTCCAGACAGGATGCCTCATGCAAGACCTTTAGCCTTAGAGGTGTCGTTCATCACATGGACAAATACAAATCAATACCCGACAGAGGTTAAGGCAGTCAGATTACCTAATCTGAAATCCTTTCAGTGGTTCTGCTTTCTTTGTGAAATAGAAGTGCAACCATGAGCATTTGCAAAGACATCTGTTTGTTGTTTGCTATACAGCAGTCAGCCTCCAGGTTTTATAGTGAATGGTCCCCTGGATGATTGATACAGCTAAAGCTCAAAGATCCAACAGAAAAAAAGGGTACTGCAGCCCCCAGGCCCCATAAAAGACTTATCCTCCCTTAAAGTTGACTTATGGTTCCTACCAAGGAGTTTTGAACCTCCCCTCTAAATCTTCCAGTACACCCTTTTCCTGTATTTCTCTCAACTCCTACTGAAATGGTGGTTTGATTATTTTTTTTAATGATTATGACTGGCAAATAAGCTGTGTAGGATTTATGAAAGGACATGTTTCTGCCTAGAGTATCTCTATTTAAGGTTTCTCTTCCTCTAGAAAAAACAGATTACAAACAACAGCAAGCAATGTAGGATGGTGTCCTACTTTGTAGTAAGGGAGCTGTAGTGAAATGTGTCACTTGGGTAGCTATATTTAAGGGTTAGCTAGAGACAGAGTGTAATTACACTAAGAATTAGAAGCTAGACATGCTGAACACTAGTGAAACCTGCTACAGTTCCATGGCACAAAGGAAGATCTTTACTACCAAAGACAGGTTCTCATCTTTTAGGTAAACTTTGTTTAAATTCGTTTGCTGGCTCCCCTTCTCAGCTTTACAAAGCAAGCTATATGATAAACAGTTTCAAGTGCAACCCAGCTAGGTAATTTCAAGGGAAGGTTACTGTGACAACCAGATAAGCTGTTATTTCCCCAAAGGGCCTGGGGCAGCATGTATTAACTCAAGTTACTAAAACAACCTCAGTTTGTTTAATGCTTAATCCTAGAACTGCTCAAGTGCAAAGAAACACAAGTACTATCGTGGGTATATATGGTTGTATTTGTTTACTGGCAGTTCAGGCAGTTTAAGTGCTTCTCGCTCCTCTTCACAAGGCGTACACCAGAAATGAAGCATACAGATGAGAGAAAAGCTTTAGCAAGTGCCTGTTGTCCTGCATACCAGGTTAATAGGCCCATCAGCAGAGGACCAGGGTACACTCAGAGGAGTGTCTGCAGGCAGTGGAGTCAATTAACAAGGCCAAAACAGGCAAGATATTACTTATGCACAGCAGCAACCTTTTAAGTCCTTATTCCACTAATGCCTTGCAAGCATTTCATTAAAGGATCACAAAAGAGGTTGCACACATGTGGATACCAGCTCTTTCAGAGTAGTAAGGACCACAGTAACTGTAGCATTGGTAGCAGGTCTCAAAGCAACACTTTTTTAGGTACAGGAACACTCCCCTAAGTGGTGTTTAGCTGAACTAAGGACTAAGCTTACATATCGGGTAACTCCAACAGGGGATTTTACTCATTTTGTAGGAGTAAGAAAAGCCTCGTAGACCCTATAACAACTGACGACTGCATTGTAGACTCACTTGGGGTTCTTGCATCCTTTAAGCGTAGGGCAACCTAAATCCCCCCCCCTCCATCACTGTAAGGAAACCACGCTTACCTTTGCACAGATGCACAACAGGGTGCTGCTGCACTGCTCTCACCTGCTGGGTAGAGGTCCATTTCCTGCTGCAGGGGCCAAGAGCATCAAACAGCCCTGTAAGCACATAACTTGGAGGCAGGAGACAGCTATTGGCAGAGTATCTATAGGGGACTGCTCCAAGATTGTATGTATGCTCTGGGCAGCCTTTTGAGTCATGTTATCTAGAAATCTGCCCATCACCTCTTATCTCCTAAAGGGAATTGATTGCCCTGAAAAGTCAATCCCTTTACAGTTAAGGGCAGCTTAGTGGCTATTTTTGGGAAAAGCTCAATAATGTTATACCTGAAGAGAAAGTTCAGCTTTTTAATCAGCTTCAAGTTGTCTGCTAGTACAGACCCATGCTTCTCAACATGGACTTTTTATATTTAGAGAGAAGGGTTGGGGGAAGATAAGACAGCTCAGGATCAAGTCAAATCACAGGCAGCCACCCATATGCATGTAAGATATGCCCTGGAAGAAGTTAAGTAAGAGCTGCTGAATGGCAGCGGCTAAGCCTGCAGCTATCCTGTCAAATCAGTTTTGACATCTTGTAATGTGGAATTCAATACCTTCTCACTGACCTCACTACTATGTATGTCCATAAATAGGAGTTGCAGGATTCTCAAGTGCAGTGTCTTGTTTCTATTAGCTGAGGCAGCTTTCTCCCCAACAATAGATTAGCTGTTGGACACAAGAGTGTCTAACAGTGAACCCCCAGTTTCCATAAGTTAGCTACCATCTGAAGCTGAGCAACTGCAGTTTCCTCATACTGCTAAATTCACAGCCTGAGAAATCTTGTTTTATTGAGTTTACCTTTTCATTGAGATTAAGGATTAAACTGAGAAGTGAAGCTACAGAAAACTGCACAAGAGTTATTTTCTTAATCTAGACAGAAATAAGGCAGAGGAGACAGTTTAGGACACAAAAAGCCTTTATGTTTGAGAAGTTAACCATTTCAACAGAAGACTCTGAAGTATTTTTGCAACTACTGTTACATTGGACAGTCAAGGATACAAAACTGCTGACAGAAGCAACAGTGGAGAGCACCAAATTAAAAAATGCATGCTTCAGCACAACTGCACAGATTCCTCCTCTCAATGAACACTTGCCTGCTCAGACTATACTTAACTCCTACCCATTTCAACTTTACGCCTCATCCTCCTCTCCTTCCTCTTCAAATTCCCCCTGCTCATCAGCAGTGGCATCCTGGTATTGCTGGTATTCGGAGACCAGGTCGTTCATGTTGCTCTCGGCCTCCGTGAACTCCATTTCATCCATGCCCTCGCCGGTGTACCAGTGCAAGAAAGCCTTGCGCCGGAACATGGCCGTGAACTGCTCCGAGATCCTCTTGAAGAGCTCCTGAATAGCCGTGCTGTTGCCGATGAAGGTGGCGGACATCTTGAGGCCGCGCGGGGGGATGTCGCAGACGGCCGTCTTCACGTTGTTGGGGATCCACTCCACAAAGTAGCTGCTGTTCTTGTTCTGCACGTTGAGCATCTGCTCGTCCACCTCCTTCATGGACATGCGGCCCCGGAAGATGGCGGCCACCGTCAGGTAGCGACCGTGGCGGGGGTCGCAGGCGGCCATCATGTTCTTGGAGTCGAACATCTGCTGCGTCAGCTCGGGCACCGTCAGGGCTCGGTACTGCTGGCTGCCGCGGCTGGTGAGAGGGGCGAAGCCCGGCATGAAGAAGTGCAGCCGGGGGAAAGGCACCATGTTGACCGCCAGCTTGCGCAGGTCGGCGTTCAGCTGGCCGGGGAAGCGAAGGCAGGTGGTCACGCCGCTCATGGTGGCCGACACCAGGTGGTTGAGGTCCCCGTACGTGGGAGTGGTCAGCTTCAGGGTGCGGAAGCAAATGTCATACAGGGCCTCGTTGTCAATGCAGTAGGTCTCGTCCGTGTTCTCCACCAGCTGGTGCACAGAGAGGGTGGCGTTGTAGGGCTCCACCACCGTGTCCGACACCTTGGGGGAGGGCATGACGCTGAAGGTGTTCATGATGCGGTCGGGGTACTCCTCCCGGATCTTGCTGATGAGGAGGGTGCCCATCCCGGAGCCCGTGCCGCCGCCCAACGAGTGGGTCAACTGGAAGCCCTGGAGGCAGTCGCAGCTCTCCGACTCCTTCCTCACCACGTCCAGGACAGAGTCCACCAGCTCAGCGCCTTCCGTGTAGTGCCCCTTGGCCCAGTTGTTGCCAGCCCCGCTCTGACCTGGAGGGCGGACCAGAAGCGAGGTGCCGCGTTAGCGCCCTTGGGAGGAACAGAGACAACGCCTCTTCTCCCGCCCCGCGGGCTTCCCCCTCACTTCCACCCCCATGGGGCTATCGGGATTCAGGACCCCCGGGGTCCCTCGCCTGCTCGCTCCGAGCCTTTTCCGTGCAGGGAGCTCCCACTCTGGGACTCCTCCATCCCACGCTCACTCACCAAAGACAAAGTTGTCGGGCCGGAAGATCTGTCCAAAGGGGCCGGAGCGCACGGAGTCCATCGTGCCGGGCTCCAGGTCCACCAGGATGGCACGGGGGACGTACTTGTTACCTGTGGGAGGAACCAGCGCCAGCGTCACAGGAGCCCTGCCACGCTCCCTGCCACCTCCCCACAATTTGCTGCCCAGGACAAGGAGGGGGTGAGGGAGTCTGCAGGGAGGTAGCTGGGGATGGGAATACAAAACCGCCATTCAAGCTGTGCCGGGACATCACCCATCGCGGGGAGGGCTGGGGCACAACTCCCACGGCAGGATGCCGTGGGGACACCCGTGCCCGCCCGCCCCCCCCCCCCCCCCCCCCCCCCGCGGCACCGGGCCGGGAAGCTCGTTACGGAGGGGCGTTACCGGTGGCTTCATTGTAGTAGACGTTGATCCTCTCCAGCTGCAGGTCGCTGTCCCCGTGGTAGCTGCCCGTGGGGTCGATGCCATGCTCGTCGCTGATGACCTCCCAGAACTGCGGGGACCGGGGGAGGGACGGACAGACGGACGGACGGGGGGGGGGGTCAGCGCCGCCCCGCCCCGCCCCGCCCGCGCCCCCTGGCCAAAGCCCCGCGACGTGGCGCGCGGGGATTCGCCGCGCGTGGGGGCGGCCCCCGCCAGACGGGGCCGCTACCGCGCCCCTCACCGCCCCCCCCACCCCCCCCGCCACCGACGGGAGGGGTGTGGCACCGGCTCGGCGCCCCCTTCCCCCGCCCGCCCGCGACCCCTGCAGCTGGCGGGGGGGGGGACGGACGGCAGGGCTGCCCCCCCACTCCCCCCACCCGCCGAGGGCGCGCCGCAGAAGCCCCCCGCGTTCCCCCACGGGGCGACAGCCGGGAGCCGCCCCGCGCAGAGCCTCCGCCGGCGGCGGGGCGAGCCCGTCGGTGCTCCGCAGCGGGAAGGAGGATCCTGCCGGCACCGTTCTCCCCGGGACACGCGGAGCCCGGCGGAGCGGGCACCGCCCCGGGGCAGACGACCAGGGGCGCCGGCCCGTACCTTGGCGCCGATCTGGTTGCCGCACTGCCCGGCCTGGATGTGCACGATCTCACGCATGGTGCCGGTGTCTGATGCTGCCCCGCCGCTGCTGCTGCTGCTGCTGCTCCCGCCGCCTTCTCCGCCCGCTCCCGCACTCGCCGCTGCAGCGGCCGCGCCCCGCGCCGCCCCTTAAATCGGGCGCCGCGCCCCGCCCCGCCGGTGACGTCATGCGGGACCGTCGCGGAGCCAATGCGCGCGCGGGGGCGGGGCGTGGCTGCGGCATTGTCTCCCGCAGCGGGAGGCGGGGCGGGGCCCTGGGGGCGGGGCCCTGGGAGGGGCGTGGCTCCCTGGGAGCGGCCGCGGCGCACCGGTGCCGCCACCGCCCGCCGCCGCCGCCGCCGCCGCCCCGGTTCGCCGCTGACAGCGGGGACAAAGGCGCGGAGCCCGGCGGTGGGGCGGCCGTCCTGGGCCGGCCACGTGTGTGAAGCGGCCCCGCTGCCGGCGGCCGCCGTCCCTCCGCCCTCCCGCGGCCGCCGCAGCCTTTTGTTCCCCGAGACGTTCAGCTTTCCCTGCCGCAGCAGCGGGCGTTGCCGCGGGGGGCGGGGGAGGGGGAGCCCGGCGGCTGCCCCCACCCCCCCGCCGGTGCCTCCGTTCACACGGCGCCGGCGGGAGACTCCCCTCCCCGCGGGGGCACCTCGCCCCCACCGGCATCACCAAGCGCCGGTGATTGCCGCTCCCCTGCCTGCACAAGCCCGCCCCGGCGGTCAGGACCCCGCGCCCTGACCCGGTTCGTCTACCCCCGGCAGGACGCGGGTGGGTTTCCCCCCCCCAGCACGGGCTCTGCCGTGTAACCTCTCGTCTGCCCACCCTGCCCTATACCCAGCCGCCCCCCCCGAGCGAACCCTGCCCGCCGCTCCCCCGGTGCCGAGCTCGGCTTTTCTTTCTCCGCCTAAAAAGGTCGGATTTAGTTCCCGTAGCTGAGCCAGGAGCCGCTCTCCAGCCAAGCGACCGGCTCCCCGCTACCCCGCCGCCCCCCGTCCGGCTGCGGCCACCGGCGACCCTCAGCCAGACAATAGACAACGGCGGTGCTGCCGCACAGGGCCCGGGGGCTTTAGGGAGGTGGAGGGGGGGTATTTTCCCTTCGTTCTGCAGCAATCGGGTCTTGCACACTCGCAGCACTTTGTCGCTTCGTTGCGGATTTACACATGCTGAGGGATGAAGAAAGGAAAGGAGTTGGAAAGGGCGGGGGGGGGGAGCAAGGGAGGGCTGAACATGTGCGCCCCGGAGATGCTTTCCCGCAGGGGAGGAGGAGGAGGAGGCCGGGGGGAGGAAGAGCACGGAAGGGCGGCACGCTCCGCGCCCGCTGCCCTTCGGCGCGGTCAGCGGGGCGTGTCGGTTCCGGATCAGTACCGCCCGTTTCAGACCAGTTTGGTTCAGTGGGGGCGGCGGTGGGAGGGGGCGGCTGCCCCGAGGGGCTGCCCGGAGCCCCGGCGAGCGCAGGCGGGCTCCCCGCAGCCAGCGCCGGGCGGTACCCCGCCAAACCCGGGTTTGGTGACCCGCTAGATGAAGGCGACAGCCGTTCTAGAGGTGCGGATCAAAGTTCGTCGCCGTTTCCAACCCGTATTTCTTCAATACACTCTTTCCTTTGTTCTGTCCATGTGCCGATCCCCCTAATCTTTCTTATCCCGTTTATGCGGATCGATAACCCTGCCTATGGATCACTCTAGGTCCGATTTTACGTTATTCCAAGGCGATCTGCGGAACAACCCGGTTTCCTCTGATTGATATGCCAAAGCATCCACACCTTTCTTTTGTTCCCCTTACGGGGAAAAGCATCCCAGCTCCAAAAGGGGATGGTAGAAAATACACTCTCAGGTTTGTCTCTTCAACAGTGATTTTGAGAAAAATAAATCTGATCACTTGCACTCCCTGTGTAAGCTGTTTTTACTGGTCTAAGCCAGGAGCAATTTAATTATTTGGTTGACTACACTTTGCAAACAATGTGTAGCTTTAATTCCAAGCGAACATTTTTTGTGGCATGTTAACTGCATAATCAACATCCACATCTATAATTACTTGTTTAAAAATAACTTGCGGATTAGCAACTCCAGTGGACCACTGACCGCTTCAGGTAATGATTCAAAGTGATGCCAGTCTTTCCCATGGCTGCGGTGGGTGTGCTCCTGAAAACACTGTCGCAGCAAAACTCGGTTACAGCAGAGCTGGTGCAAAATACAGGTACCGTGACTGCTCGCTACTATTATTTCCGAGTATTCTGCATACCGTGCACTGCATATTAGTAATTTACTAGAAGAATTATTGACATTTCAGCGCGAAAGGGAGTAGCTGATTTCACACATCCTCCATACCTATGTTAAGCTCATTCCTAACAGGTTGAGGCTTCAAAGGAAGCCATTTTAAAATCCAATTCAAGGAAAACAGATTATTAACACCGGAGGAAAGAAACCCAGCCCAACTGCTTTATCTTAAAATAAATTAATTCACAATTTTGAAGGGGGTGGGTGGTCAAGTATATCTTCTGTAGAGAACTTGTTGAGACTGGAAAAAAAAAACAACTTGAAATGTTTATTTCGACAATAAATAGCTGCATTACTGAGGGATGAGGGAGGAAATCCAGGTCTAGCTTTTCTGCAGCCCCTAGACAAGCCCCTTTCGAGGCGAACAGCAGCCATTCAGATCACTTCAGGAGACTTCAGACAAGGTCCAGCTTAATCCGAAGGTAAGCATTTGAAACGGAGAGTTTCCCAAAGGTTCAGCGTAGCTTATTGCGAATTACTTGCAGGGAAACGAACTGTTCAGCTGTTAGCAGCCGGTGCCCCTCTCTCCCCTCTCTGTATTTGCCTCACATCGATGTGTCTGTCAGCGCAGCCCCTGCCCAGCCCCGGGGCCGGCCCTGGCTGGATTCCTCCATCCCCAGTCTCCCCGGCAACCCCCCCCCCCCCCCAGTCCCCCCGGCAGAAACGAGCTGCACAAAAAAGAAAGGAACAAAAAAAAAAAGCCTGCAACGTTTTCACTCGCCCGGCTGATTTCCCAGGGTGTAAAAGCAGCGCGGCCAGAGGAGCACAGAAATGCCGGCCCCCAAGGTTGTTACGCTGGGTGTAAGAGAGGAGGAATAACATGACCTCAGTCAAGAGTTTGGTTAAGGAAGCTCAGAGGAACTACCCGGTTTTACCCAAGGTATCCTCTCCCCACTTGCCCTCATGGTTCCCATCCTCCCAGCTACAAGGTTGGGTATGATCATCGTCAGAGCCTCCCGCTTAAGCTACTGAAGTGGTCACTGATGAAAGTCCTAACGCCCTTGCAGGATGCAGAAGGCTGCAAAAGCCAGCTAACAAAAGCCCAAGGGAAGGACTCAGTCATTTTACTTTATAATAGGAAATGCGTGCATGCGTGTGATGTACTGCAGCACAGTTTGTGGGTCATTAGAAGGCTTTTCCTAAAGAGAAACTTGCTCTTTCTTTCAGAAAACATGCACCCATCCCGCGGCTCAGCATCTCATTTCATGGGTCATGTCCTTGTCTGAGGCTCCTCTCAGAAGGATGTGAATGATTTAAAGACCTTGAAGTTATGTCCAAACCCCCAGGAGTGGCACCTAAGCTTTACGTGTCTTGAGGGGTGGGATACTGCAGTATATAAAAATGAGAAAGAAGTTTGGACTCTCACAAGTCGAGGTCCTACTCCACAGACCAGGCTAGGCAGTAGATGACCTGCACCCAGGGTGGCTCATTAGGTCATTTAGGGCAAACCAACATTTTACCCCTCAGAGTGCATCATTGTAACTTGGAGGAGAGCCAGGGAGGGGCAGGCTGGGTACATTTGGGAGGAATTCGGGGTGGTGCCCACAGAGAAGGAACGTTTTGTGTCTATGCAAATAAAACTTTTGTTGGGGATCTCCATTTCTGTGTGTCTCTGTGGTTTTGCACACGGGTTGCTTGCAGGTTATGCCAGTGGCTGGACCCACCTCTGCCAGCTGGTGGGAAAGGACAAGCAGCAGGACAAGGGTGGTAGCAGCCGCGGCTGTGTGCTGTGACCCTCGGTAGCCTTGCCCCCAACAAAAGCCCTGGCTCTAACATGGCCTGGCTGCACAGCCTCAGCCCAGGCTCTCGAGAAAATTGCTAAGCTATGGGAAAGCCAGCAGCGCAGCACCACGCCCGATAAGAGAAGGTATAAATGCAGGCAGAGACAGGATTCTAGGAATATGATCATCAGTAGCTCAAGGGCAGGGGAGAACCAACACCGGCACGGGAAGCTGTGACATCCTAAAGGAAGAAAACAGGGAGGCGGCAGAAAACTGCAGCACATCAACACTGAGGACGTGTTCGTGGGAGCAGCAAAGGCCAACCCTCCTCCCTCTGCCCACACCTGCCCGGCCAGCACGGCAGCGGCTGTCTGCCCGTCGGTGTAACGCTGAAACCCAGAGCTCATCAAAGCCAAGCTGTCTTCAGGCCACAGTACCCAGGATTGATGGCAGCGTGTGCCCAATGAGACATGCCCAGAGTGGCCCAGGACTGGGCAGCGAGAGTGGCCACACCATCAGTGGTGGCCCCATACTAGCCCAGCTGCTAGCTGGGCTCTGGTCACCCAACAAGCCCCGGTGGCTGAGGCCCAGGCTGTGGCCGTGCTGTATCTGCAGCCCCCATGCCCACCCGGGCAGCACCCCAGCGGAGCAGGGGCACCCTCCGGTGCTGCCACTGCTGCCCCACGACCCCCCCGGTGCTGCCCATCTTGGGGTGTCCCCGGCCTCAGCAGGGGTGAAGCTGGGGGCTGCTGGTGCAGCCATCTGGGGCTGCTATGCATCCTCCCCACAAGCGGTTTCAACCAAATCACGGGATTATTTTTTTCTTTTTACTGCTGCTACAAGCCACTGTTTCTATCAAATAGTTAAAAATATGTGGATGTTTCAGTTTTCCTGAGAGCACTTGCCTGCTCACCTGTTACTCGTTATTAGACAAGCTAAGGATTGCTCTCATGAAACAAAAGCTGGAGCAAGGCTGTCGGCCAGAACCCCGCTCGGCCCTCTCGGAAAGGAAACCCCCAGCCTCAGATTAAGGGCTCTCACTGCCGCACCTTGTCAGCAAAAAATTACGGCAGTAAGAAGTCCCAGAGGAGGCTCTGAGGGTCACACCGGCACCCCGCGACACCTTTCATGTGCATAGCACCATGGGTCGTGAACTCGGTGTCTGTCCGTTCCCCCCCCCAAAGCACATGCTGGGTCTGTCACAGCATTATTTCTTGTTTCATCTCATTCATACTAAGGCTTATGGGCACACCCTTATATAAGCAAATAATAATAATTCAAGCATCTAATAATGTCTCCAACCGTATTTAATAGATGAGAATATAAACCACAGAAGTGCAAAAGAGAGATGAAAAATGGTTCCCCTAATTGGGAAATTATTGAACGACGAGAAGTAAAGAGCAGGTAGGAGGCGAAGGGCAGTTTTCCCGCGATCGGGTGAGAGTGCTGATGAGAAATTGATCCGCTTTCTAATAAATCTGCTTGCCTGGCCACCAAACATGGCAAGATGCTGTACGGATGCTGGGGTCCCTGAACCAATGACAGGAAGGCATTTTGATTCCTGTGTGCTCTGCTCGCCAGGCATAAATATTAATAAGGCTCCAGCCTCAGTGCTGGTGCTGATGCAGCTGTTTCTACATTCATGTGGAACAAATTCAGTAAATGCAAAAGAGCAAGGCATGAAAGAAAATACTCACTTGCTCGTCTGAGTTATTCTTGAAATCTGGTCTTGGTCCTTTCTTTCCTAAGCAGGATTTTGTGTGTGTGTGTGTGTGTGCGTGTTCAGGCTGAACTGAGATCGGGCAAATTTGCATCGTTTGAGGATCTGGTTGCAAATGGCAGTGTCAGAGGGTAAAACCACTGTTGGACCATCATCTGCGGCCGTCAGGTCAGAATCCGGAACCGCTCTATACAGAAGCCACGCGCCTAGCAAACACTCCTTTTTTTTTGCTTTGATCCTTCTTGGTTAAACATTATTTCTTTCCACCCCAAGGACTCATCCTTGAAACCCCGATAGCAACGCGCTGCCCTGCATCGTTACCAAGTGGAGTTTCTATTGAATCCATTGCCTTGCTCGGCCAGCTAGGATTTGGTATGTTAAGGAAGCAGGAGTCTTTGTAACCGGATTGAACAAAGCATTTTTTTCAAGGTCTTCTGCCACCACCCTGCTCTCTCCTCCCTGCAGTAATATTGCGGCTGGCAGCGCTGCTCGCTGCAAGGAAGAGCGTGCTTGTCAACTCGTTAACACTTTCTTTTTTTCCTTTGCAAAAGGCATGGTTGTGCAAATGAATTGTAAAGATCTTATCAGGCGGCTGCTTTGGCTGCTCTCAGGTGCCTCTGATACGCATCTTTCAGAAGAGTGGAAAGAAAATAAATACAATTTTGAAGGCTGAAAAATAACACGGCCCCAGATCACTCATATGTATATTAAATCTCTGGCTTGCTGGGAAAGAAAATGACTGTTTGGAAAGCATTCTCTCTCCCCGGCATCGGTTGCCCTCCCGCCTTGGGCTGGAGGGAGAAGGTGTGGGTGCCCAGAGCTTGCAGCTGAGAAAAGCGGGGTTTGGGGGAGCTGAGCAGGGCTCGGGTGTGCTGTCAGTACGGCGGCACAACCTCTCTCCTGACGGCAGGATTCACACAAAGGCTTTGATCATCTGGTTTATTAAAGCTGGAAGCATCCTCCCCGAGCTAGAACCGGCGGCAGAGATGAAAACGCTTGTTTCCAGCCCTTCCTTCCCCTTGTAGGTTAAGGAATCCCTGCCGCTGGGGTCGCAGCGATGGGGGAAAGGTGGCAGAACCGGGGTGCGGTGACACAGGGGTGCTGTGCCGGCGCTGGCGTTGTCACTCGGGGTGCGCAGGGTGGGAGGCAGGCGCCTGCAGGTGGGCGGTCGGTCTGTGCTGGCAGAGCCGCACGGGTTTTACAGCCTGAAGCCTCCTCGCCTTCGCACGGGTGGGGGTGCAGGTCCGCGAGCATGCCATCCAGCAGTAACGCGGGAGCCCGAACTGCAGCATTTTGGACAACTGCTAAGCGAAGTTCATCATTACAAGCTTTATCTTCAGCTCACAGGAGCCAGCAGGTGTTTTTTCAATGGATTTCTGTAGAGGCTGGCTCAGACCCTGAATCTATTAAAGAAAGGTATCGCTCCCAAATGCAACGAATTCCTTTGTCCTTCTCTCTCTCCTGTTTTCCCATTTTTGGCGCTCTACAGGATTTAGGGATAATTTTCACCTGATTTGTGTTTGCCTCACGAGAAACACACAACAAATATCCCTTTATGGGACTTCATGCATACGCAAGCCTTTCATCCTGGGGAAGGCCACCATCCATCCCAGGACTCTTAACAACAGCAGCAACAGCACCCGGCACCAGCTTTTTCAAACACCAAGCAGAAAAGGGAGATGGTTTCTCACGCTTTCTGAGAGACAGCAGGCAAAGATATTTTTCAGTTGCTGTTCAAGGGCAGGACACAGACTTTTCAAAGACCCAGCTTAAGCCTGTTGGGACACTACTTGACTTTGAAAATACAGTAGAAGAACTGATAAGGTTTTCCTAGTGTAGTATGTTCTGACAGCATAAATATTCTGTCTGTTCTGTTGTCATGCAAATAGGCAACACACCCATCTTTGGATACTAGTGCTAAGTATTATTTTAAATTTTTTTAACTCTGGAGGTTGGAGGCAGATCACTGAAGTGATGTTTGTGAAAGTTATGTTCTGTGTAATCATCAATAACGTCAGATAGATACACTGATTAGGCGGCAGCAGTAGCTGCTTGACATACTTCTGCTAGGAAACCAAATACATCCCTGATCTAAATCATGCTGTTCAAGAGCTGTACTATGAACTTGGAGAGCCTGGCCTGGACAGCCATATCTTTAATGGATCAGGCAATGCTGGGGTGCTCTCTGGTAATGTACAGGTCCTAAGCTACTGTTTGGGATGTTTACTCTTTCTGCTAAACCACTGTATTCAACAGAGCAGGAAGGAAAAGCCAAGAGAAAAGACTGGCTTGAGCTAAGCCCCCTCTGAGCGAACACTCGAGGGCTGCTAAGGGACAATGCCAGGCCTGTTAGCTTCGCTCCTTGTCCAGGGAGGAGGAAGCAAAATAATCAAAGCTGATTTTGTCCTGCTAGTTTTGCTTGCAAATGAAAAAATTAAAAGGCCATGGCATTACTTTAAAAAGTAATGAAATAGAGTGGCTGTTTGGACAACCAAACTGAGAGGCAGGCGCTTGCTGGCATGCTTGAGAAAGGGAGAAGCGGTGTGCAGGCATGACCAGTCAGACCTGCAGACTAAGGGACTCTGTAACAGACAATATATTAAGTCCAAGTCCCGGTCTAAGGAGGAAAAGAAGATTCATGGAAATTCTGGCATCAGCAAAGGGAAAGTACCCAGCTGGATGGGGAAGAGACCAGAAGTGCAGCAAGTCCCATAACCATGACAATAGCAAACCATCTTTCAAAAAAAGGAATTTCATTCCCCTCCCAGAGCAACCTGAATCTTGGTCAAACCTTTGTTTACGTGGCTGCCAGCACTGCACGTTGAATCAGTGATTTCCATGGCTAAGAACATAACTCTTTGGAACCTGAGCAGACAAGTCAGCCCTCAAGTCAGTAGCAGACTGGCATGCCCTCTGGTTCAAGCACACGACATACCCTGAGTGTGTTACGTACCCCAGCCTTGCGGCCCGCTAGGTGACCCAAGGATGGAAAAATAGCAGGATCCGTCAGGTGTGTGTATATCATGTGGGATCTAGGCACTGAATTGAGCAATAGAACAGAAAACATTTTTTCAATACTATCATCTCATTTTTTTTCTTCCCTTCTCAGCCTTTCAGAAGCTCAGTTCCATTAGGCTTTCACGCCTGTTTCCTTCCCTGTCAGGTCACAGGTATGTAATAGCCCACTGTACCTGCAGATCTCCCTGCTGGCTTTTCTGCACCAGAGTCAGTGTTCGTAAGCTGCTTCGGGATTCTCCACCGCGAAGCGGTCTATCCGCATATAAAATATGATTACCGGTCGACTGCGTAAACCTCTTCTTGTCCCTGAGGGGAGCGATGAGTCACTCCACGTTAGTGCCTCCTGTCCAGCAGCTATGAACCCACATGTCTCAAATGCTCTGATAGATCTAAGACAAGTTCCTCAAATGACTCATGTAACAATAAAAGAAAAATAGCTCATTTGATAACAGCAGAAATTTAGTCTGGGCTCACAAAGGTCCTTACAAGCTGTGTGTTACACAGAGTTTCATTCAGCTGCAGGGACACAGGCAAGGCTTATTGTACTCTTCCAGTCTGCAGAGGAGTGAAATAAAGCAGAGTAGAAGGGATTTGCACAAAGTCACCGTGCCAGTTGGGCACAAAACCTAACAGCCCCGATTTCTAGTCCAACACACTGTGCAGTGGATCACGACAAGCTGCCCATCAGAGAATCACCATGCCATGTGCATCCCCAGCCTCATCCCACTGGGGCAGGGAAACCCCACAAAAAAGAAGAGGGTTTTCCTCAAGGGAAAAAGATGGTACCTTAAGTCTTTTGGAAATCAGGAACTGGATTTCCTCAGAGCAATGCCTGCCTTGGTATCAAGAGATCTATTGAGGATACTGGCACTGAGGAGTTACTAGAGCAGTTCTGCTAACACTGTCATGGCAGCTATTGGAGATGTGGAATTGCTTACACATCTACATTTTGCATTTGCTTATGGATGCTTTTTCAGACATGGGCTGGGTTTTTTTTGGGGGGTGGTGGTGCTGGCCTTGATATGGCTTTGGATCATGAGATTCATAGCATGAATTTGGTGCAGTCCCCTTGTAGATTTCTTAAACTGTGATTTTCATACAAGTTCACCAGTCTGATTCCCCCATTTTCTGCAACTCTTTCAAAAGTTCCATGCTGCATTCTCTTCCTGTCTGTTTTCTGGGACCATGTCAGGCTGATCAACACTTGACAAAGTGTTTTGAGCTGCCCTCAGGTTAAGAGGGCGCTGGCCATGGTTAGAGGTTTCAGGAGCAGTTTCCTATCACAGCTAAACAAACATTCCCATCCCAGGAATAGTTTTTGACCAGTTTGGTTCCCCAAACTGACCCATCATCATATCAGATAAGCACTAGAAAGCAGGACTGGGGCAGCCCCACCTAAAATTGGTTTAGATGGCCACAGAATTGCAGTCATGGTGACTGTACAGTGTAAGCAGAGACACTTCTCCCGTCCTTGCTTGCCCATGCTTGCCTGATGCTGCCCTCCATGGTGCCAGCACAAGTATTGGAGCAGTGGCACAACAAGCTAGATCAGAGGACTGATCCAGCTGAGAAAAACGATCCAACAATGACAAAAAAAAGGAAGTATTTTTTCAGCTCCTCGGGTGCCCTGATGGCATAGAGAGAGAAAACGACCCCTTCAGCCACCAGGGCCACTGAGGGAAGTTTACATACGATGAGTCTCCAAGTCTCAACACAAAGCGGGCCCCCAAAAGTCTGGGACTGCAGCACAGCTACTGTTGCAGCAGCCTGGTATCACAAAGCCTCACCGCAGCGGCTGGGAGGCTTCATTTGGCTTTTTTAAGCAGTCATTTACTCCTCTGCAAAAGGACAACAAATCAAGAAAACTGGCATGTCCTGAGGCATCAACAGAGGGTTCACTGACACACACTAATGGTCAACTGCTTTCTCACGGGTCAGATTCACACTCTATTCATGCAGGAGCAAAAGCGCAGAATGCATTTTGGAATTGGAAAACATTTGCTTCTCTCTGTGACATCCCAGTTCATAATTACGTGCTTTACATCTTAACTCCTCTTAACTCCTCAGTTACCAGGAAGCAGATTTACTCCTGGCTTAAAACTGTACTGGAGGGGAGAGAATGGGTGGTAAAAATCAGGGTTTAGGATCTAGTAAATCTTGTGGGCAACCTAACTTCTGGAGAACAAGGAGCATAGAAGTACATACCTTTAAGCCGTATCTCTTGGGGCTTGGATCTCACCTGAGCAGCAATATATATATATATATATATATATATATATATATGCACCCTATACACATGCAGTGCTTTTGCTACAGTATCTTTGCTTTATCATTAGTTTGCTATCCGGTGTCTCACTGCGGTTTATGCTCATTCTAGCCTTGTACCTGACAAATAAGACAGACTAATGGGCGCTGTTTTCACGGCCACAGAAAAAAGATGAGCTCGTGAAAGGAAACGCAAGAGGGTCCATATGCTGCTGGAGCACTTTCCCCTCCCATTTTGCAGGGGCTCTGATGGCCTTGCAGTGTTGTAATTAGGAAATTCATTTCACACTTGATGGTCTGGTTCTGCACAGCTCTGCTCACTCTTCACACCTGCATCGCAAATAAAAATGCTTACCCAGCATTTTTCTTGCTAGGTGCATGTTTTTCCTCTTCTGAGCTTAAACAAGGATTTAGCATGATCTGCAGACGGCAGCTACATTTCACAGAGAAGAGTTAAATACATAGAACTGCTTATGTGCAAGGAACTCTCTGACTTACCTTCAGAGGTCTGCAGGGCTTAGGATCCCAAGGAAAGTTACAAGCACTTTGGAGAAGACTCCAGATGAGAAAATGAACAGGTCAGAGCATGATGAAATAGGGGCAGTTCCCCTAGCGAGGAGGAAACCTGTAGACAGCCTTGGAAGCAATAAAAGAAACTTGTACTTGGTGTGGTTAAGACCAGGGAAGAAAATGGGAGACTCTTGCCTCGATCCAGCAGATCACCTAAGCATACGCTCAGCATGCAAGGAGGCCCAAACTCCTACTTGGTGGGAAAAGACACGCTGGGCTGGAACTTTGTTAGAGCAGATCCTTCAATGGGACTCCACTGCAGAAGCCAACTCTGTCCCTGCATAGCAGAGAAACTGGCTCTGAACACTTGAAGAAGGATTTGCCTACATGAATAAATCTGTCTGCAAAGCTGTGTAAACTCTCTTGGAGTCAATGGAAATCAGTCAGGGGAGCATGGTTCTCACTCAAAAGAGAGATCTAAAGCAACTCAGATGAACTGTGCCCTAAAATTGCCTGCTTCTCTCCCCTGATCAAGCCAGCCTGGGGCAAACCACCTCTATCACCTGCAGGTGTCTAATCACAGGAATCTCACCACCACCTGGGTGGCTCCCGGCAGATGTTTTATCAGGTGCCTAGATTTTCATTCCTGCAATGTTCCTGGCCTGCAATAGTTTTTGCTGGTTTAGCAGCTGGCAGCCTTAGCCCCTGAACACCGAGCAAACCCACAGCCACAAGGAGCAGAGCCGAACGTGGTGCAGAGGGAAGCGTTTGGTGCACGCAGCCAGCACTCACCCCCTTCCAAGGTGGCTTTTGTCACCTATTTGCCTGCCTGAGCTCTGCAGTTGCCACAGGCTAAGTGTCAGTTTGCAATAGGCTGTTGGGACAGGGAAAGGCTGATTTTCAAGCCCCAGCCTCTGCACATACACACCTTGCGGGAGGCCAACCCACGCGGAGGCAAAGCGTTGGGACCGGCTACGGAGCGGGGGGGACGGGGGAGAGCTGGGGACCAGCACAAGCCTGATGCTGCAGCAGCGAGGCGGCAGACAGGCATAGCCGGAGTCTGCCACCATACATCCCATAATGCTTTGAGCGAGCAGCAAGTGACAAATGTAGGGCAGAGGAGGTGGCCTGTGTTCCCCCCCCTCTCCCCGAGCTGATCCTGTGCCATGGGATGTCGGGGTATGGCAGCTGAGCCGAGCTTAGCTGCCTCCCGGGATTTAGCGTCGATGCGGCAGCACGGGCATAAATTAGCAGGGCTGAGGATTTTGTCTTTTGGCAGATGCCGGAAGAACCGGAGCGGCTTAGGGAAGAAAAGTGATGAATAGTTCCTTTTTCCCCACCCCGTTTCTTCAGTGTGAAAATGAAATTTAAGAATTTGGAAATGAAAATTTTGATTTCTAGAAGTATGCATGAAATTGGAGGCAGACAAAATACTGATTAAAAAGCCAATCTGTATCATTAACTCGCTCGTTCTTTAGGCAGAGATGAGCACCCTGCCCGTGGCGTGAAGACAAACGTTTCCAGTTGTAAAGGGGCCACGGCCATCAGTGTGCCGCTTATATTCTTATCAGTGACAGACGGCACAGTTAAGGAAAATCCTTTCCAGTAATGACCAGCTTAGCTGTGCTCTGGTGAAAGTGTGGTGGGCACAAAATTCGTACCCAAAGTAGGGCCTTTAGTTATTTACCGTTCCATATTCTCCGGAGCCCTGCAAACCCCGACTCTTGCTTTGCAGAACCCCCGTAAGGCTGAGAACCCCCAGAGCTGAATGAAGCCGATGCCGCCGTGACCTTCCCCTTCCCCGGGGGTTTCCCGAGGCTGCACAGCATCACGCCAACCCTTTAGTCCGAAACCCCGGGGCTCCTCCCGGGTGACCCACCGGGCGCCGCCCGAACCCCCGGTTTACCGGCCGTGCGGTTCACTCGCCATCCGCAGCGGTTCACTTGCCATCCGCAGCGGTTCACTTGCCATCTAGCGGGCTTTCTCCATCCCTGCGGCTGCCTCCGCCCTAATCCCGGTCCCCTGCGGAGGGGGCAGCGGGTGTCCGCGGGGAAGGGGGGACACACACACACCGTGCACCGCCCGGGGTGCGTGCCGGTGCACGGAGGGGGTGGGCGGCGGGGGCTGCGTGTGTGCCCCGGGGAGAGGGGGTGCATTCACCGGCGGAGGTGGGGGGGGGCGAGGGGGAGCCGTGCGTGTGCTCCCGCAGGGGTACGCACGGAGGAAGGCTGCACCCACCCCGGCAGCGGCGGCTGCGCAGGGCCGGCGCCGCCGGGGGCGGCCGGAGCCGAGCGGGGCGGGGCGGGGCGGAGGGCCGCCTCCCCGGGCGGCGGGGGCGGTCCGCCGGTTCGGGGCCTTGCTCGCCGAGGCCTGGGCCGCGCCGGGAGAAAGAGCTGATGGAGGCGGCGGGCGGCGGGGGAGCGGCGGCGGGCGGCATCGCGCTGCACGACTTCAGCGGGCGGCTGGGCGAGCAGCGGGTGCACTTCCACGCCATGCGGCTGCGGGACTCGCTCTTCCTCTGGGTGGGCGCCGCGCCCGCCCTCGCCAGCCTGGCCGTCGCCATGTGCAGCCCCCGTGTGAGTGTCCCGTCCGTCCCGAGCCCCCGCCGCTGCCGGGGCCCTGGCGGCGGGACGGGCGGGCGGTGGGGGGCCCGCCGCCGCCGCCGCCGCCGCCGCCTCTGCCCCGGTTCTCCCGGTGACTAAGCGCCGCGCTGTGCTGTGCTCCGCTTGCAGGACAGCGTCCCGGTGGCCGCCTCGCTCCTGGGGGATCCCTCGGACACCGCCTCCGCCTGCCTGGCCCGGCGCTTGGGTAGGTGCGGGGCGCGGCGGCGGCTGCGCGCTCCCGCCGGGGCTCGGGGAGGCGGATCCGGGCCGGGGGGGCGGCCGGAGGCGGGCGGGAGGTTGTCTTCCGTGGGCGCCGTGAGGACACGCGGGTCCGGCCCGGGCCTTCCAGTGACCTCCTCTCTCTAAAGCTGCCGTAATTCCGTGCTGCGGGGTGGCCGTCATGCGAGGCGTGTGCGTTTTGCCCGAAGATGAAGCCAACCGTCACGACACACGGCACCTTTTAGCCCCCCCAAGTTCTGAGATGTTCTGGCCTGGAAAGTCCTGGATCATCTCACAGATGCCAGTGTTTGATCCGAGCGTCCCTGCAGTGTGACGGGCACCTCTCGGGCTGTCTCCGTTCTCAGCACGCGTAAGAGTGTCCTGCTATACCTAGCGCAGTGCCGACGTAGCCGGATTTCTGAATCCGAATGCTAACTTTCAAACTCCTGAATGTCTAAAAAAATACTTGGCCTAACGCATCCTAGCACCCTCGCATCTCTGACAGCTGCGTCACGCTGGTTACCTGTCATCACCTCCCAGTAACTGATGCAGCTCCAACGGGTGAACCGCTGAAGTACTTGTTAGCAGGTTTTAAGTGCAAGACGCTGCGCTGCTCAATCTCATCTTACTCTTGTTGTTGCAGTTGGAAAGACCACGTAATTCTTCTTAATGATCTCTGTGCTGATCTTCGTTACGGGCAATATGTCCTGAGTTTGTATTGTCAGGCAGTTTCACAAGTCTACACCTACTTCTTCTCTATGACCACTAATGCGTACGTAAAAAAGGGTTGCTCACAAGACTGATCTTTGAAAAACAGTACTGGCATCCTTTCCTCTTCCTGATAACTTATCTTTTAATAACCACTGTTGTAGTCTCCCCTGGTGGCAGCTATTTCTCTGCATACTGGGTTCAATCATTTCCACTTTAAGTAATAATTCTATGGGCTACTGTATAACACGATTTCTTTATGTCTAATCAGTGCATTATCCTTAAGATGTCAGTTAGTAAAAATGTAGTCAGAGAGGGTTTATTTTGGATAAAGTGTAACAGTTTACTCCACTTTCCCTTGGGTCTCCTCATTACTCATTTCTTCAGCATCTTGCTCTACGTTTCTGTGTAACATTGGAGTCCAGCTAGCAGCTCTAAGTTGTCTCGGTGATTTCCACCCTCTCCTGTCTTTTTTTTAGTAGATGTGCTTGCTATCTTCACTCTTACAAGATTTATTACAGACTTCATAGCTAGAGGTGGTAATAACTTGCCATTTCTTGTATTAGTTCTTTCAGTGTTCTAGGACAGAGGCTGATTGGGTTACCTGATTTCCCCCCCCAGTAAGTGGTCTCAGTTTTGCTGCTTTTTTTTTTTTTTTTTTAAGGTCTGTCTTACTTACATTGCTAATTTCATATACTGTGTGACTGAGAGCTGATACTGTTGCTTGGTACTGGGATATTGGTTACTCTTTATCCTCAGCATAATACATCTTCCTATTTACTTTTTGTTTGTGTGCCGTAAGTGTCTTTCATTATTTCGTCTTAAGCTTTCTGTGCCAGCTGCGGCCCAACTAGGCTTTTGGTCAATGTTCCACTGTATCTGTGCCATCTACCCTCTGGGTTGCAGATTTCCTTGCTAGTCAGCCCCTTTTATATTCTATATAGATACTATTCTTACTCCTGCTATCCTGCTTAAGGTATACTGCATTGAGGAAGGCCTGTAGACCTTTTTCACCTTTGGTTGGAAGCAGAAAGTCAATCATACACTTCTGGCTTTGAATAATTACGTGCTTCCTCTTCACCTGAGCATAACTGACTTTTGAGAAAAGAAATACATCTTCATTCTGAAATCCTACACCTTACTATTTAGGCTTGCTTTTGTCAATCCAGCAACTTAAGTCAGCTTGTGGTCACTTAGTCCAAAATTGTTTATTCTCCTGAAACCAGTGGATCTGCAAGATGATCATTAAGCATCTCTGTATCTTCTTTGTTTCACAAAGTGCTCGGTAAGGAAATGTGTTCTGCCTTGACTAGAAATACCAAGCTTTGCTGTTATTGGTGTTTAGTTTTCCTCTGGGAAATTAAATCCTTGTTACTCCCACAAATGCTGTAATAACAGAGATGCTATTCACAGCCGAGTCTGACTTGTAGCCTTTTTAACCATCCTGCCATGTGGTAATCTTCAGGCAAGCATTATCTCCCCCCCCCCCCCCCCGCTGTCACCAGTTTTTCTATGCTGTTTCTGTTGTGGTCTTTGCAGGCACTAACTTAAGTAGCATATGATGCCATTTGAACATAAGTATTTTTATTTCTTATACTTCCCAGTCCCATTCCATCACCTGCCTTTTGTTCCTGCAACTTCAGGTTCCCTGCCCTGGAGCAGGAGTTTCAGCACTGCCTCAACCTCTTCTTGCGAGTTTTTCCCAGCTGGGCACAGTACCCCTCTACCACCTCTTTTTCAGCACAAACGGTCTACAAACTGGCACCTAACACTCGTTCTCTCTATTCTCCTGCTCCCACCGGGCTCCTCTGCAAGCTTAGATTTGGGCCTTGCCCTGCCCGTGGGGTTGTGGGAGCAGGTCTGCGCTGCTACGCTGCCTCTCGGCATTCAGCGCGTCCCGGACGACAGGCTGCCGAGGGAGCTTTTCCCCGGCTTTGAGGGGCCGGCGGGACAGGGATGAGTAGCCAGGCTGCATGGGAAGCAGTCTTGCTGGAGAGTTTTTAGGTAAGCCCTGCCTTCCGTGGTTTTCTGCTTTACGCCGAAGTTGCAGGTGGTCTTCCACGGAGACGTAAGGTCTTCCCTCTTCTGCCCTTCCCGCAAGAGTCCACGTGTCCAAATGAATCCGCAGGGAAGTGGGGACAGAAAAGGTCCCGCTGCCGCTTAGAGCCGGGGAGCGGAGCTCCTCAGCCCAGGCAGCCTCAAGGGATTCGCAGGGAACTGGAACAGCATCCCAGAGACTCCATCGGATCTTACACAAACATAATTAAGGAGTTGCATTTTGACACTGCAGCTTACGATATAGCTTCGTTAGCTAGGATAATGGTATTAATTAGTTCAGAATTAGTGTTGCATTCATTTAGGGCATGATGATGAAGCGCTAGTGCTTACAAAACATGCTGCTTTATACCACAAAATCTGGTGCCAAGTGCTAATTTTTGCAACCAGAGCAACATGCTGCATTATATCAGCACTTTGTAGTGCCAAGAAAAGGCAAATGAGTCCTTGCATTTCAGAAGCAGCTCTACTTACTGAGCCAGGAAGCTGGTAACCTTTTAGAATGGAAAATAATAAAAAATTGATTTGCATAATGAAAATGCCTCAAAGGAGTTGTTTAACTACGTTCTATATGTATATATAGGTTTCCTGTAGTTAACTTTCCCATTTAGGAAGGACTGAGATATTAGGAGTTCTGGTGTCTTTATTTTCAATTTTTCAAATTCAGATGATAGTTTTGAATATTCAGCAGAACAGTCTAATTTGTCCCTGGGATTGTCAGCTCCCAGCTCATTCCCTGCCAAGAATATCTCATGACCCAAATACCATTTTTTGTCTTCTATTTTACACAATTTAAATTTAGTGCCTATTTTTCATCTATGGTGCTTACATTCTTCACAAAGTTTAGCTTTAGCAATGTATAAAGAGAGTTACAAATTTGCTATATTACTATGGTAAAAATCTAAGTAGGATTCCACTTTATTTATAAAACATTTCTTGGTGTTATCTGTTCTACTCTGATAATTAAGTATTCCTGCCCCAGTGGACATTATTTTTGTTACTGTTAATTAGCTCTGTCATGGAAGACAGCTCTTAATTTTATAGCACCTCTCTCTAGGTATTTGTCATTACAGTAGCCTGGAACTTGTGCTTGGCTTCCTCACGTTCAACCCTGGCTCTCCAGCCTCTCGGAGTGTTCACGGACACCATATAAATAAGACTGGTGCGCACTTTTGGGGGCCTTTTTAGGGGTTCATAATAAAACAGGACTTTGTTAACTGGGGCCTAATCACTTTCTTGTGTGCTTTCCCTCTGTAAGTGTTTTTTACCGCATAGACTTACCAACTCATAAACTAGATTTCAGTGCTAAGAGTACAGTATAGACTATGGTTTCACTTAAACTGTGCTGTATTTAAGTAGCGTCCGGAATCCACTAGAAGCACTGTGAGGCTTTCCAGTGACTAAGGGCTTTTTGTATGAGGTGAAAAACTAGTTGATAGTCACTAGGCTTACACTGCCCATTTCAATGACCTGTATACTTTTGCCCAACGTGCCAATGCTCAGGTACTTGTTCTGCTATTCCTTTATAACTGGGTCCAGCACGGCAGGAGTGGAGAACGTTGTCTTAGAAGTTTGCATGATAAGGCTTTTTAAAAGGCTTGCTTGAACACCATCATCGCTTTTATACAAGAGCAAACTATGGCTGACTACTCTGTTTTGTGTTTTAGCCAGCAAGACCAAAAAACAGATATTTGTCAGCTACAATCTTCAAAACACAGACAGCAATTTCACCTTACTCATAGAAAACAGGATCAAAGAAGAAATGATGGCTTTTCCAGAGAAGTTCTGATTTTGCATCATTGTAAAATAACCTGAAGTTTTTGTTTTAGAAAAACTGATTGCATTTTTCACACTGACGTTAAGTTAGTAATTTGTTTTGTATTGTTTTGATTGAATCTGCAGTTGTTATTAAATATAGATGGACCTAAATAGAGTTGGACCTGGAATTTATTTTTTTCAAATTTGCTAGCCTGTTAAGTAGGGGATAGGCGAGTAGAGTAGAAAATATACTGCAATGTACAAACATCATTGTAAAAGTGCGTGCAGCGTCTGGCCTCCATTCAGTACTGGGATCTGCTGGGAAATCAGTTCCAAATTCTAGGTGTACAATTAATCTACTATAGTATATAGTAACATAGTGTATCAGCTTTTAGTGTTCAAATAAAAAACCCCACATTTTTGTATTGTAAAGCTGTAACACAAAATGAGTGTTACTTTGCTCCTTTGAGCCCCTATTGGTTGTAGTACTAGTGCTAAACACTGGATTTCCTTCTGTCTCTTGGGCACCAAGAACACCAGAAGGGTTTACAAAGGGTTATCTGTACATCCCATCTGTACATCCCTGAGGGCTATCTAGAAGGAAAAAGCACAGCTTGAATTCTGGAGCAATAGATAAATCTATCAGGCTGCTAGAAGAGCATCATGTGCGTAAATTGAGTATACTCGCTGGGTAAACCAGAGCAGTCGCTACCACCACCACCACTGCAAAACATCCTGCTGCTACATCTATGGACTTGCTTTTAGGTAGGATGGATATCCTTTCACAGGCAGATCCATGAGCTGTTCTGTTCAATGAGCAGGGCAGCTAAAAGTTAATTATACCAAAAACCACAAACCAGCCACAGAGCCAATGGCACGGTGACCGTGTCCAGCTGTCGAGGCGTGCTGTGCTGTGGCACACCACCTATTATTCATAGCAACTTGGAAGAACAGAGTGTAACAACCTGATAAGCGAGTCCAGGTTATTTCTTTTTCATTGTAAGTTGAGCCCTGACTCAGATATAAGCTTCTGATACAAACAGAAACTACTAGTGCTACAGCTGTCCTGACAACCTACAGAAAACTGATGAACTTACCGTGCTGCGGTGCCATAATCGGCAATTGAAAACTGTAACAGAGAGGTTGCTGATGTAGAAGGCGCAACCCCTGATGAATCTCTTGTCCGAAGGGGTCTGAACACCCAGTGGCTTTGACGCTGCAGATTTGATATGGGCACAGAGGGCCCTTCCTTACCTGGTGGGAACAGCCGCCGGTCCTTGGCCGCAGTTCAAGATCAGAATAGCAAAAAGCAACTGTTGGAGGGTATTTTCGTTTTAATTTACACCACCCAGGAAACAGAGTCAACTATTCTTCTGTGATTGACTGTAAAGGATAATTAGTTGCAAATCAAGGTGCTGATTTAATTAGCCTGATTTACAATCAGCTCATTCTGTTTGTAGAGGAGGGCAGGACTGTGTGCTGAGGTGTCACTGACCTTAGCTGCTGCTGGGCTGTTTCAGAAGTCACGGTGAGGGAGCCAGACCAAGGAGAGTAAACTGATGGGACAACGTCATTTTATTCTGTACATTTACATACAAAGTTCTTTTCAGTAGGTACAACAGATGTAACATCATGCAGACATTTAGCTTGTAAGACTGTTTTCAGTACTTGATTTAAGCTTGTGCTATGAGGAAGCACCACCAGACTATTCATGATCAAAACATACAGTAACACGATTCTTTAAAACTTCATCAGAAACTGAAATGGGGAGGGAGGTCTCACCCACTAGACATAACACATCGTCCTCCTTTCCCAAAACATTTTACACAATACATTTAAAATGAGGTTTGTCATTTTATTTTTCTTAAAAAAAAAAAAAAAAAAGTTACAGTGGGGGAGATCATCCCCCCACTTAATAGAGTTGTCTTATGTGCCAGCTACAGGCGCAACTTGACTTGACATTCACAGAGTTCAGTTAATGGCACTTCTGCTTCCAATTTGGTGACCTTTAGTGTTTGGCTCCAGGAAGTGGCAACAGTTAAGTAAAATACTTCCATTTAAAAAAAAAAAAAAAAAAAAAAAAAAAAAAAGCCTGCTCAACCAATCCAAAAAGAAAATCACACAACCCCCTTTCTGAGTGGCCACAAAACACTTGCAAACAGGTAAGTCTCATTATCCATTTGCAGTGTGTCTGGCAACAAAAGCAGTACTGAAACCTTAAAAGGGGACAAAACCCCCAAGATCAAGCATAATGTCACTTTCACATTTTTGTTTAAACTTGCAAAGATGGAAGAAAGCCCTTAAATGGTAAACCCAAAGAAAAATCCACTGATGGGCTTAGAGGTTACTGAAGGTTCCCAGAAAAAGGCCAGAATGGACAGGACAGCTTTGACCGCTTCCGCCGTTGTGGTGACCAGAAAGAGCCACCTGAGAAAACCCTTTCCTGGTGATGGCCGTGGAGGAGACGTGGCCGAGGAGCCGATGGTGTGGCAGACCGGGACCCCAGCAGAGAGCCCTGTCCTGCCGCAGGACTAGGCAGAGCAGGGTAAGCATCTCCGCGTTTCCTTTCTGCCCTGCTGCATCACCTGGTACCCGACTCCTCCACACAAGGTATGCTTAGCAAAAGCTTCCCAACTCTGTGAGCGTGTGTAGAAAAAAAATTAATAAGCACAGAAGTGTTCATCTTTTGAGGAAAATGAGCAAAACTGGAGCGGCCAAGGCAGGAAAATAGTTTGTGTTTTATTGTCATGACAGAGGCAGAGGGCCAGACCACCTTGAGAAGCTGGGGCTCCCCGTGTTGCCGAAGATCAGTACTGACTACCTGGTTTCAGGCAAAAAACCCAAAAAGCAGCAAATCAAGTCAATTTCATAAGAGTTTTGAAAACAATTAATTGCTGCATGTTCCTGTCACCTAGTTTGTTTACTACATAAATGTTGATATATTTAAACAACCATTCTCCTCCCTGGGCCCGTCTGTCATCAGAGAACAACCACCAGAATAGGAAACGATAAAGCGCTGTGGACAACAGCAGGGAGCACACCAGGACCACTGACAGTGCTGGAAGCAGCCGGTTTTACAGGACTGTGGATGGTCTACAAGAGCCGTACCGTAGCTTGAGCACACAGGCACAGAGACCACGAGGGAAGGAGCTGCTGGCTCCACGGCACGATGGATGGCAGGGTGCTGCTCTCCGCCTCTGCGCTCGCACCTTCTCCGCTTTCAGGCCCTTTTCCCTTCCCTTAAGACTTGTTTTGCTTCTTCAGTTTTTTGTTGTGAACCCACTTTCCCCCCTGCAATGTGTGTGGGTTGCAACAAGCATCTTGCATCGAAGGCAAAAAGGTATTGCACAAATTTGGCACATGAATACTGCATGAATGGGGAAGGTCTGGGTTTTTTCCTTAGGTGAACGCAGACTGCAGAAGTCTCAGCGCGGAACAAAAAGAGAAGCAGCCGCGCTCAAGCTCGACAATAAAACTTGGTGTAAGAAAGATCGGGCTCTCGCTGTCACAGCAAGTCTAACAAAGGTGAAAAAAAAACATAGTGTAACTTTGGGCAAAACTACCATCAACTGGTCCAGTGTTTCTTACTAGGCTCAAGAAGAACCCAAATGTCCACATCCTCTGTACAAAAATTAGCAGCTTTAGGACAACATTATTACTCTGAACACAACAATCTCTGTCGCTTCTGCAGGTCTACCTGTCCCCTTGCACTCGTCAGCGTCTGAGGCTGCGCTACTTACTGCATCGCTCGCCGGGGAGCACGTATCTCTGATTTATTGAGAACTGTAAGAGGACATCGGCAGCCTAATGGAGGATGGAAATTGTTAGGTACAGTAGTTAATTGACAATATATACAGCAAAGGAGGAAGGGAGAGGGAAGGTAGAGGAGGAAAGTGCAAATGAGCGCTTTCCATGCGTACGAACGCAAGGTGTACATCAAACAAAGTGGCAATCATATGGACACTCAATACAACATCGACATCCTGCTGCTCTGTTTGTTTTAATGTCTGCACTACCAAGCAATCACAAATGGATGGCCTGAGTGAGAAAGGAGAAGAGGGAGGGAGAGCAGGGAGGTTAACTAAAATGCAAGAAAGCTGTTTGTTTACAAAGTCCTTGCATTGAACTAGATCCTCACAATATTCACACAGCGAGAACAAAAAGCCGATGGCCAAAGGAAATATTTGGTTTGGGGGCTGGAGGAGAGAAGTCAAGTGGCCACTATCAAAGTGCCATCTGCACAGTAGGAGACACACTGGATGTTCACTTTGCTTAGTCTAGAGTAGGATCGATCCAATTTAAGTAAACTGTTTTTTTTCCTGAATGAAAATCCTATGAGAGCTGTTGGGGAAGGGGGGAAATCTGGGTGAGTTCACTGTATATTCTTGGGTCAGAACCAGAAACCATCTCTAAAAGCCCCAAGACAGCCAACAGCAGATTGTAAGTCATTATTCACAGGCTATCAATTCATTCCTTTCCAATGGTCACTTAAGCATTTTGTCCACTTAAATTGAAAACCCAAACCCTGGTTCTAAAAACAGGTAGGGCAATGCCAGGACACTCATTTCCCAGGAGCAGGAATCCCAGATGCACTGCCTTTTGGAATAAAAGTACAGATCGTAGCGCATGCTTCTTACTTTTTGTCCCTGCTGGTCTGTGCTCCTCTCCTGGAGCAGTCCATCAGAGATTCTGGGCCTCCCGGTAATTAAAGCCATTCTTGGCAAAACTAATTTTTGCATCATTGGTCAAATCATTCACATCATCAACATTACTATTAAAAACCAGTGGAAACTGTCTAAAATAGATTCATGGACTCTTAAAATGCAGAAGGCTGATTCTCATTGAAAAATCAGCTTGTTTGGGTAGGATTTTCTTCACTGCATTCGGTGAAAAGAAAAAGTACTAATTTAAAAAGTAACTTTTAAGTGCACATGGGCTATAAAAACAAACATAAGCTGCCTAAAATGCAGTCAGAGTTTGAGTCACAACAGGTTTTGCTTTTTTTTTTTCCTTCCTTTTTTTTTTTTTTTTTTTTTGGTGTATACAAACACAGCAGGCAACCTGGGCGCTTGGACTTTCTAGACAGGCAGAAGAATGTTGCACAAGTCTAAGTTTCAGTCAATTCAACTTTGCAGTGGATCCCTCTTTCCTTTAAAGAAACACAAAAACAAACAGAAAACACCCCCCCCCCCCATGGTTTCTTTCTTGGAATGGCTGCACCTCTTATTATAAGATGGCTTCATTTTTGTGATCTATGAAAGGAAAAGTAAATAAAGTGCTTCTTGAGAATAAATCAAAATAAATATACATATTTAATGGCAGGAAAAAAAGTTCTGAAGGGCTACCTCCAGCCAGGTCTTTTCTCAGATGAGTCTTTTCCCCCATAACTTTTTCAAGAGCAATCTGCACAATAGTTGAAGATGCCAAAAGTTGCTTTAGCAGCAGAGTTGAATTCCCCCAAGTCTGTGTCTGCTCCATCACTGGTTTGTAAAATCTGTGCAAAACACCTTTGCCCAAAGTGCTGCTCCTCCTGCACAACAGCGTCAAATAAAATACAAAAGAAAGAGGAGAAGGAAAAAAAAAAAAAAAAAAACCCAAAAACACCCAACCAAAAAAAAGAAGGGAAAAAAAAAAAAATCCACCTGGTTACATTGACTTCATCCCGTTGGCAGTGGTGTTCTCCGAGATCCCGTCGCTCACAGCTGCCGAGTCGTGGAGGCCGGAGTAATCCTTGAGTTCAGAGTTTGTCAGGAGCAGGGGCTGCTCCCCCTTCTTGTGCGGCAGGAGGGGCTGCCGGGTGTAATGTTCCCCGTCCGGGATGTTCTCGGGCAGGTTCTGGTTCTTGCTCTCCGGCAGGAGCAGGATGCAGATGATGCAGATGAGCGTACAGCAGGCGAAGATGACGTGGTGGAGGAAGTAGCCTTTCTGGTTGTGGAGCTCCATGATGGGGGCGGTCAGGCGGCCGAAGCCGGCGCTGGCCAGGACCAGCCCCAGCCCACCGCCCCTGCAAACACAGCAGAGGTCAGAGCCCGGCCCCGCAGCCCGCTCCTGCCCGCGCAGCCCCGTCGGCACTGGGGTGCGGAGCCCGCGGCCTCGATGGCTCCCCCGGGCTCATCCCCTCTCTGGCACGCACCTGGGCATCCGAAATCTCTAAGGCAAACGCGGGTCGCTCACAGCTTTCGTACTGCACTGTTACTCCAGTACGGAGCTGCTTTGCTGCTGTAGATCGTTACTGCCTGTTTGCCTCAGTGTGGGGGAATAACTATACTCGAGTATCTTTTCTGCCCCCACATAAGAAGAAGAGGAGCTTTATCACGTGAGTGTGTAGACAGCCCTCTAAAGTATTCCCACGTCCAAGTATTCCCGTATTCAGTGAGGAAAAACCAGATTTTGCTTAGCATGCCAGCCTTCTCCAGCTCAGACAAGACACACCAAGACGCAGTAGGTGCAGAAGTCAATTCTGGCTGCTTCTGAAGTATCTGGCATCAATCAGCAGTGGAGGCAGGAGATTAGACTTTACAGGCCGCTGCCTCGATCCATTATACCAAACACTGAGCCCATAAAAACATGTTGTGGCTGGAACCTATCAACACATCGTTCTAATAAAATGCATAATCTTCAGAAAAAGAAGGTAACAGAGCTAGTAGTCAGAATAGAGAACAAGAGTTTGGGATTCATTTCCAAGACCTCCTCTTAACTCGCTGTATACGTTGAGGTAGGTCCCTCACTTCACACTTCCTTGCTCTTCGTGTGTATTTTTGTATCACAGAAAAGTTACAAAAAGGTTAGCATTGGTGAAATGCTTAAATTATAAACAGGTACATTTATAAAGTATTCTTTATGGCAGAAATGCTTATTTATTAAAAGCAGTGTGCTTGTGTATTGAGATCATACATGCACACCAAAAAACAGTGAAAACACATTAAAGCTTAAAAAAACCCATGTGAAAATAACTTCATTTTCCTCCAGATTTCCAGCATGGAAATCGCTTATGCAGGCCAAATCCAGTGCTCTCTCCCGATGCTCAGCTATGCAGGCAACCTCCCCTGCAATTCCTCGCCTTGCTCATCAGCGTCTCTCCAGGTCCTGGAGCCGGCAGGCCTGGCACACCGCTGGCCATGGCCACCTGCGGACGCCCACCTCATTTTGGGGCACAGCTCACACCGCCGGGACCTGTCCCCGCTGGGTGACCCCGCGCAGAAGCGGCACCGCAGGCGTTTCTCTGGGGCACACCATTCCCTCCTCCCGCCGCGGCACGACCGAGGTCTCTGCCCAGCAGAACGTCACCCTCAAGTGACTCGTTTTAGCAAAATCTCTGCGAGCGGCAGCTTGTCCTTCATTTTCCAAAGACCCTGCTGCCTGCAGAGGGAGGTCTCCCCTCGAGCTTCATCGCTGGCACCCTGCTCCCCACTCCCCTACCAAGCTCGCCCCGGCAGCACGCTTCCAGTGGCTCCTCCGGGAGATGCCATCTATTCCCAAACCCTCTGCTGATCAGACCAGACGGGCTCAGGTACTTCAGTTCCTGGCCCAATGGCAGAGATGTAATTACTAACAATAACCAGACCTTACAGAAGACAACTGCAGAAGGCTAATGAACGGCTTTACATCAACTACTTGGGAAAAAAAAGTTTCACTGACTGTTGAGCATACTAGAAATCACAGCACTATAAACCTACAAATGCCAAATTCATTCAGCCAACCACTGTGTCAAAGCTAATCTTCACCCAATCCTTTCCAAAATCCACTGCTGCTTACTTGACAGCTGAAGGGCAGCAAACACAGGTTTCAAAAGATGCTCTTGGGACACTGACTGGATCAAAAATTCACGTACGTACCTTCTAATTCTCCAGACTCGGCAGAGCATCTTTCACAGACAAGAGTGATTTCCCCAAATACTGCAAAAGCCCTTATTAAAAACTTGCCAGCTTTCCGATGGCAATTTAGAAACCCAGCTGAATGCAGCCATTGTGCAACTGGCCTCCCTGCAACTTCATTAATACACTCACATGAGTAATCGACACAACCAGCCCCGAATGCATGGCAAATCACTTTCCAAGCTGGCTCCGGAGCAACAAAAGCCTGGCTCATTTACATCAGTGTTTGCTACAGCTAAATTGTATCTCAACCCCTGAGAAGGACCTGAGGTGAGTTTTAAAAGCTGCTGTAGAAGGACATCGAGCAAGCTGAAAGGAAACAGGAAAAGGCAACAACAAAGACGGCTCTGTCATTATGGGTCAAGTGGCTTCAGATTTGGAGGGGAAAAAAAAGTTTTTCCATATGACGTCAGTAATTAGAGCAGGCGTTACTTTATCCAGTGCCATCAAAACCTGGCAGAAGGTGGCTTGAAAATACATTTTGGCATGCATCCTAGAAGATTTTTTTTTTTTAATGTTTGACTATACTGCAAATATGAACATGGGGAAAAAAAAAAGGAAAACTGAAAATACTGCCAGGAATTTTTTGTTGTTCACATGTACATCAGGAAAACCGGTACAGGGCAAGAAAGGCAGCACCCTCATAATTCACGCTGTTTTTGCAGGCACCACAGGGCAGCAGGTGGAAACCGAAAACATTCAGGGTCTTTTGGGGCACCGCTCCTCCTCAGCACGAGGTCTCCTGTGGCAGGGGGCCAGCGTCCGTACTTCAAACACGCTCCGAGGTGCGGAGCGGAGCCGAGGGAGGGAGCGCGAGGGCTGCTGGCACCCGTGGTGAGACCCAGCTTCTCCCCTCGCACCTCCGCCTGGCAGCAGCTGCTGTGGGGGGCTTGCCCACGGCAGGGACCCACGGGTGATCGGAGCCGCTTCCCCGACCCCTGCCCGCCCAGCGGCAGGATGGTTTGCGTGAGGCTTACGGTCCTGACACGGGCAAATTGCAGGGAGACCTTGGTCCAAAATTTTGTCCTCAGGAAGGGCCTTCCTGTTCGTGGAGGAGAATTTCCTTGCGAGCTACCGCAGTGTTTTTTCAGAGAGCGGCAAAACATCCTCGCTGATACTCTTTGCTTGCACCAGGCTAAACCTAAGAAAGGGGACTTGCCCTTCTCAGCATTGCTCAGGGGAGCAGAGAAATGTTAACCCTATCTTCAGATGACCATTTGTCTGTCTTGAGCAAATGGGTCGACACACAGCATGGCTCGGAGTACAAAAGAGCCAGAGAGCTACTCAGGCTGGAGGAGACTTTGGGAGAGCACCTACTCCAGCCTCCTGCACAAAGCAGGGCCAACACTGAATTCAGACCAGGTTTTTAGGGCTTTGTTCAGTCAGCTCAGCCACTTCTTCAAGTCAGTCCCTGAAAACCTCCATGTTTTTTCCCAGCCTTTCCTGTACATAAGTGACCTTGTTGTGCACTCAGTCCTAGGTCAGAGCTTCAGTAACACACCAGGATGCCCTTGGTCTCACGGGGCAAGGCACCACCTTGGAAAAGCCAGGCCTGGTTCAGGTCCCAGTAAACAGCCCTGTACCCCACTGGAAATTTGGCTTGAGACAGCTATTGATGGGTAAAACTCCTAATTTGGTCATCGCTGCTCACTCTTCATTTCTTTGGCCGGGTGGGCACAAAAGCAGGACATAGAGGTAAAAAAACCTGATCTCTCTTCCATTTGGTAGTATCTGAGCATGCAGAGGATGGGGAAAGGATACATCATGCTTTCCTCAGCCTACTCCTATTTCACAGCCGTGCAAACTGCAGTCGTGTTCCCATCAAGATTATTAGGGATGGATTATTGGTGCCACTTAGCGCTTACATTCAGCATTTGGAAGGCACTCGGTACTGAAGCCCCCCTACAAGGAATGGGAGCTCCAGGTGAAGCCCTCCTACCTAGCGCCAGGAGACCGGGGTGCGGTACGAGGGTACGAAGGGCCCCTCTGTGCCATGCGGTAGTGTGGGACCTTTGCGTTTCTGGAGCAGGCGGCACCTCTTGGCAATGAACGTGGTTGTTTTCCTCCTACACCGCTGTAACCGTTCATCTCAACACCATCGCAGTAGGGCTGGACGGGTGCTACGGCTTTGCTGTGATGCCACCGATAACGGCAGTGCTGTTTTCCTCCCTCAGGAATGGGGGCTTACAGGTAAAGGATTTGATCAGGGAAACCCCAGAGACGGCTCCAGTGCTCTCTCTGCCTCCCTTTTCCTTAAGCTTCCTTGAGATTCAACCAAAAGCATATTAAGATGGTCTGAAACGCTAAAGGCTATCCAAGGCAGTATTTTGGAGAACAGGTTATGAGGGAGCAGCCAGATCCCACCAAAACGCAAGACATGAGGCAGCTTAACCACACCTCTGCCCGAGACAGGTTTATGCACCGTCCTGAGCTCCACCTCCTAATTACAGCCCTGAGTGGATCTTATCAAGAGCTTCACGGTGGTAGGACCGCAAAGCGCTGCAGAGTGTCATCATCCCTATTAATAAACGGGGACCCTGAGGCATATCCAGCTATTGTCACTCGCCTGATGTCACCCAGCAGTGTCAGGGGAAGCAGAATTTTGGCTCCCAGCCAGGATTTTGTCCCCTTCCCTGTAGCAACATAAGTGATTTAAGGAAAAAAGCTTGCTAAGTTCACACTGCGCATCTGACCCTACTTGGCAGATTCTTTTCTGGTTGACGTGGCCAATTCCTTATCTATATGTCTTTCAAACAGAGACAAGGAGAAAAGTAAAGAGGTATAAAAACACCAAACTGACTGACACACATGTAAGTAAATAGCTGTTAGTGTTTCGGGCTGTATAATCTCCTCACCACTCACACTGCCTTTCCCTGTGGCAATAATGTTACCTGTAAAATACATTCACAAAGTCAGATAGCCTGGAAGAAAAGGCCATGGATCAAGGAGACTCTGGCTACTCAGCTGACAGTTTTCCTACAATACTTTTGCAAAGTTATTAAAAAGGCATACAATTTGGACAAAAAAAAGAAAAAGAAGAGTATCCTCTTCCCTCCACCCTCTCTCCTTCCCACCCGTACGACCTACATTCCTGGGAAATTCAGTGGAGTCAGGGTGGACTCCTGAATCGCTGTGGCATTGCTGAAAGCATAATCCAGAACCAAAAGCACAACCTTTGTGCTGTGAAAGGTAACAGTGAATACATAAAATTGTACAAAAACCCGACTATACAAAGACATTTTATGGGAAGCTCTCTGGTGAAGATCATTTGCCCGATTTCTACTATTGCCCAGAATGAAAACGCTCCTCTTCAGAAAAACTTTGAGCCTCTAAGACAGATCTGGGTGCAAAGAGAAAGATGACTTTATCTGTAATAACAGCACACCACTCACACTGGTGCTGCTGTAGGCGAGGCAGACTCGCAGAGCACCTATACGCACCAAAAACATTTAACACCGCGTGTCGCAACACCTCCTTTCCACCGAAGCACCCCTATAGCTAGGCTGATTAACCTGCCCTACGGAGGCAGGGATTGCCTGCACCTATGTCCTCCTCTGCACACTTGTGGAATTTCTCTTTTAATATCAAGCCATAGACTCACATGGTCACTGCTTGGCCAAATCCAGCACAGTAAGCAAAGCAGTAACGTGGTTCAACTGCACGATCTGGTTCAGCTAAGTATTTAAGACCGTACCACACTGCAAACAAATGCAATTCATACCATGCCTGGCCTGCTGATAATCACCATGATGGGACACAAGGTGGAGCCATCGGAAACAAAGCCTCTCTGCCTACAGACAGGTATTTTCTTGGGCAGACTGACTGCAGCGACATTAAATTAAAGAGCGGCCCAAAAATTGCTGCAAGGTCTCCAGTTATGGGGGATTTCCCCTCCCATACGATGTGTTAAGTTACACAGCCAGTTATCAATTAAATGAGGATAATTTCAGCCCCATACTTTGAAGAGGGGGGGCTCCAATGTCTCACCTGATTACTGTGGGTGTGATTTCAGCACAGAAGAACACACTGAGGCTTCCAACGGCATGCGAAGAAAACATACCCACGATGGAAAACGCGGTAGAGAATTTGTCTTTGACGCTGTCACTCATACCTGCCAAGACAAGTGTTTTCATAAAAAGCGAGAATGAGGCCAAACTTCCAAGGAAGAAAACAAGAAAACAGGTTGATGTTACTCATTCTCCCTAGACAAGAATTTGAGTCATTTCTGTAATACTAATTTAAAACTGGTATTTATAAAATCCATTCCCCAAGCACCTGAGACACAAACATACGTGAAAAAAAACATCTGTCATGCCAAAAATGGCAGCGATCTCTGAATTATTTATGCCCAGCCACCACAAAAAGGTAAAACCCAAGAAAAAACACATCTTTGGGCAGTCTTTTAGGCACCAGCCACTTCCCTCCCACGTTTGACAGACAAGCGGAGGCAGGCAACATTCATCAAGCTGCCAAATACCTGGTACAGCTCGGTGGCTTACGTACTGGAGAGGCTCACAGGACAAGAGGGGGAAGAAATAAAAGTGCTCCCATCTCCGTGCTAAGCCTCTGCACGTGATCAGTCTGCAAACTCTGTTGTAACCCCCAGCTTGACAGCCTTCACCTGACAACTCTGGGAGAGAAAAGCTGATGCCAAGGACGGTGAAGCACTCCCCTAAGTCACTGTGTCCAGCAAGGCTGTTCACTCAATCATTTCACGGCTGGATGGCAGCAAGGTTTCTGGGAGCGAACAGTGTCTATCAAGCACAGGGAGAAACCCCAGTAAATCCAAACAAAGCTAAAGGAAACTGTCTCCTGGCCACTATGACAACACATCCCTCACTTTATCCCCGCTCGCCACCTTCTGCAGGCAGGGGCGGGATATCTGATCCAGGGTTGTACAACCTCATGTGGTCCGTCCTGGCCAGCGAGGAGGCCACGTTCGCAGACACTGTTGCGCTATAGGAGGGGAACAAATCCCGATGGCAACACTGGGGAAAGGACTGCAGCTTTGCAGCCAGTGCCCCCCACCTTTCTTCAGCCAAGTCCCAAGATCTGCCCGGAGAAAGGGCTGCTCATCAGCGTGCAGTCCCAGGTGGGTGCACTCTCTGGGTTGGATGCAACAAAAAGTAACACCTGCTTTTGTTCTTGTTGAATATATCAGCTCTCAGGAGAGCAAAAGGTATTTGTGAATTCTTAGGTTACAACTTTGGAAATATGCTACAGCCTGCTCAGGGCTAAGCCCTTTCTGCAGTGCTCCCCATGTCTGTGGGAGAGGGCAAATACTGCCAGCAGGTAGGAACATGAGCGCAGCATCTTGCAAACTAAGGGTCTCTGGGGTGCCTGGCACCTTTTGCATAGCGGGTGAGGCTGCAGCAGTGACCCCACAGGGAGTCACAACTGCTCAGCAGAACAGACCTTGGAAAAGCCAGGCAAGGACAGGTCCATTAAATCAAATATAGAAGGGTAAGTTTTGTTCCCCTGCAGCCTGTCACTGTATTGCTGTTACAGTACTTCAGGCTGGGATAAGGTGCCCAGGGAAGTATTTTCTAAGGTGCCTAAGTCCCCTTATCAGAAGGGACTTTGGCATCTCAGATCTTTCTGAAAAAGACTGAACTGGGAATGTTGCTTCTGAGAAGGAGACTTCCTGAGAAAGCCTTGCCCCATATATAAAAACGAACCTTGGGGGACCTCTGCACCCTCTCTTGACATGCAGAGGCGAGTCAGACTATGGTGAAGATGCTACGCCAAGAGATTGCATGTAAACAAACAGGCCTGCCTACGAGCGCGGTCCCAAGGCACTGTGTAGAAGTGGGCTTTCCCCCCCGCACGTCTCTGCGGTGGCAGCTCCGCTCTGGGTGCTTTGGCCCTGGCATTTCGGGTCCACCCGCTCCCAGGGGCGTGCATCCAGCATGATGCAGGCTTGTCTGTAAACCATACCTGAGTCTGGAAGTTGACTGTATTTTCCGATCACTGGATCCAAGACCAGAGAAGTTAGAGTAACATAAAAATAAGAGAGAAAGGGAGAGAAACCAAGAACATACTGTTATGTATTTATTTATCCAAAGGAAAAGAAAAAAAAAAAGGTAAATCCCACATGCCACCCTAGCCCCCCATACACTTCTCCTTTCCCATGCCACGACTGGCACATCTTCCCATGGCCACCAGATAGGGCATGCCATTTCGAGGCCCCTTTCAGCTGGAGGACAGCATGCTAATGAGACAGTGATAACAAACACAGCAGTAAAGCATTTTTAAGAGCCCCAGAATTACCACTGGGATTAACACAAAGGCCTCTTTGTCGTTAACGAAGCGGGAGAAGAGAAACTGCCCTCATGCTGCGGCCCCAAGGGAATGGCCAACAGAGGCTTTAGTTACAGAGCAAAACTCTGGGCATCAGCACCATCACACTGGTGGGAGACCTATTCCTTGCCAAACCCCTGAGCTGGTGGTCCATGAATCACGCTAGCTACCAGGTGCCATGTATCCTAACTGCAAAGGAGCACAGGGCAGTATTGGGCAGCAAGGGGAAGGGCAGTGGCACGACCTGGGCCACCAGGTCTGCTGGTGATCTCCCACCAGGCTCCTGAGACATCCCAGGTGACACCCTGGGGTCCAGAGGAAGGGACCTCAAGGTCTGTCATGGGTTTGCTGCTGATGGAGAATACCCCTTTCCTTCTCTCACCCTCCTTCTCAAATTCTGATTTAATTTGCTAATTACACCCAAATTATGCTAAGCTAAAACATGCAGGAGGCTGTAACAGATTTCATAATCAGCAGGGTCACTGCTTCTCTCCAAACACTGTCTAGCTCTTCTGAGAAAGAAGGGGGGCATGGTCTAGAGCAGGGGGAGACAAGCTGCTCCGAAGTTCAAGGCTGCCTTTCCCTCCTCTTCTCAGAAAGAAAGGGGCGAGGGCAGAGTGGGGAAGGCTGACGGGCACACAGCACTGAGAGAAGTCCAGGTGCCAATGCAGCAGCAAGTGCCTAGAGCCCACGGCTGCTCTTAGTTTTAGCAACTTTGCTCACAAAAGCACCTAAACCCATCATGGAAAAGGTTGTAATGATTCCTACAGGGTGTTCCTCCCCACCTCCCTCACTCCATTTTTGTTGTTGAAAAACCGCAGCCAGATTTTCGTGCCCCTGGAGCAGACTTACACGGCTCTGGCATACTTTCTTTCCACTAAGCAATTGCATGTTTATTACCTCAACAGCCTCAACAAACATCTAATGTCCTTAAAGAAAAATAAATTAGATGAATCTAGTGTAGAGAGACCCTGATGGACACCAACACAAGAGCGTGGAGTTTTGGGAGATGGCACACACACAGCGTGCATCTGCATGTGGTTGGTCACATCCATCAATGGGCTGGGAATGAGATGGGGCCAGGCAGCTTCTCCCACTCTCAGCTGGGACAGCTGGACATGGTAAACGTGTGCTCAAAGGGACTGTAAACATCTGTGCCAAGGTGGGAGCAAACACACGGATTTTGGAGTTTCCTCCATGTCATGAAAGAGGTTCCCTGTTTCCCTCCTACACTCCCACAAACAGCACATTTGCTAAAGCTTTACTTAGTAAATGCTTTCAGGAAACACGGTCTGTAAATATGGACAGCTCTTGCTGGCTCAGGGTTGCCTTCAGCATGCGGGAATGTGAAATCTTTCCATCCTCAATGCAAGAAACTCTTTCTCGTTAAAGCCCTTAATTATTTCTAAACTTGGAAATGAAAAACAGCAACGACCAGTATTCTGGTGTTTTTCTCATAGCCAATTTGTCCAAAGCATGTCTAATCCCTCTTCCCCCTTCCTTTGGGTAAGGTTTCATGGACAGGGGTCTAATGATTGGCAACTGTGAGAGTGGCAAAGCACATCCCACCTTCCCTCTGCTTCAACACCTCTCTGATCCATCACGTTCAACTTCCTCAACCAACAGAAAATTAAGACAAGGCAATAAAATAAAAAAAGGAACGGGAATATTTCTGCAGCAGTTTTAACACCTGAAGCAGCTCAAAAGGGCCAGAGAAAGATCACTGCCTGCAAAGGAGGAGGTGGGACACTCTTGCTTTTGGCAGGAACAACCCATTTGAAAAGCTGTGTCACCTCACGAAATTGTGCGTATACGTTCACATGGACTACACATACATACCATGTTAAAAGCAGGGTCTCTCAGCTGCGTATTTCCATGCTACCTGTATATGACTCACATGTAGCAAGATGCTTGGAGCAGGCAGAGAACATACACCTATTCCTTTAACTTCTGCTTGTTTGGAAGCTATTCAAGAAACAGACTCAAGTGGGAAAGTTTTCCCTTTCCAACCCCTACTCAGGTCTTTCCCCAGAGGGTATTCCACTGAAATAAAATTAAAAGTGCTTTTTGTTTGTTTGTTTGCTTGCTTTTAAGTGACAGCTCTAGTAGCAGCCCCAATGTTCAAACGAGCTTCACCACAGGGACTTATCCAGAACACAATGCCTTTTGTTAATGAACCTAAGACAACAAGTATTTGGGGAATCCTTCAAATGAATTCAGCTTCTTAAACTAAGCAGGTGTACGGCATGTCAAATCTGAGCAAAGCAAAGGAAATGCTAGTATTTTCTGGTCCCTTATTTGCATGGCAAACTCGTGTGTGAGAAAAACTAATCTCCAACTTACAGTTGAGAAGGCCCAGCTGCAGAAGCGATGCCAGAGCTGTAAGGATCATGAAAAGCAGGAGTCCTCCTCTCCTCCCCAGAAACCCGACCACCGGGCACATGGCCAGGCAGGATGCCAGCGCAATCCCAGCCATGGTGTAGTAGTCTGCATAGAAGTTGTGCGTAATCGCCATCTTCGCTTCGTGCCCCATCATGCTTTTCGCAAAACAGTGGTGTATGCCATAACCAGTCAGCCTAGAGGGAACAGGAGAGGGCAAGAGGACATCATTGCTGAGAAGGCAGCTGTGCACTGCAACGTAATTCAACTTGGGAACATGTTAATGGGGAAAGAATTTCTTCTGCTGCAGAAATACAACACCTGCAAAAAGGTGCAAAAAGACTCTACTCGGACTTCTAGGTGATACTGTAAAAATAAGCAGTGATCATAAGAAACAAAAGAAAAACCCCTATACAGCCAGACATTTGCAATCTACTGGCTTCATTTGTTGCTCAAGATCAGGGTGCAAGCAACTTTATAATGACTCCTAGCGTGTGACTGGTTATCCCAGTGCGTTTCAGAACTCCCCTATCTTGAGAAGGTCGTCTCTCTGTTCCCGGTGCATCTGCTGACAGCCACAGAGCCAGTGCTGCTGTGATGAAGCAGCCTGTGTGCTTGAACAGCAAAACACCACGCAATACAGATGTGTCTTCCAGGAAGACCCACCCGCCTGTGGCATTTGGTCGTACTAAAGATTGCATCTCACTTCCCACGCTAGCCTCTTACAACTGAAAACCCCTTAGAAATGAGTACTTGAGGTCACACGTGCTGCAAAGATTATTACAGTGATGAAACAATAAGCCCTAATTCAATCTACATTTTTACACCACCCTTCACAGCAACGCATCTACCCTTCTTTTAAAAGTTTCTTCGTGACGCCAGTGATCAACATCTTGCCACTCTATTTCATTCCTCTTTCTCCTGTCTCCCCCTGCCTCCCAAAAAAAGAAAAGAGAGAAGAGGGAAAAGAAGAAGAGGGAAAAGAAGAAGAAGAGGGAAAAGAAGAAGAAGAGGGAAAAGAAGAAGAAGAGGGAAGGGTGAGCAGGGATCTGGAGGTACAGAAGTCAGATGAGAGGCCCCAGCCATCACCCCTGACAGGGTACAAAACTGCGGCAGAGCTGCTATGGGAGGTTACTGCTCCCAACTGTCCCCATCGCAGCACAAAAACCCCTGCCAGCAAAGGCCTCCTGCCCCTGGCATTTAGATCAGACAAACCTCCTGTCACAAATTAATTGTGCCTGACAGAGCAGCAGGTGTGGGTCCAGGTCTCCAAAAAATGAATGGCAGGTACATTACACTGATACCCCTCTATCCTGAACGTCAGGAATTTGAAGCTCTGTCAGTGTAAACTGGATATCAATGTAAGCATAGAAACAGGTGGGGGAATACACAATCTCTGAGCGCATGACAGCCCAGGGCCTGGGGAACTTCTCTTGCAATCTTGTGAATCAATGCTATAGTTCAAAAATACATCTCCAATACCAAACACCTTCCCCTCTAAAAAAACCCAGCACAAGTACTTGCTCTTATACAAGAATGTAATTTGCTTTGGATATCTAGATTATAACAGATTCCTCCCATAAGTGAAATATTAATCAGCAAAACAATATTTAATAAGAGGGCAGAGTTAAACAGTGTGTATCGTCTCTCTCTTCTGTGCATGCAAACACACTTGCTGAAGTTGTTATTTAGGCCATGACCTATAAACCAAATTAATGTATCATCTGCACTTTGCTTTCCAGCCTGCTTCCCCAGGAATTACTCTATTATCTTAACTTGCTAAGCAGCTCAGAACAGTTGCTTTTAAAACTAAATACATTTATCTCCCTTGATGTCTCATAATTCCCTGCAAAAGGCTCCTTCTCCATGTTCCATGCTACGAAAATTTAGCAGAGCCCCATCTAACAGGAATAACAGAATTAAAATTCAATAGTTTTTTTTCCACCCCCTAAAAAAAACCATGAAGGCTATTTCCTCAAACACACATCTGCTTCATGCGCTTCTTGGACAGCAAACAGCCTCCGTGCGCTATTGGCAGAAGTCACTCTTTGGGCTGCCTAGTTCTGGTTTAGGGAATTTCCAAATGTGCGTAATTAAAAAGGGTGAGGGAGAAGGGGAGAATTCCCCACATAAACATTTTTCACAAATACAGTTAACACTGGCTATTAAATCTACCAGCTCAGCCTAAGAGGAAAATGCTGTTTCAGAACAGAGGAAGTCACCCACTGGTAGGTGGGAGAGAGACACAAAAATTATAAACCCAGAGTTGGTTCTGCAACCGATAACACTGGAGACCACCGCCTGAAGTCCGTGTGCCTCTGGGTGACTGCCCAGATCTGCCCAGCACAGGGGCTGTCCTCTCTGGGTTAGCCTGCTAAGGGGAATGAAGGCTGCAGAGTAGGTCCCTGAAGTGATAAAGAAAAAGCCACAAGAGAGCCACATACTTCTAAACAGAGCAGAGGATGGGGGATTTCCAGTGTTCTCCCCACCTCCCATCTGAAAAAAATAATGAAAGGAATTCAAATGAGCATTTTTATAAGATTGAAAAATTTGAAAATCCACTGCCGCTGCCCTTCCAGAAATTGGGTTTGGTTAGAGGCTAAATTTGCAGCCCATCTATTTCCTTTGTACAAGGTGCTCAGTTTTGGGCAGAAGGTCTCGGAGCCTGTAGCCTGCAAAACCCTCAGGCAGATGCCTGGTTTCGTCCATGTAGGCATGTCCAAGCTGAAGCCTTAGGACGCAGGCATCACATTGCTCTGTGTGAGACTGCACATTCTCCCTGCGTGCCCCATACGCGATTTGGGAGAGCTGAAGCACTTTGTAATCTGCTTTTGAAGACCTATCAAGGACAGCTGTTATACAAGGGAGCAGGCTTGTATTTACTGGCAAGCAACATCTTTCTCTGCAATACAGATATATCAGATGTAAACAACTTGAACTTGCACTCCTGTGGCATCAATGATTTCAAAAATCCCACCCAGGCTGCCAGCAGCAGATGTCTGCATGCATGAGCACGTACCAGCATGTATCCATGCAAGACCACTGGTGACAGCAATGCACTTGCAGCACGACACCTGAGAAAACACATGGTGCTGCTCCCTGAAACGGCCAATGAGTTCCTCCACATTTGCCATAAAAATAACTCCCTGCAACAGCTGGTGTTTTTCCAGGATCATTTATCAGAGACACTAGTGAAGGGTCCCACACTAAGAAACAGAGGAGCTCCCCCATCATTTCCCATTACTGCTTCCAGTTCACTACCACACAACTATTCAAACAGAAGATCGGACTTACGAGTTCACACACAATACTACGATGTTTTTCCACAGGTTCCTGGTTCCCACCACTTTAACAATGCAGACTTTCTTCGGTCTCCTGGCAATCTCCTTTTCCAGCTCTGAAACAAACCAAACGAAAATTATTCTTTCACTGGGGAGAATGAGGAGGATAAGCTTTGCTTGTGAACTACAGATATTCTGAGGGATATTCTGGAGAGCAGGACACTATTGATTTCACTAACAGCAGCTATAAAAACGCTAAACTACCTGCCTGAAGTCCACCTCAGGTTTCTCCTTTTCTTCCAGCCTTCCCTTAACCTTCTTGGGGCTGAAGAACTGCCCAAGAACTTCACACCCCAAACCTTCTCCCAGTTTAAAACGTGTATGTAGAATGGGGGCAGTATGGAGCTTGATCCCAGCAAGCGTGATATAAAATTTCCTGAAGAACTTCAGGATTCTGGTAATTTTTAAACCCCCACAGGCAGGACTGTGCTTGTGCAGGATTGCTCTCAAAGACAGTCCCTTAGCTCTGTTACAAGATCTGCTGCATTTCTGCAATGCACACCTGAAAAGCCATGGAAAGGACTGGAGTTCAAACCCATTTTGCGTGGGAATCTTTTGAGGTTTGCTCAAATTCAGGTTTCAGAAAGAAGTGGCTAGGAGACTATGTCAGCTCATCCTCTTCCCCCCTACATTTCAAATATTTAAAAAAAAATATCTGGTGGATGTCCTAAACAGAAGACATTTCCTTAAAGGAAAATCCTTGGGCATCATCAGCTGTGATGTCTTTGTGTTTCAGAGCTAAAGCCTCACCGTGTCTGAAGTGCTGGGCAGCTGCAAGCTAACTTTTCTTTACGGTGCTACAGTAACACACAAGGCTTGCAAACATTGCATCTGATATTCTTGTTCGCACCAGACAAAAATGAAGTAGTCTGCATAGAAGTAGTCTGCTTACCTCCCCAATATCACTAGGTTAGAGCTTGAACACCTACCTAAGCGTACCAACAAAACCACTGTTCCCAAGCTACTGCATCAGTGAGGGAATGAAGTCCGGTAAAAACGGAAGAAGCTGTAGCTATAAAGAAGCATCACAAAAACGATGCACTCCGAGAGTACAGACTAGGACTGCTTTTTAGGGCAAAGACTTGTACTGCTGCTTCCTAGACTGACTGCGTTTAAAAGCGGCAGCGTGGTCCTGTTCTGAACCGTGCACGTGTTCCCTTTGCGCATACGCAATTAGCCCGGGTGTCCTCAGTTGTCCGCACTGGCCTGCCCCGACCTCTGCCTTACTCCACTGAATAGCAATCTCTTTAAGAGATGCAAGACAGGGAAAAACAAAAGCAAGCTGCGGGGGAAAAGAAATGAGATAAATCACCTGAATTTACAAACAAAACAAAAGACACGTTTGTCTGCTCTTATTTGAAAATTGTATCATAAAAATAATAAATCAAAGAAACACTATTTATATGCAAATAGTTGAGCTATTCACTGTTCACAGGTCACTCCTGGTCTTCTGTCTAGACTAACTACAGGGAACGCTTCTGAGAAAAGCAGCAAAGGGTATTTTACATTAATGTTTGTACTTAAGCAGAATATTGCCATACTACTTTCCTTACTACCTGATAACAGCCATTTCTCCCGAATCTACATAGCATGAAGCTCACAAAAGCATAAAAACAGAGGTGGAGCAAAAGAGAAAATGGGTCAACTTAATATTTGTACTACAGGAGCACTCAGCAGGGTCAGCAATGGATCAGGGCTATATTAAAAAAATAAGCAATGAAAAAAGATGGTACCTAATCTCAAAGAGCAAGGTCAAAATGATTTTTGTAGCAAGATTCTGGAAAGGAGTAAGTGGGAATAAAATAATTCAGAACAACCGAAGCAGTTAGATAAAACATAGTTATGAAGCCTATAATTGAGCCCAAGCCAAACCTTCTACAATGAAAAAGTCAAAGCAAGCCCTAGAAGCAGCACAAGGTTTTGAAAAGCTGTCCGTGACTGTTTACTATTTCAGCTGAAGGGCAACAATGAAAATCACCACCCAAACAACACACATAGCACATATTTCATGTGGACATAAGGGTTCACACTCAAACTGTCTAAGAATGACCAGATCTGGCCTGTCAAAGTAAAACATCTCCTCCTCTGTCAGCAGGAGACAGTCCTTGATACCATTTCTTCAGATTTTCTTAATTTGGGGTTTTTTTGCTTCTCAAAGTAATTTTTACCTTTTTTCTTTGGGAAGAGAAAGTAGATTTTATTTTCAATATGTGCTTTATTGAGCCACAACTTAATAAAATTAAGAGAAGCAACACTTAACTTGGTTACACTTCTCTTCAGAGCCAAACATCATTTTGCCCTCCACTCCTGCTTTGTTCATACATTAGGGGTTGCTACAATCCACATGTTTTTTATTTATTGTCACGCATCCTTCTCATGTGCACCCAGACCCCCTTTAACCTTTCTTATAAATCAGTCTTTCTGAACTAATTCTTGTCAGTGTTTTTCACTGAACTGCTGTTCTACCCTCAAGTAATGGATAGCCGGTGGGTTATGTGAACTGGCAAACACCTCCTCTGCTCAGCTGCAGCGAGGATCACACAGCAGGGAGATTTCACCCCTTCTCCACCCTGCCTCATGCAGCAGTCTCCCTTCAGCAGACCCTTGCTTCTGCTCTAATGGGGGTTATGCTGCATGGATACATAGCATCATTATATGAAAATGTCCCAGAGGAGATTCCAGATGTAGCTGCATTACAAGGATTAAAGAAAAAAAAAGAAAAAAGAAAGAAAAGAAAGAAAAAAAGAAAAAAAAGAAAAAAAAAGAATCTGGCCTCAAATCTTATACCAAAGAATGCAAACAGCTCTGACTTTTTACTGAAAGCCTTCTAGCTCTGCCAGCTGTTTACTCCTCCATCCCTCTATGACATGTTAAAACTCCAAATCTAAGTCACCTGCTTCAGATGAATGACTCTCCCCAAATCTCCAACACCATCTATCTTTCTGACTACTTTCTCCATCCCTTATTCCTATATATACCAGTCAGTCGTTCACCAAAAAAAGCCCCTACTGCAAAAGGAATCATTTACAATAAGCAAAATATCATTCAGATAACAACAAATAAGCTACGTGACTTGCAAAAAAGTCATCAACTACAGAACCGGCTCTCATTTAAGTGGCCTGCTGTCTTTGGAGGCAGCCTGCTTGCACGAAAGGACCTGCTCTGACTGTGATGGGCATCAGGAGAGCGGCAGCTCTTAGGCTGTCTGGACTTCAGAGGTCAACATTAAGATCTTAAAAGAGAAGTCAAGCCAATGCCTATTAAAAGCCCATGGAAGCAAACTATTGCTCTCTCAGTTACTGGAATAACACCAGGAAAACTCCCCCTACCCCCAACCTATTCTTTGATTTTGCACTGAAGTCACCAGTTCAGAAGGAATTTGCATGGAACGTTTCAGTTCTGACTGATTTACCAGAAGGGAGAGTGTGGAAAATAAAAAATATTTTTATCTATTTACTCAGAGGCCCATTATGAGTTTTCCCATACTCCTGAGCCCACACACACTCTAGGCGTACTATTCAGGGGCTCAGTAGGAAAACTGTCAACAAGCTAACTCTTTATATCTCAGTGGAAATTAAAACTATTCATTGGGACACTAAAAGTCTCATGGGGAGGGGAACCCTACAAGCTTCCAGCTCTCGATGCTGCTGAATTCTCGTGGGATCCTCTGTGTTTCAGGAGCATGGCTTTCAAAATCAGAAAGTATCTTTAAAGCCTTCAAATGAAGTCACCCATCTCTGCATCACTTGGCAAAGACAAAATAGACAAAGCTCAAATCAAGCAGCCGAAAAAGGATGTCCAAAATGACAAGTGTCCTGTGGTGACGGACTTCTGCTAGATTTTTCTGGCTGCTAAACGATACTGTCAGTAGCTCTTTGAACATGAAAAGAGCTATGGAAGCCCAGCACAGATGCTCAATCAATCCGCGGAGCATGACAGCTCTGCAGCAGGAGGTAGACCAGTCTGAAATGCAGAGCTGAAGCAACCTACTCTCAGCCATACTGAGTTACTGGTACACAGGGTTATTTATACCTTCTAGGTTTTCCGTCTCCATGATCTCCCTTTGTGCTTATTTATTTATTTATTTATTTTTATAGTGGAGGACTAGCAGCCTGATACATTGCATTTTTGAAAAGCCTATATAGTGAAGGAATATTGAAGGCTATCAAGTCACATACAGAAATTATGAGGTGGGTAAGGAGCTGACTGATGGGCAGACAGCAATAAGGGATAGAAAAATAGAAATCATAAGTGGATGGCAGGAGGTTAGTGGTGGGGTGACTCATTGTCAAAAAAAAAAAAAAAGAAATCTTGTTTAATAACCTCGCTAGGAAGCTTGGCACAAACCTTAGGAATGTGCCAGTGAAGTCTGCTGGTGACAAAGTGAAGCACTGCCAGCAGTACAGCACAGAAATGGGACATTAGAGGGAACTGGGTGAGCTTAGGACCCTGTGTGGCAAAAGCAAGTAAAAATGCAAAATACAAGGTAAAATGCTCCGGGACTAATGGGAAATGTTTCTGCTGGAAGGTAAGCTTTTAGCAAATATTGTGATGGACTTGGTTATATACTACTTGAACACAAGAGACTATAAGGCACCAGTTTATTGTGTCCATGAGGTATTTGCAATTCAGACAATGGAATACTGGTGCTTTTTTACAATTTTGGTCACCAATATTTGAGAAACTAAAGCTTTAGCAAGCCTATTTATAAAAGGATAGGAGATAGAGGAGAACTTCAGCTCAGCAAGGGAATAGGGCTGCTGTTTGCTCACATAGCATGGGAAAAGACAAAAAGAGATTTAAGATAAAGACAGTCACAGACAGGAGCAAATGGGAAGGGAAGAAAGACAAAGAACCTGGACAGCTATAGTGTATTTGAATTGAATGCTAAAACATAACCCAGTACAAGAGCAATTTGGAGTCTGGAATGGCCTTCCAACAAAAGCACGGGACATAAATACTAACAGCATTTAAAATGAAGCTCATTTCATAAGAGCAACTGTATAACTCGATGACTGTAATAGCAAAGGACTGATTGCAATAATTTGTTTCAATCCTGTATTTCTAATTACATTAAAAAAAAGATAGGAAAAGCTAGATGTAAGGTTGCCATTGCAATCTTCAATTGCTCACATGCATTATGATACAGCACTTAATTAGATGATCACACATTAGTTTTTCCCCCAGAATGCTCACTACAGTCAGCAAATGGGCAGCCATTAGCGATGTCTCTACCTTTCCCATTCAACATATGCCCCTCAGCCTTATTATCCAAACCTCCCAGTGAGTACAAAATCACAGGTTTCCTCAGAGACATTCCTACAGTGCTGTCAGAATATTCATGTACTTCATAAATACCAACGAAATCATCTCCACCACCTTCTTGTAAGAGTAAGGACAAAGATTATTCCTGTTTTGCAGGCAGGGAGATAAAATACAAAGGAATTGTGTTCAGAATGAGAAAAATCACGCAGCCTTGTAGGTGCCAATATAAATGCTCCCAGCTTTCTGCAAATCAAGCCCCAGAATTACATGCTAGAGACAGACACTGAAGAAATTGTGATTAGTGACAGCACTGAAAGAGTCTGGTTCCAGGGCAATTTCCATCATTGTACAAGAACATCCCTGGCAGACACAGGGAACGAGTACAGCTCTTCAGAAGGCATTCAGCTTCATTTCCCCAAGACTGTCCTCTTTCCTTCTGCAACCCTCTGCCTCATTCACTACACACCTTCCAAATTCTGCAACAAATGAGGAACAGACAACAGCTTCATTCCCACAGCATCGTCCATCCTATGCACTGATTCGTCCATCCTATGCCCTGTGGAAAAAATAGGTCGTAATCATGTTATTAAAGGCTGTATCATCATGCCTTCATGCCAGGAGGCCAAGCAAGGGTTGCCCAGGCAACCTGACTTCTTGCATTTTCCAGAGCATGACTTGTCAATGTTTACATTCCTCTAACATTACCAACATTAAAAAAAAGAAACCAAACCAAAAAACAACACAAAGAACGCATCAAATGTCACTGTGTGTAGCCCTATCTGGGCCATCAGGAGATTTCAGATACCTACACATGCATTGCTGCTATCTAGCACTGGAGCTATGGAGGAAATCTCAGCAGGCAGGGCAGGTGAGTTGGGCAGTACGGAGGGGTGAAGCACACATTTAGCAGTGGATTTCACAAGAGGAGAGAGCTGAGATTGAATCCTTGGCCTTGACAGCTTGTTCTGGAGGCAGGGGGAAGCAAATGATCGCAGCCCTTTCGGTCTCCATGCTCTAGCTCTCCTCTCCTCTTCCTCTACAGCCATCCCTTCTACCTTTGCCCCGCTAAGCCCCTCCAACTTTTTTATTCTTTTCTCCCACAACTCTTTTCACTCTCTTACTCCCTCTCTTCTCTGTCCACTGGTCCCCTCTTACTGCTCTCCGCCTCCACTTGGTTCCCGAGGTCTCCTCTCCTACCCCTCACATCCACACCCAGACTCACCCATCCTCTCTCCCCGCTCTCGGAGCACATGGGCCGGGGCAGCACCAGGGCTCGCTGCCAGCCCCCCGCACGTGGTTCCTGCCCCGTAAAGCCGGCTCCTCCGGGAGGAAAAGCAGCACTGCGGACAAAGAGCCAGTGTGCCAGCCGGGCACAAAGCAGCTGTGACAGGCTGGAGCGCAGCCAGCGAGGGTCTGCGGAGGACTGAACTAGTGAGAAAGAGTCATTCAAGCTTAAATAGAGGCTGACACCCCCTCCGCCTTTTTTTTTTTTTTAACTTTTCTAGTGTATTTCGCTTTTCCCAGTGGCACCAAAAGGCCTCAGTAGAGCGCTCCCTTTTCCCCCTGTCCCCCCCAAACCCTGCTGCTGTCAGAGGTTACTACAGCCCTCACCAAGGATACAGTCAGGGCATGCACGGGCTCTCCTCTTCCATTCCTGTAGACCTAGCCAGCAGAAGAGGACTTGCAGTGATCAGTTTTATTCTTGTTACTCACTATTTATCATGTACTGCTTGTCCCTAAAGAGTTGCACATACTCCATCGGTTCCTGCTCCTGGACAACAAGGAACCACCAGAAGAAATCCAGCCCCTCCTGAAAGCTGATTTAACATACAAGAGGGCAACAGAAATCACTGGCTGGTTTTGTGTGAGATGGAAATCTCTGTGGCTGACACACAGTCCTTTGTAAGACTTAAAGGATGCCTTCAAGTAGCACCTTGAACTGTTTTAACTAAATTTCCCACATTTACCTGACTGCCCCCTGGGACTTGCACGGGATATTTAAGTTTGGCAACATTAAACAACCAAGAAACAGGATCTAGTAAAGGAACACATCTGGCAGGTTTGTACGTAGCAGCATCACATGGAGATACCTGCATTACGGGACCAGGGAACTTGTTTTCTTTCTCTAGCTAATACACCCGGCTCTTCATCCACCACAAGCTTTAAAACAGTGGCGCAGTTGTAGGTGTAATTGTCTAAGGGTATGAGTAAAGCTTTGTAGGGAGAGTTAATCTTTTCTATTAGGGAAAGAGACTGACTTTCAGACATAAGGCTTTTTCACCCTTCCCTCTGCTATTTACCCAATGAAAAAAAAAAAAGCATGCAAGTACATAGATCCAAGCCTCAGGCTTAGGAAAAAAAAAATACCAAAACAAAACAGGGAACTAGCTTATTTATAAAAGAAAAGTCATGGAAGCATGTTGCTCAGTAGCAAGAAAGGTGAATGATAATTTTTTTTTTTTTTTTATTAAAAGGAAAGCCCCTGAAAACCACAGCTTTCCTAACCGCAATCCACACACATATGCACACACAGTACTTGTCAGCACTGTAGCCCTTCTTCCTCTCCACAACATGTCCTGCACGCTAAAGTCTTTGCATCTATATGAATGCTTGATCTTTGCTGGCCACTTTTGTAATTACAAATATTATTTATCTAAGCTTAGAAAGGAACCTTGGAAAGGAACAGCTATAACCTGTCTGTCCGCAGGAGCACTCTGATTTTCATCTACAGATGAGCAGAAAGGAGGTTTTGTTATTCAGCCTGGTCAAGCAGTTATTTTTCTGTTACAGACCACCTGAAATGTCTCCCACCACAGGGAAAAAGAAGGAGAACCACACAAGGGGGAGTTTCCATGGAAGCATCAAGTCTGACACTCGGGCAACTCCTGGTACGGCTTCCCAAGTGGTGCCTTTCCCAGCACAGCCAAACACACCGGCAGGGCCAGGTGCTGGTGCAGGGGAGATCCGCTCCAGCCAACAGACCCTTCGCCCCACACGAAGAAAAAACATGCATCTTACCAAAATAACGAAAGCCACCTAACGTTCAACACACCTTTAAAAGGTGTAAGGACAGTTGGTGCTTTCAGATTTCCAATTCCCCAAAATGTTCTTTTCTCCTGTTCTTTAAACAGATCTCCATGCTTCCTTAGCTTGCTTTCACTCAGGTCAAAATGACTGCCCTGCAGCTGCACTGAAATATGTATTTGTTTCTTGTTCCACAGGGGAACAGGGAAGACATGGGGAAGTTTTTGGAGAAACTGGCAGTGAAAAAGCTGTACTGAATTAATATTATCAAAATATTTCATTTGCTCATGATTGAAGCTGACTTTTTGGGATAATGTTTTGAAATATTTGTCAATAAAACTCACCAAGCCTGTTTTACAAATGATATTTCAATATGCAGTTGGATAAAAATCATTCCCTTGATACAAAATTAAACATTTCTTTCTAAAACAGGGTAAAGTCTTGAGCCAACTGGTGAAATTTTGAGACTCAAAACAATAGGGATGATTTAACCACGTCTAATTAGCACACCTAGATTTCTTAAGCATTAAAGAAGAAAATATGACCACATAAAACCAAAAATCTCTTTATGAAGGCTAATTATTCCTGCCAAAAATCACAACGTGCATCTATCACTCAAAAATAAAGCCACTTAAAGCTGTCAAGGAGGCAGCTCTCCTTTGGTTTTGCAACCAACAACACACTACGTTACACCCCTGGGGCAGGTTACTGAGAAGATAAGGGCAATGTTAATTTATAACACTCTGGACTCCTATCAACATCCCTTGTCTCACTTTAATTTGTTTGCCATGCATACTCTCTGGCTGGCTGAGCGTTGCCCATCAACTGCCCATGCTGATTTTCTCCAGACATGGGTTGTTAACACAGCTGCCGGACCTTTCAACTGCAGCTGGACCACCGTCCAGACATTTAGTTGTTCTCTTTAGAGACATCTCCCAGAAGAGCACTGGCAAACTGCTCCCACCCTATGGATTGATTCAAAAACAGCAGACAAATTTTGCTTCCTTTTTTCCCACCCAATATGTGGGCCACCTCCCTGTGGAGCAAAGAGGCCTTATAGAAGGTTAGTGGCACTTTCCACTATGGGAGCGTAGCCAAATGGACCAGTAAAAGCTTTCAGCAGGCAATGGGAATGGTGTGATTCTTCAGAAAGGAAAATAAGCCTGTTCATTGCTTGGACAGCAATTAAAAATTGCGTTTTCTTCCATCCCAGAAATACTTCACCCACTTGATTGCTACTTCTCTTTATTATGGAACTCGCATCAGCTGCCAAAATGGGTACACATGAAACTACTGTAACTCCTGCAGTTATCTGTTATATAGGATACACTAATTTGACTGGTACACATGAGTAAAATTACAGTGGGGTTACCAGCTGGAAGGGACTGCAAGTGAGCGGTTTATCATTTAATTGTACTGGGAGTAATTCAATCACAGGAGGCTGTTACGACAATGCAGCGAGGAATAATAAACAGCAACACAATGGCCCCTAACTAGAGCAAAACAGTTTCCAGCCTTTTCAGATGGAAAACAAAGAATAAAACAAATCACAAACAAAACCCCCTCCACGCAGATAGGAAAGCTCAACAATGGAGTCAAAGGGAAATAGGGGATATCTGCATCAGGCTCCACAGCACCCTTTCTGCCAGAGAAGTACCAGCTTTTTACTCACTCCTTGCTACAGCAACTATGGGTATGTGATTATAACACACAAAAGCAGAGAAATGCTTTCTTCTGCTTACTGACCCACTGGAGACACATGGCCTGTGGTTTGATCACATTCTTCATTTGGGATTTCTACTTTTCTCCTGTCCCCACTCAGACCATCAACACTCCCGTGCACCCAGAATGAGAGAGAAGGTCCTTCCTTCCAAAATTTTTAGTTACGCTCATTTCATCCTTTTGATACTGCTCCTCTCTTACTCTCCCTACAGAAATGCAGCGTCCCTACAGAGCTGGGTCAGGAAAGCCTTAACAAGTGGGGCTGCAGAGAGAGTTTAAAGAGAAAAAGCGAGGGAAGAAACAATAAAAAACTCCAGCAATATGCCCAACAAATCCAGCATCAACAAGGAGACAGAAATGACCATGTTCTGTATCACTTAAAGTTTGCAAGGGGTGATATACTGACAACTGCTATATCTAATGTATTTGCAGGCAGAGAATCCACAGCATCAAGATGTGTAATAACACCCTGTTTTCCACATGAAAGGGAGTCCCTCCTTAAACAGGAGTGTACCCCTACCACGAAACTGCTGGAAAAAGTAATCAGTCGCAAATAATAGCCATAAAACCTTTTTGATACTTAGCATTCCTCCATGGACAATATCATTACACATGGCTTAAATAAATCCCTCTAGCACACAGTTGCATCTTTATCATTTTCCTTAAAGGAAACTCAGGTAATTTATTTTTTCTTTCCCCCAAAATACATTTAATTTCACCTGCAAATTCAAGAAGCTGACTAGCTGAGAAAAGCCAAATTTAGAGTTTGTTGGGAAACTCCAATTGTGAGACATTTTGTTGCCTCAGAGATAGGTTTTCTCCAAGATCCATCATTTACTCTGGGGAAGATCTGCAAAAAGGATGTGGGGGGGATGAAGGTCACCAGGTTAATGGCTGCTCATATATCCCTATGCTTTTCAGAACTTTACCAGAAAAATGGCATTTCCATTCCAAAGCCATGTTGTGTGCGACGCAGATCCAGGACAGACACAATTACGTGCAAACAAGCTAATTAACGCCAGACTGCCAACTGCACCAGAAATCACAGCAGTGACCTGGGTATGAATACCACAGACCCAAATCAGACTTTTTCACCCCTCACTGATGAAGACTGCTTCATTCATTAGGCACTGATGTTAACGGTGACATTTTTTCTATTCTGGACGAAGTCTGTTCCAGTGCTGACTGATGCCTTTAGCACTGACTGATGGAAGCTACAGTTACCCCAGAGACATCTGACAGCGAGTACCCGCCAAGCGCAGGAAGCATCACCCCTACCCGTGGGCAGAGCTACTGGGTGAGGTCTTTCTGCAGCCCCTGGGGTCAGAGCACGTAGGGTTTGAAAAAGTGGGAAAAAAAAGAAACATTTCCACTGTTTTCTGACTAGTGGGTAGTCTGATACAGATTGCAAGTGACGGTGCAAAATGGGTGTTTACGGGCACCGTCAGGCCTGTGAGAAGGAAGAGGGGACCCTGAACCAAATCTGACAGGTGCACCAGTGAGATGAAGATCCAGAAACTCTTTGCCTTCGTTGTAATTAGAGCCACACACACACAGTCTCTTCTGCAAAGCACCCTGCGAGACAGGAGTACGGCTATTTCAGTGACAATCCTGATGACAAGAGGGGTCAGCTCTTTCTAAAAGGATCAGTAAACCAAGGAACCAATAATTTAGACTCTCGACCAAAAACTGCACCCTACTGCTGCGGCTTGGAGGACCCCCATCCCCAGAGCAGTGTCACTCAGAGGATGCAGGACAGGAAAGCAAAATGTCTCTTGGAGCAAGGCTTTAAAGAGAAACTGCAACGTGGTTTAGGTCTGGCACTTCAGAATTGGGGGTTCAAGTGCTGCCGCTTCTCCAAACCAACAAAATAAGTGTTGCGTGATGGGCAGGATCCCAGCGAGCAGCCTCCTTAAAACACAGTTTCCAGAGGCACACAGGGCTGAAGGCACACTCTGTAGCCATGGTAAAATTCTTCAAGAGATGTCTCTAAAGACATATGGCACTGCAAGATGAGACTATAATTACTAGGACTGTTCAACAGGCCAAGTAATTTTAAACACAGTGCTGGAGTTTGGAATTGTTTTTCAAGAAAAGCAAAATGAATGAATGAATGAATGAACAGGATGATTTTACAGGCAGTAAATGGATTATTTAATTCTGGGCAGCAATGCCATGTGCAGCCATTAGTGAAACGCAAGCAACTTCATCTGAATGGAGGGATTTGCGGTTGTCTGTCTGTCCTACTCACCAGGCACCACTCCTTTGATGTCACTTTCCGTGTTCACCCTGTTCTTGTGCGTGAACTGAAGGATCAGTTCCTTGGATGCCTCAAACTGCTGCGTAGCCATCAGCCACCGAAGGGACTCTGGGAAAATACTTCAAAGATGGAAAACACGTTAGGGTCGCTTCCAAGTTTCTATCAGAGGAAGAACTGATAGTGTTTAGCTGTTCATTTAACCGTTCATGAGCTACATAACTGTTTTCAAAAAGCAGAAGAATCACTTATGAAACAAATAAGAGGGAAAACAGATTCAGAATGTGTAAATTAATGACATTTTCTTTTACACTGATTCTCACATGATCTAGGAACTATCTTATCACCTAGAAATAGGACATATTAGAGTTTTATAATGTTGGAGGTGTTCTGTGCATTAATACAATCTTGAGAGAACTGGGAGAAGGAGGCAGCACTCTCTGCAATAGACATTTGCTGCCAAGCAGGCAATGAATGAGGTATGCAATTAACACATGATAATTCAGACCAAAGAAGGAAAATAGCCGACAGAAGTGATTTGGATTCTCTTGTAAAGATGGAGAGAGGAAAGAGAAGAATTACTTTTTACGATTCTAATGGAGCAGATTTTTTTAAACATGTCAAAAATCTTCTCCCACATATGCAGACTTTAAGCCATTCTTTTATACAGGTCAGTATTGTGTATGCTCCAGGCAACATTCAGTTATTGCTCTAAAAGCTTCCCCTAGCAAAACCAATATTGTGTTAGGTTAGTTGCCTTAAAAATATACACATGCACACAGAGTTACAAAATAAAAAAGTTTATTTTCCATCTGGTTGTTTCCTTCAAGTGCTGATATTCACCTGAGTCACTAGCTTAAGTGATCATTCTTCCTTTTTTTCAGATGAGTTTATTTTGATACAGAACTAAAAAAAAAATTTTAAAACAAACAAACAAAACCTCCCATACTTCTATAGATATGAAAACTTTCAGATCTGACTCCAAGCATATTCTTCTTTCTTGTTTAAGCCTCATTTTCAACTAATCTTCCAAAAGACATTTCTAAAAACAAATTTAATAACTACTTTTAACTTCAAATATATAATAAACCTCAAATTTCCTTCACAAAGCACTGATCTTTGCTGTGGATGCTGCCTCAGTTCTTATACTTCTAAGCAGTGGACCAGGCAATTGCACCATTATGGTACTATCTTTTAAGGCTGATGCAATTTGGAAGACAGCTTAGAGAAACCTCCATCCTAGATAGAGAAAGTGTTATTTTTTTGAAGAAGAAGAAAAAAAGAGAGAAGTCAGGCAGACTGCAATCCAAATGATATCAGGTAATAAAAATATATAACAGCCGTGATGACAGCCATTCAGCTTGACAGCTTATTTACTACCACTGGTGCTGCATGGATGCTTTGGCATATCCTCCTGCAGAAAGTCCTGTACTGCAAGTGCGTGTTTTGAAAAATCAAGAATTTTTTGAATGCAAAATCTCCCCATGCTTGGCTCCAGAGAAGGGACAGCCTCAGCCACTAGTCTAAAAGCTGCACTTTTTGAACGGTCTGCTTCCAGGTCCCAAATGACAAGTCCTATGGGGAGCACCTGTTCCTAGGGAAGGAAGAAAGCCACAGGGACGGGCATCGCAGGGACCAACGCTGTCTCTGCCTTCCAGCTCCTACAGGTTCCTCAAACTGGAAGTGCTGAAGCCTCACATCTTTCAGCTGCTCCATTACTCAGTGCGAGCAGTGGGAGGTTCATTTAGGGATCTTTAAAAACTCCTGGGCTGCTTTGAGCCCAGGTTATCAGGCACGGCAAGGCGAAGTGCTGGCCGCCCCGTCTCTGTGCAAGTGCCTGAGCTCACCTGTGGAGTATGGACCCTGCTGCCAAGGGTCATTTGTACGCACCTACTGTTGCACCTCCTGCTGCCAAGCCAAGCACCATCACAAACTCAAAAGCCAAAAAACCAACAACAACAAAAAAGCCAACCCCCTGGTCCCTGGGGACTTCTGCACAGAAATTTGGTCACAACCTTGTGCTTTATCACCTGGCACTGAACACTAATTGAACTTAGCTTTCTGCCAAGTGTGGACAATCACCCAGATCACTGTGCCGAGCTGACTGTGGACACCTGGTCAATAATCTTCTACCTCCTCCATCAGTGAGGAAAGGACCAGCCTTTTGCAGTCGAAGAAAAGAACAGGGGGTGGGTGGATAGAGGGAAATGTTCGTCTCCTGTTACACAGCTGCTACTTGGGAGAGGAGAGGGGAAAGAGTGGGAGGGACACTGGTAAGAAAGATCCTAAGCCTGAGAAATCCTAAGAGCAGAGAAGAATCCTTGACAGACAGAAAAAGGCCAGGCAGGTACCACACATAGCTGGAAGGAGAACCGTGATCCTGTCCAGATGCAGAGCACACCCATGCCCATGGAAATTGTATAGTGTGTCAATCTGGGGTCTGCCCCAGGGCAACAAGGCCAGTTATTACAACTTTGCGTCTTGGTGAGGGTAAATCCTATCTAACAGCACCAGAAAAGAACTGGCCACCCCTTCCTAGTTCTTCAGTTTTGGTTAGAGTGAAGCAGGAGTTTATTTCATATTATTGATGCCTTTGCTGACGTTCATGGCATGGTTCTCTCAGGAGCTTCCTGTGTCCAAGGGAGAGGAAATAATGCCTCTGTGTAACTGGAGCTCCCCTTCCCTCATGGCTCTAGCACACGCAAACTTTGAAAGGAGCCTAACTTCTGTTAACTTATTTTTATACGCTTGTCACCAACCCCTGTGCTCACGTCTGGCTTATATGGGTGCCCCTCTGCCCTCCCCGAACGACCTGAGAGCTCAGCAAAGGCATCTGCTTGATTTGCAAGTGTCCCAGCCCACCAGCCCATCCCTCCTAGACAAATCTGCTGCTTCCCCCTTTCTCCCCATCCATGCCCAGCTTCCCGATCTGCTCAGCCACCCACCTCCTAGGGATGGTATAGCCTGCCACAGGCACATGGCTGGGAGCAGAGCAAATCTATAGGTGGGAGAGGGCTACGCCCCAGCCCGGAGGGGTAAACAGCTCTCACAGCACGAGATGGAAGTAAAGAGAGGAAGGAGGAAGGAGGAGGCAGCACAGGGGCTATCACAGCATCTGTTATTGAACTCGCTGCTTTGGGTACATGACGGGGAATTAACGAGCAGTGCAGTTTTCCAGTTCTTTTATTACAAATCAGTTAGTTTTCTTCCTTCATCTGTAGCATATGCTGAGGGTCCACACTCTGTTCCCCAACATAATGCCGGGGGAAGAGGGGAGAAAAGGAAAGAGGTAATAAAACGGTAGCACTTTCCAGAGAATATGCAACAGATGGAAGAGAAAAGCCTAAGAGAAAAGTGCATACTGTACCGACAGTATAATTAAACAGGCGTCCTAACCAGAGTCCATTTCTGCAAATGCAAAAACCCTGGGCAATGCAAATCCTGTTACTTTGGCTATTACCACTATTTATCAAGCTGTCATATCACACATTATATAAGGGGGATCTATTTGTGTGGTCTGCCTGTCCCATCCAGCCAAAAAGCCACAAAGCGCTTGCAGATTAGGAAATAAATGTTAGCATTTCCTATTGCTTTCAATATCACCCAGGGACGACCTCTCAACAGGAATGTACGAGACCCTGACTCAGCCACCTGGAAGACGTGCTATCTCCAGAAGACAGCAGAGGGGTTACTGCTGTCCATGTCGTCTGCTGTGTTCGTTAGGAGTCTTCACACTATTATACTGTCCTTCTGGACACAAATATCTATAAACATTATATTTGATAGTGGCTTCTATCCAGTGGTGGATGTAAGGCATTTCAGCTGGTGGGCATCTCAACAGGAGGTGTTGGAGTAGACCTGCATGTGTTTGCATGTGTATAATGTACGGCAGGTTTGGGAGAATAGTATCGCACATTAAGAACACTCTTGGTTAGTCATCATCAAGATTAACACTGACAAGATAAGACTATTTAGATGTTATAAGTTGGAAAACAGGGGAAAAAAAAAAGCCATTATCTTGAAAGGACTTGTAACTTTCTATTGTGTGCTTCATTTTGCCCTCAGCCCAAGCCATGGCATGTCTACCTTGGGTATAAGTAAAGAAAGCCCCACTGAGGGCTACCACCATGAACACAGCAGAACTCTGTAAGGCCTTCATGCATTAATAGAAAAATAGATAAGTGTTAAAAATTCTTACATACTGTAACAAGTTTTCACATGTTGCAACTTGTCAGGCATTATAACTAGCAGCTCGGCCCCCCACGGTACATAAACAACTTGGTCCTGCACAGTGCAGTGGCCTTTTTTCCTCATTTTTCTCAGTGTACAGCAACGGAATATTTTAGTCTTGTTAGTGTTATCTTTAAAACGAATGATCTAGCGTGTTCTTACTGTTATGGTTTTGTACAACACTGCTCTCATAAGCCTCCGTTGTGTTATGCCGCCACTGCGTGTCACTATTAAGACAGAACAACAAAGAAAGACTTTTTGGGAGGTTTATAAAGTCCTGGTGGGGATGGACCTGGCACCATCCCCAAGGTGAGAGCCGCCCTACTTCTCTCAGGATAGCCGTACCAACGCCACGGTGCAGCAGGCAGAGAGGAGTGGGAGCAGCCAGGAGGGAAGGATTCCTTGTGGGAACGATCCCGACCCACTGCCCGGCGCAGACCAGCCACCCAGGCTTCAACACAGCATGCGCTAATTTGGGCAAAATCGAGCAGGCAGTCTAGTTCAGGGCTGGCTACCTCATGCACACAAGAAGTCCAAGTGCGCTTGTTCAAGAGCTGACACGTGTTATTTTTAACCTAGCTTGGCTAACCCAGGCCAGAGAAACCAACAGTGACAGCTCAGAACCACAATACAGGTTTTAAAGGAAAATTTAGCTGTGCAGCCACAATCTGACAACAGCGAGGCTGAGACGCATCCTCTCAATAATTGTTTTCATCTTTAAAGGGGAAGTGACAGCCAGAATAATAGCGAAGTACGTGAAAGAGGACCATCTCCTGAGTTCCCGCCATGTCGCAGCATGTAACCTATGTGAATGCTAGAGCAAATTATAAAGTTATTATTTCTTATTTCAAAGTCACATATTTGCAAAATGTGAATGGAAGAATAAAGGGAAAGGCTCATATATCTTGTGAAGCACACACGCTTCCTGACAGTGAAGCACCTCCCAAGTCCAACATCAGGAGCTCATGTTGTCTTTGACCCGACAGGAGGAAGAAATACTTACACCCAGTAAAGCAGCATCAGCAGGAAAGGACAGATGATGACTGCCTGGAGGACCTGCCAGTCCCTGCAGAGGGCAGCCAGCCCCGGCATCAGGAACTGCCCCGCCATTTCGATGAAGCTTGCCACCATGGTGATCATGAACCGGTGCCCCGGAGGACAGAGCTCTATCCCTGCAACACAAAGCGCATGCGAACACGTTAGCCCCCCAGCAGCAAAGGCACCCATGGAGTACCTCTTTAGGAAACTTTCAGGGAGTTAATATCCTTCAAGACCTTTGGCCAAAGTTATGCACAATCACATAAATCTTTTTTCCTCCTGTATTTAGGCTTCAAATACCCTAGCAGCTATAGAGAAGCCCATTAACAGCTGGCTGTGGCGCAAACACTGAAACTTCCATACACTTATTGCATCTCCTGCAGACCTGCTGTATCCTCGTTGTCAGCTTTCCTTTGGTCTCTGCCTAGAGAAGCAGCAATTTTTACCAAATTGTAAGATACTTGTTTTTAAAAGGGAATGTAGGGTAAAAACACAATCCAGAGCTTTTAGGTCGAGCCTTTTCACACTTCTCAGAGACACCGTGTGCCTTTCCAATCAGTTTGCTGGGAGGCAGAAGAGCACAGCTCTCAGCAGGATACAGGCTCCCAGCTCATACGGGATGCCACCTGCCCACAGTTTAATATGCTACGACTCAGCCAGTTTCAAGCTGGATTTTGCTGAGTGGGTTGTTTCTGGGTTTGCTTTTTGTTTTCGCAATAGCTAATCTTGATCAACTTTCAAATGAGCCAGCTTTCCATCTGTCTTATCCTATCCTCCATCCTTCCTTTTGCTGTGGGGCAATTTACTACCATCACTGTCATCGTTGGTCATCTCAGCTGCCTTGTGACAAGTGAGTTCAGTAGATGTAAAGCTTCCTTAAACCCTGAATTCTGGCTACCTTTATTCAGTCCTCAGAAATGAAGATGAATTTATCAGAATCACAGCTTTAAAAAAAAAAAAAAAACAACATAGAAAAATCCCAGAAAAAATAGCAGAAAAATTGGACTGCCTTGTGGAAATATATTCGGACAATTTCTTCACCACTTAAGATTGCAATAGAAGCTCCTATTTCGTATTTCCCATTTGCCCACATTCACTTCTATAGATTAATAATTAAGCACAATAAACCTGCCACAAATGTTGTGTAGTACTTATAGGCATGGTGATACAGAAACATAGGCTCGTAAACATTCATGATATGTTGCTGTCAGTATTGTGGCTTTTCCTTGGGATGTTTCCTATGATTGTTTTAAATTAGAATTTAACGGCTGTTAAAATTGTAATTGAAAAGCTGTAAGATAATAGGAAGAGATGACAGCTGCTCCTTCATTCACTCTCTCATCTGTAGCTTGTTCAGCATTTATCTCTGTAACACAGATTTAAACTAGCTGACCAGGAACTAGCTTGTAGATCAAATGTAGGATTAAACACCACACTTTTTTTTCCCCCTTTCTTTTCATCCAATGACAAAAACTATCAATGGATTTTTGCCAATACAGAAGGAAAATGTATCTGTTGCGAGGCAGTCCAGATTTTCATTAGCTTAACCACAAACACAGCAGCTTTGGAAAAGAAAGGGGGGAAAAAAAACCTCAAAGACTCTCACTTGCTATAAAAGGCTTTTACATTTTAATTAGGAAAACAAGATTAAAACACAGAGCTCCTTATGACACTAATATGGTTTCATTCTTACTAATGAAGTATCCCAAGCCTAGGTGATTTTTTTACTCTATGCAAAGAGGTCACTTCCGTTTTATTTCTCTAATCTTCAAATATAAAGCAGTTCTGCTTGTTTTTCTAAACCTTAAAGTCACAGTTACTCACAATCCAATATTCCTTCATTAAGTACAAGGACGAGTTTTGTTGCTATAGAAACGGGAAGTCTGCATTAGATAGGTAAGGCTTTGGCATTTCGATTGCATTGCTTAGGTTAGTATCAGATTAAAAAAAAAATTAACTAAGAGAACAACTTCTATATGAAATCAGAAAGAGGTGTCCAAATTATAAAATTATATTTTATAAAGTCACTGGTGCATAGCGCACAACTCCATATGCAGCAGTTATTCATTGTATAGAAAGGAAATAACTTCAGAGATTGTTTGGCATTTATTTTCTTTGGATTATCACACGCATACAATTAATTTTTGCCCTTTCCTCTAAAAAAGCTGGAGAAGGCAAAAAAATAATCCCTGCTGTAGCTGGGTGAGCATGACTTTCAAGTGACATCAGCAAGCGCTCTGTATATATGAAATATCACATCTCTGTTGAAACATTCAACATATTAGGACAGCCTACTGACTTTCCAACATCTCTGGCATCAATTTTTATATGACTAAAGAATCAGCACTGCAGTTTTTAGCAAGTATTTAGCAGTCAACCTTTTCCCACCTCTGCCAGCAAAGCCACCCACCGCAGCACGTCTGCCCCAGCACCAGGAAAGGCACCCTGCTGATGCTCACGCTGGTGCCGCGATGCACCCAGGCGTGAGGCCTCTACGGCTGCAACAATTTCCACCCAGTTTGCACGATAAATTACCAACTCACACGAAATCACTACAAGGCAGAGAACAGCTTTATCCACCTGTGGCAAATCCAGCAGGAAAGCTCCAGCTCCCCCACTCAGTGAAAAGGTTTCCGCCTCAACTTCTTTGTAGAGCATGGAGAGTCAAGTAAACTCTTGCCTTACACACTAACAATAGAAATTACCGTCAGGACCAAAGACTCCCAGATACATCTGTTTGCTCTACTTGGAAAATTTTGTGTGGGCAAGGAGACAGGTGTGGAAAGGATTCTGCTTCCTTGCCCAGCATTTCTACTCTAGGCAGCACAGGCAGAGCAGCAGATCCAACTCAGATGCCTAATTTCCCTAAGTCCCAGGCAAACGATTGTATGGGCAAGTTGAAACCTGTACACAGAGCAGTCCTGCAGTACTTGGGCAGTGAAATTAGACGTGCCCAGGACACGTGGGACAGACTTTCTCACCGTCAGTAGATGCCCAGTAACAGCGGACACCACAAGCGCAGGAGCGGGACCCTGTGGCAGAACTGCTCCACACACGCTGCAAGTATGACCCAGCCTGAAGGCAATGGCTTCACCACACGCGGGGTGCAGACCTGGTGGTCCCTGTAGGCATCACTGACACGAGACACTGAACGCACGAGGCTCATTGCACAGCACATGCCTCTGGGCTGGGAAACACAGAATTAAGGTGTAGAAATCCTTTTGGACCATATCCTGTATGTCCTTCCTCTACATAAATGACCAAATCAATGTTCAGCAGCCTCACCGCCTGCAAACCTGACGCAGGGAGAGGCGGTGTGAGCTATGCCCCTTAGAAGGGATTCAAGTATTTTTGGGGGCTGCTTCATGCACTCAAAGTAACCCCACTACTAACACGCACAATGCGCAGAGACGTGTTCTGGCACGGAAGGAAAAGCTCTGGGGCCAGAGACGTTACTCCATGAGTCTGCATGCAGTGATTTGTACCAGAAGTATTAAAACTGGTGATGAACTAAGGCAGAGTAGAAGTCTGTGCATGTGTATATGAGTGTATGTGTGTGTGAGAGCAAGCGAGCAGGCACCAGAAGGGTGGGCAGAGCACGGGTTAAAGGAATGGCACGCGCCCATTGTGCCAATTGCACCCTTTCCGTGATTTAATTCAAGTAACAAAAGGAGGAGGAACAATCTGACCTATGGATAAGGTATCAAGAAGATGAACAACAGGACTGGAGTCATAAAATATCAAGACTATGAGAAAAAAGAAGAGAACAGAAATTCATTAAGTTTGCCTGAGAATTATGAGGGATGAGAAAAAACAGTGAAGCAAAAAATTGTAAACATCAACTCCTAAAGGGTATGAAAAGCAACCCCAGACTGATGTGTTGTTGCCTGCCAAGAACAACCTCAGGGACGTGATGAGGACACAGCAGCCTCTGCCTCTTGTCCTCTGGGTCACACAAGTGACCCTGGCCAGACCACGTGGACATATGCCTTGGTACTTGTGAGTGCACGGGTGTGAGCGCACGCATGAATGAAATCCATGAGAAAGTGAGTGTGGTTGTGTAAAATATGCCTACTTAGAGAATTCGGAGAAAAAAAATTAAAAATAACAACTTTGTCCTTCTATATAGTCTCTCACTGAGTTATTTAGAAATCCCATGGGAAATATTTTCAAGTATTAAAGGGAATAAGAACCACAGCAGCTATATTGGCTGCTCCTAGTGACAAAGGCCAAGCTCAAGAAAAGGACTTTCAAACCAGCATTTTTGGTATACTAAGAGGACATATTTCAGAGCATCTCCCCCACTACTTCATACATTGTCCTTTTTGCTTACCCCTAGCATTGCAGCAATGGCCCTACTTGACCCCTAAGAGAGCCACATGCACAGCTAGGATGGTTAGTTAAACTTTCTAGACACATGCTGAGGGAAAAGCCCCCTCTGAGGAGGGCTGTGTCCCCGACACTCCCCACAATTCCCTCTGGAGGCAGCCTCAGAGATGTCCTGGGCTCGCTTCCCTCACTGGTGCGCTCCCCCTGGAGCAGGGGCAGCCCTTGCGTTTCAGAGGAGTTGAGTTTCACGACAGATGCTGGCCTGAGAAAAGCTGCCTCAGATGGCATGGACCTACAGGGCTTTGAGCTTGGTCAGACTTTCTGACCATCTAACTTTAACAAGCAGGTTGTCAGGGTATACTCTTGCACCTCAGGTGAATACAGAGTCCAGAGGTTTCAAACTTGTAGCATTTTCCAAACATGTCTAAAAAGCATGATAAGTAGTTTTTAGGACTAGGAAAAGTATGGGCTGAAGGCAACATTGTCACATACAAATCCTCATTCGCTCCACATTCTATGTGACAACAGCGGCAAGGTAGAGCAAGATTGTCTTGACAGATCAAAACAAAGAAACAACTGAAAATGAGAAGTTCATCGTTATTTCATAGGAGCCAGCCCACAGCATGTCACCAGAGTCAGACTGCGTAAGATCTCCCAGGCAGGTTTTGGAATACTGAAATTACTTCTTTAAATGGGATTAATTTTCCTTCCCTCACTCCCCCCATGTTCTCCCTGCGTAGTCCTTTGGGACTCTCATTAGAAAGAAGGGAAAGCCTGAACAAGCCTTCACAGGGAAAAGCCCGTCCATTCCACAGAGCACGTGAAGCGCTGGGAGGCCCTTTGGCAAGCACATCTGTGGTTTTGCCAAAAAGAAGCTGTGTATAAACATCAGTGAATTAATTCACTACAGGTACACGGTACTTGAACCAGTGCATGCCATTTACGTCGCCTCATCTGGAAGTAGGGGAGCCTGGAAGAAACCAAGGAGCAGAGCAGAAAGGAAGATGATTCTGGAGTCAGGCTGTAGGTGGATGAGGTATGGCACATCTCGGACCCACACACATCTGCATGACTGCGAGCACTCAGGCTCGTCAGGACATGTGCGAGGAGGGAGCTAACGAAGAGCCTCTGCAATGCCACGGGGGCTCAACCCCGCTGCGTGCAGAGCTGCACCCCTGCCCCTGGGCATCAGCCGAGAAAGGCATGATAAAACCAGAGGTCAGACAACAGGTTACCCGCTGCAAACGCAACCGGCACTGGTGACAAGGGGGACATCGATTTTAGATAGAAAAGGGCAAGTCGCCTTTGCTAACAGCTTCTCCTTTCCCTGGCACTGGGATGGAAAAAACCCTAGGCTGATATCCTTGACGACAATTTTTCAGGCAGCCTCTTCTGAAAAGAAGATGGGAGATCGAGTTAAAATTATCCAAGTATGCCGTGGCCTGACATCTGCAATGCTGCCCTCTCCCCTTTCCAGCCAGCTCCTCTCTCTCCCACCCTCTCTGCCTGCAGCTGTGGAAGAAGCAGTGCATCTGGAGGAGATGGACACACAGACCACAGGGAGGACTACAGTAACATCAGGTTAAAAACAGCTCACGTTACCACAGAGCACGGCCCTGCGTAGCCCACCTTCTGCAAACCCCACCCGGTGAGTTGTCTTCACCCTGAAGGGATTGAGGGCCACATCCCATCCTTTCTCACTTGGTCTTGCACTTACGCATTAGTAACAAATAACTTGCTTCAGATTTCAGAAACCCTCTCATTTGTCTTCAAAGGCTGACATTTATTCTCATAGGATATTTGCACAAGGATGAATAGCAAATACTTTTATTTAAAGAAAAAAAAGTTGTAGGTCATTTGCAAATAATATATCAAGAGGAAAAAGAGGTTAAATCACACTGCCTGAACAACTCTCCAGCATTCACTCACCCATCTCTAGTCCCAAAACACAAAGCAATTCTCGTGCTGCAGCCCAAGCGCTAGCTCCATCAGAAACCACAAGCTAACTGCTTTTTGTGCCTTTGCAATTTTCTCTCCCCGCCCAGTTTCAGTCTATGAGCCACCAAGACTGTAATTATATAGGAGTATCCCTTGGAGAAAATGGCCAGGACAAAGCACCTGAAGTCTGGGCAGTAGCATTCCCACCAAAAAAAATCCCCAAGGAAAAAGTCTGATTCTAGAGTCACATTCACAGTTTCACAATAAAAAAAAAAAAAATCACAATTTTTGACAGTTCCCCCCATATTACCATACAGCCAACACTCTTAATTCCCTCCCTCCCTCTAAGGACCCCTCAAGACATTCCCCTATCCCAAAGGAAAGACAATCAGACTCAGATGAACAAGACCATAATATCAGTTGAGCAGAAGAAAGCTCAGGCAACACACTTTTAGGTGTAAAATGTGGGACACCAGAAATTCCCAGTGTTGGGAACATCCTAAAGCACCAGGGCTGTGTTTGCCTCTCAGCCCCAGCAGCTGCTTAGCTCAATCAAGAGTAACGTGCAGGCTGGGGCCCTAAGACAGGATTTTGCATTTGGACTCTGCTTTTCAACAGAGCAGAAAAGGAAAGAAGAAACATCTCAGACCACTTAGTTTTTCAAGCTGTTCAGCACTTCCAGCATGTCCCACCACCACCGTGCTCCCCGAGCTGACCCTTTTGTCATGACGACCTCGGCCACCTCCGTCACAGCGATCTTGAAGACCGCTGGGACGTGACCCTGTCCCCACTGCTGCCATATTTCCTAATTCCCACCAAGCTCTCTCAAACCTCAGGGACCTCTTCTTCCTCCAACACTCTACATAGGATTTGCCCTCTGCTGTAAACAGATCATCTCGCTGGATATTCCTAGAATAACACGGCCCCCAAGCTTGCTTTTGGCTAGCCAACCAGATAAAATTGCAGCAAAAACTGTTAATAACTCCCAGAGAAGCCTTTAAGTTTGCAGCTGGCTGCTAGGAGGACAAGTAAATAAATAAAATCCAGCACATCTGCTTATATACCCAAACTTCCAGGTGGTTACGAGACACAAACTTCTAAGAGCTGCAAGCCCTACCCATGGGCTACGTACACTTCTCGTCCCAATTAACACGCTTCTGATTCAGCGCCGGCTGAAATGGCCCAGGTTAAGCCCGCACTTGCTCTTGGCTGAGTTTAGGCACAGAGCACATTTTCTTGATTGTCTTTGCTGTCACCAGAAGTAAGGGAGGAAGCACCATGTGTAAATACAGTTTATTAGAGAACAGCAAATGAAGCAGCGTGTGGAAGGAACAGTTATCACGCGCGCGACAGTGCAGAGGCAACCGCCAACTGATGTAAACACAGGACAGAAACAGAGTGGAAGGGAAGGAAAAATCTAATTTCCTCTCTGGAGAAATCCAATCCACTGCCAAGCAAAGACAGCAGTAATAGACTGAACCTCCAATGGTCGTGTAAGAAAAATGGGATCATTTTCCCCCAGCAGTGCAGCAGGACAAAAGTTACTCTAAAATACATCTATGAAGGGATATAGGTGCTCCTTCAAAGGTACTTTTCTACACATTGTAGGTTTGGTGAGGGGTTCTTTTAAACACACACTAGCCCACCATTTATATCTAATTAACACTTTTAATGTGTGTCAAATCAGTCGTCTGTGCACTGACATAACCCAAGCTGATGGAGCCGTCAGGCTGGCTCCAGGGCAGGCAGCCAGCATGTCACCTCACCAGATGTGCAGTGGCACTCTTCATTTCTGACCTGGATAGATATCCCATATCTACTGGATGGAGCTATCACATAGGCAGATATCTAATCAGAATAGATATCTTTCTTACCAAAACTAGATGAGATGTTCATTTGGTATGCAAGTACCCCGATAGAGCTAAAACTGATGCTAGGCAAAATGCCTTTTAGATACACTACTTAGTCTCCGCTGCCGTGAACACTACAGCGTGCACAGAGAGGCGCAGCACGAAAAAAGCAAACACGGCTACGCCTCTCATCCAAAATCCAACCAAAACACAAGACGCAACCTTGCCTCTCTTTACTTTCCACACGCCTGACTCTCTCCTGTAAGGCACAAACGAGTAACACGCCAACTCAATTTCAGGCCTGAGGCTGCTCAACTACGTCAGAATATTTCAGGAGGAGCTCTCCTCCCAGCTGCAGTCGCTGCCCACGGGTGGAGGGTTTGGACCACGCACACGGCGCCGGCGTGGGTTCGATGCGGGCCGTTCGCTCAGCCCCGTGAACGCAGCTGCAGGAGCTGGGCACTGCCCGGGCACAACGCGCGTGCGGCAGAGCCCCGTCCCGGGGCCAGCCCTGCTCGCAGCACGGAGCTGGGCAGGACGGGGCGAGCTCGGCTCCTCCGGGCACGGGAGACCCCGAGCAGGGGCTGCCCGACCACCGCACGGGACGCGGCCGAGCCTGCAGTCGTGCTCTGGATCCAAGCTGGCTCCCAGGGAGCAGCACCACCAGAGAAGGGAGCTCATGTCGTTCCTCCGTTAATCCCGTAATATCTGTATTTGCTGAGTTTTACATTGCATAAGACAAACAACATCTTACAAAACAGACGGCTTACTGCATAAAAACCCCCTTTAACATACCACGCTGCCTGCCGTTCGTGAAGTAATAAAACCAAAGAAATGTTAAATCACATTTGCGGTACTGCAGTTGCCATCTATCCTACTTCCAGAGGAAAGCAGCAGCATCTCCGCTGCTGCCGTGCAGCAGCTCCCAGCCAACAGTGATTTTTAATGACAGTTCCTGTATGTGAACAATGGCATTATGAAACAAAACCAGGAGGATGGCCCTGGAAACCTAAACAGCAGCAACAAAGAGTGAAGAAATTGGTAGATAGAGAACACACCAATTTCAGAATAAAGATGACTTAATTTAACTGCAATTAAAAAGTGATTAAAAAGCTTTGCCATGACATACATCCTCACATGTTAACCACTATCTATTAAAAAAACTCTCTTCCAACTCCAGTCTATAACTTCCTACCCCTCATTAAGAGACTCTCCAAACCCATATCAACATTTATTTATTTTTGCACAAAACTAAGATTGCATAGAAATATATTGGATTCTTCCTTGTTCCCAGAAGGTGGCTTGCTCTAAAGGAAATGCACAGCCAATCACAGGAATATTTTGCAAATTGAACACCTCTGCTGTTCACAACAGCTGGCCCCTTTTCTTTTGGCAGGATCTAAATCACAACTGGCACCTTTTGACAGGAATGAATGAGCGCAGCTGAAACAAAAAACAGTGTGAGAGGTATCAGAGGAGCTCATTTTCTTTGATGCTTCAGATGAAAGGGTTCTGCATCTGTATTTGTTAGCAAATTTTTAACAATATTGTAGCTACTTAAAATAAGAACAGAGAAGAAATTCAATAGCCGCAAATCTGCATGGCAGTCTCTTCATTAACCAAGTGGCAAATAATATTCCAACAGCAGCTGTTTCGAAATCTCAGTTTGCAACCTCCAGACAGATGACGGTCCTCAAAAAAGTGGGAACAAAGAAATAACAGCCTAACACCTTGTTTCAGTTTTACTAAAAGTTTCCGAGCTCACTGAGGCAGCAGGGCAGCAAGGGGCAGCCTCTCTCTCCCCGAGCATTGAGCCCACACGAGATGCTCCTCCAAGCAGCAGCTTTTCACCATTATCGTCATGCTGTTGGACGAGCAAATAAACACACTGAGCCTCGGATTTGAGCATAGTCCCAGCAGAACTGCACAACAAGAATTTGACACGGGAGCCTCGACCTGTTTGCAGCCTAGCTTACCAAGCAGAAAAGACAAGCACAGAGGGAACCTTTAAAGAGAGGGCCAAGAAAGGTACTTGGTGCTCCCTAGGTCTTAATAAAGCACCACCTGCCCTGCACGCCCTTCCTCGGACTGAAGGAGGATGGGGCTTGTCTGAAGCACCGCACACCAGAGGCACAACCCCAGGAAAGCACCTTGCTCCTTTAGCTTGTGTCAACTTAATAACAAGCCTTCCAAATGCTTACATACACAGAGTCTAAGCAAACGTTTGGGTCGTTGGTTATTACACTCTCACAAATACAACTGTAAACCCATACACACATGTATGTATAAACACACACACACACACATATATATATATGGATATGTGTGTATACATATATGTATATATAATTGCAAACGCAAAAGTCCCAAGTTCCTTTTCCTTCCCTGACCCCTCTCTGATGTCAAAAGCAAACAGTGGAAATTTGGGTGATGCCCTGAAGAACCCTGTGCTGTTTCAGAGGACCTGAATTGCTCAGGTGGCATCACCAGCGTCAGGGAGAGCCCGCAATACCACAGCACTGGCTGAAAGCACGCACCAAGGGCCGGCAGAAATGCGGGCAATTTAATCAAAAGCAATTAGCAAGCATCTTTGTGAAAGGCTGTCACACATTCGGCCCCCAGGGCATCCTTGTTTTTAAAGATTTATGCCAGGCACTGTGGATAGATGTTTCACGAACGCTATGAAAGGGGAACTGGGGAGATTCAGAGCCAATAAACCGCTATATTTTGGGTGCTTTTAGCAACGTGTGCGTTCGCTGCAGAAGGAAGTGCTGCTCAAACGAAGGGGTGACTTTCGCATTAATAGTCCTCTCACTCCAGGATTCAGCGTCAAGCCTGACGCAGGTCTGGGGAAGGCAAAGGCAGGCAGACAGAATGGGAACGCCCATGCAATGAGAGAGGACTGTGCGGAACAGTGCATGCAACCATTGCGCCAGAATGGGCACAAGCAGGATGGCCCCTGGTTGGGTCTCCTCTGATTTTAAACCTATGACGATACAAAGAAAAATGAGGCTGTGGTAGTATATAGGTGGTGAGAAAACTCCTTCTGATACAAAAGCAGCCAATGCACACTTGGAAGAAGTACAGGTATTGTTTTACCTCTTCCGTTTCCCAATGAGCTTTTATTTTCTAAGTAACATTCCCATAAGGGAGGAAAAAAAAGGTATATTCTAGGGAAAAAAAGGAAAGACTAGTGAAGATTCCCTTTCGGTCAACTGATTTTGAAGTGAAAAAGATATGACATCCAACCTTGGGAAAAAACCTGCTTCCTGAAGCTATTAAAGTTATCGTAATTTTCATTCAAAATTAAGTCTTAAGTTTTTAATTACAGGCTTTTATTCTTTATATTAAATACATGAACTGTATGCTGTATAGGACACCTTCCACTGCTCTGCACACAAGGAGTGCTCTGTATGGTGGGCTCTGCTTGTGGCTGGTTTCTGGGCAGTTCTGCAGCAAACAGCATAATTCAGTGAGTTCAGTGAGACTGCAGAAAACTTGTCGGGGAAAGAGCATTCCCTTTCCAGCCCTCTTCAAGCACATCTCTATTTCAAGCCAAGGTTAACTCAGGAGGGCAGCACCTGTAGTTGCACACACAGAGATGAGCGCAGAGGAATGTCCCTCACGTACTGCTGTCACATACATAATTAAAATGATCTCATAACTGCCAAAGCTTAAATGTTCCTTAAATTTCTTCCTTGCTATCTTTACAAATAAATCTGTGAAAAGTTTTTACCCTGAAGTACCAGAATTCCTTGAATTGGTAAAACCTGACTTCAGGGTGAAGACCAATAAAAGGGCAACTGGCATTACAATGCTTCCAGCATCTCATATTTCCATGTAAATTGCTGTGCTAAGGATGTCCATGCAATACCAAATCAGACCAGCCAAAAACATCCACTGGAATTCAAAGTTTTCCCAGGATCACCCCTGAAAAATGGGTGAGTGTGTTCAAGAGTATCTCACAGACAAGAAGCATGTGTATCTTTACAAGGGTAAAATACTAATATATCCTGACAAAACTGTGGTAAGAGCTAAATGTTTCTGCTGAATGGATTGAAAACCTCCTATTGCTTTGCAGTAACTTTGAAAGAAAGAGAAAGTTCACATTTCTTAATATCTTCCTTCCGTGGAGGCTGGCAAGTAGGCTGGGAATACACCAACCTCCCCGAGCAGAAGCCATCCTCCCGCAGAGGATGCTTGCTTTTCCCCAGTGAAAGACCTCCTTCAAGAAAACTCCTGACCCTTACAAAGAGTGTCAAAGATGAGTTTACAGAAGAGTTCAAAGATGGCAACACTTGCTGATTTGTTCCAAATAAAACTAGAACAAATTGCTGAGCTCATTAATAACACAACATTAAAAGGAAACCAAGCTCCTTGAAAAGAGTCCAGCTGCAGTTCATTGAACTGGATTTCACTTGTTCCAATTACAACATTAGTAAACTTTGTACACATCACAGCTACAGCTAAAATTGTGAAGATATATGCTCACACCCACCCCTTGGGAGATGAATGACTGTTAAACTTTTCTTACCAATTCTTAAGTTATTTCTCTAGGTGATTCTCTATTTTCAAATGGCAGTTCCTATTGAGCCGCGCTTCACTGTACCTTTGATGGTGCAAAGTCAAAGACAAGACCTGTGGGTAGAACTAATGCTGCCTAGGAGACCAGCTGGCAGAGCCTGGTGTAGACCTCACCTTGCCTAGGTACAGCCAAGCCGTGCTCTTAAGGTCAGAGGAGTTCTGGGAGGTTCTCTAGTAAGTTCTGCTACTTACTTTGAAGACAAATGCACACAGCAAGCAGTTTCTCCATTAAGATCATCGTATTTTTGTTTGTGCGGCAATACTTTCTTTGCTTACAGTACATAAATGACAACGTGATTTTACATGCTGCTTCCTGTGCATGCAATGCCAGAGGTGCATGGTGTGTAGTGTTAGATTTCCCCTGCTCAGGGAGCAGTTTCAGGTACATCAAAAAAAACTCCTGTATTTACCAACCTTTTGTAGCGAGACAGAAACGTGTAGGGAGTGTGAGAGGCAGGAAGAGTGGCAGAAAGGAGATGGTGGCCATGGGGGAGGGAATAAACTATAGACTGATTGTCCCCAGCTCATCATATCAGATTTCCTTCCCACGCTGAACTATGAACACTCCGTTGCTCGACACAACAGAAACAATTCAGTTACAGTTTCCAGACTTTCTTTTGGGTCTTCCTGCAGAGCCAGTAAGGAGATAAGAAAGAAAGGGCTGAACTGGAAAGGTACAAGAGCTGAGCTCAGTTTTCAGCTCAAACACTGATTTGCTTCGTAACTGTGTTCAATCACTTCAAGGAATATGGTAAACTAGACAATGATTTCTATCCATGAGAAAAATGTTGGGCGATGGGAGAAAAAAGGCTCTGTGGCTGATCCTGCCTTTCCTGGTGTGACAAGGTGTCCTCGGCACCCCCACCCAGGGCTCGGACACCAGCACCTCCCAGGGCAGGTCCCCGTACCTGCCGGCACGCAGCAAACCCGGTTGCACGGTGGGTACACGTCCCCTCCGGCACAAGAGCCACAGAAATATCTCAGGGACGTGACTATCTCCCAGCCCAGGTAACCAGGCATCGGACAGAAGATGATGTGTGCTCCCTGGCTCCAGAGCAGCACCGGGCATGTACTGCGGGCGTGTGGCTCAGGGGGACGGTATCCCCAGGGAAGGAGGGCAGAGCCCTTCCCCAGACCATTCACACCACAAACCTACCAGTTGCTGTCTCAAAAACGTGGGAACAAGGAGGAACTGATTCCTGGCTTCAAATGTATCTTTTAAGTTGCACAGTCCAATTAGGAAAACCACCTTGTACATAACATCCAGATTTTACCCAGTTACCAACTAAAGAGCTATATCCAAAAGGCATTCTGGTTTACATGGGACCTAAGCATCCCTAAATCTGTAAGATCTGTTCTTATTGAAAAATAAGGGGAGACATAATTTGAAAAAATAAAATTAATGTCCACTTACATTTATATACATTTACAGAAGCAAAGAAAATGCAAACTACTCCTCTGTCTTGCTGAGTGATGTTTCTAATCAAAATTTGAAGAAAAAAAATTAAAGACATTTGGCAGTACTGTAAACCCTTCAGCTATGAAAGACATGCAGAGAGTGCTGCCAAAGAACAGTCATATTTATTATACTGAACTCTGATGTTTGCTCAATGCAGGATAAAGCTCAGAGGGCTATATAATTGGGATGCATATGGAATTCTGAGCCAAGGGCAAAAATAAATAAGTAAATGAGGAGGAGTAACACGAGAGAATGATAAAAATAAATAAATAAAGAGCAACAGTGTTCAGAACTACAGGTCCTAAAGAATAAAATAAAATAAATTGCAAGTTACAAACCAAAAAGCTTCCATAGTGCATATAAGAGGAATAGGTATATTATGCCACTTAGGAACTAGAGCAAGAAAAACAGCCTTATTATTCTTCTTTTTAGTTTTCACTATTCAAAGTGCAGTCTTAAAGGGAAAATATTTTTGTCTGCTTCAGGTTTGACTGAGGGATTGGAATTTGAGGATCGCAGACTTGAGCAAAAGAAATGATGCCCACAGGTCCCAGCTGGAGAGCCTGCCCCAGGGGCGACCACTGCTCCGCTGAGCTCTGCCCATGCCCCCGACGAGGGACCCCTGGAGAAAGCCCCTGCATGACGCTGCCAGGAACCGGACAGCAAGCAGGTCTCTTGACACATCCCATTGGAATGACACTTCCAGACACAGGGAAGGTTTAGTCACTGTTTTCTCATCTAAACAAAGGGCCAGAGCTGGAAATCCTGGAAAACTCAGAATTCAGGCTGAAGCCACTGGGCGCTGGGGTGGCTCCGGAGCGACGGGCGGACACGCTCGCCATGGCGAGAAAGGGGCTGGCACCGGCAAGTGCCCTCCTGCAGCACTGCCTGCCTCGCTGCAGAGCACCAGCCTCCTCCCGGGGCAAGTTTAAGCTCAGGTTTCTAAGAACAGGAGCTTCTGTTATTGTCACTGTTTCCTTATTTTAACAGGAATATGTGGCTGTATGGCTAAGCCACAGTAAAATACAGAAATTCTACAAAATTACCCGACAAACAGCAATTCGGAACAAGTGCACTGGTGGTGAAATAGAAAATGACCTTTTCACGAAGAAAAAAATTGCAAAGCAGCTAGCTAGCTTTTGCCCACTGTTTGACTCACCAGCAAGAGACCAGCAGCTCCCAGTGCACTGAGATGTGCTCTAAAACTCGCTCCCCTGCCCTTGTTGCCCTAGTTGCATTGTCCAGCATTCACTGCCTGAGGGTAAATTGCTATTAAATACAGAGGATGGGTATTCCAACAACAGACAACCAACCTCCAACAGTTTCAATACCAGTAATGGGTTTCCTTCGCCCCAAAATCTAGACAACACACACCTGCACCTTTGCCTACATGGGAGTTAAACCATAGGTACAACCTTCAGCCCGAGGTGGTTTTTCTTTTAACCTGGCCAGAAGCTGTTGCTCAGATCCCTTTGCATTTGACACTGTAGGGCTATAAATAACACATCCACAACACATCCACGTACTCACGTGCATTTGATTAAAATAAACTCATGTAAAAGGCAGGCCACCTTTGAAATGGAAACAAATGAGTACAGGAAGGCTGAGGATTTGAAAGCCTGAGAATTGCTGAGCTAGTTACTGTCAGGCTGCCATGTCCATTGCTACGCCGGTATCACCAGCAATGTTTCTGCATAATCACATAACCAAAAATCAAAGCAGAGGAAAATTGTGACTTTTTTTCAGGGGGGGTGTGGAATTGAGGGAGGGATGGAGAACAACACAGAAATTAAAAAAAATAATAAAATATCAAACAAACACCCAGGGACAAGCTTAACCACATTAATATAGTCACTTATGACTGACAAAGTGATATGCAAGCTCCTAAAGGACAAGAAAAACACAGGTAGCACCAAAGTGGAACAAGACAAACCATCAGCCCCTGCCTTGCTCAGCCCCAGGCAGGCACCATGGCTCATTAGCAGGCTGGCGAGGAGATGGCTAAGCCTTGTAACTCATGGCCCTCCTCCCTTTCACGGAACTCAATTTATAGACCATTTCTGAACTACAGATATGAGAAATTGGAAACACTGATATAGACAGAGTCTCCATGTTTTAGGCAGTACAGCTTGGTTTTAATATTGACCCAGCTGACTGCCGAAGAATCATCTGCAAACAGCAAAGAAGATTAAGATCTGAAGTGTGGTAGCAACTTCATTTCCAAAACCTTCTTCAAAACAGGAAAACTCCCTGTGCAGTTTACCGCACAGCAGAGAGCAGGGAGCAAAAAATATCTGAGTTCTGTGCAAAGAAGGAAAAGCGTAGGCGTGTGAGGCTTGCATTGATTTATTACTGGCTTATCAGTAGCTAACATGTAAAAACAACTATAAAAGCAACAGCTGTAAAATGCCTGCACAAGCATAACAAAAAGGAAAAAAATGTTAAGGAGGAAAAAAAAAAGAAAAAAACACCTGCTTTTTGGTATCCTCTCCCCCACCTAAACACGAATGATGTAAGAAGGATCCCTGCATTCAAGTACAGGTCCTAAAGAAATGAACTGTAAGCTTCCCTGTTTGGGAAACCAAGTTAAAGTTCATTGGAGATGCATGCAAAATAAAGAACAATGTTTGGAATTGATGCTAATAAGGACATGTTTGTGTCTAAATATTGTATATCCACACCAAGCTATTTATATCACATTTAAAGCTCTAGGCCTAACTATTAATTTTCATACATCACACCAGATTCAATTGCCTATTAAAAGGATCTTCCCTTTTTCTCAGTAGTCAATTATTCATTAACCTCCTAGAAACATTCGTAGAAGGCACAATTTATTTCAGGAAAGAATAGGAAATTGTCATTATAAAGACATCTGAATTTAATATTTCTTTATGACAGACATCAGAACAAGCTTCAGAAGAATCGCTTTGGACATTATTTTTGATACTGAAAGAGCCATATGATCACAGCATCTGCAAATCAACATTTTCGGCTAACGAACGTATCTCCATCAGAAAGAGAGCCTTACATTAAAAACACTCCTGGAGTCCATGAAAAAAGTTATCCTAGATCCAATGCTTCAGTTATGCTTCCACTTAGCGACTGACCATGCTATTTCCACTTCAACAAAACATGCTGAACGTTAAAGGAGTCAAACAGACATTTATACCACTGCAAGCATTGACGTGTGTAACAGACAAGGCTTAATTAAATCAAGAGTATAACGTATAGCCAACCACCCTAAGAATGTGTTTCTCTTGATTATACCTCGCACCAACAGGTATTTCACAACAAACAGGCATGAAGGTCTCTCTGTTCCAGCCTCTTCCTTCCATGGTTTCACACATAAACCACTAAATGACTATGTGCTGCAGCATATGCAGTCAGTTAATATTTATCCATATTTATGCTACCTAGCTTGTATCACCAAAGGATCGTAATGCAACGACTGCTGTCTCTCAACACAACAACTACTCTCTGTCAAAATACGCAGCAGTCGCATCCCGTTTGCTTAGGGGCTGTCAGCTCCTGGGACAGGGTAGAACAGCTTTGTAAAAATCCACAGCAATGCTTTACTCCAGCTCAAGGAAGCAGCAAAAAAAAAAAAAAAAAATCCTTGCTCTCAAATAAGATGGGAAATTTACCTAGGTAGGAATGTGGCTTGTAATACTCCTTCACGTCTTGCCAGAAAGGTAGGTGGGCTGGGGGGAAAAGTACTTCATCTCCTGACTTTTCTGTCTCAAGCATGGTAACTGCAACTAGCCTGTGGATTTTGGAAATGATTTATAATGCTTCAGAAGAAGGGGAAACTACATGTACTTCAGTACCCAGCAAGTATCATACCACAGCTGACATCCATTACAGTCACTCTCCAAAACACAAGTTAATTAAAAATATCCAGTCTCCGGCTGATTCACAAGTTGCACCCCACAATAGCTGAAGCAAGTTTTCTAAAGTTTGGATGGTTAAAAGTTGATAGCAACAAGGAATATTTGAGACATGATTTCATTCTGAATTTGACAGAACTAAAATATATTGATTAAAAACATGGCTGAAAATGGCTAACTGCAAAATTCTCTGGAGTGTGATTAACACCTTGCCCTCTTCGCTGCTGGGACACCCACACTATTTGATCTCCTTTTCTGGAAAGGGGAGTACATTTCTTCCACTTATGTGAACTCCTCCCCTCATCCAAATTTTTTTGCAAGGAGAACAGAAAATTATTTTGGCATTAAAGGAGTTTTTTGTTCGGTTGTTTGTGGGGGGGTTTTGGGGGGTTTTTTTTGTTTTTTTTTTTAATAAAAACACACACAAAACTACTGCATGCTTTAGGCAATGAAAAGAGCAGAAGTTGGGGCAGTCTCCAGCAAGGGGGTTGTGGTCCTTCCAGCAAGCACATGTGTTTTAGACCACCTTGTGTACACTGGATCTGACCATGGGTTGCTTGGAAGAAGTCTTGCACACCCATAGTGCAATGAACAGCACCCCTCTAGCATGGCGGTTTGTAGGGTATTTGCACTGATGCCAGCCCACTTAGGGCCCTTATCCCTTCCCAGGTCTTGGGGCTGCTTCAACACTGGGCAGGCGATAGAGGTTATGCGGGGAATAGAGCATGCAGTGGGAGTGGGAGCAGGAGGTGAAACAGGGAGAGCAGGGATGGGAAGATGTTGGCAGCAGAGGCACCTTCTCCAATTAAAAAGTGCAAAACAAACGCCAGAGATCAGGGCTAAACCTGCCACACCACATATCACTACCAGTTTCAACAGCAAGCTGTCAAGTTACGCCAGAAAGATTCAAAGCACCAAACTTTCTGTAACATGCAGCATGCGTCTGTCTTGACCAGCATATTCCTTACCACGAAGGAACTGTGGATTTGGTGTTGGTTGGCCATGCAGCCCTGGGGAAAGACATTTGTCACCAGAGCACCGCCAGCATGGCAGGGGAGACACTCCCGTGCATGAAACACCGAATTATCTTCAACACAGTCCTTGGCAGGTCAGCAACTAGAGCACTGGATTTTCAAGTATGTGTGCAAATGTAGATGACATGGGACAGGTAGGTCTGGTTTTTATAACACTTTAAGATAACTAATGATGTCTGCAAGTGTTAGAAGAGATTTTTAGATGAAGCATTTAAATAAAAAAACATACACAGGATCATGGGAGAGTCTTATATTACAGTACCAGTATTTTGCACACAAATTATTGCTCAAATTAAAATTGATCCCTATAATAAGGCATACACTGAAGCATATGAAGACCCAAAGTCCAGACCTAATGCACTTTATATAGGATTAGAACAAGCAAAGCTGTGTCTAAAAAAGTAAGTTCTCTGTGACTGCAGTGCATTCCCCACAACAACCTTGCTGTTGTTACAAAGTGCTGTACAAGCTCCAAATGCGTATGCCTGTGTTGGAGCAAACGTAACACCCTGGGACACCAAGGGGCTTAACATCTTTGGAATGAAACAAGGAGAGGCAATAGAGAAATAATTCCTTAGTACATTTACAATGCTGGCAAACAAAGCAGATTTCTGTATCTTATATTAGAAAACAAATGCATACCAATCTGTGGTATTACATATTTAGTACCGTGGGCCAAATATACTCCTAATCCAAAGGCATAGATCTGAGGCTTAATAAATAATCCCCCAAATGAGCAGCCTGACCTCCCCTCCTTTCTTCTTCCCATTTTCTTCAGCATTAGCTGTTATGTGAACATTATGTTGAAATGCTTCAGTGGCTACCATCAGAGGCCTCTGAGAGAAACCACAGTCTCCTTTGCATTGGGATAGCTCTTTCAAAGAGTAAGATCTTCCGCTCTTAAGTCTCATAAGCACACCCAGGCAAGTGACTAAAGAAGTGAGAGTTTGGAGAAGAATAATTTCTTCCTCAGGAACCAGACAGAGGATGACTTCTGCATGGGAAATCAAGGAACACACGTGCTAGGTTAACAGTTGGACTTCATGATCTTAAAGGTCTTTTCCAACCTAAATGATTCTATTATTCTATGAAGGAATTAAGACATTTCCCTCCCTAAGGGGCACCCTCGGAGACACTACCCCAAATACATGATTTGCCTCTTTCATTGGTGCAGTCCTGCTTATTTCCAAAACCAGGTGCTGTACCAGGTCCCTGCACCCAGCTGAGCCACCCTCATTCAGAGATCACAGCCTTCCCCTTCCAAACGTGCAGCATCCCAAGCAGTCTGGCACCCAGCTCCTTCCCACGGCCAAACCCCATCCACCCCAGACATTTCTTGCTTCTGTTACATTTAAGTGGGGTGGAGCTCCACACAGACTTACCTACCACCCTTTGTGCTATTTTTATAGCTATGGCTAAGCTGTTTCCAGAACCTGAGAACACTTGGGTCTCCACTGCATCTGCAAGGTAGACCTACGCTCTGATGATAAAGCTGTTTTTAAATGATGGCTAAAGCCTGCTAAAATCTTAAAGTGCATTTAGGTAAGCTGATGGTGCTATGGTGACCTTTGACTTTGCAATTTCATTCAGACATCAAAAAAAAAAATATCAAGGAACTGTTAAAGAAGAAATGGCAAGAACTTAAGACCGAGACCACTTGGGTTCCTCCCCACCCCCCCCACACCCACCCACACAGATATCCACTCATCTTTCTTGTTCACAAACTCCTGACAGAGGAATTGTGCCAGTCTCCCTGAAAACACCACTCAAATACACAGTTTTCCCTGATGTGAGAATTACCGCACACCACAGGAGTCAGATAGGGAGCAAAGATAAATTTAGAAAGTCAAATGCATTAAAAGTTGCTTTTGTTGTTGCTTGCCCTCACCCCTGAGCAACCCAGGTATTCCCAAGAGGGGGTGAGAGATGCTCCTTCTTGCACAGCCAGCTTCAGTTCTAGCCTGCTGACAGGTTAAGTGCCTTGCAGAGATACCAGATAGCCCAAGAAAACCTCACCTTTTGGACATACCCCGTGCTACTTAGTTTTTATCTCCGAGGCACTGCAGTACATAGGACTAGCCTTCCTTTCTAGAAAACCTATTCAGGTGAGTTGCTTCTCATCTGGGGATAGCTCAGGTATGACAGTTACCCAATTTTTTTTATTTTAAGAAAAGGTTAACAGCAAAAGCAAGAGTTGCTAGGGTGGGTGGTGGTTTAGGGAGTGAGGAGGAACTCTTCAAATCCAAATCACACTTTCCTGCACTTCTACAGCTGAAATTTAAATCAGACCTATTTGAATCTTTTAATCAAATCTTTTTAATTCTACAGTATGTTTACCGTAAATTAAATTAATTCTAAGAAAATTAAAACTAAATTAATTCAAAACAGTTTTCAAGCAAACAATGATTTGCAAACAAAAAGCTTTAAAGACAGTCAGACACTGAGCATGCAGAAACCATTGACCAACTGTTGTGGTTTAACTCCAGCCAGCAACTAAGCACCACGCAGCCACTCGCTCACTTCCCACCCCTGCCCCCCCAGTGGGATGGGGGAGAGAATGGGGGGGGGGGGCAGAAGTAAAACTCGTGGGTTGAAATAAGAACAGTTTAATAGGACAGAAAGGAAGAAAATTATAATGAGAACAACAACAATAAAATGACAATAATAATAACAAAAGGATTAGAATATACAAAACAAGCGATGCACAATGCAATTGCTCACCACTCGCCGACCGATGCCCAGTTAGTTCCTGAGCGGCGATCCCCCCCAGGCCAAATCCCCCCAGTTTATATACTGGGCATAACATCCCATGGTGTGGAATATCCCTTTGGCCAGTTTGGGTCAGCTGCCCTGGCTGTGTCCCCTCCCGAATTCTTGTGCCCCTCCAGCCTTCTTGCTGGCTGGGCATGAGAAGCTGAAAAATCCTTGACTTAGTCTAAACACTACTTAGCAACAACTGAAAACAGTAGTGTGTTATCAACATTCTTCTCATACTGAATCCAAAACATAACACTATAACAGCTACTAGAAAGAAAATTAACTCTATCCCAGCCGAAACCAGGACACCAATGCTCTGAAACAAGAGTTTGCAGAAGGTCTAACTCAGCTTTTGACAACGACATTTTTCCTCAAATGGGAAAAAAAAAAAATTGTAAACTTAAGTTCGCTTAAGTTAAACTATTATTATGGGCTTTGAAGTTGCCACTGAAACCAAGCTATGGGAATGGGGAAGTTTCAGGATGCAGAAAGCTTATTCTTCTCTTCCCTCAGGTATCCACTATGTTATCTACTGTAATATCTAAAATCTTGAAGGACGTGGTGACCAGAAAAAAAAAAGGCACAATGCTTCCTTTGTTTAATGACATTGGGTAGCTTTAAAGAGCAAAACCATATTTTGTTAAACTTCTTTTTTGCTCAAACTGAAGAGCATTTGAACAAGCTTTTATTTCACTAATAATTAGTCTTTAAACAATGTTGGTGCTTTTTAATTCCGTTTTCCATCCAAGTGCAGCTTGGCACAAACCACAAGGAAAAAACAACTATTAATCAGGGATCTGAGCAAGTGTACACTGAGCCCTACAACTGCTTCAGTGAGTATGTATACACATACAGCCTGCAACCACCCAGTTGTCCAGGAATAGTGCCAAAAGAATACGAAAACTATATTTAATTACAAGTCAACACATTTGAATTACTACCAGCCAGTGATCATCTACTTCCCTTTTGAAAAGCATCTTAAATAATTAAGTTCTGACTTTAAGGTAGGGTTTCAGCCTTGCTGTCTGAAGGCAGGAATATAAAATCTATAGCCAAATCCTTTATGTCCTCCATACCAAATATCCTGTGTACTTTAAGATGTGATCCAAAATTGGGATCTGGAGTCAGCAGCAGGAACCACCTTGTGCACTGACTAGCAGACCCACTGCAATTTTGTGTATTACATGAAGCACCCACCAACTACTTCTTGTCCTTCTGGCTGACAGACAGAATGTTCAAGGCTTTTGCATGTTAAAACTGCTCTGTCTGTCCTTCCATTACAGATACAGGAAGGTTTTCTGCTCAAAGATGTTGATGGTTGTCACCAGCCATGTTAAAAAACATCAAGAGAGGCTTTAGACCTCGCTTCAGTCAGCCAAAGCATCAAAACCGCAGTCAGGTATGCGGAAACAGTCACAGTTCTCTTACAGTAGCCAGCGAAGTCCAATGCTGGACAGGACTTGGACAATACTGTCCAAGGCAGGACAGCAATACCTGACCTGCACGGTTACAGTGGCAGACGGACAAGAATTGATCAAGGTCTGCTGAGAGGCAGGGAAAAAAAGAAAAAAAAAAAAAAAGTCTTCATACGTTCTTGTGCATGCAAAGGAGCGAAGGAGACTTGTCAGAGTGAAACTGAACTGAATAAACCTATCAACCCACATGGTTGCAGAGTGCCTCTGATCCCACAAAAGCCACCTTAAATCCAGATTTACTGATTCATAAAACCACAACCTTAATATTCTGGCACACTGTAACTATATTTTGCTGATGTCATTTTTGTTGAGGCAAAGAGCTGTGCGGCTATGGGGAGGTGGGAGGAGGCCAGACCACTGCTATACTTTCCCAAATTTTCTCACACTAGAAAAGCTCTTCCTCATTTAATTTGTGAGGAGTGGGGGGCTGTTTATTTTACTGCTTTGACACTTAATGTTTGGAGATATAAGACAATGTTCAGAAACAATAACTCTGTATGAAGCTCTTAACCTGGATTAAAGAAAAAAAAAAAGAAATAGGCACTTACATCTCAGAAGCAAAAATTGACAGCACACAACTAAAATCACACAAAACGAAGCCAACAGGTAAAATGCATTTATAGAGCAAATGATACTTTTGTCAGGGAGATTAGACAAATGTATTTAAATTCACTTAATTAAATTTAAATTTACTTGCGTGTGGGTTCACTACAGTTCCTCTCTTTAAATATATCCCTAAGCAGATTCATTCCATTTCCCAACACAGAGTCTTATTGCCAGGCATGTAAATTCAGCTCAGTTTGATGATCATGACACATTCTTCTCATCCTCGTGTTTAAGGGGAAGTCCAAAGATAAGAAATTGCATACCATCACAAACAGCCTCTTTCTAGCCTATTCCAAAGAACAAACAAAAAGGAAGCAATATGTTTGCATTCAAGTGGGTTTGGGTTAACCTTCTGAGAAGTGAGAGTTTCAGACAAATGAATAAGCCAAATGCACATGGGTAAAAATCTGAAATTCAGAGATTTCTACAAACTATCCAGTTTCCTTTCCAGAGGGAGAGATATCCCAGTAGAGTTGTCAGAAATCTTAAGAACAGCAATGGAAAGTTTTCCTTGTTTTGCTAGTCTGTGCATTACACTTAACTAAAAACCTCTTCCTCTAACTCCAAATACATCTTGGTCCGAATCAACAAACCAGAAAAGCAATAGCCCAAACTTCCCTGGGGGCCACTGGTCTGGACTTCCCCAGTACAGTCCAACATAATGTTTTTGTGCACACATGAAGTCCATCACTCTTTTCCAATTGTTTCTGTTCCAGATAACTTCAGAGAACTGAAACAAGTTCAAGAAATCCTGGTCCTCCCACACAAGGTCTTTCTGTGATCAAATGTTCCCTGTTAGTGACTGGATGGAAGATGTTTTTCTCTGTCTCCCCATCCCTCCTCTCCACCTGCCTCTCCTTACCCCTCAGACAGCTGGAAGCATGTCCTTCTCTACCATCTATTACAAACATGTATATAGATTTTAGATGAGCAAACTTCAGCTCGCTCAGAGCTCAGTTGGGAGGGATTCCGTGGGAAGTTTCCACAGAGGATAAAGGAGCTAGCAAGTGCTCGGAGTTTTTCAAGACATTCTCCTGGAAGCTCAAAAACAGTTCAAACCCTTGAAAGGTAAGGGAAGTAGGCAGAGTAAGAGACCCTCTTGGCTTAACTGTGAGCTTCTGAGTCTGCTCAAAACTAAAAGAGAAGCGTACCAGAGATGGAAAAGTGGACGAGTACCCATCGAGAACTACAAAAGCATTGCCAGGGTGTGCAGAGATGCAGTTAGAAAAGCAAAAACTGAGCTCGAATTGAAATTGGCCAGAGGTGTCAAAAACTACACAAAAGGGCTCTTCAGGTACATAAACAACAAGCAGAAACAGAAAGAAAATACTGGCCTGCTGTTACACAGAAGAGATGAATTGGTGACCAACAACGCTGCAAAGGCAAAGGTTCTCAGTGCTTTCTCCACCTCTGTCTTCACCAGCACTGTCGGGTCCCAGGACTTGGGAACAAAAATCCAGGTTGATGCAAACACAGACCCACCGTCAGCAAAGGAAGAGTTGGTATGGGAACTATTACTGGAGCTTGACCCCTACAAACTGATGGGCCCTGACATTATCCACCCGAGGGTGTTAAGAGAGCTGGCTGACATTGCGAGGCCGCTCTCCATAATATTTGAGAAGTCATGGAGACTGGGGGACGTCCCAGAAGACTGGAAGAAGGCTAATGTCACCCCCATCTACAAAAGGGCTTAAAGGAGGATCCAGGAAATTATAGGCCCATCCATCTTGCTTCAGTCCCTGGAAAAGTTATGGAACGAATCCTCCTGGGGACTATCACAAGTCAAATGAAGCACACAAGTGGGAAAGCCAGCATGGATTCACCAAGGGCAAATCGTGTTTGACAAACCTGATCATCTTCTCTGACAAAGTAACCTGCTCGGTTGATGTGGGGCGAGTGGTGGACATTGTCTACCTGGATTTCTCCAAGGCTTTCAATAAGGTTTCCCCCAGTCTCCTCCTACAGAAACTGATGTGTTATGGTCTAGACAAGTGGTCTGTGCGGTGGGTGGGGAACTGGCTGACAGGCAGCACCCAAGGGTGGTGGTAAATAGCTCCTTTTCAAACTGGCAACCTGTCAGTGGGGTTCCCCATGGATCGATATTGGGCCCAATGCTGTTTAATATCTTCATAAGTGATCTGGATGATGGGATCAAGTGTACCCTGATGAAGTTTGTTGACGATACCAAACTGAGTACGGGAGTGCACACTTCGGAAGGGAGAGCCACCCTGCAGGAAGACCTGGATAGGCTGGAAGAGTGGGCTAACAAGAACCTTATGAAGTTCAACAAAGACAAGCGTAAGGTCTTGCACCTGGGAAAGCATCATCCAGGAGCGCAGCACAGGCTGGGATCTACCCGGCTGGGAAGGAGCTCTATGGAAAGGGACCTGGGGGTCCCGGTGGACAAGTTCAATATGAGCGAACAGTGTGCTGCTGCGGCAAAGAAAGCCAACAGGATGCTGGGTTGCATCAACAAGGGCTTCACCAGCAGAGATAAAGAAGTCATTATCCCACTCTACTCAGCACTCGTCAGGCCACACCCGGCCCCATACTGTGCGCAGTTTTGGTCCCCGCTATGCAAAAAAGGTGAGGACAGGCTGGAGAGGGTCCAGAGAAGGGCCACAAAGATGATCAAAGGACTGGGAAACCTCCCATACGAGGAAAGGCTGAGAGAACTGGGTTTGTTCAGCCTTGAGAAAAGAAGACTTAAGGGAGGCCTTATTGCCATGTTCCAGTATTTAAAGAGTGGCTACAAAGAAGATGGAGACTCCTTTTTACAAGGAATCACATGGAAAAGACAAGGGGTAACGGGTACAAAGTTACTCCTCGGAAGATTCCGACTGGACACAAGAGGAAAATTTTTCACAATGAAAACAATCAGCTATTGGAATTATTTCGCCAGGGAAGTGGTGGATTCCGCAACATTGGACACTTCTAAGATTCGGGTGGACAGGGTGCTGGGCCATCTTGCCTAGACTGTGCTTTTGCCAAGAAAGGTTGGACTAGATGATCCTTGAGGTCCCTTCCAACCTGGTATTCTATGATATATTACACATCAGTTTGAAGACACTACAAAGACTTTGTCTACAAAATGCAGAGACTTTTGATCTACAGAAACGCCTGTGTGAGAAGCAGCAGCCTCCACTCCAGACACTGCTGTACCAACAGCAATCTCTGAAACTCCTTCACCAAACAGTATTTTGACTTTACTTCACAAGATCACACTCAGTCCCTTAGCAGTAAGACAGAAAACAGCTGCAGCCTTGCTTTCGCACAGGTCAACACCTACGGCTCCCAAAGCAGCCTAACGAAGAGAGGCTTTAAGCATGTTGTAAGTGGTAGATGAGAAGCCAACGACAACGCGTAGGTGTAAAGACCATGGCACCATTTGCTAGTGTGGTGCCTCAGAAAAACTGTACAGATAAAGGCATCATCCTGACGTTTCTCTGGCACGAGCACAGTATCTAAAGGGGGCCCAAAAATGGGACTGGGCTCCAAGATCTGATGTGACCATACCACCTTCCCCATCTCAGCTCTTCTTTTCAAGAGCAGAAAACAGAGGACTCTCCTATGTTTGAGAGGAGTTATGTATGAAGTAAAAAGTACATAACTCACAGGAGACCCTCATTCCTTCAGGAAAGAGCCCACTGAGAGACTGAGGCTTGGGAACAACATGATGGGCAATGGCCTTTGCTCAGAGGATGGCGACGTCCCGTTGTGACTGCTGTGCCCCCCCTGGCTGAACTCTGCTGCCACACTGGGATGTATTTTATCAACAGGCACCAACCACCCCCTGGCCAGCAGGTTACCTCCACCTGCATCAGTGACCAAACCTCATTAGACCTCAAACGAGCCAAGCGCCCCGAGGCCTGCCCAGCATGGGTTTCAGCAGAGCCTCCTGTGAACCAAGTCAGAACAACCACCAGTCTCAGAGCTTCACACCTATTTATTTAACCTACAAGGAGAGGCTACTTTCTTTCAACCTCCAGGCTGTGCTACTCCTCCTTTTATTCAGCTGCCTTTAGTGGACCCCTTCACTCCAGGAGTGGGAAATATTTCACATCACAGCTGTTTGTCCAGGAAGCTTCGAGATGCACAAGCATTTCCTAGCCCTGTCAGCCATATAATGAGGCTTGAAAGTTAGAGTTTAGTTTGCAGAGTCATTAGATCAGTCATTACCACGGCTGCACACAGGCATGTACAGGGTTTTAAGTGAAACCTCTGTGGCCACCTACACAGGAGGCGGCTGTGGGCTGAGGTCTTGTTTACAGGAGCACCCGATGTTATAAACATGTGGAAACTTGGCAATGGCTAGCAAAGCTTAAACGCCATAGGAGCTTTTATCTATTTTACTAGCTACTCTTACAACCCGTGCAAACCCCTCCTCCTGCCCTTCATCTGAAGCTGAGCACCCTCTGAAGGTGCCGAATGCCAAGCGTGTTGGAGCTGCTGGGATGGTACTGCTCTGAAACACCACACGCAGCTGCTCTAACGTGCCTTGCCCTGCAGGTCTGCTGACCTCTCTGATTCCAGACACACCTCCTCTTTGATTCCTCCTTCTGAATACCCAAATTTCAAGCCTGGTAAGAACTGGCTTCAGAGAGAAGGCCGAGGTAACGACAAGGAGCTGCATGCCAAGTTTGTGGTCTGTTGCTGGCAGAGAGCACAGTTGCAAAGGAGACCGAACCAAATCCCCAGAAGAGTTCCACGATTCACCACGGGGCGAACAGTACTTGAGACACCTCACGTTGCCTTGTCCATAAGCTCAGCCTCCACTGTAAGTTAGGAGTTAGAGGAAGGCAGGCATCTTCTGCATCCCAACTGTGCTGGTCCTCAAGTCCTACTCTTCTCTCTGGATGGCTCCTGCCAGAGCGAACAGGCTGCCCATAAGCAGAGCCACTAACGAAGCCTGAACCATGCCAGGTCCTTCCTCCACCTTGAGGACCACCTTGAGGATTTTGGCTTGCTTTTGTGTGACTGAAACTGGTCAACAGGCTCAAAAGTGATGGGGGCAGAGGGAAAAGGAGAAAGGACTGGGGCAAGCAGGAGGATACACAGTGACTGAATGAACTACATGAACTGATTTTCTTAGGAAAACAAGCTTAAAAAAAAAATCAGTTACATGGAATGACAAGCATCTTCGCCCAGAGACACAGAAAATTTAAGGCAAAGTTGGGAAATTCGGAGTACTGTTTCTGACTGTGGCCTGTGCTAGAACCATGTGGCAAGACTTTATCTGGGATACCTTCTCCACAAGACAAGTCTCCACCTGACACAGCCGCAGGAGACAAGCTACAGAGCTGCTTTTAAACTACAAAGCCAGAGAAAGGATACTCCTAAAGGAAATGCTTGTTGCTTTTGTGTGAGCTGTCACACCTTCAAGACTAAGTGCTCTCGCCTTCTTGGCACACCAAGGAGACCTGCCAGCATGTTTAAAACGGCTTGGTTCTGATTAACACTAATTTACACTGTCACCGATTTGAGTAAGCCACGAAACTTGCCTGAAAGAACCACATCCAAAAAGTTCAGTTTAGATCTGCACTCCCCAAATTAGCTACCAACCCATTAAAAACAGCCATAATTTAGCCTTGGTGCAGCAAGGGTGGACCTTCTCCTTCTGATGTCCACCCAGTCCTAACAATTACTATAAGCTGCTCGTGACTCTTCCCTCACATTCCCAAGATAGCTACTTGTTTTCTAGTGTCAGATTTGGTCTTGGGAGTATAAAATCAGTTAATATAAGAAATGTATAGAAAGCTGCAATAACTCAAAAAGAAAATTATTTTTCCTTCAGATCAAGTTGGTTTGATATTCCAGGAAAAAAAATCTGCAGTTAGTATGTACGATATGAGATAACAAGTACTACAGAGAAGGGAGAATGTGTTGGCAGCACAGAGCATGAAATGACATGGGCAATTTGGCTGCCAGCAGGAAAGATTGTTTGGATTTAAAAAAAAGTGTTAAATGCTTGCCTGTGCCAAGAAAGCTTGACCCCTGCTTTTGAGAAGGATATATAAATTGGTTCAACAATTTAACAAAGTTTCAATTATGCGGTACTTAGTGCCTGGAAAAAAAATAAAAAACTTTATACTTACTACTTACAAACTCTGCTGAATTCCTGCAAGCATATTTGCTCAACACTCTTAGTACTGCAAACACAACACTTGGAAGAATTTTTTTCCCTCCACTTCTGCAGGGTTCGTTCAATACTGTCACAGACGATCAGTTCAGTCTGGCACAGGGCAAAATGAAAGGTAATCAAAATATTCTCCCCATTCTTTCTGAAGGCTTAGTGGTACAGATTAACTAACAAACTGAATTTCATTTCAGCACCTGAGAAAAAGCTTAAACACCTTAAAATAACACCCTGAAGAAGCAGTGCTCTTTGCCACAACAGTTCTGTGCGATGATGCCCAGAAGAGTACAGAGAATGTATGGCACATGGCAAATTCAGTCCGATACCTGTATTTCTGCATCAATCTTGTCAGTCCTTCTATTTATACAAGTGGCTATAAGCATTTACCTTGAAGAAATGAGTGCTGCCTTCATAAATAATGAACGCTTCAGTTGGAGACAGAGCCCAACTAGGGGATCAAAATTAAAAACAAGTAAAACAGAAGAAAAAAAAAAACCAGTGAACTAACATGCTTTGTCAAGTTGGCAGCCAAGCAAGCTGTCTTCCTTGCACTCCCCCTGCTACTGTCAATCACCTGATTTCACTGCAGTTGCTTTTACTTCACATATTGCCGTATGTCACCCCACTGCTCACAGGTACATGATGATTACTAATAAAAGAGGCATGGGAAATTAAGTTAAAGAAAAGGGGCTCAGGATAAAGTGGCTTGTGTAACTCGGTATGCAAGACAGATTTTCACAATGCCAACTATATGGCAATAAACACAGAGATAAATATATCCCAGCTACAAGCAAAAACCCCACAAACCCATAGCCAACCCACATGGAGTGGTTTGTTTGGGAGGATTTTGGTGGGGGTTTTTTGTTGTTTCAGGGGCTTTTTAAACATTATTTTTACAGGGTTTTTTCCTTCTCATTTGCAATCAAATAGACATGAGGATCACTGTTTGCTGATGCCTCTTAGTCATGATCCAGACCTGCTTGTTCTCCCCATACATAAAAAATTCCCAGCAGGCTGGGAATCTCACCCAGAACATGATGCAATTGCAGCTTTTGTGCACCTCAGCTCTATATGAAGCAATCTGTCAATTTGCATCCAGTTACTTCAGATGGCTCACACACTTGCCAAAGTGCACCTGCCAAAGAGTGCCCAAGGTGCTGGGAGCACGGGAGTTCATTACCTGTATCAGTTTAGACCACTGCTCACAGGCCAACATGTGAACTGTAGCATAATAACACTGTAAATTTTAAAATTACAAGAATAGAAACTCTTAATTGTTCCCACAGTCAACCTGCCAGCATCAACTTGGGCTACACCTTGGACTGAGGGAAGGAAAAAAAAAACCCAAAACAAACAAACAAACAAAAAACCCCAACAAAACCAAACCAAACCAAACACGCTTCATTTTCTCAACGGCAGTCTGTAAGAAAAGAATATAGTTTAAGGAAAGGCTTCAGGTTTGAGATGACACACTCTGCCCTCAGAAGCCCTTCCCAGTTTTAATGAAGGGGCAGTGGAACAACCCTAAAGAACAGGTAAAAAATTAAGCAAAACTACAATAGTTTGGTCAACACCCCACTGATTCTCTCCTTTAAAAAAAACCTGAATGATGCTGCAATCAAGAACGTCGTCCTCTTACAACAAGGAGAGGACATAAACAATTTTGATCCTTACAGAAAGCACACCTCTTCGGAATCATTGTGCCACAGCCCTACATGCACAGAGGGCTCTGGGCATGCTGGATGCAGCTACTAGTGCTGAGGATTCAGATGCTTCTCTTTCATCCATTCCTTTGGGCCACATGAACAGTAATGAACCCCTGTGCAGAGCTAAAAGTGACATAAAACCAGAGCCTTGCCAAATTAGCTGGAACGCTAAGAGCAAGAAGCCTAAAATACTTCAGACAAGGAAGTGCCTGAACTCAGCAGATGGTGACAAGAGCTAAACGTTGCTCCTACAATTTGAAAGGCTACAAGCAATGGACCAGGCTAGATCGACCATCTACAGCATTGTCCCAGGACACAAGACTATTTGAAAATGCAGAGGGAGCAGAAAGATGTTTAAACAACACAAACAGAAGGTCGTCCAATGAAAAACTGAGCATTCCAGAGGTGCAGTAACAGATGATGACAATGACAACTATTTAGTTCTTTACAGAGTCAGGAACATATTTAGGACTAAATTTTTCCCCAGGTGAAGTAGGTAGGGACAACTCCACCCCTAATCATTTCCAGGAGAGAAATATGTGCTTATTTTCCCAATTTCACATGAGGTCTCTGCAATGTCTCCCAGACTATAATAATGAGAAAGACCTGTGGCTTCCACTGTAGACCCTGCATGATAGTCTTCCTTTTTGCAGAAAGCCATTCACATTTTATTTGCATACCTATCTACATGCCCCTCTTCTCCGTCCTCCACTGGTATTTCTCAGGTTGAGAATCAGACTCTATTGCAGTGTGGAAACAAAGATACTGACAAGAAGCACAACTAAATATAAATGAATTCATAAAAAATGAAGGAAGCCTAAAATACTATCACAACCTGAATGTTTGAAATAAAAGTTTCTTATCCCTGAATCAGCACATTTTGCAGCTTTCTGTATAGCTTTCTTTTCTATTATTACTTCAGATGAGCTCTGCACCACATGAGATATCAGCACTAAGAGCACAGAGAAAAACTTCTCAGGAAGAGACTTCTCCTGCAGCTCCCCCAACCTTCCCGAGTATAGCTAATAGAAAAGCATGTCCAAATTTTTCAGGTTTTCATTTAAGACTGAAATTGATTTTCATTCTTCAAAAATTCTCTCTTTTTTTAAGTTGCTGTTAAAGACTTCTTGAACATTATTTAAAAACAGATCAAGCAACTTCTAAATTTAGTTTTTGCTCACATCTTCCAAAAATACTCACATATATTTTTCTATTCATGCCTCCATCACAGTTATTTGGAAAATAATTAGCAGTATCTTCTTTGTTGTGGATGTCTAGGAGATATATATACATGCAAAATGGCAGAAGTTTCCTGGGTCATTTCTAGTTCATTCCATTTCTGGCTCCACAAATCCCCACCCACACAATGATTATTATTAATTAATATATAAGGGAGAGGGAAAGGGGGGGGGGAGGGGGGGATACAGAGGCACAGAAAAGCATCTTCATTCCAAGAAATGCTTAAGTCCTCTTACAAGCTAACCAACTTCAAGCATATTAACTACTATCCTGAATGCAGACAGACTTCTATTCAAGCTCTAGCACTTCTCAGCGTTAAATCACACTGCTGTAACATCTGAGCTTGTCATCAAGGTTAAGGCAAGACCTTCAAGTTCATTAAGATAAAGACATTGCCTGAAGCACTACTAGTGACAAACAGAGAAAATGGACTTAACAGCATTAAAAAAAACCAAACTTGCAAGACCTGGTTCTCCAACCCAGCCTTTCCACAACAGCATTAGGAAAGACCAAAAGAAAGAGGAAAGAAACCTCTTCATCACTCACCTACTCTAAGGCTCTCAATACAGCATTCATCTTTGCTCTGAAATGCAGAGAGGATGTGTGCAAGTGATCATGCTCTAGCAAGAGAAGCAAGACTCCCACCTCTTTTAAAACAGAGTCAGAAAATAGACTGTTAAACCTGAGATGGTTAAAAAAAAAAAAAAAAAAAGGAGGAAGCCGTCAATTTTTAAAATGTTCATGGAGACAGATTCAAGTATACATGTACTCAGCAGCTGAAAACAGACCTGATGCAAGAAGGGGATGCAGAGGAGGCTGACATCTCAATAAAGCTAGCTTTAAGCATTTACAGGTCAAACAGCGAGGAGAAAAACAAATGAGAAAACCCAGGGGAGTTACAAGACAACAGGAGCAAAGGGGTTCCAATTGCTGTTACTTATTCACCAGATTTACAGCACTCCATTAACTGGCATCGCTGTTACCTATTGCTAATACAGACTAAAACCTCTTTTATTTAGACTACTGAAAAATGAGCACAAAGGTGACAAAAGGCTGGCATCATCCTTGTGCAGAAGGTGTCAACACGCACTCATGCAGCTGACAGCACTGAGCTAATTGAGACTCCATGGTCTTTCCCCAAGAGCCTGCCTGTATTTTAGCTCATTACAGCCAGCAGCAGGGTGTGCTAAGTTCATGTCTTTGCATACTCTTCTTTGAATATATTGATGAATAATTTAGTTCAGATGATAAACCCTTTTGTGTACTTCAGGCATTTTCTCCTCAAGACTGTCAATGTGGTCCCAAAGTATTGAACTGGAAGGCACTTAAGGGGGACTGTTGACCGCTCCTCCCTCCTCTCCTCATATTTTGCCCATTTCGTAAAAAGTAGACTTCAGAACACAGGTCATCCCATGACCTACAGCAAGACGCATTACCCAAAGAAAACTGCAAAGGCGCACCATACCACACTGGTTTGAGTCACGGTCGAGCTGAAGAACAAGGGAAAGGCAAAGTGCTTTTGCCTCACTAAAAAGCACACTCGCCTTATCCGGCTTCCCGAACGCCCTGCACACGTCGGGAAGTTTGCGTAAGGCACACGCAGGAAGGCTGAGGAGGTTCACGAGAGGCTCAGCTCCGCTGCGAGCAGAGCGGCAGATCTGCTGGGATCAGCCCTGCGCCGGCATGAGCTGCCAAAGCCGACAGCCGAAAGAGGCAGCAGGACCTCGCTGCTGGTTTCCTCTCGCCACCACGTCGCGGCAGCTTCCAGCTGTCCAGACAGGTCCTGTTGCGGGTACGGCTGCCTTCCCAGGAGCCTTACCCAGCGTCGTTTCCGCTGGATCTGCTTATGGGTGATCCCTGCGTATCTGTTGCTGGCACCTGGCTCTTCCTCTTGGCTCTGGCACCCCGTCCCAGCAGGACATGTTACCTTACAGATGACAATACAGGCTGTCGTTAGATTTAGCAGCAAACCAGCTGATTCCTTGCACATGCAGAAGCAAATCCTCTCCTGCAATGCACAGGAGAGATTCCACCCAAATTCGCATGGCCTGGACAGATAAGGTGCTTCAAGGGCGTTTTCTTATTTAAAAAAGAAGGCACTATCGCAGCATACACTTGGTGTAATAAACACCCTTCCTCCCCCAATACTGAGGGAAACTCAGATTTCTCCCAGAACTGCATGGAAGAGAATCTCATGAATATATACTTTGCCATCTCCGGTAGTCAAAAAAATTCCTTCTCTGCTTTATTCGTCAGCCTGACCACGAGGAAGCTCTGCACCATGACTGCCGAAGACCTTCACACACAGCACGCACATTCCCTGCAACATGAAAACTGTGCCATGCTTCCAAGTAGCATCACAGGTTGTTTACAGAGACAAGGCGACTAAAGATATTTTTATCCTCATCTCCCAAGACCAATTTATAATTAGTACAGCCTTTGAACAAGATGCACTTGCAGCACAGCATCAACATGCTGCTCAAAATAGGGCTTCTTGTAGTGCCAGCGGCCTCCCCAGGACAGCTCTTCTCAATGACTTTTGGTGTAATGGAGTGCTGGGCCATAGAGTAACACAGACGTGGGCTGGCTGCGGGACACAGTGCAGACTGGGAGCTGTGCAGTGAAGGAAAGCACCTTCCAGGTGGAGCTAAGAAGTGCCCCCAAAAGAGGTGTTCCTTCTCCAAGTGGACAATGCAGCCACCACTGCTGCTCTCTCTGGCCTCTGTATCACTGGCCTGACATTGAAAATGTTTCTTACCTTTCAAAGATATCTTAAGACTCGCTTCGCTGCTATGTGAACATACAGCAGTTGCTCCGCAGAAACACTTCCATAGCCGTGTGTTTCCATGCAGTTCACATTACAGCATCCCTCCTGTATCCCCAAAGCTTCCCTACAGCTCTGCTGCTCAGCTCAGAGGGTGCTGGCCACACAGCTCCCACCTGAAGTGTCCCCAAGTGCAGAGTCTCAAATATAGGCAGCTGCCGTAATGCTTTTCACAGCATACAGACATAGCACTCCAGCTACAACAAAGGCTCTTTTGTGCTACTGCATGGCCGGAAAGGGGGTGAAAAGAGTATGCCATGGGATATGGCTGCCAGGAAGCTAGGGAGAGGCATGAGGGGGTAGGAAAGCAAAGAAATGGAGCCAGAAGAGGGAGAGCAACAGGAAACCTGGATTCAGCTGCCTCCTCCTCCCCCCAGCTTGGTTAGAGTAAAATACACAGGCACCCACAATGCACAGCATTTTCCTTGCCTTGTCCGCGTTCCTGAACAGGAGAGCCGAAGAGCTGGAACAGAGCAAGGGGGGCCGCCGGGGTCCCACCTGCTCTGCGGTGCTCTGTCCGTGAAGTCACCCGCTCCTCCAGGGGCAGGGAAGAGGCAGGCACCACCCGAAAGGCATCGTCCCTTCCCGTCCTTGTCTGGAGGGCAAGGGAAGCCAAAATCAGGTGAACCATTCAAGTCTCATTTGTGGGATAATGCAATTATAACCCTCCACTTGCCCAGAACCGTCGGTTGTCAAGGCAGGCAAGGCAACAATTTACCAAACCACACAGAAGTCACAGAAGCAGAAGCAGGGAGTAAAGTCTGTAGACTGCAGCGACATCCACCCTGAATTCTTCTCTTCTTAAAAAAGAAAGTCTGTGGGCTTAAATGTGAGCAGAAATATTTATGACAATCTAAGTAACCCTCCTAAACATAATTAGCAGTCTCATTTTATTCAATTATGAGGTCACCAAGACTCCTTTCCATACTCTGCCAGCTTTTGCTATGGAAAAAAAGCACCAGAAGCCTTACAGATGAAACCCACAGTAAGTTAACTTGGCTTCCTGGCCTCCTTTGGCCTCAAAAAAGCAAAACCATTACCTCAGGAGAAACAAAGTTTGCCATCTGCACCAATGGCACTCTGGGACAGTTTTAACACAAGTGAGAAAGCTAACTGAAGCAGCCACTGTAGTGAGCTAAGAAAAAAACATTGTCCACTGAGACGCACTTAATCAGACCTGCCCATGCTGTTACCGACAAACTGTTGTCCCATGCCTGTAAGTCTGCCATTTCCAGACTGCTGAGGGTCCCCCTCCTATGCTAGTTTTGCTGTTCCACCTGGCAAAAACTTGCTCTGCTGGCAGTTAACCAAAAAGTAGTAAGATCATCTCCTAGAGCACGCTCTGTTATCACAATACAGCACTGATCTCCACAAGCAAAAATCCTCACATTTTCAAGGAAGGCAGAACACTAAGTGCATATAAGCAAGAGACAGCACTTACTATCTCCCATACATTGGGCAGCGCACACTTCTGGGCTGTAAATCAAGGTTTCTGAGTCTTGAATTAGCCTTCAGTGTCCCAAAACCAACAGTTGCATTGCTTTGCCTAAACCATCGTGATTGTAACAACTTTAACAAAGAGAAATAATCCCATGGAAAACATTGGCCAGTTTCCAAGACAAATAAATAGCTATAAGCCGAGAACAGCTCAAAGAGTAATTACAGACAATAGTCAGTTCAGTGGTGCATGTGGAGTAGCCGGGGAGAACAGATAAACTGACTCTCTCTAATGCGAAGGGAAGCAAGAGGGGCAGCTTATTAGCCCTACAATGCAGAGCCCTACAATGCAGACAGAGTACGGCCAGGGTGGTATAAGGGAAAATAGTGTTGTCTCAAAACAAACCTCTCATGAATCTGTGCATGGCAGACCCCTGTACACAGAACTGGCTCCCTACGAGAAGCTATGTGTAATCCTGGCGCTAAGTCATTCTCTTCAGCTCCTGGAAGGAAAAGTACTTGAGTTTGCACTATCCAACTCAGTTTCCACATCACCAACACAACTAAACCGTGAGCTACTAGAGTTTTGCTTTAATTTTATACATCTATCCCTTAGAAGAAGCTAAATTTTAGAGAGTAAAATTAGCAATTATTTTGTTTCTGAAGTAAAATCCATATGGCTTTACAATAAAAAAAAGCAGTATTTCTGATGACTTGAAGTGTCACTGCTACAGCAGCAGTCTAAGCTAAATTTTATAGCTCAGCAATCCTAGAAATTTGTGTGTTCAAACACACTTAAAATGAAGTGCCTTGTATTTCTATGATCACTGTGGGAATGGCATACTTTGTTCTAATGGGGCATCCTTCCCTTATTGGTGGATGTTCTGTTGCAAACTGACAAAAATGACCAAAAAAAGCACCAGATTGAAAAATAATACTGTTTTTTCTACTAGCCATCAATTCTAGCTAGTATTCATTGTGTGTGCAGTTACCAACAGCACTGCAGGGAACAAAGTAGCACAGACCAGGTTTTAACCAATTTTCTTTGCCGATTCAGAAAGAAACCCTCCCACCAGCGAGGCTGGGCAGTAGCCAAAACAACTGAGCTGTTCTATTACTTCTAGACAACCTGTACGACCTTGTTTGGAGACTCTGAAGAATGCCCCAGCTGAATTAAAAACAGTTCAACAAGGCAGAAAAATATTACCTTTTGCCTCTGGAAACCTAGGTTAAAACATGGTTTCGGCCATGAAGGCAAACATCATGTGGTCTTAACTGCATAGGCTGCTACAAACAGAAAAAACCCCCACCACCCACTGAGGAAGACTCCATTTAGATGCAATTGGCAGTGCTGAAGAGACCTTCAGAATTTAAGCTCTGCATATATGAAAAAATTAAATAGAAACACAGGAGGGAAGGCATCAATTCAAAGGGCTTATATTGGCCAGTAAGTCACTCAATGTACTAGTCGGAAACAAATCTTGTTAGAAAGCAGGCCTCTCCACCTTTTTGTCTCTCTTTTTCCACTCCTTGGGTTTCAGAAATAAGTTGAGTCAGAATCCTGTTATTACTCCCTTCTTCCCTAAGTTTCCTTGTCCTTCCCTCTCCCCAGTGTACAGATGCAGCTTTGCCAGCTTCTATTTTCATTCCTTCTGTTTCTTCTACCCTCCCACAAAGCCCATCCTAGGGGTATCCTTCCATCTATAGTTAGGAGGGCTTGTGTTAATTGGCTGCCCTAAAGTAATTGCTTTCAACAAGACACTTCCTTCTTTGAGGCACAAAAGCTACCTTGAGAGACGAGTGTACTGCCTGTCACCCTCCACACTTCTGTTAGCTAACCTCCCAGTCTCGCTTCCCTTCTCTCTTTCAACAGAGGGATCAGAAATCCACCAAGCAAATATGCCTTAAAGCATAAAAGACGTTTGCCCTTGCCCCATCTTGCCCAGCATGACATGCAATGTATGGATGGAGATTCTTCCTATCAACCACACCTTGGAGCCAGGTTGTACGACATGCAATCCGTAGCAGGCATCAGTTGTATTTAATGGAAAGCAGAAGGGTGAGCAGGGCAAAGCACAGCACACAATATTGATTCTCCCACCTGAAAAAAAACAAGAGCTCCTCGTATCAGAGAACAATGCCAGGAAACCTAACGGGATCTTGGGAAACAAACGGGAGCAGCCGAACATCCCGCTTCACACCACTTGCACTGTGGCAGACATTAATTACATGCTGATTCGTCACCCTTCCACGCCAACAAGACAGAGTAGGACAAACACAAAACACACACGCACCAACAACCTGCAGCGCCTGCTGACAGATCCCAATAGCATCTCACCACGCGAGGTCTCTCTCAAGAAAGCACTGAACGGCCCTGAACAGAGCCTGACTCAGCCTTTCACACGGGGGAAAGAGCTTGTCCTCCAGGCAGCAAGATCTGTGTTTTAAGGGTGAGCATTTCCCCGCTCCTAGCCAGAGACAGGCTTGCAACAGCCCTTTCAGTCAGGCACATGCCTTCTTTCACAGCCTAGTTCAGAGAAAGCTGCCATTTATACTCTTGCTAGTTGTTAACGGACCAGCCCTCCTAGCTAACGTGGAAGAGACCTGCAGAACAGAACTAGAGATTTTATGTCTGAACTTGGCAGCAGAGAGGGATTAAAATGCTTTCTATGAAGATTTCTATGAAGACATACAAGCACACGGTCAAAGCTGGGACAAGTCGCCAGTAGCAGATTCTTGTGTTGCCACTTCGCTTTCAGGATGAGGTGGTAGACACAGGGATATTAAGAGTACGTTAATCCTAGACAAAAAGCCTGCAGCTTCCAAAGGGTAGATTAATTATTAAAGCAGCAGCAATAAAAATATTCAGTAGTTCAGAGGCATATACCTATATTATAGGCAGATAAGTGCTCCAATAACCTTGTACTTCAATTTGTAGATTCACTCCCCCCTCCCTGCAGGTAGCAACATAGCCATTTAAACTCCACCATTTTCATTAATTTCCCTCTGTAAGAATGAATTAGAAAATGTAACGAAGAGGCACCCTGTACACGGTAGTAGCAGTTTCCTCCCTCTTTCCACCTTTCTTCTCAGCCCCCATAAGAAGAGAGTATGTTTGCTTCACCGACCAACAAACCAAAAGAGGGATCGTGATGATGATTAAGAGCTTTTAAATACATTTATCTTTCCCTTAAAATAATCAGGATGACAAATACTGGGAGATTAGAGATAAGACCTGTCGGAGTTTGAACAGACACTCCTTAACACCCTCCTCTTTCAGAAGTCAGGTTAGTCACTAGAATACCCCAAACTCAGATATTCAGAATAGGGATGGGCATATGTGCCCTCAGGACATCATAACTTTGGGGAAAAAAGTCCATTGCTCATATGTACACATAAAGATCACCTGGTTTCGTGAGTAAAAGCAGAGCATATTCTGTGTTTGAATGAGGAATAGTTGTTATTAACTGACAGGAATTAAGTTTCACCTCAGCACGTTCAACCCAACTGAACTCCAAACCACCCATTTATAAACACGAAATGCAAAAAAAGCAAAAATAAAGTTTTCCAGCATTGGCTGTGCATCATTTCAGTGGAGCAACTCCAGCTAGCAGTATTTAACTTAGTTAAATGAAAAAGTTGGTAGGGAGGCTGGAATCTCAGCAATTTCTCAACAGATTAATTTACAGTATTGTCTTTCAAGGGGAGAAGTTTTAAGTCTCTGATGTGCGTATCACTATACACTGCGAGTATTAAACAGAAAATGACAAACAATTGCCAAGCTGGCTGTCCTCCAGTTAATCAGCCTGCTTTGACTCAGATTCATCTGTGAATTGCTGTTGAAAACCAATTGCTTGTTTAATGGGGCAGAAAGATGAAATAAATTTCAATATGCATCTCTAAAGTGTCCCTCTCATGTAAACCTGCTGCCTGAGGGAGTGAGGGATACATGTATTTCCTTCTGGTTGTGCCAGTTTCACTTCCAATTTGCTATCCCTACAGGTACCGAATTATAAAATTACATAAAGAAAGAAGCTGTAGCTGCATGCAAACGATATCTCTTTGGTTCACAGCATCCTCAAGACAAAGACAGAACTTCTCCCTGGTCTCCAGAGAGGTGACAGCCATACACCCAAGTGAGATTAGTTAACACTGACTCATCAGGTGTTTCATTAAGAAGCTGTGTCAATGAAGAAACCAAACCTGGTGAGCGATGCTAATGCCAGCTGCTGCCACCGGCACCCTTGGTGCTCTAGGGAGAAGTGGTGACTGGTGGGGTGGAGGACGTTTCACGGACAGATCATACTGGCATGGCTGGGGACTTCAGCCCAGGCCTGTCACCAAACGAGCAAAAGCCATTAAGCGGCACTGCCAGGAAATCAGGGTCAATAGTAAGGCAGACACAAACACACACACAGCATTATATGCCTTTGCTCAGGTGAGGAGCGTTCGCATTGGATCAAAAGTGATTTGCTGACTGCACTGCATCCCATAATCTTTTTCCATACTGAGACACCTAAAGGCAACAGCACCATTTTGGACTTAACACTTCTTCCCCCTCTTTTCTTTTAAACAAAAGAAGTTTCCTAGATTAAGAAATAATTCAATTATACATTCCAACTTGGGAATTAAAGAACTGCATTAACAAAGAATTTAGGATTCTTGATTTTGCTATTGTGTTTTTTATTATGATTTTGTGACAGAAAGTCCGCACACACAAACAATTTATGTGATCCTTTGCTAACATAACAAACCAGAAAACAAAAATTTATGCTACTTAGGTAAGCATAAGACAGACCACAGCCTGGACCAGTGGTCAAAACACAACCTCCACAACCTGCCCACACCCTCCCAGTGCTTTCCAGTCACATTTCATTAGTTTGTGGCTCTCATACAGAGAAACGCTGCTGTGTCACCCAGGTGCACGTGAGCAGGTCTGTGTCCCTGTCAGCTGGGTGCTGCATAGTGCATCGCCTCTTACAGAGGCCACAGTACGTTCTCTCACAATGGCTTTACACACAATTTTGGGGTGCCAGCCTATTTTCTGCAAAATTTCTGCAAATTTTGAAAGCAAATATTCCCAAAGGCATGGCTTGCTCCCTCCCTGTCCCTTGCCCCAGCACCATGAGTAGTGTCAGGGTGCTTAGTCCTGCCAGAAGCCAGGCGATGAAAATGACAGTGGACAGCGTACCAATGCATTAATGCTCATCCTGCAGTCCTCTGTCATTTCAGTCAAAGGCTCCAAGTCCACAGAGAAACTACTTGATGCCACAGTAAGGAATTTCTGTCCCTTGAGACAGCCTAAGATATCACTCACTCAACCCAAAAACCAAAGTCTCCTCCTATGTCACATGCAATGCATTAACACTGCAGAGTCAAGCACTCAATCATACCAGAATTAAAAAGCCTGTGTTAGCTCCTTATAAATCTAGCACCCAATCTCATACCATTTTTATTGTCACACAGATAACTAAGTTTGCAAATTGTATCCACCAATCTTTCATTGTGCTTCTTCAATACACTACCTTTGTAATAAGGTACACAGAAAGACAAAATGTTTCTAAGCCCCACAAAAAGGATACAAAAGAAATGAAGAAAAAAACACATCCCAGCACTTGGGAATTTGTTTCCCTCTGGAACGGAGGATTCCAGCAGCATCCATGACAGCAGGAGCAGGGCAGCTGTGAGTTCTTGCCTTTGACTCTGCAGCTCACAGGTTTTCCAGGAGCTTCCAAAGAAAGGCTCTTTCCGTCCGAAGGCTTTGGACTGCCACCCTCAGTCATCCCAGTTGAAATCAATGGGGGAAAGAATACTAATGGGGTTACCAGGTACAAATAAACACTGTGATGCTTATGTCTGCAGATTTTGGGAGCAACTGCCTCTCCCACCGCATACCCATGTGGCACACAAGTATCACCAAATATTTCAGGCCATTCTGGATCATGTTCAGTCAGCATTTTCTGTAAGCCAGTCTCAGGTCATGAAGAACTTGATACAGAGGAAGAGAAATTAAGGTATTGCATGGGAGACTATGCCAACAGTTGGTTATATATGTTGTGTCCATGGGATGGGGAGTTTCTGTCCCATGAGAAATTTTAATATTTTGACACCTGCTTTCACCTAAGTCTGTCCTTGTTGCTTAAGGATTCCCATGATACCACAGACTGGTTTAGCAAGGAAAGAAACTGTAGTGAAAATATACAATCCAGGAATCCAAGCATGAGGACTAAAACACATATAGCATTCAAAAGCACCACATTATTTCCAGAGAATGCAGAAATTAAATTTGATGCAGAATAAAATATTTACAGTTTCCCCAGCACAGGGAGATGCCAGAAAAGTCAAGCATTTTCTGTAGAAAGTTTCTATCTCAACATAATAAGAGTTTCCAAAGAAATGTATATATATACACATATATATTTTAAGGCAATCTTCCCCTCCTCTAAGTCATTGCTGCCGTTCACTCATACATCCATCTTTGCTAGGTCTGCTGCTAATATTTCAGAAATCCAAATGAAAAGGGGCCGTGACTTTCCATTGAAAACAATTGAGTGAAAGAGAGCTTCTTCCCCTCCCTGAGCTTTCCAAGGGAGGGTGGCCAGCTCAGCTGGAACCTGCCCCCCACCCCCATTCCTCACTCATTTCTTTAACTTCCTTCACTGGGGTCCAAAGGCTGTAGCCACGTCAGACAAGGTTGCATGCTGCCATTAGAAAACTTTGTACTTCAAGAATTCAGTTTTCCTCACAGGATGATGCTCTGATTTCTTCCCCTTTGATTTTACTCCATCTGAAGGGTACTCTGCAGTACACGAGAAACTCATCCACATAGAGTGCATCCCGAATGCACACAGACAATGTGGTGTGAGGAGAGCACGCTACAGGTTATGGTTCCCTCATCTGCACCAATTCACTGCTGATGCAATCGCACAATAATCCTGAAGTGGAACTGTTAAAAAACAGAGCAGAACAACTGGCAGTGGTGGGGTGGGTGTAATATTTCAATATTTTTGTTTAAGCCACATCACCTTGCACAGCTGGTTTTGAGTGCAGTCACAAGACCAGCTAAATCAGCAAAATTCAGGAGGTGGCAACATATGGCAGAAACTTCTGAAACTGGCTGTATCATCCAAGGGCTGTAGTGCGGAGCCACACCTTTGCTGTTTTCAGATTCAGTTTCATGAGGCAGCGCTGGTCAGGATGCAGATTGCCACCCCATCAGCGAAGTCCACCTTCCTGCATTCTCACCTCCTCTGACATTTACCTCTGACATTTGCATCCGTTTGCTCCCTAATTGCGTATTTCACAGAAGAGCAGAAAATCAGCTCAGCAAAGAAAAGTGAATTTTTGTTTGTTTGTTGGCTGGATTAAGTGGCTGAAGAGGGCGAGACAAATGTCAAAGCCAGCAGAGAGGAAGCGACTGCTGAGAGGGATGCGGGTGAGCAGGGCTGCTCCTCCCGGCAACAGGAGCTGCTGGGCGATTCCCCCGGGGTTCACCCTGGGAGTTAATGTGCAGTTACAAGAGTGCAAACACAGTTCTCCTACACGGTGACCACAATAACGGAAACACTACCTCCAGTAATTACTGAACATCAGTATCTTACTGGGATCGCAGTTGCAGCACAGTTCCCATGCAGTAAAATTTTTTCCTTAAGGACCACCAGGAAAACACCAGTATACTGCGGACCAGGTACTGGACATATAGGCAGCAGTTCTGCTGGCCCCGAGACCCGCACGGCACTGACAGCGCCTCTCTCGACATACACCTGCGCCGGGGCAGGATTAGAGGGTTTCAGAGGAGACCATGCCACTACCAGCCTCTCCAGGTACAGACTACATGGGACGGCTTCGCCAGCCACATCCTATTCCTGTCCAGATCCAGCAGTTTGCAGAACAAATGGAAAACGAAAGTTTTGACAGTTTGTATGATTAGGTTTATCAAACGTATAATGATTTTACATGTAGCTTTTAAGTGAAATTAAATCTAATGCATTTTACACTGAATGCCTGTCTTGAAATTGTCTCAACGTTTACATCCCAACATGCCATTTCATACCAATTACACATTGAACAAGCATAACTGCAATGCAGTACAAAAAAAACCCCAAACTTAGAGATTGTTTGGTTTGGCATTTAACCTTGTTACAGTACTACCTTAAGTTTAACTCACTAAAATTCTATTATTTGAAATTAGAATTATGCATAGTATTTTGCAGACCAGCATTCCCAAATCAGAATCAGGACAAATTCATTTTCATATAAATCTTACAAATCTTAGTGACTCCTCTTAATATATTATAGTAAGTGTTGTAGCGTACCTTTCTCATAGATACCTTTTCCAGAGAATAAGCATTATTCCCTTCCAGTGTTGAGAAAATGAAACTCACTCTTTGCAGTACTACCAGTTATAACAAAACAAATGGGAGACACAGCTGAAGCCTAAACACATAAATCCAGAAATTTCCCTTTGTATTTTCCTATTTTACACAGTATAATATTTTAAAATAGAGACGGACATGCTGTAGTCAGACATTCTCAGGCAGCCACCTAAGTAGCAATCAAAAATTAATTAAGCAAGCAGAAATAAATTAAAAACACCACCCCCACCCCGATCACTATGACAATCCCAAAGGCTTTGCCAATGCTCTGAGTAGATCAAGGTCATACAAGCTGGTCAGACAATTCAGCGCAGAGAGCATCTTTCTCCTAGACACCGACATCATCATCTCTGCCCCTCAGTTCAAGCCCTAACCTTCTTTTTTATCCTAAAGCCAAAAATAAAACCTAGTCTCCTTAAAGGGTAAAATTTACTGAAGCAAGACTGATGGGACAGCAACAAAATGACCTTTTCAAAGAAACTGGGTCTTCTTAGTACTGTAATATCAGATTGATGGTCTGCGTTTCTCCTCCTGAAGGTTTAAGACTGCCAAATCCATGATCAAGATGTTTTAATCACAGATTATTTGTTGTCATCGGCAGACTGGAGGCTTCTATTTATTCACTAATTTGGATGTTGCTAAGAAAAGCCAGCCAAAAAAGTCGAAATCTCACAACCGAGACCTAGTGATATTTGGTTCTCCAACTGAGCTTCAGAAGTTTTAAATAAATCCAAAGCCGGTATCCTCACTCTGAAAGCTGAAGTAAATAAAGTTAAAGCCATACAGATCTCTATAAATTATTTTTTAAGAATCCTTTTCTCTGCTGCCAGTTTATCCACTCTTCTCCAAGACAAGTTAGTCAGTGCCTAGAAGTGGTGGAAGGACTTCCATCTGCTACTACTTCAAAGACAGCTATCCTGGGAGGAAACGTCAACCTGTCCAAGACGTACGTTTCTAAACATATTAGAGCTGCTGTCTCTGCCAAGATGCAATTAAACACTGTCTAATCTTTAAAAAGCCTGCAACAAAGAAGTTTTAAATCCCAAGTTCAAGAATGACCTGCACTAAATAAAAGCAAGCTTCACGGTGACTTGTAACAGCCTAATCTGTTTTCACCAAGAGAATTTCCTGACCTAAGGTTGCTGCAATAAGCTTGCAAGAATTGATTCATCTGCACTACAAGCAAGCCACAAGAGCTCTTAAACTCTGTCTGCAGCAGGGCACTGCAGCAAGTCGAATTTGTATCATGGCTCTTGCAGTCTCTCCTCTCTCCTTGACTCCCCAGTCACCTGCTCCTGCTCTCCTCCTCCGCCGGCCCATGCTCATCCGACCCTGCGGTGAGCTTTTAGGGGGAGAAAGCCCACGGGGAAAACTGACTTAAAACCAAACCAAACAACAAAATCAATAGTTTTCTGCTGGTTTACACCCTTGAATCAGTTCACTGTAGGGCCAGCAGTAGGTGGGAGCACCAGCCAGGGAAGGATGGGCAGACCTGGAGCAGGCAGAGCCGGGCAGCTTAGGCTGTGCCTGAGCTGCTGTCAGATTCTCCTGCAGGGCAAAAGCTTCAGCCAGTTCCTGCCCTGTCAATCTGAGATTTTAACTACTCCCAGCAATCAGGGCAGAAAGGATCTTTTTTTGTATATGAACATAAATAAAAGGTCCTCTCCTTCTTGGAGAGGCAGGTGGGTTATTTCTCCAAGAAGTCCACTTCTGTGAGGTATTTCATCTGCACTGTGCTGCTTTGAGCAGAGCCACGCTGCAACTGTTGGCTTGCAGCTGAGTGGCACTGGGCAAGCAGGACATGCACTGGTGGCCTGAAGAAGGGACACAGACTATGGGTAAATAAGTGTTTCTTAATCAGAACAGAAGTCATACGCAAAGCTGTCCAGGCAGGAAAAAGCACTAGTATCTCCAGTGCAAGTCCCACCAGGCACTGAGAGCTCCCAGCCAGGATCCCAGCAAAGTACAGCACCGAGACAGCAGCGCTACTCAGATTCACACAAGCTAGCACGCCGCGCTGCCAGCTTCGTCTGGTCGTGTTTCTGTTTCCAAAATAACTAGGATGTGAAATCTTTAATTGCTGCTATTATTCTTCACTGGAGAGGAGCAGATTTCTTATTTTAGAAGAATATCTGTCACGTTCTCTCTTAGCAGCAGCAAGAGAGAAGAGCCAGTTGTGGTACATACTGTATATTCTATTCTCTTCGTTTTCCTTCTTTGGGTCATCCATCAGCCATTCTTTTTCTCTGCTTTGCCACATGCTAGTGACCCTAGACCCATACGAAGCACCTACCCTCAGCCAAAGACCACCATTAAAGAAAGGGTCAGGAAGGGAAGAAAGGCACCTGCATGAATACTTATTTTATTGAAATGCAGCACTCAGTCAAAAAGGGTAAAGTTTGTCTTCTGAAAAAGTCAAATCAATCAGGTTAAAAGTTTACAAGATGCGGATTGAACTTTGCATATTTTCTTCCAGGCTTAGCACAGAAACTAAAGAAAAAAAAAAAGCGGGATGGGACGATGCTTCAGGCTGATTCACAACTCTAAACTCACACATGACATCTGAAAGGAGTCATATGGGTAGAGTCAAGGTTGGTATCATCAAAGCTTCTCCTGCCCAAATTCCAAAGCATTGGAATTCAGTAATTGGGTTTCTCTACTGTACAGATACAAAAGAAGCCATTTTTTCCAGTAGATGACTAACACTGACAGCTTTATTTATTTATTTAACTTTCAAAGCAGAGTCATTTTTAATGGATCTATAATTCAAAAGCTCTTTAATTAATTTTCCTCAAGCTTCCTAGAAACACAGATTTGGTTTTGTGCCTTGAAAAACACGTCAGTCAAGTTCTAGGCAAAAACTCCATTTCAAAGTCAAAGCTATAAATGAAACAAAAATGGGATTTTATTAGGAACCCTGGTTGCAATTTCACCACATAAGCTACTTCTACCATTATACAATCTTTTTAAGTTGCTCTTGTTTTTCCTCCCTGCCTTCAATCCATTTTTGTTTGCTATAATAAAAAAAATATTTCTTCCCTTATATTGCTTTTTGCCTCACCACATTATTGATTCTGCTTCCTGTGTGTTTTTTGTTACTTTTCTTTCTTCTGACTTCTCTTATAAAGCTGTAAACTGAATGCTCTATATCCAGGAGACAGCTACACTGCCTAACAGTACAGGACTGAAATCAGGGTGGAAGCAGCACTGGAACTGAAGAAGGCCCTTGAAGAGCTGACAGAGCAGCACTTTGTTCCTTCTGGACAGCAGTTTCACATCAAGCAGAAAAGTCTAGGGATTAATTTATTTAGTTTAGACAACAGTCCCTGGTCCATGTGCTTAAATATCTATTGAACTGAATGCTTCATGGAGAAAATGCCCTCCTCATTTCTCCAGGGAATTAGTCTCAAGTGTTTGATAACAGATGGTACATAAAGTAACCCACCTACGCTTTAGTACTGGGGCACATGGGTCTTCCAGTCTGCATTTTTAACAGAATTATTAATTACAGTGCATAGTGCTCCAGCAGAGCTTGCCCTCTTCCACTGCACTGAGGCACTTCTCATGTCCTCGGCTGGCTGAGGCATGTGCAAACATTGTGCTCCACTGCTGTGTCTGCCAGAGATTATTCTTGGAGAATAAAGAGCAGCAGAACGAAATGCATGTCCTTAACTTAACATATGGAACATGTGAGGTAAGCCACTGATAGAGATGTATTTGCACTTCAATGCCTGACTGTATGGAAGAGGACTGAGGCATCAGTGTATGAGCTAATAGTTTGCGCTGCAAGAGGTTGATCTGTGCCACGGGAATAGGACAGAAAGCTGGAAGGAGAAGCCACAAGAATGGTTAGTCTGCCTTGAATTCCTCTGAACACAGCCAGTTAGAGATGCTGGGGCATCCAGGAGCTGGGGGAATCACCAAGAGTGGTGCAGAAATGTGGATCTAGAACTTCTGATGCAAATACTGGACGATGCTCCCTCCCACAGTTCAGCACAGACACTGTTCATCACGGGACAGCTACATTTCCAAGCCATGGAGCCTTTTTCAAACACCCTTTTTCTCCAAGATACTACCTGTTTTATTACCAAGCCTAAATTCAAGATTATCTATAGTTGATAGATTCCTTACTGAGTGTATGGGTAACTAAAGCAGACATACAGCTCATATATGCAAAACTGGAGTAGTGCTTGCAAAGATTTGCACATCATTCATTAGACTTCAGTAAACTGATTTCTTCTCTCACAATTCGTACCATAACTAGAATTCAAAGAATGTGAGCAAACAAGTTTTCAAGATACTAACAAGCACTTATGTCTCAACTTATCTCTAAAAACTACGTAAGTGTATGTACAATTCATTTAAGAAGGGACCAGATGTTCTCAAAAGACAAAAACATAGCTCATACTTTTAGGTCCATCAGTAATTGCAGCATATGACTTATAAACAAATTCAACTGCAATGCAACATTGAGCAGTTTTCTTCAAAAAAGAAAAATGAGTGATATGAGCACCAGTACACCATGTGTGATTAAATTCTGTAGACTGGCAACAAATAAAACAAAGAATTAAAACAAAAGTGAACTTTTTATTGTATCTGACTAAATAGTATGCATTTGTAGAAATACTGCAGCAAGCACTGCCTGCAAATTTCATGCTTTGAGTGAAATTTAATTAACTTGAACTAGTAAAAATCCCACAGGGTTATGTTATTTGTAAGCGAGAAAATAGGAGTCATGTCTGCATGACTGGGGATGGAAATTTGGCTAGCCTTGTTAAATTATGGTTCTTCTTGAAAGGCACATAAATATTTATGTGAATGTGTGCTGACATTTGTTGCTGGACTTGAATATTCAAGTCACTACAGATAACTCCTAAATCCACCTTCCTCATTCACATGGTTTTTCCTCTATGCGCATCCTGTTGCCATGATAATTTGGCTTGCATTTTCCTGATGAGCTAACCTGCAGGGACAGGCAGGAAAAGGAAGTAAAGCACTATTCATTCATAGGTGATTTATGAACCTATGCGTGCTTCCTTTTGCAGCAGAAAGTTAACACATGCACACGAGAAATGTGCATACACTCGTGTCTCACTGGAAGAAGCAGCTGGGGAAAAAAAAAATCCAACCCTGTATGCTGACTACCTTAAGGGCAGCTCCTGAGCTTGTTGCTGCCCATCTCATTTCCAACACTAGCCCATCCAGTTTTCAAGTTCTGCCAAGTGTAAGGACACAGCTGAGGAACAGGATAGCTAAAACTCAGTAAGCCAACAGACTTAGCAGAATAGGCTTTATATGTACGACTTCTCCCTGACGCTCCCTGCAACAAATTCAGTTTCCCGCTAGGAAAAAATAAAATAAAAAATTCATTTAAAAAAAATCAGAACTGACACAGCTTTCACATCCCTGTCTCCAAAACACTTGCATTTCTCAGAGGAAAAAAAAACCCACAACATACCTTTCAGATCATGGAAGTATGGGATTAACCATAAACCTGCAACAATATCAGACATACACGAGTGATACAACATTGCTGCACTATCAAGCCCTTGTAACTGCGAAGGACATAACCGTTTCTCAGCCAAAACAAGCCAAGTAGTCGGAGCTCAGGCACTGGACAGGGCATAGTGGGAAGGTTTTAATTTGCCGGTGAGAAGGAGCAGACCTGACCGCTGTGGTGGAACGCTCTCCTCCTGCCAGGAGGACTCCTCGGCAGTACTACCGAGACCCGCTCTCAGGAGGGAGGCCGGTGCACAGCAGCCAAAGGACTCTGCAAGATACAGACCACCCACATCCCGACGGGAGCATCAGTCGCTCTGGACAGGGCTTGCATGGATGCGTGCACACGCATTATGTGAAGCTTTTGCTACCAGCAACCCGCCACAATGCTGAATACTAGCTTGGAGCTACATAGCAAGGAAAAGCTCTTACAACAGGAAAGGAAAAAAAAAAAAAGCAGCAGGGGGAACAGACACTTTACAATTTACTCTTACAGTAAGGCTCTAACACCTTAGCCAAGCAGTTGCAAGTGAAAGGCAACTTTCTGGATTTAACCATACACCCATCTTAAACGCTTCCTTATAGTTCGAAGCCATGGTCGTGTAAGCAGCTGAGGCAATGCAAAGGAATTTGGAAGGGGAAGAAAGGAGCCCCTCTCATTTCCTTTCAGCGGTGGCAAGCTCTTAGCTGCGCAACAGGGATGAGCAGACTTATGAGTCTATTTGACATTGCTCAGATAACAAAAAAAATTACAAAAATCCCTAAAAGTGTCATTACAATCCTGAACAGTTACAGTTACAAGTATTTGCATGACAGAAGGTGAGATTTCGCATACTGAGCATACCCGAACTGCTGGAGCTGGTTTGGAACAATTAAAAGGCAGACACTTTAAGTGGTAAATGCAAGCTGTGTTTTGAGCTGGGGAAATTGCAAGTGTACTCTAATCTCATCTGATTGTCATCATCAGAGCTGCAGTGTTGCATCTTAATTGCATTCCCAATTGACCAGTAATACAAAAAGTACCTCAAATAAAATTAACTCCTTGGGCTTTTTGTCACATTGACAACACACAAGATTTTCAGCAACTGAAATGGAAAAATTGATTAAAATTAGATCCTACTGCAATTTCTGCATTAACCAAACACCTTCTAACCTCCCAAGGAGCTTTAGAAAGATCCTCCTTTCATTCCCCTTTGGCATACTTTAAGATATTGTATAAATTAATTTCAAATGGGCTGCCTCAAATGGTACAGTTTTTCCAGGATTCGGGACAATATGTTAGCAATGCTTCAAGGGCACATCTGCTCCAGAACACGGTTTGTAGGGGTTAACATAAGGATGATAACCCATGCCCCAACGGCAGACACCATGTCCCTAGAAGAGCCCATACCCACTCTGACCATCCGAAAAGGGAAGGAAACTCGGAGGAAGTACTGAGGAGAAAGAGGCCATCAGATTATACAAGGAGTCATAATTTGATTGTACTGAAGGAAGCAATGTAGAGTAAGGAAGATTTATACTTATAAGGAGAGTACTGTAATTCCAATAACCTTTTCCACTCTTGCATAAATTGAGCCCCCAGGCATTTGATAAAAGGCACGCACAGTCCTTTTTTTGAGTAGCTGGAGTGCTCCTACCGCATGCTATTTTTTTTTTTTTTTTTAACAGTTCTTACACAAAGCTATTAAAAATGCAGAGGTGCCGTTTCTAGAAACTCACATCCCATCTCAATGTTAGAACAGCCTGTGGCTACTATTTAAACAAAGTGCTTCTGCATCATTTAACAATTAATGGTCACTTTAGGGTGATCCAGTAAGATTTTTGTTCAGTGGATCCCTCTATGATCACTCCTACTAGATCTGCATCAAGTGACTCAGAGCAAGGAAAGGCTGGTTACATAAACAGAAGGTAGGTGGCTTAACAACCTTGATCTTATCACAGACCTGTCAGTGGAGAGAACTGCACGTTACTGCAGAGCGAACGCACATGTCAGTGCACTGGAAAGGAGTCAGATGTTTTCCACATTCTCCGATTTGGGAATGCTTTGCAGAGCTATTTATTGAGCCGGTTCAGATTACACAGAATAACTTCAGAGCCTGTGGTTTCCAGTGCTTCACCTGCCTTGCTCAGCCAAGGCCATGCTTGCTACTGAAGAGTCAGGAGAGGAAAATGGAGAATAAAATCAAGCAATTATATTGTTTATACCATTCAAACTCCAAGAGAGGTGGGAATTATAAACTTGCGATGCTCCAGGATCTCAGAGTCTATACACTTCTGGGAGGGAGGGAAAGAGGGGAGGGAAAAAAAAAAAAAAAAAAAAAGAAGAGAGAGATAATTCTCACCCTTTATACTGACACCTGACTGGAAGCAAAATTATTTTACAAATCTGACATCACTACAGCCCAACACCCAGAGGCTTCCATGCTCTGTTTGGGTACTTGCTTATTCTTCAGCCTGAAGCAAGCTTTCTAGCACACCACTCTAGCTTTCCAGGATACATGTTTTTAAAAAAAAAAAAAAAAAAAAAAAAAAGAAAAGCCCACATTTAGCCTCTCTCAGATCAGTGCCTGTGTAATTTACAGGAGTAACAGGTTAGATTGACCTAGCTATAAATGAGAAAGATGCATCACAGCTGGACATCTTAACCAGTCTGGAAGCCTTTGCCAAGCTTCTCCAGGCTTCTGAAGCACAACCTATGATTTTCAACAGCGTTTCTACCCTTTTTCTCCTAACAGTGAAAGAGAAACAACGTGCCTGCTCTTTCTGCTACTACGCATTGGAGGGGCAGCCCTGCTTCCTCACTTCAACCTGAGAAAATGTTGTCTCCCTTTCGGCAAAGCTATTTCCAGAGTCTATTGAGTAGTTCATTCAAGTCTAGACTTTCTAATTTTGCAGCATAATCTATAGTTCAGTCACCCATGAAACTGCTGACCAGCCTGCAATTGTGTGCAAATCCACGCCATGGCTTGTGCTGTCTGAGCTCAGGTACACTCATTAGTGATGGCACACAGCACTTTAATGGGAGGCTCGTTAAACCCGCCAGGAGCATTTGCCAGAAAAATACAACTCTTCCTCTACTCCCCCTTAAACAGTTTAATTAATATCATCATCCCAGCTTTGACTCCAGAAAGGGACAAAAGCAGGGACACTGGGGAGGAGACAGGTAGGGCATAGGAAGCGATCAGCTGGAAAGGAACCCTCGCCTCCCTTCATCCATTTAACCGGCCCTGCCTGGCGTGGGGCCATGCTCCCGCCCTATCCCCCATGCTCAGCCAGCACAGGGGACATGACGCCCAGCAGAGGATCTCCCAAAAGAAAAGCAGACAAGATCAGAGGGCACATCCCACTGACAACAGCACGCCTGGTCTTCTCCAGAGGGAAGGTGGATGGCTTCCCTTGCAGAGGGCTCAGGCAGACGCTGGCACCGGCGCGGCTTGGGCAGCAGCGTGCGAGAGGAGAGGGGGAGAATGGGGAGGGTGAACTCCTGCCCTCAGCCATGAGACCTCTTGCATCAGCTCCCACCAGCTCGTGAAGGCGAGCCCTAAGGAAGGGACCCGTGCTGAGTCAGCCGCACCATCTGGCCTTCTGCAGAAGCACACAGGAAAAGGCTGCCCGTGGTCATGGCCGAGGCAATGCCCCAGCGAGACTAACGTGACCCAGAAGCAACACCCTCCCCACCCTTGAGATAACCAGATTTGCTCTCTCCCGTGACTTCCACATTTGCCGAGCGTACTTTGTCCCACGTGAGTTGCGACCAGCAAGCAGAGCTATTTGCAGTAAGAGTGGCACACCTCGCCTGCTGGACGAGTCCGCAGACACCAGCTGAGGCATTACTCAGGCACGTGTGTCCCTGCTCAGGGCTCCCACACCTCTTCCCCTCCCTCTCGGCCTGTCCAAAGGAAAATCCTCACAGGACTGGCTTAGGGCTTTCCACCGCGATGGGTAAACTCAAACCTCCTCTCCTTCAGCTGGGCAGCAGGCTACGGCACCGTGCATCCAACCGTGCTGAGCCAGCAGGTGCAGGATGCCTGTGCTTTCCCCCTGGACACGCACGCAACAACAAACAAACTGGAACAAAAGGCACCCTCAGAAAAAAAATGGCTTTTGCCCTGCTTTCTCTTAAGCAGCCTGCCCTCCTCCAGCCCCCCGTTTACATTCTTTCCTACATTTAACTGCTGGGCCGGCCGTACATCCCCTTCCAACCACCGCAGCCAGAGTGTTCCTTACCACCCCTCCACCACCTCTCTTTCCAGGAGATTTTGCCTCCAGTCTCAGCACCCTCCTCCAACAACGGGTGGCCCATTTCCACAGAAATCTGCTCAGAAAACATAGCAGGGGACCCAACCAGCATATCGCAGCAGGCAGCTCCAGCTCTGTGCATCAGATGACTGCCGAGCATGGCACATCGGGAGCCACTTCGCCCTCCTGGGGAGAGCTTCCCGAGGACCTTGCTGGTGCCTGACCACACCAGACATGTGCCAGCTGCTCCAGAGCACAGGAACCCACTGAAGGTCAGCACCCAGCAGGAAATCACTTCTGGAAGATGGTAGAAGCTCCCCCCCTCCACATCATGAAGCAAAAGCCTTTCAAAGCTGCATGTGTTTGTTCAGTGGAAGAGGATTAACTGCCTTTCCTTCTCCTAGATGGTGCAATGACCAGCAGCACCCGGGAGGAGAAAGCCCCAGGTTCATTTCTCCTCTGTGTCCCTCCTTCGCAGCAAGCACCATCACCCACACAAAGCCTGTCTCTTCCTGCAGGTTCACTAGAAATTTCACCTGAAACACCTTTTCCCACAAAACTACAGCAGCTGCAGGAAAACTTCTCAGTTTAACAAATCAACATCCAAAAGTGGTTTCTTTAGACAAGTCCCAAGAAGCTCCAGGCAAGAGGCTGTACTTGGAGGCCACAAGAAGCCAGCTCACTACAACACTGAGGAACGCCTGAAGAGAAGCACCGGGGGCTCGGGCTCAGTGCTGTCCCTCCACAGAAGGCAAGGCTCATCCCCGGGCTCACTCTGCACCTTAGGGCAGACAGGTAGGAAAACAGGGCTAGGCTACTAAGAGTGCGGTTTGAATGGTGAGGGCAACTCGACCTTGGCAGCTCTGCCTTTTGAAGACAGCACTTCGGTGCTTTTCCCACTCCCAAAGCATCCAGGACTGTTATTTACAATTTCCCTTAGGCAGGCCATAAATCCAAGCACAACTAGCAAGCTCAACACAGTGTAAAAGGATCCCTGTGGCAGGCTAATTACCTTTGCAGGCCATGCAAGCCTATACAGTTTGCTTCTGCACAGTAGCTTTGAAAATTTTGGCTAATGACTGTGTCTAGCAGATCAAACTTTCCACTTTCTATTGTCCTGCTCAGGGCAGCCAGCTGGGAATTCAGGGGCAACAAACCTCCAGGGGAAGAAATCAAGGCCATTAAGAGAAAGGGAAGAGGGGCTATGAAACAGAAGATGACTCCAGAAAGGAGTGCTATGGCATGCTACAGACTCCAGCAGAAAGGGAAAGATAGTAAATCTAAATTGAGAGGAAGCCTAACAGATTATGAGTACTAAAATAAAAACCACCACCACAAACAAAAAACCCTGTTACTCCCATTCTCTTAAGGCTTTAGGGATTAATCCTCTCCCACTACTCTACACCAAGATGACAACTTTTTTTTTTTTTAATTGAAAGTATTTAATACAGAAAAATCCACTCCCCTCACCTCTCCAGACAGAAGGTCAGAAGATTTACCAGAGGTGCAGGTGCTGCATCTTCCACATTTTCTTACTTCCACAGAAGTACACTGATGTTCAGGCTGCAGCTAATTTCACACAGATCTTTCCTAACACCTACCAACTCTATTCATGCATTGTCTATCCAGACAGCAGTGGTTATAGCAAACACTTGAATTGGGGAGGGGGGTGGGGGGTGAAAATCAGACTCAAATCCTTGCTCTGGATCAAGCAGAGCATGAACTAACCAGGATCTCCCATTGCTGAATGAAAGCCTTGGCTGGCAAGCTATGGTCTGATCTAAGGTGACACATGCACTCTCTCGCTCTGGTCTCAAAATGTCCATAATGGAACTTTTACTTAGATGGCATTTCCCCATGAAAATCTTCAGTTGCAATGACTGTCTTAAAAAAAAAAACCAAACCACCAACCAAGAAAAAAATAACATGCTGCACTGGGCTTTGAAAAATCCCAACAAGCCTAATTTCCAGCTGAATGTCATACTGGTAATGGCTGAAGCCCCCTCCCACAGGAACCACACACGTTAAAACACTTCCCAATAAAAGTGTGATGTCTTCAGTGGTAGTTTTGGGTTTTGGTGAAAAGTTCTCACTAGAGATTACATAACCAAAGGCGAGAGAAGAAAAAAAAACCCAAAGCCAAAACCATCTTGGGTACCACATCAGCTATAACAAAGAAGTGCAACTCTTGTATACTCTAGTCAGGCTTCTTTCCCCTTGGTGCAGACTGAAAACAAAAGAAAAACTGTGGAACTTAATGCTATGAAACACTCCATGCAGAGTAAGGATATTGTGCTAAATCTTGATGGGTTAGATACCATCTACAATAAGAACTAAATAAAAATTTATAAATTTCTGTACAGCAACTTCCAGGATATAGTTAGATAATACTTTTCCAGAGCCATAATAAAGAGGGAGAAATTTCGTGTTTTCCTCAGTTGGTGTGGTACTAGCTGTTAATTACAAACAGCCAAGGAAGCAGAAGCAGACAGAGCTCTCTGGAGCATATCCAACGGACACAGATTAGGCTGGTGACATCACACATGTACTCTCTGAAAGCAAGGCCTCCGAAAGGGGTTTTCAAATGTTTTGCAAGTTTACCAGTCACCCCAGTATGAGCACGCAGATATTTCTTACAAGCTTTCCCTCAAGTTTCTCTCAGTTATCTTCCCCCACCATGAAACAGACAAAAACAACAACAAAAAAACCCCAACAACAAAATATTGATAAAAGGACTTCGGGCTCTTCTTCTCACATATCTTTTCTGTACTTTTCAATCCTGAGGCAGGGACACAGGATCTCTTGCTGCAAGTAACAGAGGAATTTCTGAAAAAGTGCCAGAATACATACTGCTACAGACACAGCAAAAGTGGGGAGTCTCCTACTGAGCTCAATAGTGCAAGGTGAAACCCACTCCCATTACACATTATGGCTACAACACAGATGACTTCTAGGTTTAAATAACAATAAGCAAACCCAAACCACTTTGTAACTCTTAGAATGAGCTCTCAAATGGCTTCACAGACTGCTCTGGAGCAACCTAAAGAGAGAGCTGCAAAATCCCTACCTCCTTACCAAAACTCAGGCTAAAGCTTTTTCAGTCCATACGATTCTGGTTGGATCTGTCTGGATGAAAGCGGGAAGCCAGAGAACAGCGAACCACGTACTCAATATAAGACACATTTGGATGGGTGATGAAGACATACTCACGCAGTGCGTACAGGGAGAGGACTATTCCAGCCAGGCAAAACCCCTCAAAAAACCTGAGTGTGCTGAACATGGTCACGTTCACTGAGAGCGCCACAGTCAGTCCAAATATCAAAATGAATATGACAGAGAAGAGCAGTACAGGCCGTCGACCAACCCTAAAAATAAGGAAGTATGGAGAAACAGTGTTAAAAGCCAGGATGGACATTAACGCTAGATCGTTATAACTGGCAAAGAGGGGAACAAGTCATGCAATCCTTTCCAAATATTGCCACCCGTTTTTAATGCTGGTTCCAATCTCATTTTTTTCTGCTTACTGAAACCCAGATTCCTCAGCCAGCTTTGCATTGACAAATTCATTTCAGACAGGATTAGGCAGAAACAGCACATTGTATTATGGCTTGATTTAACCATCATTTCCAAAACACCAAAGATGAACAAGGAAACATCTAGGAACTACTGTAAGGTCATAAACAAGTCCAATGGAGATCAAAAGCAACTTCTCTGAGCTTTCTGTAGAAGCACAGGAGAATGTACAGTATTATATGTTATATGGTGTGGTATATTATTATTTCTCTATAGTCTACAGCCACAGAGCTTACTGCAGAGGTCTTTTCCCAACAGACATGCGCTCTTCAGCCTGCAAGAGGAGCTGGCTCTAAAAACTACTTTTCTTGGCCTTATTCTTGAGGGCAAGCCTAACAAACACAGACCGAGCACCAAACAGGGCTCGTGTCACTTCACTGAGCCTTAGAGAGCCGATAGTAATGCTCACAGGAAAACTGTGAGCTCCAAGTCCCTCCACCTTGTATCCCCACAGCAGCTGCAGAGACGTGCAAAACTAGCCCAATTGGAAGGTGAGGAAGAAACCACTCCAAAAATTATCACTGGCAACAGGGGCATGAGAATTTGCAGTCCTCCTTTGCAGGCAGGCTTTACAGCTGCAACCTGTAGTTGCACATGTTGGTGCAGCGCTGACAAGGAAGAAGAGTTACACTGCCACCGAATGTGGGGGCACTTGCTGCAGAGTTTGGCTTTTTCACGTCAAAGGAACATGAGATTTTTACATCTCTTACTCATATGCTTAGTGTTTATAATTCCCCTTTCCCCACCTCTTCCTGTGCAAGGAGAATGATTCGAAGCACCAGAGCACACCGCTATTTTTAAGCAAGAATTGGATCATTATGTGGAGATTTCCAAAATTTTTCAACTTGTCAACTCCCACAAGTTTTCCAGTGGAACTGAGGATCCCTTTTAGTCAGCTCCATATGCCATTTCCACAAAGAATATATGAACTTGCTTTTTGTAGGCAGCTTTCATAGACCCATTCAAAGCAGTCTGTCAGGTGCAAGCCAGCCATCAGGTTGAATGTCAGCACAATAAAGAGCATTTAAATCTCACAACTGGTCCAGTTTCACATGCTGAAGTGTTTCTACTCAATTATTTCAGCAGATTGTTACCAGCAGCTATAAAGTATATTATATATATGCATTTACAATTACAACTTTGATTTTGCTTTACTTAAAATGGAACAAGATTAATAAAATAAGGAGTGAAGGGCTGAAAAGGAGACATTGTTATAATTTTTTGTATTTTGGGGAACTGGAAGATTGCACCGGTGTCACCATTCACACTTTTTCAAAGTCACACCTAAGAAGGCAATGTCATGGCTCCTTGCATGAGGACAGGTTGACTGTTTTTTTCAGCTGTAGCATCATGTGTTGGTGTATTGGCTTTGTGTGGCAAGGTTTTGGTAGCTGGGGACGGGGGGGGTTACAGGGGTGGCTTCTGCAAGAAGCTGCTGGAAGCTTCCCCTGTGTCCGACAGAGTCAATATCAGCCGGCTCTAAGACGGACCCGCCACTGGCCAAGGCCGAGCCAATCAGCGATAGTGGTAACGCCTCTGTGATAACATTTTTAAGAAGGAAAAAAAAGTTGGGACAGAGAGAAAACAGCAGCCGGAGAGACGAGTGAGAACATGTAAGAGAAACAACCCTGCGGACACCAAGGTCAGTGAAGGAGGAGGAGGAGGTGCTCCAGGCGCCGGAGCAGAGATTCCCCTGCAGCCCGTGGGGAAGACCATGGTGAGGCAGGCTGTCCCCCTGCAGCCCAGGGAGGTCCACGGTGGAGCAGATATCCACCTGCAGCCTGGGGAGGACCCCACGCCAGAGCAGGGGGATGCCCGAAGGAGGCTGTGACCCCGTGGGAAGCCCGCGCTGGAGCAGGCTCCTGGCAGGACCTGCTGATCTGTGGAGAGAGGAGCCCACGCTGGAGCAGGTTTTCTGGCAGGACTTGTGACCCCGTGGGGGACCCACGCTGGAGCAGTGTGCTCCTGAAGGACTGCACCCTGTGGAAGGGACCCAGGCTGGAGGAGTTTGTGAAGAACTGCAGCCTGTGGGAAGGACCCACGTTGGAGAAGTTTGTGGAGGACTGTCTCCTGTGGAAGGGACTCCACGCTGGAGCAGGGGAAGAGTGTGATGAGTCCTGCCCCTGAGGAGGATGAAGCGGCAGAAATAACGTGTGATGAACTGACCGTAAACCCCATTCCCCATCCCCCTGCGCCACTGGCGGGGGGGTAGGTAGAGAATCCGGGAGTGAAGTTGTGCCTGGGAAGAAGGGAGGGGTGGAGGGAAGGTGTTCTGAGATTTGGTTTTATTTCTCATTACCCTACTCTGGTTGATTGACAATAAATTAAGTTAATTTTCCCCAAGTTGAGTCTGTTTTGTCTGTGATGGTAATAGGCGAGTGATCTTTCCTGTCCTTATCTTGACCCATGAGCCCTTTGTTATATTTTCTCTCCCCCGTCCAGCTGAGGAAGGGGGAATGATAGAACGGCTTTGGTGGGCACCTGGTGCCGAGCCAGGGTCAACCCACCACAGGGGCACCTCAAAAATTTAACTTGTTGGCATTAACCATTCAATGTTTTTAAAACAGAACGTACCAATGTGCAAACTGAAGACAGCAAGGTCAAAGCAGACTGCTCTCAATCAGCATACAAACCCAGCCCACCAGAAGATGAGCCGCTGTTGTGCTGACGGTGGGAACAAAACATCACTGCCTCGGTGATATGCAATGCACTGGGAACATGCTGGACACTGGGGCAGCTACTGCCATGTGTACTTCAGATTTTATATTTAAGGAACACAAAGCACTTGGGCAGGGAGGGAAAGTGTCTCATACAAAACTCTGAATACAGAAAAAAAAACAACCTATGAACTTTGTGTTATCAGCGATCTGCGCAGACTTTTGCAGCCCTATTTTCGTAATCGCCAAGCTGTAATTCATACTAATTAGTATTTGTGGAAGTGTTTTGTAGATGAAAGGCATTATGCAAACACTCAGAATTAGGAACTTAATTCTCATCACAAGCCTGACCTGCCATTCCCTGATGTTGATTAAAAAAGACCTCATGCTTAACATACTTCAGTTCTCTTCTTCCCCTCCTCCCACCTTCTGTACTCGAGGTTATCCATCATTAGGACATAGAATTTCTTCTGCCATTGTACAAGTTATGCAAATGAATGATTGCTGCTAATGAAGAATCAGGAAATTCAAGACCCTCCTGGGCCTGTGAAAGCCAACCGAGGCCAGATAAGCCCTCTGGTGAGAGGCATCACCAGCAACTCCTCCCAGACACAAAACTAGTCTCTTTCTGCATCAAGGCATGCAGCGCATTCCTCAAAAATCAAAGCTCCAGGGCAGCTATCAGCCATATATTTGGTGATCCAGCAGTGTTTTGACAGGATGGTGTCTTAGAGCATAAAAAAAGCCTTTTATATGTAGACAGAATTATCTGACTAACAGTACATGGAAACGCTTGTGAGAAATTAAACCATACACAATCTCCCTGGTAAAACAGCCCCAGGATGCTATCTGCTGCCATCCAAACTATTCCAGAGGGAGCTTTCTGTGCCACAAAAGTCTCAGCCTACACTGCATGCTATTATCCAGATCAAATGCTAAATGCTGCCTGCACAGGTAAATAACTAGGGATACAAGCAACCCCAGGCTTTTGAAGAGTCTGCAATCCACACAGTGTGATACGCAGATGCATCAAAAAGATATTCCTAACGTCGTCAGAGTTGCACCACAGGGGAAGTGTGAATGGTCTGAGGACAAGACCTGCTCTTCCCATGCTCCTATACATGTACCTTGCCACCCTGAGAAGACTAAGCTTTGCTCTTGCAGTCAATCAAATTGCTCTTCCCATGCTGTTCTTTGCAGGTTTTCTCTCAGTTTTGGGACTTGAATCAGCACAAAGGCTCCAAAAAGCACCAGAGCAGGTGCAGAGCAGGGGCAGTACTGGGCAATGAGAGGCAGAGACCTACTGTCTTGATGCTACATGAACACCAAGCCCACCCGCTCCAGAAGGAAGCCTTCCACAGAGACCTCAATAGCCTCTGTCCAGAGCAGGCTAAATTGCCAGCAGCACTCTGCCTGTTGAACAAGTGACTTATTCAGGTGATGGACACAGTTGGTCTTCACACTGCCAAAGATGTTTACAGACCTTCTTCCTATAGATTTTCCACACAGAGCTATCCCAGCATGCACACCTACTGTATTTTGAACACAGACTGCTCAGTTTACTCAGCAAACAACCTTAATACACTCTACGCCTTTGCCACATACAACTTTAAAAACCTTCTTTCAAAAAGGAAAAGCAAAGCCCCAAATCCTAATGGTACAAAAAACCCCAAAGTATCTTCCAATTATCTAAACTGAAGAGTGGTATATATGAAAACAGATTTTGAAAGTTTGTACTGTTTAGTCTCCCCTCCTCTTGCTTGGGACCGACATCCTCTTTTTCTTCTTTTTCCCTTTTTACAGGTACAATCCCCTTTGTATCCATCTCTCCACACAACCCCCTGCCTTAGTGGAAACTCAAGTTGTGATTAAATAGCAAAGTAAATCCCATTTAGGTCATCTTTCACCAGCCCCAAATGCTACTGCTAAATGACAAAGACTATCCAGTGCAGGTCCCCTGCTAGGTCCGTTACATCAGATGGCAAGGATGGGGACGAAATTGGAGCACGAGGACCAGCTTTGGTGGCAGCAAACTACATCCTTTCTGGTCACCCAGGGAAGGGCAAGGGGGTCCCTGTTTCCTCCAGCCACCAAGTTACCCTTTTTCTCCGTTGCACCACAGCTGGAAACCACATTCTCCTTAAGCTCTCCTAAACTGACTAGACAAAAAAAGAGAAAAAATACCTCATTTTTGTATCAGGGTAATTTTATGCTGCATTAGCTCAGCTAAGCAGCTTGCAGAGGGGTCCAACAAGCGCACGTGGCAGCACAAAGTACATGCTGGGGACAGCAATGGATGGAAGAACAGGATGCTCCTTTTGGTGGCAGAGAGCTATTAAATCTGCTTACTGCAATTCTCTCTCAAAGCCAGTGCCTTAGGCAACAAGTTGTTCGCTTATTTGTGACTTATTTGTCAATTATAGCAGCATTTTCCTAACTTGGGAATAAGTCTGTTTTCTCCACACTGATTCCTTTTTAGGAAAGCCGAGCAAGATCCTTCATTCATTTCCCCACTATACTTTTTACGTATTGTTAGAGCTCTGTTTTACTTTGGTATTTTAATCAAAGTCAACTGTATTTCATCATGCATGTTCCCTGCTTCACATGATTCCTCGCTTGCCTAAAAACTTTCAGTGACTATTCAAGAATTAAGATGCAATTTTGCTATGAATGCTTGAGCCAAATTACTGCACAGCTACAGGGGGCCTCTTCTCTCCCAACTGACTGGTGAGTTGCTGAGGCTTTGTAAGATTTCCCTAATAGGCAACTCTTCTTCTTCCTTTCCTGTTTTAATGAATGGCAAAAGAGTTAACTTGGGGCCATTTAAAGCACCAACATTGGCAACTGTGCTGGAAGCCACTGAAACGACTGGGACAGCATCACAGAGCTATTGTTTCAGATGCTGCAAGTTTCCACTGAAATCACTTGAGTCATGCCTTTAATTCCCCCCTCCCCCCTTTCACACTACAAGACCCTTTCTTTAAATAAAAGCTGAACTCTCAGCGTAACTGGGGTATCCAATAATGTTTTCACTACTGCAATTTAAGAAATTGCACTCTATGCTTTTAAAACTCAATACCCCAATATTAACAGCACATAAGTCAGCGATTCTTTAACACTACATCGAAATGTTTGCTTAACAAGAACTTTAAAAATAGAACAATGGAAAGGTTAGCAAAAAACAGCCTTCTACTCACGGAAAGATACTGTGTAAGCACAAGGTTGACATTACATTAGTCTTGTATTCAGACAAATCAATGCCGCTTCCAATTCCTTTTAGCCCTATCTCTTGGCTAAATAAAGAAAACCCTAAACTGAAGGCTTCACTTATATAATTAGAAAAGACTTAATTCCGTACTAGTGTTACAGCTATAACAAATTGTGTTAGCGGGAAATAACTAAGCCAACTATCAAATAGTTTACGTTATTTACCTTGATATAAATTACTCAGTTCAAGCAATTAACACACAGTTTTAAACTGTTTATTCATCATGCTTCTTTCAGAACCTGCAAAACCATTATGCAAAGGTTCTTCATGAATATAAAGTAGAAGAAAAATCGAAACAATATTTAATATTGTTATTTATTTATAGTTACATTGCATTAAAAGATTTTTCACTTACCAGTCAGCTATACATCCTGTTATTAAGTGGCCGAAGATTAATCCTACCAGTAGGGAGAATTTAGCAATGTGGACTTTCCAGGCAGAATCACAAACAAGATCCCACTGGAAGAAAAAAAAAAAAAAAAAAAAAAGACAAATAAACTGAAATAAATTAGTTTCTCAGATGTGTTTAAACATACTAATGTTGACATAGAGCTTCTTCCAAATTTCAATCCTAGCATGAGTGCATGGAAATGGCAGAGGAAAGCTTTCCCCCTCAAGTCAAACTCCAGACCCCAAAAAGCAAATTAACGACGCATTTACTTCAGTGAGTTTTATCAGACCCTTAATTATGAAGTGACAATATCCAACACTTCGGTGTCCCCCTCTCCAGGCCACATGAGTTTAGACTAAGGGGCGTATCTCCATCAGACATTGGCAGTACTGGTGTAGCTGAAGCGTCTCACCACAGCAGCCCCAGACACCTACTACCAGAGCCCCGTGAAGCCCTCCGGCAGAAAGCCCGACAATTTAAGAGCAGGTTCTCCAACTGACCTCCTCAGGGCTGCTTGGAAACATGGGGAAAAGCAGCTGCTTTGCCACAGACCCCTGATGGCTGTTGGCTCCAGGGTCCCACGGACAAAGCGACAAGACGCTTTTGCTTTCAGAAAAGCATCCCGATTCCCCAGGTGGTGGAAGGGGACGAAGGCTAACTAATGGCACGACTCACCAGGACAGGCCCTGGCACGGAGCCGGACGGGGCAGCCGGAGATCCCAGCACAGCCGCGTGACTCCTTGGGACAGCAGCCCCCCAGCGACATTTCACAGCTCAAAGATTGGACAGGGGCTGAACCTCCACACTAAAGCTATCCCTGATACTGAAATTACCCTTTCTGTCCAAAGGAAGAGAAAAAGGACCATTTCAGGTGCCCCGTCATTAGGGTACTGCCTCATTCCTGTGAGAAAGGTGGGAACAACAAGGTTTCTGGTGAGGCTTCCCTAAACACCGAGACATTTTCCTCTGAGGCTCAGGAGAATGGGGCTGTATTCCTGGCTTTAGACCAATATCATCATTGCCCTCAGACATGTAACTTAATCTCTCTTATGTGTAAAGTGTGGATAGTACTATTATACCCTTGAATAAATGTAGGAAGATACATTTGTTTGTGAAGTGTTCAAATATTGATGGTAATGGGAGCCATACAAATTTCATGAAAAATAAGTACAGCTAACTTTGGAGAGTCAGGTACTCCAGAATTGAAACTTTGCAGAATGGCTGTTTGTGTGTAGTGTAATAGCAGCAGCAGCCCTCCTGACACCAGCACCTGAAGTTTCATGGCCAAAAATGCAAAGTACAAGTATGCCATTTATTTTTAAAAGTCAGATGCAACTCCAAAAGAAAGCTTCCCTCAAAAGAGTTCAGTTAGGTGGGCTGCACTTTTAAGCATTTCCATTACATACAGCCCTTCCACAAATACAGCTAGCTCCGACTCAGCCCTCTGGTTCAACGTCACAGGACACATCCTCCCCACAACACACCACCTCACCAAGAAGTATAGCACTTTTGTGGCGAAAAACACCATGCCAGGTTTCAGGCTCGGGCTTTTTGTTTTAGTTAAACGTATGGTTGAGTTCCTCACTGCACGCACTTGTAGAAGCTGGAACATACATGTCTGATCCTCCAACCTACAGACTGAAGGCACTAAGGAACCAAAAGCAAGTAGTATGAGCAAGTATTTTTTTCACCAAATAGCTATGAATTATTTGCAGCAAACAGCTCAGCAAGGCAGTGAGAATTGCTCTCCAACAATGTTGACTTTTTAGAACTATTTAGCAAGTGGAGGAAATGCAATTCCTAATATTTGCAAATATAGAACCAATCTCCAGTTAGCAAAGAAAAATATCTGCCCAGACAAGCCACAAACAAAACAAAATTTGGGAGATACATCTGAGCTCCAGGCAGGCTTTCAAATGCTCTGGGTTTATTTTCACAATCCAGAATGTGTATATGCTGCTTAAGACTTATAAATCATTTTTTTTGTAGAGAACTGTCCTAGTTTCAGCTGGGATAGAGTTAACTGTCTTCCTAGTAGCTGGTACGGTGCTATGTTTTGAGTTCAGTATGAGAAGAATGTTGATAACACTGATGTTTTCAGTTGCTGCTAGTAGTGTTTAGACTAATGTCAAGGATTTTTCAGCTTCTCATGCCCAGCCAGCGAGAAAGCTGGAGGGGCACAAGAAGTTGGCACAGGACACAGCCAGGGCACCTGACCCAAACTGGCCAACAGGGTATTCCATACCATATGACGTCCCATCTAGTATAGGAACTGGGAAGTGGGGGCGGGGAATCGCCGCTCGGGGACTAGCTGGGTGCCGGTCGGTGGGTGGTGAGCAATTGCACTGCGCATCATTTGTACATTCCAATCCTTTCATTATTGCTGTTGTCATTTTATTAGTGTTATCATTATCATTATCCGTTTCTTCTTTTCTGTTCTATTAAACTGTTCTTATCTCAACCCGTGGGTTTTGCTTCTTTTTCCCGATTTTCTCCCCCATCCCACTGGGTGGGGGGGGGAGTGAGTGAGCGGCTGCGTGGTGCTTAGTTGCTGGCTGGGGTTAAACCACGACAAGAACAAATTAAGGTTATTAAAAATAGTCATATTTATACAAGAACACTTTTTTTAAAGGCAATCTCTAAAAGTTGTTGATTTTTAATTTTATTGCTGTCAGAGGAACAGTTATGTCATCCAAGTGCAAAAAGAAAAAGCAGATATCCTGGTGCCTTTTCATTTTCACAGCTTACTATTGCTAGTCAAAGACAGCCAGCCCTTGCATAAGCCCCAGGCAGAGAATGTGCAGTACCAGATTACACGTAGGTAAAGGTTCATGGCTGGAAGAGCCAAAATCTCATGAAGGGCTGTTGTGAAATTTTGGGCCAGGACTACAGATGTCAAACCACTTTGGCACACTGGTACACAGAGTAAGAGTTTAAAAGCAGAAGAAAAGTCAGTCAGCACATCCTTCAGTGGTGCCTAAAATGCACCCACCCCTTTTGATAACTTATCTGCAAGTCATCGTTTGCTTGTTTGTTTTTAAGGCTATTGCCCAAGTCCCCAGCTGTTCTGAAAATAAAAACACATATTTCCTTGTAAACCCTGCATCTGGCCCTTTCCTGTCCTCAGTTAAGCACTCGCTCTGCAGGCCAGTGTAAACCAGAGCTGATCACCCAAGCCCACAAGGACAGCCTAACATGGGTGCTGACAGACACAGGCAGCCCCTGACCTTCCCCAAACCCTCTGCAAAACACTCCGAACTCGTAAATAGGGAAATGGTGAAATATTTCAACTGTTGCTTTAGCACAAACTTCCAGAGAATCTGCCACAACCCCGAATTACTCGCTCAATACTAGGAGCTCAGGCAGACCCCAGTTTCTCCGCTGGCAGCTGTCAAAACCAGAGAGAGGTCACCACGAAGCAGTTACCCAAAATAAATTTGGCAGGACAGTGGTGGGTGCCACCAGGGCAACCGACTCACAAAGAGGCAGAAGAATAAGAAGAGGGCACAAAAGAAAAATGGATGCTGCAGTCAAAAGCAGCCTCAGGTAAAGATGACATTAATAGGACAAAATACATATTTAATAGCTAGCATATCATCCCCACCCATCTTAACACAGCAGCAGAGCAAACCAGCGAGGCTTCGTCATGTGGAAAGCACAGGAATTTTGCCAGAGACCTGCGCTCCCCCTTCCCTTCTCCATGGAAAAGCCAAAGGCAGAGGACTGCAGCCTCAGCTTTGAAGAGCTAGAAATAAAGCAGGGACCACTATATAGCACCAGTGCTGCCTCTCCCCTTACGTACACCTAGGCTCAGCAGAGCTTATCCGACATGTGCCTACGTGGCACGGCCGTGCCCGGAGCCGTGGCAGGTCCTGCTGTTAAGTGCCAGTAGTTGCATCCCGCAAACATGACACTCTGATTTGCTCCACAGAGAAAGGAGTGACAGGTTTCCACGTCCCTGCAGAACAAAATGCTGGGCTGGGCAGCGCTGATGACAGTTCAAGTGGCACTCCAGGTAAATCTGCACTGGGAGATTGTTTTGGCTGGAAACTAGATGGTAATCCTCTACCACCTCTTACAAAAGGTAGATTAATCTGTTACAAGCAGGGAGACCATTAAATCCTGTAACTGCTCTGGCTGAATTCCCTGGTGTCCCACTCGGGAGTTAACAGCGCCCAGCCTGAAGGAAGGATGCTGCTAAATTTACAGTACTCCCTGGGATTTCTCTTTGCATCCCTGGGTTTTGTCTGTCTTTCTGTCCTCCATCCATCCTCCTAATGCAAGAGATCTGATAAAGTGACTTGCTAAACCAATAGGACTGTATTGTTATGCTGAAACAAAAATAACTGTATATAAAATATGCTGGTGGAAAGGGAACATTTAAAAAAAACAAAAGCTTTTTTTCATAGCAGTACAGCAATGTAGAGAATTTTCCACCTATGCAGACGTGCAATATATTGCAAGTGTTTTTTTCATGTTGTGACAGCATTTTTTTTTGTCAAAGCTTAAGGAGTCACACCTTCAGGATCCTAATGTTTAATTGATATCAGTGAGTCACCACCCATGCTGTGAGTCACTATGTTTCACATCAAGATGGAGGACTATTTGAAACATGAGATGCTTAGGAAGACATCTGGCAAAAGGTAACCCATGCCAAAAGTAACCATCCTGTAACTTATTTACAAGGGGTGAAAATCTGGACAGGGCTCACGCAGCGAGTCAGTATTTGCATTGAAGTTAAGTTATAAAAGTCACAAATGTAAAGTCTGCTGCATGTTTGTTACTACAAACACAAGCTGCCTCAGTGAAGGACTCCCGCCTCGAAAGCACTTGTCATCCAGAGGCCATAATGCCGTCTGTGGTGTCTAAACACACTGAATACCCACTGCAAAAGGTCATAATAAGATGCCTACCAAGGATTTGGTTTGTTCTACCTTCACCCTGATTGCACGGAGAAGCGCAAGGCAGACCCTTCTGTCCTAAAAAGGGTAGAGAGACAGGAGGAGAGATGCTCTGGTCCAACGTTTGCCTGGAGCCTGGCACAAAGAGCCCACGAGGGGGGAGCTGGACACGCACACCCTCTCCCCACACTGTGGGTTCGCAGTCCGTTTCCAATGACCGATGCCCAGATCGCTGCTCAAAGCAAGCAGACCCTTCCCCAGCCTGTAGGTAGGTCGCAGCTCTGCTCCGACTACTCTCTGCAACGGTTTCAGCGCGAGGAGACCAGAGGGTCACCAGCTCCGCTGCCTTAAAAGACCCTAAGCCAGGCACGAAGCTGCACCCTCGGTCCTTCCCCAGCCAGGCAGCACCTGGCTGCTGTGCTGGCCCTCGCAGACTCTGTCCTGGGGCACGTAACATGCCCCACACACCGTACGTGGCCTCTCGACTCCTAGAGAAAAGGTCTCACTTTGGAAGCCCCAGCCTCTACATACCACGTATGCCACAGCTTACCACGGCAGCCCCAAACCCCTCCTGGGGAAAAGCCGCAAGATCGCCTGCACATTAGATGGTGATTTTAAGACCAGTAAATGAAAATAAGAATCTAGCATTTGTCACTGAAGTTCCTGTGCGTTAGGTCTCGTATTTCTTTGTTCCTCTCCTTCCCACTTCATCTTTTTATAACCAAACCCCGCCAATTTTCCCTGCACAGCACTAGAATCCATCTTCTATATAAATACCTCGTCTAGTGAGAGTTTAAATTTATGATGCCTTCAGATGCTTTTACAGTGTTTTTCAAAAAAAAAAAAAGCACCAAAAAAATCCCCACAAAGTTGTTTTTAAAAAGAATAAAATAATTTTCAAAAATACAATATATGTAACAAAAAGCAAAACAGTCCCTTTTCCTGGAGGAAAATCTCCAAGTCAACACACCAAGCACTAAGAAAACCAACCAAACAAAAAAACCCCACCAAACCCAAAAACCCAACTGAAATGCAAAAAAAGTCAGTACCTCTACCGTAATATACCTACCACTAACGCCTTTTCCCAGTACTAAACTATCCGAGTAGTACTCAGTTACAGCCACAGGAGACCACTGTACCAAAATTTCCCTCCAGGCAGCCACAGGACAACACTTCTCCCCTCTGCTTCTCAACCCCTGGCCAAAGATGACACTCTGGCTGCACTTTTAATGTTAAAGAAAGTGTGCAAGTTCCAGAAAATGGTGTGATGCTCAACTCTGTAGAAAATAACTGTGCAGTTAAAGCACAATAAAGAGGTAGCAGGAGAAGCCTCCCAGAGGGATGTGCCAGCCCAAGTGCAACACCTGAAGTTGGGGTGGTTTTACTGCCACAGGTGCCTCTATCTCCCTCTCAGCCATGGCAACAACAGAGCATTTAAACTATTTAACCTTCAAGGTTCGAAGTAAGGATGCCTCTCCTTTCAGTTCGCAGCTGGGCAAAGCACTCCCTGATCTGTATTTTAAGTGTTAATAAAGTGTTCTTGAGAACACCTGGCATTTTTTGACCACAAGTACAACCAGCTGGGTGGAAGTATGAAGGTGACATTTCAAAATGGGGACATTAAGAAGAGTAAAAAAATAAACCAAATAATCCTGGAAGACTTGAGAAGAAGGTATAAAAATGAATTATTTCCTCTTTCTCTGACCAGCCACATTCAGAACCAAACGTCTCCAAACTACATCTTTCCTTATGCTTTTATCAGACACAACTGGACCTACATGGAAAGCAGAAGTGTCATTAAAAAAAGAAAAAAAAACACAAGAAAAACAACAAACCACCTATTGAGAAATTTTGTTGTTTATTTTCTTTGAACAGACAAAGAAGCCTACACCACCTACACTGGAATGCCTCAACCAGTTAACACAGTTAACACCTGGCTTTTAAGCTACTACCTCTCTGTATGATGCTAGACCTCCAAGTGCTGAGTACATCTAACTTTGTTCAGCTTTATCATAAGTGGATGCTTTTGCTGAATATCTTCAACCAGTGCCTGAGTGTTTAGGACCTCTTAAAGATAAATCCTTCTAAAACAATTTCTACTGAGCAAGTACTGATATTTTGAGAGGTTTATAACCATCCCAGTTTGCAAGAACTTTTACTCAGATAGCGAAAGAGATACTGTGGTACCAGAGTATCACTTTTTGCTCAACATCTGCCTCCTTCCCGTTCCTGACAAATCTGGGGTCCCTATTCCTGTACACTGGAGCTTGCTAACTCCATATGTGCGAGGGTTTCTTTTGTTCAGCTTCCTATCCAATTCATTTTTCTTACAGTGGGAACAACATTTTCTGCACTTTTCATTCTCAGGAACCATTAAGCCATTTCTGGCCATGACAGACACCTGGCAGGGAAAGCTGCAGTCCAGGAAAATGAACAGTGAACACAAGGTCACGTACACAGAAATTGTCAGGTTGCTTTAACTACAGACATGACTGACTGCCTGGGCAACGTACCATTTGAAAAATAAAGCAAAGAAACTACTGTTGACTGCTACCACAAAGCCAAAGGTTTCAGGGACATGGGGAGGGAGGGGAGTGGGGAGAGAGAAAGAGGAGAGGGCGCGTGAGCCAGAGGACACGTGCTCAGTCTTCCAAGAAAGATATAATTAGATCGTGCAGCGTTGTATGAAAGCAGTTTCATGTACCTATGAAAACAGTTTCTATCCCCGCAAAACAGTACAGGACTGCACAACCATGGACTTCACAAATTTCCTTAATGGTTTCTGAAGTTTAACATCATTAAAGTTGCTGAAATACGTCCTTCAGAGCTGCATTTTCTGATACGCATGACTTAGCTGTGAAATTTCCACATTAATTTCTGAAGTGCATATTTTTTATGTCTGGTATTTCAGTCTTAAAAATAAAGCACACAGGCTCGCTGCCACGCTGCCACACACCACTGCATGAACACCGACACATAAAACAGCACTTCCTCCTGGTTTGCAAACTTCAGCTCCATCGTGAAGACGGGACACCTAAGGCACAGGTTGTGTTGAGCCGCTTGCCATCAGAGAGGCAGAGACACCCTGCCTCCTATATTAACCACCTCAGGGTAACGAGGCTGGCCCCACTACACCCCACAGGGCGATGCTGTCCCACTCGCACCCAGCATCTGCGTGGCCCCATTCCCCCCCTCCAGCGGTAGAAAGGCGATGCTGACAGCAGATGCATTACTGCAGCATCTCCTGCCTGCGCCCACTGAAGCAGCGCCAGGCTGCCAGCCGAGCTGCACCGCACGCGTCTGCGTGCCCCGTGTCGTATCTAACGCCCTTCGGTCACGGCTCACCTGTAAAAACGCCATCTCCCCAGCGTGGCGAGACGGGTCAAGCAACACCGCAACCACAAAACAAGCGCAAAACTTCAAATATGCAAAAGGACACAAATCAACTTTGCTTCAGAACCAGTAAACTAATCGGGAAAAGACTCTAAATTGAATGCTCTGCACTAAATTATTCCTTAGTCTATGCCATAAGCAAAAAAGACCCTCTGAGCTATCCAAGGAGCACATCAGCAGAGTCCCAAGATAACGAGATGCCACCTGAAACACCGCAAAACTGGAAAAGTTTCATCCACCCTTCAACTTCACACTTTAATCGGGAACAATTAGCTCTTCTGTTCCCAACCTTGCTCTCATCACAGATCTGTTTCTTTTCCCCACTGGGAGAGGGAAGAAGGAAGTTTGCTAAGTAAATAATCACCACTAATACGCTAACAATTAAAATATGATTTGTTAATCATATGACAGTCTTCTGAATACTCAACATGATTAAATCAATTTTAGTAGCATCCATATACCACCCACTTCTCCATCACTACTACTTTTATTTTCAGTAGCAGGAGTTCCCTTTATTCTGAAACATTTTGATCTTCTCCAGCCTTCACCCTCCCCAGATTAGTCAACAAACTTGTTCCTCAGCTGATGTGATCTCCTTTGCTTTTTCCAACTCCATAATGTCATCTAACATCAAAGAGTTGGGAGATACAAAATCTTGCTTGCAACTTTCATGAACACTATATTCATAATTTTCCAGAGAGCAGGATCAGAATATTTCCATCTTTCTTTTACATCTCTGTGCTGCAATTAAATAAGTTTTCTACACATATTCCAACATCATTCGGAGCCACTGTCACAAAACTGACTTTAATTTTAAACCTATTCTTTGCTATAAGACCTGTAGCTGTTTGCCTCCCTCCAGCTGCATGAAAAGACCAGGAGAAACAACGTCCATCAATAGGACTGACCGAGACACACACAGAAAAATGGTTTTTGAGTGCCATCCCTCAGTTTTCAGCAGACAAACACACCTTTATTCTGAACAAGGTACGTGCTTCTGGGACTTACTTCACAACCAAACTAAAAAGTTGAACTAGTTTTCAAATTTGTATTTAGAACAGGTCTAAGCACTGTAAATAGAAGCCATATGTAAAAAAACCCCAACGTTTCAGTTAAATATTAACATTCACTATCATCTGATTATCGAAAACAAGTTAACACTTTGAGGACTAGTATTTTTCAGGCTGCCAAAACCACACGTGCATAAAACATACTGCATGTGCACAGGCTTGAGAGGGCTGACGTGGCAAAACCTAATTTACTCTTTTATTGGGCCTTTTTAAAAATTGGGAGAAAAAAAACGTGAAAATGTCAAGCATGGCATAAAACTCTGAAATGGAGAAGGGGGAAGGAGGAGACAAGAGGAAGCCATTCCTCGTGAGAAATACTTGCTGAAAGTCACCGTAGATAAAAAGATCAGATACCTTAATTCTGACATGCAATCATTGCTGCCATGACCCTGGTCTCTCATCATTTAAGGGCTACAGCTATTATAACTCAGGCAAGAAAAAAAGAAGAGGAAGAGGGTGGAAAAGAAGGTCTGGTATTAATTCAGACTTAAACAAATATTAAGGGGAAGGAAGAAAGGAGAAAAATATTTCACTTGTTTTACAAATCAAAATGTGAAACTGGTCTGTCAAGCTTGTATTGTTCAAGCAGAGAATGTTTGACACAGCCCTGGGAGACAGACCAGGGGAAAAGGTCTTGCAGTTTAATTTACATTCCCTATCCTTCATAATATGTGTAGGGTGGACATTGTGACGTTGTCTACACATTCATGGACTTTGGTCTGGAGGCCAGGAGGAGACCGGGCAGCTCCAGAGTGCTGCAGAGTAACAGGGAGACAGTACTTGAGTCAAAATGAATTCCTCCATAACTGTCTGGAGCCGAAAAACTTTTTCCAGGGAACCAGACCACCCTGCTCTGAAAACAGCGTGCAAGGGTAACTATAAATCACATGCTGCTGGACAAGGTGAACGTACGGCTTCCCTGCATCTCACAAGTAGCATTCCTGATTCTCCTGGCTTTGTTACTTGTGGATCTAGATAGGCGTCCCAGAAACAAGTATCAGGGTATATTCGCTTATTTAGTCTTTTGTTCTTGTATTTCAATAGAACAACTGGCATCGGGGGCTCTCCCAAATTAAAAGACAAAACAAAAATCCTAACAAAGCCTTGTACTATACATTGAATTTTCCTCCTGGGGAGTAGTTAAAAAAAAAAAAAAGAACAACTGAAAAAAAAATAAATGTCTTCACAGGAGCAAGTTCCACCCAGCCCATTACCCCCGAGCACATTTGCCCTCCCCTCATCAGCTCGCAGGGCAGGCAGGAGTTTCTGCCCCGAAAGCCCCGGTTGCACCAAACACGGGCGTGCGCCGCAGCCGGCCACTGATCCATCCCCCACCACGCAGGAATAGGCACACACCTACTGCACGTTCCCAGCAGGTATGACGTGGCCCAGATCGGTGGGAGCTACTCAACGCACACGTTAATCATTGCTGCCTGCCGGGTTTTACAGGCTGGTGGCATGGCAGGCTCCCCAGCACCCGTACTGGTCACGGGCCAGCACAGCTCCGGTATGGCACTGAGCGGTTATCAGATGCTGACACTGGTTTTGTTTGGATACATCTGCAACACACCCTGATGACACATTCTGGAAGGGGCTTGAACCTCTTTTCTCCCTCCTTCAGGTCCCTTCTTTCTCCTTTGACTTTAAAAGGGAACTCGGATTGCACACAAGGTTACCTGCTGTCAAAAGCCAACTGGAAAATAATATAAAAATAAATGACATTATGAGAGCTAAGCATGCATTTCAGAGTTGAGGCGACCAGAGCCCAAGAGAAGCTGCTCTGAAGGAATTCAGTGCACGAATTGACCACTCAGCACTGCTGCAAAGCTGCAGCATCTTCCTCTGACAGGGTTCTCTGATCTTCTACAGATAGTCTATAGCAAACCCCACTCCTTTCTTCTACAGTAAGATCTGAGCCTAATTAATTCTACAGTTAATTCGTGGGTAACCCAGCACCAGCCAGGCTGTGCTGCAGAAGAGCAGGAGGAGGAAGAAGTATGAAAGGGAGGGAGTGAGAGCAACTGTCCCAGGCAAGGATGCCAGGTAGCAGGGAGGAGAAACCAGGCAGAAACAAATAGGCTGACAGGGAAAGCAAAAGACAAGGTACACAAAAGCACTGGATCCCTTTCAGCATTTTCTAAATTTAGCAGCTCTCTAGAATTCATTTGGAAAGCTTTAATTTAGGACTTTGCACCATTAGTATGGCCAAAATTTTTTAAGTTAAGGAAAACCATAAGTTTCATACTATTCCAGATGTTATTTCATTAAAAAATGAACACCTTCATGTTTGGCTGGCCTGTAATCCTCATCTCAACGTTACCATCAGAACTGGCTCCAAATTAGATGCCTTCCTAAGTGCCAGTTTCTCCTCTTTGACAAACGCTTTAAGAAAAAACATGAGGTCATCTTTTATAATCGCAGTCCTGTAGCCAGAGTAAGAAGAGGTAAAACTGTTAGTGAACTTCAGAAATTTGGTTTTAAACTGCCTGAACAGCTGGTAAATATACACCATAGCCTGCAACTTCTGCCACAGCGTGGGCAGGGTCAATATATTTAAACTAAATGACCAAGATACAGGATGTATTAGGGAGTGGAAACAAAAACAAACAAACCCCCAACTATTTCAAACATCACGTCCATCCATAAAAAAAACCCAAAAAAGCAGTTTGACATAGGCACAGAAAATGAGGAATATGAAAGGCTCGGTAGCAAGTCTTGGAAAGCTGAGAATGACTTCAAGACATTTCAATACAGAATTACCTTCCTGGAGGATCATTGTTAGTTCTACCAATGCTACAAACTATTTACGGTAGGCTGAAATCAGATTCCTGTATCTGAGACACTTTATCTTAAGGATGATAATAAATATTAACTCTATGTACATTCTCTGTAGTGAAAAAAAGAATCCATACCAGACAGAAAACCTAAGACTACCTGAGTTCTGATGTCAGTATTGGTCTTAACACAGTCTCTGTTTTCTAGACCAATTGCCTCATAACCCACCCACCCCCCCAAATAAATAAAACCAGTATCTAGGCTCACTAAACAAGTATTTGCAGTCTGGTGATATCAGACGTGGTTATCTCAAACATCAGGTAATTCGCTGTTTGCAGGCAGGCAGAGGACAGTCCTTCACCACCAGGAAACTGCAGGTACTGTTCCCGAAGCAGCCATCCCCTGCCAGAAACTCGCCCCGTTGTTTTCGGGTGTTGTTCACCAGCGCCCTGATAACCAGGAAACTCCATCACCGCGTTCAGTGTGTACGGGCAGGCCCCAGGGCAGCTCCAGCAGGACAGGCCACCAGCTCTCCCTGCTCCCTCTTTAACGAGCAGGCTTCTCAAGCCTGCGAGCACTCAGACTAGCAACCGCTAACTCTTTATCAGCTAACTCGCAGAGGGAATGGGGAAAAAAAAAAAAGTTTGGGATCTCTCCCAAATAGTAGTAAAAGTTTGCTCTGGTCTGCCAGTATTTCTGGATACCTCTGACCACAGGGACTTGTTGACCCCTTCAGCACCCGTTAGGAGCACAGACAGTCATTTCAAAGCTTTGTCTGAAAGAAATTTAAAACAGTCTTTCTGCCCATTGCAAGTATCTGCCTTGCAGGTCCCTACGCCCCCTTCAATCTGTGCAAGGGAAGCACGGGCATGGGTGATATGCTAGCTTCAATCCTGCCGCTTCTGACCCAACTACCACACTGGGTACAATAACTTGAGGTTTTCATTGATTTGGGACTAGGTAGAAGCCAGTCAGCCAGGAACCAACACTGACAAGACAAATCCTGGCAGTTGCAGGAAAAAAGAGAAGCATCAGCGTTTCTGAAGTCTCTTTGCAGAGACCAGCCAACTGAAGGATACGCAGAAATGAGTGAGATTCCAGACACAAATAGGAGGAGGTAAGGGTGGCACAGCTCTTATTTTGGGAAGGACCTCGTCAGAGCAATCTCTTCAAATTAATTAACAACTATACTCTGAAAGTCCACTTGAAATGCATACCTATCCCCTACCCCAACAAATATCACCCCACAAGCAGTTCCAAATTTATCATCACTATTATCGCACACATTTGTTTGTCGTACCATTTCTGGCTACTTACAGATATCTGCAATAATCCTATGAGACAACACCACAGTCTACGGCATGTGTCACTGCACAGAGCCATTTCACTTCATTAACCCAGCAGAAAATCCAGGAAAAATAAGATAATAAAAAAATGTATTTAAAGAGCAAGTTTTCTACCAGATTAGAAAGCTGAGTCAGCTGAAGGTGTATCCAGAAAAGTGCCAGAACTACCATAAGAGCAAGGGAAAGAAAGGCTGGTAGGGCACAGACATCTCCTCTTGCAGGAGCAAAGAGCATCATATCACAGCCTGAACCGATCCAAGCTCACACCAAGAGAGCACTGCCCAGTGCTCATTGCACAGCAGCACTGTGCCTGGACCATTTGGCTCTCCTGAGTTAAGCTCTGCTTTTTTTGGAGGGGACAATTTGCTAGAGGCTCAGCCAAATTGGCACGAGAAGGATCGAACCAGTGGCAAATAGGTAAAACGATGGCATGTTACTTGGAAAAGATGATGACTCAACCCAAATCAAGTGGGAAGTTGAGAGCCAAGAGAACAGCATTGCAGCAAAACAAGGCATCTGGAGCAGAAAAGCAGCCACAACAGGAATTCCCTTGTGACTAGACATGAAATATTACTACATAATTGCTCTGGGTGATTAAAACGCAGCCTTCAACGAACCACTTCCCTCTACGCCACCCCCAAGAGGTGGAACGATCTGGAACACTGCGGGTGCACACAGAGGGATGCTGTGCCATCAACCGCTGCAATTTAATCAAGCCTCAATCCCTGCCCATTATCAGCTTTTGGTGTCCATTATACAAATTGGCATTCAGAACAACAAACAACCCCACCACATAATGCAATCGACCACAGCGGACAGGTCATCCTAGTAACGGAGGGAAAAAACCTATACCCATCAATCCTGTAACTAAGAGCTTCTGTGAAAACTTTGCCCCAAGATTAGAGGCTGGCTTTGCAGATGGTCAGAAGATCCAGGCACTACAGAAGTTAACGAGAAGGTTAGAAAAGTCCCTGCTGAGTACACACTCCAACTTCCTGCTAGGCTTCACAGCTATGTATGTTTAGTTGTCATTACGTTGTTTATTGCGTTAATGCTGATAATTTACCTGAAGCATCACTTTGTAAATGGGTAAAATGAGCCTCGGGTTTCCCCAGGGCAAAAAAGGAGAGTATTTCTCAGTATCCTTCCTTTGGACAGTGGCAAGATACATGGACCATTTGAAAGACAGATTTTTTTTTTTTTTTTTTTTAAACTAGCCTTTTGCCTGAAGGCTAGTTCAGGATACATCTCTCAAACAATACACATGCACTCTGTTTATAGCAGTGTGATAATGGTGATGTTGTGATAAAGAATAGATGAAAATCCTCAAAGAAGCATTTAGCAGTGAAAAAGCCTTACAAGTGAATTGTCCTGAAGGAAGATATTTATGTACAAACCAAGCTGAAGTCCAAGATTTATGTACCAGGTCAGGACATTAGCTCAGCTGGGTGATTTAATATGGCCACTGGAATCCCTGGGGTTAAATTATGCATCTGACCTCTTTGCTATATGTATTTCAACAGTGTTAAATAATAAGCAGTACGTCCTTTATTACCATTTCCAGTTCTAATGACTGGCAGCACTATAAAAAGTACCTTTCCCAGTGACTCAGTCAAGGAGGTCAGGATAATGGCAGCGCCTAGTGTGGCAATGCCACTCTTCAAGGAAGGTGCCGGGCCACCCCTGGCTCCAGCAAAGACTCGAAGGGAAGGGGGCCGGACACAGCAAGACCTCCACTCCATCAGTCCCAAGCATGACTCAGACTGGGAGAAAATGGGCACCGGGGAAGGGAGACCAGAGAAAGCCTGGACAGAGAGACAACATCTGATGAAAGGTACCGTTAGGAGAGAGAGACTACAGAGGCAGTGAAACTTAACACAGTTTAAGGACAGATATCTGCTCCTGGGAAACAGGGGACAGCAGCATCTCACATGCACATACATCAACAAAATGCAGAGCAGGAAATATGCTTCATGCTAAATAACCACAAATGTTTCGTCGTTTCTGAAGACAAAGCAATGATGGAGCATCCAGCAGCTATTAGCTTGGACCGTTGAAGATGAGAACAAGGGGATTTACTGGCCAAACAAAAGTGCATTTTTTATTAATATACTTTTGGCTCTCTTTATGACATTTCAATATAACCCCTGGCTACTACACAGATGAGCGTATATTAGACTAAGATTTAATAAGACTCTGTTTAGAAAGATGAGAACATTGCATAATACATTACAGAAACAAATGTATTTTTGAGGGGAGTTAAGGGAGATCTGAACATCCAGTCTTCTGAATTCATCCAGGGCAGCTCTTTCTCACAAAGGTCGGTGGGATGCACGTAAGAGGAGTCAGCAGTTAGGAGAACTGCTCCCACAGTATCAGAGCTCCTGGGGGGTCATAAGAAAGGAAGTCCGAATTAAGCTACACTGATGTTCTGCCTGGGTTTTTCCTCTCTTTGTTCATTAGGATAAAAACAGACAGCACACCCACCCAGGAAACCCCCCAAACAAAAGCACAAACTAAGGAGGAATCCTGACCCCAAGAAAACACCCTAATTATAATTACATGGGATTACAAATCAAGGCGTAAAAGCTGCCAAGTTTTTGGAAGCAAGCATACAACAAAAATAAAAACTCCACACTGGAAAAACCCATAGTCTCAAAAGATGATTATTATTCTTTCTAATAGAAAACAAGACAGCAGGGACCACAGATGTTTATTTATCCCTTAAAATTGATCTGCCCTTTACCACAAGTTCTTCCAAAGAACGCTTTTTTTATTATTTTTAAAGAAGCATGCAAGATAGCAAACTAACTCTCCCTCGACCTTTTGTGGCCAGCTTGATGATGACCTTCAAAAGGTTCAAACATTTAAAAGAAATTTTTTTTTTTTTTTTTACAGTTCACCCTAAAAATAAATATTTCAAGATCTTTTTTTTTTTTCCACACTTAAGCATCAGTGTTAAACCTAAAACATATGAATAGCTTAGTCTCTGGTTATAAACAGAAGAAAATCTGCCTCTCTTAAATGTCAAATTTCATTATGCACTTCTACATCACAAACCATTCAAGTCCACCATGTGCCTGTGTTTTTCTCATGAAAGAAAGGTAGCTGGGTTACTTTTTTTTTTTTAAATCCATTCTGGGTTCAAGGTTTTGAGGGATTTGCTTTACCTGCTTTTTCCCTGTTGCACACGCCTTCGAGGGACGCAAAGAAAAACTGAAATTATTTTCAATGATTACATACGAACGCGTGCCAGCTGACCAAAGCATAATCATGCCGGTCGTCTGATTATTGCTGCATTTCTTTCTTCCAACTAGATAAGCACAGTTAATCCAAAACACTGCCCTCAGGCAGGAAGTAATTTTTGCTGATCTTGGGGGGGAGGAGGGGGTCCTGAGATTAAGGGAACTACTTTCCTGGTGTAACAGTTTCATTTTACTTTTCCAAGAGCTCCAGTTGCCTGTTAATACCAAGGAGGCCTATCCACAGCCGGTAGGGCTTTTGCAGGGCCGGTACTATCAAAAAGCAAAAGCTTTCAGGTGAAAAGGCGAGGCGTTTTTTTGCACACACTGCTCAGCAAATATGAAGCAAGAGCAGAAAGCGGTGCAGCCCTCCTCACTAGAAATTTTCCACCTTAGCCATTCCATTAGGAAACACAAAACAGCAGCACGTACTTTCTGCCTCTGGAGTACAACAACTTGTGTGAGACGTTTCTTCTTCTATTGCTCTACCGAAACAGTTATCAAGGGGATAAGTACAAAACAAGAAGAATTCTGCAGAACTTTGTCTCGTTTTCCTCCCAACAGCGACCACCTCACCAGCTTCCCCAGAAATCAACCTGGTTTTTGGTTTGTACGGCTGCTTTAGTATACTTGCACAAAGATGAGAGATATCGCAACCAGAGCCTTCTCCACGACCCTTTCCCCGCACTAGCTGGTGACGCTCGCCCGCAGCGTCTTCCCCACAGACACCTGCGTCCCGAGACGGCAGGACAGCTGCCATTCCTGGGATCCCAAAGAGCCGCCAAGGATCCCATTTCAGGAGATAACTTTGCAGCTCAGTGCCGCAACCAGCACCCAGGTGCGAACCCGCAGGACGGACACCCGGCATGACACCCAGGGAGGGAAAGGATTACAGGGGTGCGGGACTTACTCCTGGTGGGAAGGTAACTCACGGGGCATCTGAGCGACCCGGCAGCGGCAGGCAGGGACAGATCCGCGTGTCCAGCTGCTCCCCTTGTCTCGGGAAGAGCGGGTGCCGAGCGGGGCCGGGGTCGGGCCGAGGGGGTCCGTGAGGGCTGGACGGGGCGCGGGGTGCCGAGGGAAGCCGCCTTTCTCACCTTGCTCACGACGTTTTGGACGAGGCCGGCTCTGATGCGGTAGTGCCACTCGTGGCAGTCGCACTCGCTGGCGTTGCCCCCCGCGGGGGTGGGCAGCCCCGGCGGGGGGAAGATGCTGCCGTTGCCGCTGTGGTTGGCGTGGCTCGGCGCCAGGGACCCGCTCCAGTTGCCCTGCCCGTCCGCCTCCCGGCACCAGAAGTCGGGCTGGTCCAGGAGGAAGGAGTCCGAGAACTTGCTGAAGCCGATGAAGAGGGCCGGCACCCAGGTGAGCAGCACCAGGGTCCGCTGGTACCCGCCGCCCAGCCCCCCGAGGAACGGCAGTACCGAGCCGTCGTAGTCGAGGAGCAGCGGGCTGCAGGCGGCGGGCGGCGGCGGCGGCACCGGCACCGCCTGGATCTCGGCCCCGGCGACGTTGGCGGGGGGCGGCCCGGGGGGGGGCGGCGGCGGCGGGTCCCCCCCCCACGGCCCCCGGCACCGAGCCGTTCTCCTCCGGCAGCGGCCGGCCCCCGCCGCCCGCTTCGCGGCGCCGGTCTATCGCCATCCGGCCGCCCGGGGGGGGGGGCTCACATAAGGGGGGGCTGGGGCAGCCCCGGCTCCCTCGCGAGTCCTTCCCTTCCTCTCCTCCACGCACACACACCTTGCGACGTAATATACCGCACACACGCTCCCAGCCGGACCCGGCAGGAGACGGATGGGGGAGGGAGGGAGGCGAGGAAGGAGAGGGGCGAAGAAAGGGGGAGGCACCGAGCGAGCCCCTCGCTCGCTCCCTTCCTCACCCGCACCCTGCGGCCACGAACCGCTGCAGCTGCCGGCGGTGCCCCCCCTCCCCTCGCCTGTGCGTCAAGCTGCACTCATCCCAGCTCTCCCTTCCCCCCGCCGAGAGGCGCCGCCGAAAAGAAAAAGAAGGATCCAGCCGGATCCGAGCATGCAATGGGCCAAAGGAGAGGGAGGGAGAAGGGGGGGGGGGGGGGGGGGGGAGGAAGAGAAGAAGAAGGAGAAGGGGGAAAAAAAAAAAAAAAACCAAAACCCCAACAAACCACCCTGCGAACCAAACCCTGCAACAACAAACCAAGCAAAACCGGTGCAGCAAGGCTCTAGGAACACGCCTCCTCTCCCGGTTTTGGTGAGGAGGAGGAGGAGGGAGGAGAAGGAAGGCAAAGGAAGGAGGAGAACAAAATAACAGCTCCCGACGCGGCTTCCCCGCTTCCCGCACGGCTAAGGGTCCCCCCCCGGCCGCGGCAGCAGCGGCGGCGGCAGCCCCCGGCACCCCCCCGCCGACCCCTCGCAGCCCCCCGTCCCGCACATCTGGCTCCGCAGCAAGGGGCCCCGCCGGCCCCTCCGCGGCCCGGGCTGCGGGGACCGCCGCCGCCGTGCGCCTCCCGCGACAGCCCGCTCGCCGAGCCGAGCCGAGCCGTGCCGCCGGCCGCACCTCCAGGGGCGGGCAGCCCGCCCGGCTCCTCGCCCTCCGCCTCCCGGCAGCCCCCACCTGCCGGCCCGGCCCGGCCCCGGCCCCGCCGCCACCACCCCCCGCTCCGCCCCCCGCGGTGCCGGGCGGCCGCACCTGCTCCCGCCGCGCCGCCGGCCCGGCCCGGCCCGGCCCCCCTGCAGGGACCCGCCGCCGCCGCCGGGGGCGGGACGACGGCGCCGCGGGGCGGGGAGGGGAGGGCGGCGGGGCGGCCCCGCGTGGGCTCCGCGCCGCCCCGCGCGGGCTCCGCGCCGCCCCGCGGCCGCGCTGCGCTCCGCCGCGCCGGGGCAGGTAGCGCGGTTGTGGGGCGGCCGAGCGGCAGCGGGGCGGGCAGGGCGAGGGCCGGGGAAGGAGGTGCTCTGGCTCTACGGCGCGCCTTTATTTCCGTATCAATTATTGACGGGGCATCCCTTTAATAATGCAGCGCAGCTGCGGCTGGCTGGGCTGGAGGAGCACCGCACCGGGGAAGCCGAGTGGCAGGAGCGCCCTGGGTGGCTGGGGAGGGCGGGCTGGAGCGGGGACAGACCCGCAGGGAAGAACCCGAAGTCGAGGGGGACGATTCCGAGACCTAGAGCGGTGGGAGGAGACGTACCTGCGTTGCTTCGGTCAGGCTGTCAAATTAGGACACGCTTAAAAAAATAATAATCGCGTTAACGGCTGACATGAATCGTAAAATTAATTGTAAAATAGACAGTTCAAATTCGTGAAGGTTATTTTTATGTTAAGCTAAATTTACTTCAGCGTATAAGTGCCTCAGACTATTTTCATCGTGGAGCATAGCCCATGCATTACTGAACTGTGCGGTTATTTTTGCCTTTGGAAGAAGGGAAAGAGAGACAACAGATCAATATATGCTTGTACACACGAACATGGCTAGTGAGCAGAAAATGCTTGTGTGCATTAGAAGAGGACTGGCATCATTACCGAATATAAATGGAAGAGCAAGTTGTTGGTGGATTTTCATTTACTTGACCCGGTCTCTGCAAGCGAGTCACTGTACACCATCGACTCCTCACATCTTCACCCCCCCTTGGCTGCTTTTCTTACACAGGACACCAAAAAGGTTTCCCATCTACTGGTGGCTCTGGATCTCTTTTGCAGGGCTTCCCTCGGTCCTCTCCGAGGGATCCCCAGTACCCCACCGGCCCTGCAGCCTCCCCAGCCAGCACTTCATCCTCCTCTCCGATGGGAATATTCCTTGCGGAAACATGAACCTGGAGCTCCCTGCCCAGGGAAGTCTCCTCTTTCTCTTCCTGTGTTGCAGTGCCCTTTCACATCTGATGGCTCTTGCCACGTCCCCGCGCCATGGTTTTTTTATGACAACCGGCTGCAATTTGTCCACCTCCCCTCAGCCACCCGTTGGCCCAGCTCTCCTCTGGTTTCCCTTCAGCTGCTGCCTGCAGCATGCGCTGAGCAGTGCCCCAGCCTCTCTGTGTGCAGGGGGTTAACCCCGCCTGCAAAAACAACTCTTCTTGTTGCTTTTCAGTCACGTTCTGTGCTTTCCAAGCAATTTCTCAGGATTATTTTGAATTCTTATTTCATCCTCTAATGTACTTGCGGTCACTCCCCGGTTAATGCCATCTCTGAAGGCCGCTAAGGAAACACCCCAGGACAGACCCCTTTGGAATTGCATCTACAATCCACCCATTTGCCAGTAGACCACTGACAACTGCTGTTTCCACAGTTTTGTACCCACTGCCCGAATTTTTCACATAAACTGAACGCCCTCATTTTTGAATGAATGTGCAGAGCCTAACCAAGGCACAGATGATTGCAGCCCTTGCTCCTTTCTTCCATAACATGGTCTGTTCCTCTATCGCCAAAGGAAATTCGGCCAGCTTGTCCCAATTTCTTGTTGACAAGTCCATGTTAATAGCTGCTTATCTCTTTGTTTCCTTCTATCTGTTTACAAATAATGTGTCTATTTGTACTAGGTGGTTTCTGGGGAAAAATTGTCTGGCTGGTCTATTTATATATTTATTTATTTAAAAGTGCCCTTCTTAAAGATAGGCGCCAGTTTTGCCTTTTTTCTATCAGCAGGATCCCTGGCTGTCTTCCCTGAGCTCTCAGAGATGAACACTAGTGTTTCCAATGTTGTTTGAGCCACTTCCTTCAGTACCCTGACGTGAAGACCAGCCAGCCTGTTGGTTTGAACACCTCTAAGTTATCCAAGTACTCTTGTAACTGGTTCTGTGCCAATCTGGGCTGAAACCTTACTCCCTTGTCGTTAATATGTATTACATCGATCACCCGATCACAAATGATCTCTTTTGGCCAAGTCTGGTGCAAAAAAGGCCTGAGGCACTCTGAGCCTTCTCGGCATCAGTCGATAGCTTTCTCCCTCTGATGAGTAATCCGCTTGCTTTTGACTTCCTCTTACCACTGATGTACTTACTGAACGATTTCTTGTTACTTGCGATGCTCTTGCTAGTTAAGTTTTATTTGTTGTATCGGCTTTTTCGTGTTTGTCTCCGTCTGCTCTTGCTAGGCGGTACTTCTGCACTTACCCCATGGAAACCTGGTCTACTTTCTCTGTGCTTCCTTTTCATGAGCTCATGATTTAGCCCGATCGGCTGCTTCCTACCCTTCCTAGATTTCTTCTGGGATGGGATCATTTGGGACAGGTCTTCTAGAAACTCCCAGCTACCACAAAGGGGAGAAGGCCTCGGCATGGCCTGGGGTTGGCAGGGAAAAATGGAGAGGGGAAGAGGACTTTGGGAATGGAGGTCTTAAGCTGGAGTTTCGAGGAAAGAAAAATTTGACTGGAAGAAAGAAAAGAATTGAAAACTGGGAAGAGATGGGAGGGAAAAGAAGAGCCCTTAGAGAAGGAAGTAGGCGCACTGTGAATGAGTAGATCTGTAGAAAGAGGATAAAGTCAGACAGTACAATGAAAAGCCCATAATGAGAGGTGACAACCCTTACTCAAGCTAATCAAACATTTTCATCCCAAACGCCTCTTCTGGGCTGCTCCTACATCCTGAGATTTTGTTTGGAGCTGAAAAATTTCAGAGGTAGCATATTCCTGAGAGTTACATGTTTTTACATAGTAGAAGTTCTCCCACCCTGGAAACTAATCCTCGCGAGACTGTTTCTGAGTACAAGAAGGTTGAGGACAAAAAAGGAAAGAAAATACATTTCTAGGAGTTAAGAAATAAATTTTTGATGAAAGAAGCACTACTGAAGCAAAACTTCATGGAAAAATATCTTTGAAATAACAGAAATGCCTTTACATATTCTTGTGAAAATTGGTTTTGGTTTGAATGAGGAAATGAGAAAGACTTGAAAGGAATATTCCAGCTGCGTGGTGGAGCCTACACATGAGTAAATGCTGAAATTAAGATTACAGAGGCAAGCCTCTCTCTCCTGTGCAAGGCGTCACAAGACGCTACGTTTCATGATCAAGCGTGGTTTCTCCAACAGTGCCTCCTTGACCTCAGAGAGAAGACATAGGATCTTTGGGGTGACTCTGCTAGAAGACAAAAAGATACCATTTAAAGAATAAGTTGCATTCAAGAAGAGAATGAATCAATGTCTTTTGGCTTATTTTTTCCACATTCACTGAGTTATATTAAGGAAATTGCATACTGTTATAACCTAGGTCCTCATCAGTTTGGAGAGGAGGAGCAGAAAAGATGGCTTTGGTCTCCTCTGACAGGAGCGGTTTGATCCCTGCCGTAAGGCAGAGCCAGCGGCCTCAGAGCTGGGACAACACGACAGAGGGGGAAATCAGTGAACTTTGTTCCGCTGCAGAACGAGCATCCTGTCTGTCGGCACCCTGCCACGGCTCAGAGGATTTGAAGCCAGGACCCAGAGAAATATCATCATGTTTACAGAGAGGAGGAAAAAAAAAATCAAGCTGCCTTAGCATTAGCATTTCCAGATTCTTGGAAGGCCAGCCACAGTACTTTGAAGAGCTCCTGGCATAAATTCCTGTTTTATGTGGAATTTGCAACAACCTCATTCCACATAACAACAACCCTAGCTATATTTTATTGTTTAATGGGATGTATGCTCGGTTACCTTTTTTGTCTAAAGGAATCCTGTACTGTAGAGGTGAAATTATGACAGTGCAATAAAGCAAAGCAACTTGGTACAAAGACTGATTAATAAAATCACCTATTGGAATGCAGACTATTTATATAATGGAGAAAAGCGTGATGTCCTCATAAGATCACACGGTAATTCAAGTTGGAAGGGATCAGGAGGTCTCTAGTCCCACCTCCTCTCGAAGCAGGATCAGCTGTGGGGTCAGATCAGGATGTGCAGGGCTTTATCCAGATGCCATAGGGGATTTTTCAGCTCAGGAGGGCCAGGGGAGTACTGTGAGAGCTGGATGTGAGGCAAGATAAACAGAAAGAAAGAGGAATGAGTTGAAAATGGTAAAAGGGGCTAAGCCATTTGGGGAATAGGCAGAAAAGCCTATACTTATTTCAACGTGCTCTCCTCTGATCCTGATTGAACCAAAGACACCTGACTTTCACCATTCTTCCGATGTCAGCAAACATTAGTGAAACTCACTGGCAAACCGTTCTGTCCCTTCCTGATGCTGATTCGAATAGAAGATGACAATCTATTACTTGTGTCATTTACTCTACAGGCAGAGGACTGTACCCCATATGGGTAGGGATGCAGCAGGGGAAGGGTTCCCATCCCCCATCAGCTGGGGATGTGAGGGTGATGGGGAATGCGGTTGGCTTCGTTTATTACCCTAAAACCAGAGAAAATTATTTGTACACTAATTATTAGAAAAGATCATAGATGTTGCAAAGTCAACCAATCTGACGTTGGTAAATGCTGTAACTAAGATTGCTTAATTTGTGCCCCAAATCTCGTGCACATGCATTCTGATGCAACCTTTAATTAACAGTGCATTATGATGCAACCTATAATTACAGGATTATGTACATTTTTTCTTGCAGATCTCCTGTCTTATTCAGTAAATAAATAAAAATAAAAAGGAAAAAAAACAGATGATGACTTAAGAAGACCTGACTCTCAGCAGAATTTAGACACTTAAAATACCTTTGAGAACCTGGGTCTTAATGAGAAGCAATTCAATATTTTGTTTTTTCCTTGTTCAGTATGGAGCCCCATGACTTATTTAATGCACTATCTTCAAACCCTGCTTTCAAGAACTAATGATTAATGTCCTCATGGGATTTTTTATAATTCTCCCCTATGAAGTATCCAAGTGTTTCACAAATATTAATGCATTTATTTTCAAAGTGTCTCCATAAGGGGAAGGTTTATTACCTTATTTTCATATTGGGAAACTCGGAGGCAGATAGGTTAAGGTGAAAACATGAAATTTTGGGCACTTGCGGCTCCCAGCAGTTTAGCATTCTTGAGCATGGTGCGGCATTTTGTATTTTCAAAGCACAGCTCTTGTTGCCAACTGTGAATGTGCAGTGCTTTTGTAAATCAGATTCCAGAGTCTCAAGGCATGCACTCACATAATGAGACAAATGCAACTGGAATAACATCATATGGTGCTTTGAGGAAGAGACAGAAGCCTGACATCACTCCTGGGCAAAATGATGGAGCAGCCGATGCAGCACTGGATTAATAAAGGTAGGTAAGATGATTAGAGCCAGTTAACCTGGATTTAAGGAAAATAAACTTTGTCACACTACCTTTTTTTTTTTTTAAATGAAGTTATAAATGTAGTTAATGAAGACAATGGTACTGATGTAGACTGTTAGCGACTGTATGGTAAGAAAGATAAACCCAAGCTAGTTCTACCCTAGATTGGTCCAGGTTGTGAACAGATGTTATCTTTTGGACACAGCTGTACCACCAGAAGAATTTACCTCCACCAGCTGATTGTCACCATTTCCTAGCCAGTAATTAGTTCCTCTTCCAATCTGCCTGCAGAGCAGTTACTGCATGCACCCCCTACTTTACAGAAGGGTAAATCAGTGAAGTTCACTCAGACCAGCAACTTAAATTGATAGGCTTGTCCTGACAATTTTCCTTGAGGGGAGTTCAGGAGCTCGCTCAGATACCTCTATACCTGTCAGCAGCCAGCCAGTTGACTTTCTAAGTTATGAATTTAATTCTCTGGAGAAGAAGTGACACCCCTTAACTCTTCTTCCAGTCTCCCACCTTATTTGTGATTCACCTACCTCTACAATTAACAAGGTAGTGTTGTATAGGGAACAGCCTTCTTCACAGTAAGGTGACCCACATGTGAAGCAGGTCTATCCTGTTCACTGAATAAAGCAAGCACTCTGTGGAAAAAACAGTAGGTACTCATGTAATTAAAGGCTTTTCTTACTGTACACACACAAATATTATACACTTTATATATATGTATGTATATATAACACAGAGACATTATGTGAACACAGAGAGGCCAAATTAGATTTACACAAGCTATTTTACCTTGTGTAATTTCTGACTTTCAAGTGCTTAATTTTGCATTCTTTGTGGTGTTTTAATGTAGGGCTTTTTCTTTGTGCGCATACATTAAAACAATGCAAAAAGCTAATGAGTGCTTACACAAAACAAGTTCTACAGTGTGCATAATTTTTAGACACAGATTGTTTGAATGCCTTAATGGAATGTAGTGAAATCAAGTAGGAATTAAGTCAGTCCAGTGGTTTTTTTATTTTAAACAGATCTTCAAATACTAGAATTAAATAAATTAAATGAACAATTAAATTAAACAGGCTTTGAGCCAGATTCCTGCTTCAAAAGACCAGTCTCTAACAGCATTCATTTTACATTCCCCTGGTCATAAGATGGTAGCCAAACAATTGATGTCGAAAAATCACTTAGTGCAAATATATGTATATATTTTCTGCACCTTTCTCTAAGGCTGCTGACAGATTCTTAAGAGAAATACTGAGACTGGAATAGTAATATTTAGTTCAGGAGCGAGATGGGTGCATTTTCACCTGTAATGGGAATCACAACCTGCTACATGTAGATGCTTAATGTCACATTTACTGTGTAACTCAGTTTCTAAAGGGAAAGCAAAAACCAAGCAGCACCGAGGATATTCCTTAAGGATTATCAGAGGAAAGGAATCAGGACACCCTGAGGGAACTCAGTGACTCACAGTGCAGTCTTCAGACAGATAAATTACACCTTACATGCAGATTAACTGCAAGCACGTGTATATGCTGCAGAAAGTAACCAAACAAATGCAAGGATGGCAACTCAAAGTCTAATTGCCTCAAATGGATGAATCACCAAGTTCTAATCTGGCAGGACCTAACTGGAATATTTAATAAAAATGGAACCTATAATCAAGAACCCTATTTGCACATGAAATATTTCCCTTTGATATGTTTTTTTCTTTACACTTGGATAAGAGGCATGCTCGATGGGGAGTGTTTCTTTCCATACCTGCTTCTATATTGTATATGCAAGCTCAGACTCACCTAGTGTCCAAACAGTTTTGCCATGAGTCTGTGCTTACCTGGGCTGGGAGCAAGCTCCAAGGTACAGCAGCAAGACTTGAGCATCTTCTATCCTTCAACAGGCCCAAATTGGATGTTACTTGTGGAGAGGGTGAGAAGGGGCAAAGTCTTAATTAAACCATGTCATGTAGCCACGTGATGTTGACATATATACATCCATCTATTTACACGTTACCTGGCACTCACTGCTGCTTGCACCCTGCAAGTCCTGCTTGCAGCTGGACTAGATGATCATTGTAGGTCCCTTCCAATTAAACTAAACTAAACTATTCTGTTCTATATCACAGACAGGAATTACTGGGATACCCTGCACAGACCTTGCTAAATGCGATCTGCACAAGTGCAGCCCTGGATACTCTCCCGCTGCCCATTCACAGGGGCCACCTGCACCGATGGCTCACAGCTCAGCCTATGGTTCTCCTGAATAAATCCTTTCAAAAATTGCAAGGACAAGAACATATTCTCTGTTCTCTGCGTACAAACCAAGCGTGACCATGCGCATGTAGTTTAAGAGGGAAATAATAGCATTAATTAGTTCAAGTTGGAGAAAGAGCATGTTGATTTTGCTCAAGAAAATTGTTATGAAACAAAATAACAGCCTTAAGAACAAAAGGGAAAGAGATTGGGGAAAAAATCATAACACAATATTTAATATTTTTGTTGTATTTTCTATCAACGTTTGAAGATTTGAGAGATAAGAGGGGTGCACTGCTAGAGTTAAATCATTCGTAGTCACCTGGAACCTAGGTCAGCTTGTACAAATACAGCTCTGCAATGCAGTCAGCCCAGCAGACTTTGTCTTTCCAGGTGTAACCACCAATTTATACCTTAACCCCACAAAGGTCAAAACTCCCTTTCCAGCACGCTAGTAATGTTGTCTTGAGCTGTTAGCCTCTACCCTGGAAATACCAAGCACTTCTTTCATAATGTTTTTTTGGCCTGAACTTACGCAGCCTAAAATCAAGGAGTCCATGGACTTCTGAAATTTAAAAAAAAAGAGAGAAAAAAGGAGAGAGGTGGGTCCCTTCGTTCACCCAAAGGGCTCTGTATTTTACACCACTAGAGCCCCAGGACCTGCTGCATCTCAAGCAAAGGGTGAAATTACAGCTAGTTTTGCTGTGGATCAGTAGGGTTTGGCCAGCACATGCAGCTCACCAGGATGTTTGCTCAGCACACACCCAGCATACCCGAGGAAAGGTGAGAGGCGTCAGCCGTACCAAATACACCGCACCAAAAGCCCCGCTGCGGACTTGCCCCAGCCTTTCTTCCCTCTGCTGCCCAGTGAGGATGCTGCAGCTGAGGAATCTGAAAAGACAGAAGACAGTCAGAAAACTCAAGTTCCTCTGCAGCTGGAGACATCTCGTTAGAAACGTTTTGCCAGGAGGGAAAAGCTGCCACCGGCAGCCAGAGAATGAGAGGCTACACCTGGATCGAGAAGAAGTGCTACAAGGGGGGAGTCAGCTGGGAATAAACACCTGGCTTGGGGAGGCTTGGCTTTAAAAAAGAAGAAAACAGCAAATTGTAAACAATGTTGTGAAGAAACAAACTTGGTATAGAATGACGGAGGAGAGGGAGATTAAGACTTTAATCCATACAAGGCTTCTGTTTGTGATTAAGAGATAAAAGAACAGAGGATCATTGATGAGCAGCTTTTGCTGTGGCCTTTCCCTGCTTCCCCCTACCCACTTAGCTGATCCATGGACGGTCACCCAGCAGAACAGGCAACACCGATGGCCTCAATCAGCAAGGAGGAGGCTGGTTTTCGCTGGCAAACCTGCGTTTCTTTTCAAGCAAAGGTTCTTTTCAGATCTGCCAGAAGTTCAGCCGTCTTCCTTAGGAAGACATCAACCGGGCAATGAATTTAAAGCAGCTAGCATTTAAAAAATAAAGAAGTCTGTACTGGTGACTGCAGATGTAAATTGTTCACACTGGTGACCGTGTCATGGGATAACATCAAAGGCTTCCACCAGTTTCGAGGTTGTTTGGAATGAGATAGGCAGCGAGCCAAAACCTACCTTGGTGACAGCCTCCTGTGTCATGCAGCTTAGCTGTCCTGCCAACTCTCTTAGGCAGGACATTTCTTATCTCTGGTTCCTTTCCATAGGGATCAAGTGTTCCTGGCCATTTGAATTTTGACAAAAGGCTCTCTATGGTTATTAGCTTTAATACTATTCCTGGGCTTTAGGCAGGGGGGAGATGTTAGGCTAGTTTCACAGTGGTGTTGACCTATTCGTGATCTTCTCATTCAGTGTCAAACAGTTATTCTGACTAGGCACCTCACTAGCTCCTGCTTATTTTCATAAGCTTACCTGGAGCAGATGACTGACTGGTGCCCAGATCAGCTTCTCCTTTGCAACACACTTTTGTGATTAAGAACCCAGTGGAAAGAGATGAAGATATATTTGTATAGTTATGCAGCAATTCTTTGTTAACCTCTCTCAATTATTTTTAAAAGCATGTTGCTATGGGAAAATGCTCCCGGAGTCAGTTATTTTAAAGTTTTCTTCTTAGATACTTAAATCCATCCTTCCAGTATTTTCAGATTTGAGGACAAACCTTTATCCAGTAAGTGAACATAGATGCAAAGTGTGTTGTTCACTCTGCTGGGAATGAAGCATCCTACCCACCGCTCCAAGACCTCAGAGCAAATCAGTGCAGCGCTTAATGAGCATTAGCCTATATTAAAAAAAGGAAGAAGATTACAGCTAGTAAGTTGTAAAGTTTAGGATAAAGTTTCTTTTCCTCACTTTATTAGAAGTGGACAAAGTAGGAATGGTACAAAGCTAATAATTACTTCTTTTAAAAACACAAATAGAAATAGAGTAACAGAGTCCAAGTCAGACAAAGTTCAGAGGCTGCTGTTTTCTTTAAGTGAATTTATCTAAAACTTCTGTGAGCTTTAAATCAGACTTTTTCTTTTCATTGCATGAGGTGCAGACTCCTGAGCTGTGTCTGATACTAGGCATCTATATTCCTCCCATTTTTAGGGCTGGCTGCTACTATAATGGAAAACATTAGTGTCAGCTTCACCTTTCTGCAAAACAGTCAGCATTTGGTTTGGCTGAACAAAAAATATTTTGGAATGGACCTCAATGACCTTCTGCAAATTGATAGCCAGCTTGCAACAGGCAAAACTGAGTCACCAGTTGCGCGGGGTTGAAATTCAACCCATACATCTGTAGCATATCTTGCATTGCCAGTGTAATTGGTGGTGTGACGTTCTCAAATTTTAAAATAGCTTTGAAGAGCCTCTGATCGGATTTTGATTGGATACTGTATGTTACACATTACCTCTGGGAGGAGGTGAATTTAGACATCTAGTCTGTAAAGTTTGGGTTGTGTTCTCCTGTTCTATATGCATTTTCCTGGGACATTTCCAGTTCCTCAGAGGGAAGGAAATTCTGAGTGCCCCCAGATTCACACTCTTCTGGTGGATTCAATCCATCAGAGCGCTGAGGTGAACAAGTGATTCACTTTCTTTTATTAACACATCTATTCCTTGCAGGGTTTCTGACACAGTTTTGATGAAGCCTACAGTGCTTGCAACTTCCTTTTTAAATCCAGTCCAATATCACAGGGAAATTTAAGCTCTTCTGGGATGGGTGTGTAGGGACTCTATCACCTATTTGACTGTACATTTTAGGGTCATTACTGAACCTCCTTCAACCTCCCACATCAAGCATAGTGCAACAAAGATTTCGGAAAGTGAACTGCTTTGTTGCTGGCAGGCTGGGTAGAGGGGAACAAGCTGTGTAACACTTTGCATTTCACGTCCCAAAGCGTAGCCTCTCCTTTAAACATTTAATTCAGTTCTGTTTTCAGATTTTATCAACATTTTCAAGAGTATCCCCTGGGTAAATACTTTCTGCAACAGTTTCCTTGTGTGTCAAGTTTCCAGCTTACAGCCTTCTCTAACAGCCTGACTGCAAAGCCAGCTGCAGGTTGCTGTTTCAGAAGCTGCATCATAATATTATTCTCAATAATTGGTAAGTCTTAGCTTTAGCAGGAATAATACAGATCCTGTAACCACCTTCTATAATCCGGTGAATGCTCCAGGAGCTTTCATGCTGTTACCCGCATACAGCAGGCACAGAACCGCTTGTACTTTATTAGAAAGTGCTGTAATTTTGCCCACCACAGTTTAGTCCTTTCTTTTTTTTTCTTTTTCTTTCTTTCTTTTTTTTTTTTTAAATTCCCTTGTGGTTTTAAGAGCCATGATTTCCATTATCTCATTTTAAACAAATGACGTTGAGTATTTGTTGTGACTCTTTGAAACACCAGGGTCATAGTCTGCTTGCACACAAAGCAGCTGAACAGTTTCTAGTCTACATCTCTACTTAAGGATATATTTTCACCTTGTGCAGCATAATGGCAGTGCAAGTCTTTTTTTTTTTTTTTAAGATAAAGTATCGTGGTTAATATTTCCATCAGGACTTTACGATTTTCCTTTTTCTTCCTAGAATTCAGAAAACTTAATGTATCACTGACTTTCTTTGTTCACTGTGAAGAATCTCATCTGTTTTGTGGGGAAATGCAAAAGCCCAACACCTCCAGAATTTGTCTCAAGCATTTCTTTTCCCCTCAAAAGAAGGAACAGAAGCAATGTAAAAGCTTTTTCTGGGCACTTAGTTACAAGTAATTTGCACCTGAAATCTGTAGTTAGAGAAACAAAATCTGCTGTCACTAGTGTCTGAATAGTGGAATCACTGCTGAAAAAAAGTCAAACCAGGGCAAACAGAGAGAAAAGCCATGTTTTCCAGAGCTATGAATATAGCAAAGAATAAATTATGGCTGATTAAGTACCTCAAAACTCCGAGCACGCAATTGGCATTTGATTGTAATCGCTGGTGATGGGGGACATTTTGAGCAATATCTGATCTCCCCTGACTTTCCAGCATCTAGTTTAAATGCAATATAGATGCCTGAAGGCAGGAGCCTGGCGTACCTCTGTGGCCAAGGGTAAGAGCTGGACATCTCCAGAGAGCTACGCAGAGCGCACAAAGCTACATGCCTTACATCAGTTGTTGCATGGCTATCCACACTAATCCTTTTCAATCAGCCATGTTAGCATGGTTAACCTTAATATATTTGCTTTTCTTTTGTATTCCTTAAACAGAAAGAATAGTGCAGGATTGCAGGATTTTAAGGACAATGCATTTTTAAAAAAATCTACAATATTCAGCTATTATGAATTATTTTGCTGGCTTGCTGGCTTTATTTTTTGTCAAGTTCTAGGACATGGCAAGGTAGAAAAATCCTGTCCCTTAGCTATTGATTGTACTGGAAAAGTGACTTCTGTGGTTCCTTCCAAGGTGCACCCCAAAAGATTTGCTGCCATCTGCTCCAGCTGGCAGAGCAAAGTGACACCCTCCATTGCTTACGTCTTACCACAGTGAGACTTGGGGAAGAATCTGCAAAACTGAACCCTGGCAAAGCAGGGCTCCCACCTGGAGGAGAGGAAGCAGCAAGGCAAGAGCCTTGTTTGAACGCAGATGCAGCAACCTCTTCCAGCTTTTCACTTTTTTTCCCTTTTTTTTTTTTTTTCTTCACTTCTTCACTTTCTAGGGAGGGGTGAGAGGAACCAGAGCATGCCCTGGGGATCTTCAGCTTGGTCTGTGCTACTAAGACTCTGCCGGTACCCTGGGGTGAGGTGATCTGCCTGAAATCCCTCTGAGGCCATCAGGAGTCTTTGCTCCTTCCGGCCTGAGGAGAACAAGTTTTTAAGAGTCTCTGGAGAGAGTGTGAGAAATAACATTCAACTATTTAACTGTATGTCCTTCCTGATAGTAGCAGAAGAGGACATGTCTACCCTCCTGCTCACAGGGACATTATGGCAGTGAATTTTCAGTCCCTATATACAGCGTGGAAAGAGACAATGTGCTGAAAGACCTTGCAAAAAATCCCCTTGCTCTTACTTCCATATAACTAATAGATGGTAACTAATAGGATCAGTCTGTAAAATTCTGCTTGGCACTTGATCTGAAAATGATTCGACAATACCGTGTATTCTACTGGGTGTACCTGGCATGCAGATATTCAACACATTGGTTGTTTTCCAGGCAATTGTAACCAATTTTTTTTTTTTTTTTTTTTCCCTGAGAGGGGAAAAGAAGTATCTATGGACTAAATTCTCCATCATAATTTTAATGTTTAATCCCCAACACCAGAGCAATTACTTTCCCTTTTCCTTTGATATCCAATGCCCTCCAGCTGGGTTATAGATTAGCGGACACAGGTGCTAAATTTAGTAGAATTAGTGTGCATAAGTACTAATTAACTAGTCACAACAACCACTGCCTTCACCACTGATGCCTTCCAGGCATCCCTGGAAAAGAAAATACGTGAATTTACAGGCTTTCCTGGGTGCAGAGACCTGCTGAATGTAATCCCCAATTTAGCTACATGGGATGGAGCAGCACTTTCCCTGTGTTATCTTATCGGTGAGGTTCAGGGCCAACCTGCAGAGGACCGGCACATTCATAGCCTGGAAATAGAGCCGCACTCAGTTGTCCCGAGGGGAGGTAGTACGGCACTTGGATTTTGTGCTACCTGGATATAAGTCCATCGTGCCCCAGACCCAGACCACCTCACTTCTTTGGGGCTCACATCTGAAGGCATTGTTCTGCACTGCAGCAGAAATAGCAGCAGCATGGTGTAATCCAGCAGCCAACGCACTCAGTATGCAAACTAAAAAGATAATTTCTCTAACTGCTACTGCTGCAGACGCAGTCTGGGGTCACTGCATTCAAGTGAAGCCTTTATTGTTTTTTTTTACTTCTCATAAAAGATGGTAAAAATGAAAATTCTCTGAGTAATTTTTACCCTCATTTGTGCATGAGCAATGACATTCCCTTCAAATGATGCCTTTTAGTGACACCATGGAAACCTTGGGATTTTTAAAGGATTTGAACAGCGTAATTCACTGGGAATTGCAGAACAATTCTGCTGGTGTTCCAGGGAAGAGAACTCAGCTTGTTCTCCTTGAATGTGAAAATAAAGATCTTAAAACAAATAACTCCAACAAACAAAAATCCTTAGTTTGGAGTTGTACTCACTTGAAGTGAAATTCATGCCTGGTAATGACCTACCACAAAATGTACCAATTAAGTTCTGGTTGAGTCCTCAAAATAGGTCTTCAAGATGCATATGTTTTGTGCTGATCCTCTCCACGGGAGCAAATTGCCCTCCAAATTCTATTTGTTTGCTGAAACTAAGAGAAAGCCAGCAAGGCTTCCCGCGGGTCCCAAGCTTACACTTTCACAGCTCACTCAAGCTGTTGGCATTTTGTTGAATAATTAAGGAATGGGTATAAATGTATTTGGGATAGTTTGAATGTGTTATCAAGATTTTAATGTACTGTGTAGCTGTACGCAGCTGTGTGTTGTAATTGTATGGCTGTGTTAAACTTCCTGATTTATCAGGTGCCTTTGCAACATGCAAAGAAAACCAGCAGCACATCCCTTTTGATCCTTTAAGACAACTTACACTAAGCTGTCAGCAAGAGCAGAAGTGGACTTTTAAGTAGCTGGTATCATCAGTCTACTGCAATGTGGTGGAGATACCATTGAAACAGATGAGATGAAAACAATAGGACTAGACACAGCAGGAGTGTCCCCACAGGCCAAGTGGTATTTCATGCAATGGTACGAGGGAGCTTGTATTGTTTGCTTGAAACTTAAGAAGTTAACTTAAACAATAAGCACAGCTTATCAGTTATCAGGGTTTAACCCCAGCCAGCAACTAAGCACCATGCAGCCACTCACTCACTTCACCCCCCCCCCCCCACCCCAGTGGGATGGGGGGAGAATCGAGAAAAAAAAAAGTAAAACTCATGGGTTGAGATAAAGACAGTTTAATAGGACAGAAAGGAAGAAAATAATAATGATTATGATGATAATAATAATAATAATAATGATAAAAGAATTGGAATACACAAAACAAGTGATGCACAATGCAATTGCTCACCACTCGCTGACCGATGCCCAGTTAGTTCCTGAGCAGTGACACCCCCCCAGGCCAACTCCCCCCAGATTATATACTGGGCATGACGTCACATGGTATGGAATATTCCTTTGGCCAGTTTGTCTCAGCTGTCCTGGCTGTGTCCTTTCCTGAATTCTTGTGCCCCTCCAGCCTTCTTGCTGGCTGGGCATGAGAAGCTGAAAAATCCTTGACTTAGTCTAAACACTGCTTAGCAACAACTGAAAACATCAGTGTTATCATCAACATTCTTCTCATACTGAATCCAAATCATAACACTATAACAGCTACTAGAAAGAAAATTTACTCTCTCCCAGCTGAAACCAGGACATCAGTTCAGCACACGTCAACTGATAACTTGAGCTCAGTAGATTAGTCTTTGAATATGCGTGTCGTTTTCCTTTTGCTTCCTGGGGAGATGGAGAAAAGCTCTTGAAACAAGATGGAAAAAAGCCCCACATAACACTTTGGATTTGCAATCAAGTCAATATTAAGATAAAATAGTAGATCTATTGGTGGGCTGGCCCTAAGTCTCTGTTGTACAAGACAGGTGTCTTTATGAAATAATTTTTCTGAATGGCACATTAAATTATTTTCTGTAAGGCAGAGCAGAAAAACTACATGCGTATCTGTGCCCGAGCACTGTTGTCTGCTCTTTCAGGTTAGCAGTTGGCACCAAAATGTTGCACAATATGTAGGAATTTAAATCTTCAGTAACTGAATGCTAGTCCTTTTAAAACAAATTTTGGTTGTTTTGTCCCATGATGCAGAGCCCATTGTGGCAGACCCCTTGACTTCTCGGTCAACTCACTTTTTACCATCCTCACATATGACTGGGCTTTAGTTTCACCAGAGCTGTCTTTTGAGCTAATTAGTGCGTGGCAGTGAGCTGGGGAATAGTTAGGTGACATCCATTTTCTGACACAGATAGCAGTTAAAGGTGTGAAATTTCAACTGCAAGGTTAAAAGCATGGATAAAGTACCACAAGGCAAAACGCATGCTAATGGGAGCTTTCTCTATTAGGCCATACACGCAACTACCAAAGAAACCTCACTGAACTGCTCTGCTTACTATTACATGTTACGTAGGCCGCAAGTTTCATTCAAAGATCATAAATCTATATTCAAAGACTAATCTTTACAGCATGCTGCTTCATATATCGCCCAGGGTCATTTCACGGAGGGAGTGATGGGGGAGGCACAGCGAGTGATGACTTGCAAAGGTCCCACACCATGACGGTGCCAAGTCCGGCATGAGGATCCAGGGATCCTGTTAGTACCAGGGGCGTAATCTACACCAGACAAGTCTCTCCTCACCCATCCATCTTCCTTAATTCCATTTTCCCTCTGAAAGTGAAGGACTGCCAAAGCCAAGAATTGTGTTTGAGCAAAGCCTTCTCCCAGGTCCCTTTAGCAGTCGCAAACCGCTTGTGGAGACTCTGTAATTGTTGTGGTGGCTGTAGACATGTGTAACTCCAGTAAAATACACTGAGAATACAGACTATGCTGTACTGTCCATTTTTGTAAGCCCAGTAATGAGTTCCTAAGAGACAGCCAATAAAGCCCAATTATTCCATACAAACAGCCCAACTCTTGCAGGTTGACTGGTTTGATCCCTAGTTGTGTGCTCCAGGAAAGACAGCTAAAAATGAACTAGCATCCTCAAGTGTTACTATGAAAAAATCAAGTTTGATTAGTTTTTTGATGCTATTTATTCTGCAAGTCTTCCAGTTCCCCGCTGGAGGTCTGACAAGCAATCCCTTCCTCCTGCACTGCCGCTCCTAGAAAGAAAGTGCTTGGTCACGGCTGGGCAAAAAAACACTGGACAGCAATTACTTTTCAGGATATAAGCACTCCTTTTTATATTGACTATAGCGATCGTTTAGGAACAACATGATTTGCTTCCTCCTCTGACAGACGTTGTGCTGCCTCTGCAGTATTCTCCACCGGGCCAAGCCCCACTCCCCTCACCCGTGTCAAGTAGCTCATCTGAAGCGACCCACGGGGTCACGAACTGCCATCCCTAAGGGGGTAAGCTCAGGGACTTAGGGTGGGAATGGAAATCTCGATCAGTCCTTCTATAAGGTAGCAAAGGGCCCAACCCATTAAGCCATTGAGCAGCCTTGCATTTTAGATTTAAGCTACACCAGTGATTTTAATAACCTTATCGTTCACAGAGCAACAGTATAGGGCAGATACGTTACTCTGCCAAAGAAGGGCTCTTAGACCACAGGGCATACGCTCCGTGGCCAGCGTGCCTGTTGTTTTATTAATTGCAACAGTCTAATTTTCCACCTCAGCCAGGTGCAAGCTCTGAGGCTGCCATTCCCCCTCCCCACCCCCACCTTGGGACCTGCCATTTGCAGGCACAGTGGCAGATGTTGCCCTGCTTCTCATTTCTCAGTGGGGAACTTGTTCTCAGCTGGCAAGTAGCTTCATCATAACTGTTATTTACAGGCAGCTGGTAGATTAAGAAGGCATTATTTTATTTTTTTAAAGAAAAATTCTTTTTCTTAAAATTCCAGCTAAGCTAAACTGCCACAAATTAGAGCACACCATGGCTTGCTCTTCTACAGGAACGATTCTGTAACATCTGATTACAAGTCCACGATAGACGAACGCGCAGAAGCTTCCTTGCCTGTACGCCCTGGAAAGTCACAAAAATCCAGGAGCCGCTACACCACAGAGCAAGTACCTCGCTGATATTTAAAGGATCATCAATATAATTGAATTCAAAGAGATGGAGTTTCTAACTTCCCTTGACAGCATGCAACCTAAGTGTAGTTAAAAATACAGCCAATGGGTTTTCAAGCGGAGGGTAATGCAGCGCCAGCAATTTAAGGTTTGTGCTGCTGTACACAGAAGTTGCACACTGGGCAGTTTTAGGTTTTAGTCCTGGAGGTAGAACTGTGAGATTTATAGGAGATGACAAAAGTGATTTTGACCTACTGTCCTTTTCTGCAACTAGTACCTTTGCCCTTCATGCCATTGCTCTTGATTAACATTTGCGACAGGAGGAGTCTGGGAATAGCATAGGTACTGCACTGGCACCACCCTCACCAGAGCTCAGAGCAGCTCACTTCCAGATAGAAAAGAAAATTAAGTCAAAAAGCTGGAGTCCTCCCCAAGGCTCTTTGCCAAGATTAAATGGTAATCATTCCCCATATTCCTCAGCAGGCTTCCTATAGGCAGGAAGCGTTGTTGGCTATTGCATGCGCAAGTGGGGCTGCAGAATGTGCTGTATTTTCTTTTGCCCATTGAAGTGGCTGCACCATTATACTGTCTTCAAAGCATACTCTGTATGCTCCACTTGCATATATAATTTAGCACTAGTCACATCTCAACAATACAATATTTACTTTTTGTATGCCCTTTGACATGTAAGCCGGTTTCCTACAGTAGCTCCACAGATGGCAGAATTACAGACACCTATTTTTTTTCCACGTGGATCCTCTGATGTAAAGGGTCAGTTCATTAGCTTGTCCCCAGTAAGGATGTTAACACAATCTTTCCTGCTTATCCATAATCTATTTCCTTAAAAATTATGGAAATTTAGTATCATTGATATCTCAAGCACCTCTATCAAATTAGAATGAAATTTGCCAATAAATCCAAGAATAATTGTGTAGGAAGACGGACGGATAACATGACTGTACATGCTTTGCTTATCTTAAGAAACCAGGCTACAAAACCCACAAATGAATACAACAAAGGCAGCAGAGGCAACCTCCCTCTCCCCCAGGTCTGTGAGCAACTACATCCTTCCTTTTGATAAAGAAAAGCAGTGTTTGTCCCAAAGGAGAGGAAGAAAACACAATGTGAAAAGCAGCCTGCATAGGAAGTATTCCTAGCAGGCTTAAAAAAAGCATAGCAATTCCAAGTTCTTTCTCTCATCCCCCAGAAACCCTTTTTCCTCCCAGGAATAACTTACAATACTGCGAAAGCCCTCAGCAAGGTGTGCTCATACGGTGCTGGATGCCATCAGACAACACCAAGAGGCAGCCTTGCCCTCAAAGCCTTATGGTCAAAATGGGTTTGCTGGTTTGAGGGCTTTGAAGATGAAAGCCCTTTGACCATGTAAGGATAAGTATAATCCATTCAGGAGCATGAATTCAACATGGACCACTTTTGGCCATTCAGTGCCTGTGACTTGCTCCTGAGGGGCAGAAGGAGTAGCCAACGGGCAGTGTAAAATCCTGTCTGAAGTGGGAAGCTTATACCAGAGTCTATGGCCAGGCTGGGCTGCTACACATAATGGGATGATGAAGACACTGCAGCAAATGGCAATTATTCTGTAAGTTAAGCTCTCCTTGTTAGCAAACTTAATAACAGCAGTAAAAATAATTCTCTACAGGAAACTCTTGTGTACCACAGAAGAGGGATAGGAGACTAAAAGTAGAGGCAACTAGTGGAGGAATGCAGTAATGTATTTTTTTAATTACTGATTTGCATCATAATTACTTTGCTTGCTGGTTGTTTCTCCTGCTATAACCTCCTTGTTTACATTCCTAGGGCAGACACGGCACTGATTTCTGCATTACAGCCCCTGGTACCGTCCCAGCATTTGTGTCTGCCTTTCTCTGCCCTGCTGCTTCCTACAACAGTCAGATCCCATCTCGCCCACCACACTGCCGTGCTCTGAAGCGAGCATTTCTGAAGTACAGGGATCCGGCTGTGGTCAGTAACTCCAGCAGAAGTAGTCGGAATAAAGCAAGTGGTTTGTGTAAAAAGCCAGCAATTTAGGATATTGGTGTTCTGGGGGACACGGCTGAAAGAGAATTGGACTTTTCCAGCCTTTTGTAAGGTTTAAACACCCTACCCATCCCTACTGCCTCCAACACTTACTTTCAGCTATATGAAACTGAAAATAGCTGAGAGCTGGAGGCTGCATTTTAAGAGCAGGCAGCTCAATTAAACCGCCATAGCCATAACCACGATCCTTAATGGACAGAGACGGGCCAACAGGCCACGCAAGGAGTTTGGTAAAAAACAGAGGAACCTCTTTTGATCTGTACCCCTCACCAGGGAACTTGCTCACATCCTTGTGAGCACCGGTGGCACCAACAGCACAAATGTGCGTCTGGCTGCTGCCAAACACACGGCAGATCCTGACCATGTCCCTTACCCAGGGTGACCGGGACTTTGGGGTGGGAGACCACATACCAGCCCATTACTTCATTACAGCGATTACACTGGGCTGCGCATTTCCCCACAATTAAGAGGCTGCTCCACAGCTTCACCGCCTTCAACAATCTCATAAATGCAGTCCTGGGGCGAGGCAGCAGCTCACACTTACAAACTCCCTGTGCTAGAAAAGTCCTGAAATCTCTCAAAACCACTCTCAAATCAAGTTTCCGCTCTTTTTACAGGCTGAGCTTTGCTTTTCCTCTCTCACTTCTGTCATGCTCTATTTGTAGTTGGAAGAAGACAGAAAAAAGCAACAACAGGAAGAAAATTGTTGTGCAGAGATGAACCTCAGCAATGTAATCTTTCTATGTCGGTGAAAACTTATCCTCCTCTTTTGTTATTTGGATAATAAACCCTTCACGAGGCTTACGCTACCTGGCAACCACCAACGAAACAAGAGTTTCTGCTGGCTCTGGTCAATGCTCTGCTTTGTGCCAGTCTGCAGACCAGTATGAGCTCGGCATCCTAATCTGTTTTAGGTGAGGTTCTCCATCACCCCTTCCTTTCGCTTGCCTTATTAAATCCTACATCAGGCATGGCTCTTGTGAACTGAGGCCCGCTGTGCAAAACTTGGGCAGGCTACCAAGACTGTCATGCATGTAATTTCTCACCTGCACTGGATCCTGAATACTGCATGAGCCTTCCTCTTTTTTCAGGTGGAGTTTAGCCTATGAGTGCTGTACGGTAAACTGAGAAGCTACCGAGAAGCAGTATTGCTTTCATGTTCCTGCTTCATCCTGCGGTTAATAAATATTAAACTTGCTGACACTATAAAACAGTATCCAGGGGACAGTTGATAAGCTGTAAGTATTTATATCATCACAAAGTTATAATCATAAGTCCCACTATCCAAATGCATCAGTCTATATGCAAAAGCCAGGAACTATAATTATCCACTAGATCTTAATAAGACTAAAGGTTAATAACCCTGAGATGTTAAATGTTTCCACAGTTCTACATCTTATATCATATGTTTGGCCATAGTTTGACTCAAACTCTGGGACTTCCTTATTTACTGCAGTATTGCCAAGTTGCAGAAATAAAAGTCTCTGAAAAAATGCTATGAGAAGAGAAAATGAGCTTGGTATTTCTGAGATTATCTTAGCCTTTTACGGTAGAACAGATTTTGTTTCAAATAAAAACCTGTAGGTCTTCTAATGATCTACTTCTGCTAATTACACCAAGAGTACACCACAGTTAGATCAAGATTGCACATTTATAAGTCGAGTTGCTAGGACTTTGCATGAAGCAGTAAAGACTGCCAGGTGGGCAGGGCAGAAGTAAATTCTGTTTTTTTCCCCTTCCCAGATATATTTTTTAATCCTTGGTTTATAGATTAATTAGGGAAAATAGACACATTTTTCAAACCTAGACAGCTCAGCGAAGATTTATGCTCAATCTCCAACTTCAGCCAAAAGGAAACAAGAAGGATTTATAAGGAATGAGATGAAGATAAACGTCAAAAAATGTCATAATGTTGCAAGATGAATGAATGAATGGGCTGGCCTCTTGGAACAGCATGCTCGGTGCTGCTTATCCTAAAAAAATGCCTGTTGAATAACCAACAGTTTTCTAGAAGGGAATAACAGGGGCAGTCAAAGACCTAGAAAGGCTCAGTTTAAAGTGATCAGACATCCCCCCCCCCCCCCCCCCCCGAGTTTCTTGCTCTTAAGAGGAGTTAGAAATGGGAGATGAAAAAGTATAATAAACTATGAATGATTCAAGGTGTAGAAATTCTATTCTCCCTAACTAGCAACATAACAGCAAGGGGACAACTGGTGGCTCTAAAAGGTGATGGCTACAAAGCTATGAGAGAAGGCGAGCACTTTGCAAAGAGCAAGGAGCTGTGCCCCAGGGTGCTGGTGAGCACAGCAGAATTCAGAGAGAGACTGGATGATTTATGTCGCTGCTGAGAATAAAGTTACAAATAATTGCGCGAATTTAAGGAGAAAGATTAAATGTTATGCTTCAGGCGTTAAGCCAGTCTGCAATTATTAGGGGTTAGGGTGGGACCAAGATAGAAAGGGTTTTTGAATGGGGCTCTCGCACCTCTTTCACCATGGTCACCCTTGGGGAGAGGACGCTGGAGCATGCGGGCGCACCATCCCTTTCAGGTGAGAGTTTTTGTAACAGCAGAGCCCTTGCAGTGCACATGCACACTAGTGGGACTCTAAGGGCTTGCTTTGGAGATTGGGCCATTCATTAAGGTACCTGGCACAGAAATTCTTGGTTTCTATTAACATTTGGGTGATAATAGCCTGGAAGCAATTCAATAGCTTTGCCATTTCCTCCCAACTTCTTTTGTGGACACTTACTTGATTTATGGGATTTTGCTTTTGAATATAAGTTAGCACTTTAGGGTTCACCTCTTATTCACCAGTAGCACCAAGATACAGCAGCCACAGACAGACGATTCTGCTTCAAGCTGCCTGGACAGCACAACGAGCAGCTGTTGGCTTTGCCCTGCCCTGCTAACAGCGTTGGGCTTTTCTTCTGGAGGAGCAATAATCCGCTCCCGAAGGTGTTCTGCAAGGGGCCTGGTAACACGCTGCAGAGCTGCTCTGTGTGGGCCACTTCTCACGTGGGCACGCTCAGCTCCCGTCCTACCTCACCTCTGAAAACCCACTCTGTGCTGCTCCCTTAATGCAACAGTAGTTTGTGTATCAACTGTATCCATTAGAAAACAACTAGGCCCTGATCTCTTTTCTTTTATCTTTATGATCTCCAATGGGGGAAAATTATTCAGTCAATTAGCTGTTGATGCTGCACTAGCAGCTTTTTTACTTGACATTCCAGATAGACAAGTCAGGCCAGATTTTATTTTTGTTAATCAGTAAGTCGGAGTACAATGTCAAAGAAATCCACATTCCCTCAAAAGTATCTCTAATAACATTGGTTTAGCTAAAGTAAGAGTTCCAATAGATTTAACAAGACACCTTGAAATTAATTACATTATATTCCAAATATTATTATTTCAAGCTTCACAATGAAAGAGGGACCATTAACTGAAGACCTACTGAGGATGATAGTTGTAATCAGGAAAAAGCTGATTAAGGCCACCACGTTTTGAAAGATTGCAAGATCATTGTTTGTTTTACAAAGCAGCAACACTACAGACAGTGACAAATTGTTATAATTACAGCGCCTCAACCACTGGATGCAATGTATTCAGTTAAAAAAAAAAAAATAAAATATAGATTTTTCAATCTGTAATTGGCCAGGGTGCTCTGCAGTGCAAGCATCATCAGCATCAGTAAAGATCCTCCAGGAGTGACCTAGTGTCCTTGGCTGCAGATGAGCCAGGCCACCAGGCAGGAATGTGTCTGCACCGGGGTAAGCGAGGGCAGAAATCGACTGAAGTGAGAATTTCAGCTCTTGCTTTGCCACTGCTCTATTAGTGGTTTTTGTGATTGAAGCAAGGAATTCCCAAGCGTGCATGGAAAGATGATCCTATTCATTTTAAGCATCTCTCATCTGACTAACTCACTCTGTAATCTAAAATTAGGGAGTCCCAGAGGAATACAATCTCTTTTGGTCTTCTTTTCTGCTGAAGTAATAATATTTGATCATAAAAAGTTACACAAAGGCATCAAGCTCATTATGCCCGTAACTCAGTTCAGTCTCACCTTTGCTTGTCTGCCTCCTCATTAGTCAGCGGTGAGATCAGTTCAATGTGTCAACAGCCTCAGGTGTTGCATCATTTGCCTAAGAGGGACACCAAGAAGCAGAGACATGTTTTACTGGAGGTTGCATCATTCTTTCAGGTTTTTCTTTAATAGGTAGAACAAAGGCTAGCTATGATCAGACAAAAGCCCCTCTATATACCTTCTTGTCATATATGTATGCCACATCAGCTGTGTCCATGCGGAAACCTATACCTCTGTCTGTGTCCATTGCACAGTCCATTTCGTTTGAAGAACCACAGCATTTCTCACATGCTGTGGCAATGACTGGCATTTTACACCATCCCAGACTATGTCTGCAAAAGAAGGATGTAGTTTTTGGAGACAAGTTGCTGGAATGAAGAACAAAACACTCCAGGCTCTCCCCAGAAGGGTGTACAGTTCAGAGGAGCACTGTTAAGAGACTCAACTTTATTCCTGAATTTTAATCACTAGAGCAGGGTCATCCCATAGAAGCGGCTACCGTGCATAGCAGTTCTTAGATGAGGGACACAAGCCCTATGTTTATTCCTGAAGTACAGAGGAAATCTGGGAGCCAGAGCATGGCTTAGATTTGCTTACAGGGAGGGCTGGGGAAAAGCAGGTTTTTTTTTTTTTCCCCTGCTGATTGCCACATCCAAAGAAAAGTGTAGCAAGAAACAGATACAAAAGCCAGCATCCCATGGAGAAAGAACCCTGGTGTTGTATGCTTGGTGGTAGGGCAGGGAGGAGGAAAATCCCCAAACCCTGTTAACTCCTCAGTATTTGTTATGTAGCTCTTTGTTGTTATTTCAATATACAAGATTTCCCCTCCCCTGACTTTCGAGAGGTCATGGTCACCTACTCTGTATTTTGACATGCCCAGTCCTCTGTGGTGAGAATGTCAGCAGGGAGAAGAAAACACTGTCTTTTTCTTCCAGTCTTTTTTGGCTAATCACCTGAAACAGTGCGAGCGGGACAGCCAGGGGAGCTTTGCAGGGGGGCTAACTCGTGTGACATGCCTCTGGGCAGGGAGAGCTGAGGGGGTGCACGAGGCACCGGGAAGGGAGGGAGGGGGTTGATACAACTCATTTCTTGTCCCTCAGTGCTTGGGGCCTGGAGGAATGCCTAAACCTCAAAAAGTGGGAGGCTTTCATTCAGTGCAGACTGCCTAGAGCTCACGGCTGGTCCTGGGCAGCTGAAACATGGCATGGCCCAACCTCATCTTCTGTACAGAAAGACGAGGCATTCTAGTATTGTCATCGCATTAGAGTAGACCCCCACCTCCAAGCTCCATACTTCCCAAGACATACTCCCTTTACACTCTTCCAAGCTCGCTCCTTCCATCCACAGCACCATGTTGTCCAGCGTACTCCCTGCTTGACACGTTGAAGACCAGGGAGGTTTGTATGGTGATGTAGTAGCCCTCAGTGGCATAGCTGATATCCAAATAAATGAGCTCTTAGGCACATAAGTCCATCTTAGGGTCTTAATGCTTGCCAGGTTTTTTCCTCTAGCTCTAACAGTTGTTACAATAACAGATTTTAAATCTTCCTATGGTTTCTGCCTCACGGCCTCAGGCCATTGCTGCCAGTAACAACACAGCTACAGGATATTGCAGGCAGAGATGCAACACGTAAGCTGTCCGACAGCTCTCACAAAAAAGCACAATGGTTGGGCCATTTCTGCAGGTTAGGGGTATCAGAAGTTGTTCATTTTTTGATTTTATGTCTAAGATGATCCAACACAGTTGGGCAGCCCAAGACAATGGCCATAGAAGGTATCTAGGACTTGTCAGGCAAAACAAGTGTAGGACAAGGACTGGGACAAAAAAGTCTATGCCTGCTTCAGCATAACCCCTCCCAAATCTGGGATGAAGCCAGGATACCCAAACCTCATCGTTCCCCTGCTATGCATCAACATTTGTCCAACTCCTGGCAAAGGATCCCCAAATCCCTAGCACTGATCAGCTTGGAGAAGGTCAGCTTGCCACTGCTGTCAGCTTGTCTGCGTACTGGGCTGACCAATCTACCAGCTAGCAAATCACACAGACATCCAATTTACAGAGCTGATTTTTTTGCTGTTGTTTGGGTTGTTTCTGTTTCTTATTTTAAGGTAGATACTTGCATGTAGCATAGGGATGCTTTAAATTCCTCACAGAAGGACAAGGCAAATCACCCACCTTAATCCTTTTGCAAAAGGAGACTGAATTATTATACAGTCTTCAATAAGATACCACATACTACTTTTTCCCTGGCATTTCTGTCTCGTTCAACACAAAGAATGAAAAGTGCTCACTTAATCAGCAGTCATTCAATATTTTGTTTTCTTCTTGTCACTCAGCATGTGGCCCTTGGCTTTCTTTATGGAGCGCTGTTCAGAGCCCGCTGTGGGGACAAAATTCATCATTTCCTTATGGCCTCATCCTCACTGCACATCGCTACAGCATCCAAGCGCTTTGAAAGTATTAACAAACTTACTTATGCAATCCCCATGAAAATGCTGTATTACCCTCATTTTACAGAAAGGCAGCTGACGCACAGAAAGATGTAGCTTTCTGGAAAGGTCAAAATCACATATTCAGAGTGCATATTCTGCTAATTTCTGTTTAAATTTTTAGGGTTTAATGCTTCAAACGAGACTGCAGGTGGGCACACCGAGAATGCCAACTGGGAACAACTGACAGCTGCAAAACATCCGCAGCACCTCACGGGAGCTCCGTGGCACGGGCTGGGAAGGGATGCCTTTCTCCAGGACCACGTTCAGCTGTCAAAGGCTCCTTTCCCCTTCTGCCAAAGCCTGCCTCATTCATCGTGTGCCTTCTAACTTCTGCTGTTAGTGAAAAGGAGGTAGAAAACAAGGATTCAGAGTGAATGGGGATGCGTGGAAGGAACCTGGTAGCCATCTCGTCCACTCCCTTCCTTTGATGAAGAAAGAGTTAGCCCTGTCTTAACCCTGATGCCAGACTCATGCTCTGAGGACCAGCAATTCCTCCATCTTTGCAGGTTACTTTATGCCAGCATTTTGCTGCTTGCAGAACTGTTCACAATAAGAGCAGATTCCTCCTTTGGAGGAATTGGCCTCTTTCCACAGCCCCAGCTTCTGACCAGAGCCACTCTGTACATTCACAGTCCTGTTAGAAATGTAGTGTGTGATCAAACAAGAATTGTGTCCACAATATATGGAGATGGGATGAAAGGAGGAGCAAATTAAGATTTAGCAGGCATCCTTGATGCTTGCATCGCCTAGGCAGGTCTTTGCTGCCCACCATGATGATGATCTTTTAACATCATTCTTCATAAGCCTGTTTACGTACGTGCATATTGTTCTTTCTAAGTCTATTTATGTACACGCATATTTTAGTAAGTGCCACACAAGTTCAGAAACTGATGCAATAGGGACCACTGCAGCAGCCAAAAGCACAGATCTGGTGACAGCCCTTCCCAAAAACGTAACCAGAGTATTGTTTGAAGTTCTAAAACTCGCTCTTTGATGCTTCAAGCGCATACTTCCTGCAATGCTCTTAAACAAACACCCAATTAAATTTATCAGCCACTGACATTCACGTTTGATGTTGATTAGCAACTCTGCATTAAATTAAAATTTATGTCCAAACTATTCCACCACATGGCTGGCCACAAACCAACTGCCCAGAAGCAATTGTCCTCTTTTAATCCTACCTCATTTTCTCAGAGCAGAGCTGAAGCTGGTGGAAAGCTCTTTGGGGAGAGCCTTTACTGCTCGCATTAGCAAAATTCCCAGGAAAGGAGTAGAGAAGATCCTTATAACTGGCACGGAAAAAAATCACTACTTGTTGGATTTCAGTGTGGCTGGTACCATCTGGAGTAGCTCAAGAGATGGTCTGAATATGTTCAGCCAGCAGGATGCTCTTCTGGCAAGAGTTTAAGAGTTCAAGAGTTCGGTAGGAAAACCAGTTATTCAAGGTGAATTTTATGAATGCCAGATAGTAAGGAACAGCTTGCAAAAATCAATCTTTAAATCAGCTGCCCCAAGGCTCCCTGCCACTACTGTATGTTTCTTCAGCTGCAGAATGAAATAGCAACAAGTTCCCCTCTGTGAGGCTCTGCTCAGTGGAGATCTCAATGTTGATTGCTTCATCCTGCCCGGGATGAGGCTCACTGTGAGGGCTGGACTTTTGCCTGGAGAGCCATGGTTATTTGTGAGAGGGCGTAGTTTGAGCTTATTGAAAGCACCTATCAGGCAGGAGTGTACATTTTTTAAGGACGGGAGGGAATAATTATTTTTAAATGCTTAATTGTATAGAAAGAGAAACGAATTATGTAGTTCACTATGCTCAAATGAAGTTGAGTTTTGCTTAGAAAATAAAACAGACAAAACCCCTAGAGCCTGCGTGTACAATCTGTGTTCAGTCTTTCTAGGTATTTATGTTCTGTGATACAGTTTCAAAAGCTTATGCTAGTAATTTGATTGCCCCAGAGTCATACCAAACACTTAACCCATCAGCACATACCTCAACAAGAATCTTTCTACTTCTGTATCATCATCCCACATGTGCACAATAGCTGATATTCCAGATTCCCTCAGTTAGAAGAGTAGATGAATATTCAATTTTTGTCAGTACATATTAATTTTGTTAATACTAAAGAGCCTGAGGTTACAAGCCGTAAAGGGAAAGATGGAAAAAAAAAAAAAAGCCTTTTAACAATATATATTGGAAACTTTTCAAATTATCTGAAGTAATCCATTTCATCACAGCTCATAGAAAAGTCTCTAACAATTCACACCTAGGGGTGTTTACAACAGAAAACTAGACAAGTAGTTTTGACAGTTCAATGCTGAGAAGCTCACCTTAAAAAAAAAAAAAAAAAAAAAAAAAAGAAAAGAAAAAAGGTACCACCTGTCCATCCCTGCTCCTAGCCTTGCTATTGGTATCCATCAGGTGTCTTGCAGGTGCTCCAGGAAATCACAAAGGAAAATTTAAGCTCAATACTGAAGCAATTCACAGTGAAACACACTACAGAATTGTGTCCCAAACAGCTAGTAGGAGTCCAACTAGCTGGACCATTTAGGAGTGGATTGGCCAAAATACCAGAGCATGCAAAGCCCACGGTCTCTATCTTTAACAGGCAAGACAAAACAAACCTGCCTAAAAAGCCTTTTCTCTCTTTAATTATTATTCCTGGGACACTGGGCACAGATAACTGCCTAGTTGTAAAGGTACGGGGACTTTTGTGAATGTACCGCAGCACTGAATTTAGTCTATCGTTGTTCCAGAAAAAAAAAACATTTCCTGTTTTTGCAGGAGGAAGCCAGGATCTCAGCAGGATGCTCCACCAGGAATAATATCAGTTTTCTCTCCCGCTAGTTTGTCCTGTGATCTTGTCATTCAGCTGCCAGGGCCATCTGGCAGGCACAGGTAATCACCAAAACAGCCTGACAGCAATAGGCTTTCCTCAGTCGCTGACTATAAAACACAGCTGATGTTAGGTGGCTCTGGAGCACTGCTCAGAGGGACTGTAGGAGCTCAGCCTTTCAAGCCCAATGGCTGTTTTTCTGCTCCCGTGTGGTAGGTTATGCCCAGATCTCTCCTTGTTAAGGAAAGGTAAAAACTCCCTCCATAGTTGTAGCTTGGCAGTGCTGCCAACACCGTATCTCTCCACTCTAAAAGTCAAGTCCAGTGCACCATGGATATCCTGTGTTTCTAATGGAAACATTTTTTTGGGTGCTTTGCCTTGCTCACAGGTAAACTCGAGAGCAGTTACCCTGACAGAATGAGGGAAGGCTCCAAGGCTGTAGGACATAACACCAGGTACAAATGAGAAACAAATAATTTCCTTCGGTCCCACTGTACAAAGTTGATAGTGGGGATCCTATTCCGCAGCTGTTCCTCAAAAACTGCTTTTCCCCATTCATTCACCTTCAGTAACCCTTGGTTTAAGTATTAACTCTCAGCAATACAGGATTACTGAACATGCATGAAAACCAACTGTATTGAAAGACCTCGTTTCAAATACTCTTTCTTTGAATTCCTTCCCTTTGATGTTGATATTTCTGCGCTCTCTGCTATTACCTACAGAATCCACCAGCAGCGGAGGGCTGGAAGTCAGCTCAACAGATGCTGCAAATGCCACCGCTCCCACTGAGCTCATTTGAGAGACTGGTGTGTGAGCATTTGGCTCTGATGAAGTGCACCGAGACTGGGAGCACTGCAGAAGGAAATTATGCTTCATTCTGGAATTAGTATAGCAAGACATACTGTTCACCCGAGCTTTCTCCAAGCTGTGATTAACGTACAGAGACAAAACCCACTCTAGTCTTTGGCAGTCAGAGGCCTCTCTGCAAGGATATATTGAAGTCCGAATTTCTGCTTCCCGTGGGCAAAATCTGCTTCATTGCTCTCTTACTAGAGAGTAGAACAAGCACCTTCATGCTTTCTCCTCAGGTCACCCCCCCATAACTAGGCACAGCTCTGTACAGCCAGCAGGCATCCACCTCGCTCCCTTCCTCCGTCTCCTTTTCCACGTGGACTACGCAGCGCTTGGACGACTGTTGAGCAGCTTGCGTGCCTCAAGGTCACTGCCTCCAGGGCTGACCAGTCTTGGCGCCTTTGTGCTTCTGTTAGACTTATCTCATTGGTTTTTTTTCACTTCGCTTGAAAGCTTTTTGGGTCATGGACCATTTGTTCTGAGGTCAAACGGCTTCTTCAGGTCCTGCTGGTTCCTGCACTAGAAATCATAAGCAACACTGATATTTGTGATGGCAATGTGGTGCTGATGGTGGACAGCCTGGATTCTGACCTAAACTGAAAACCAGCCTGAACTTCCAAATCGGATTTTGGACCTCCAGTCCCAGAGTTCTGACTTCAAATTTTGCCCCAACATTTTTTTTTTGTTTGTTTGTTTTTTTTTTGTTTTTTCCCCACTTATAGACTCTTGAGCAACTGTCAGAAAGACTAGACTTGTGATCTGGAAATGAAAAGGCTTGGTAATTAGTCTGGCTCCTTTTTAAATAACATTTTAATTTACTACTAGAAAGTACTTTTACAATTCATGGAAATACATACTTCCACACATTCTTAGCAAAATAACCAAATGCCATTTCAGTTTAAAACATTATTGGTCATTTTCATATAACAACCACTCTTCAACACGGTACCATTTAATCTCAGCCATATAATTATTAACACTAAAGTTTTTTTCCAATATGTAATTTTCTCCATCGTCAAAAATATCACTGCAAGCAACACCTCATGGGAGACACAATAAAGACCGTAAACCTACTTGATTACAGTTGCAGGCTTTTAGGTAAGTAAAGCTGGGCAAAATTATAGGTCACCCATGATCCCACAGCATTAACCCTGTGCCTGCAATTAATACGTGCACGTGTTGATTTCAAAAGGCTACCATTTTCATAGCCCCAGCGCATCACGCAGAAAGGATCTGATGCCTCCAAACCAGACCTGTACGTGAGGAACGAATGCATCAAAGTGGATGCCCAGAAATTGTACCAAATACTCCTGAGAGCTGAAATACTACCAGTGCATAAAGCAGGAACGAGAGAAAAAGAAAGTCAGAGGGAGGAAGGAAAGGGAGGGGGAAATATCCTCCTAAGATGGAGGATGATGTTTTTTGGCACAGCCGATATGCCAAAGGAATGAGAACAATGGACAGTCCCTGGAGGTCTGTAGGGCAGATCACTGCATCTATTAAGCGCAAAACAAACAGTCCCACTTTGACAATTTCCTCTACGTTTACTGTGCAATGGGGAGAGGGGGAGTTGAGCTGATAAGTGGTTGAAGAGACTACAAGAAAAATTACAGAGTTTGTTGACAGCTGAAAAATGAAAATGCATAAAAGATGGGAGCCCAGCTGCTGATGGGCACCTGGTGGCTATGCTGGATTGAATGCGTCTGTAAGTGCCCTCACCTCTGATACACGGGCTTCTGCAAAGCGAGAAAATTGAGCCCGAGAGCTCTTGCTTGGCTCTCAAGCTTATTCGCTCAAAAGCTTTCCTAAATTTATAACATGTTGTCACACACAGATCATGCAATATGAAATAAGCTTCCTTGAAACCCAGGCAAAACTTTCCTCTTGTCCAAAAAAGAATTTGTCTAGAAGTCCTGAATATAACAAAGTATAACAGATTAAGCTGCGAGGTTGTAAACAGGAAAAATACTTGTTTGACAATATGAATATATATTTGATTTCATTCTCAGGAGATCTTGCTTTACTTTATTTCTTTTTAAATTACTAATGTGCAGAACTGAAGCAATGGGCTTTCTATTTCAGGATGTTAAGCATATTGGGCTGCGAGAGCAATTAAGAGATGACTAATACATTTATGCTCTTCTTCCTTTGCTCGCTTATATTGCTATGGTTTATTTTTCCAATTTGCCTATTTTTCAAGGTGGTTCTTTAATCCCTCCTGGGGAGGGCATTTGCTTTTGTTACCATATTCCCAGGAGCATATGGGTAAGGAGCCTGGCTCTGCATGCTGAGGTTTAAAGATATTAAATGAAGCAGGAGAGAGCCTGGAGGCCAATGACTCTGTTGTACTTGTCAATAGCCCATCCAGGCTGGTGAAAGTGGAGGGAGAAATTTTTCCAGTTTCTTCTGAGGCCGCAGCACTTCCTTTAGCAAACTTCACTACTTGGTATAGTCATTTTCCAAAGTGGGTCTGTGAATGTCTAAACTAAATAAACATGAAGCAATGACAGTCTTGGACAATTTGGGGACTATCAGCTGCTGTGAACTCAAACAGAGGAAGGGGAAAGTTTGGGGACTTGAGAATGGGGGAAAGTTTTTTCATTTTGCCTTGTGCTAGACTGACAAATGAAGACTACCCATCTGCTGGTGTGGGTGTGGAAACTCCCAACATCTTGCTTTCCACCAGCTGGCTCTCACATAAGTTGAATATTCCTGCCTAGGCACATCCTGAAATCCACACACACAACTACAGGAGGACTGGAATATAAGCCCCTAAATTCAAAAGTGTAGCTGATCATACATATGAGTCAGGTTGGAGCCTCTGCCAGGTAATGGGGTTCCACAAACAAGGAATCACTCCAGCTTGACTTAAAAGATCTAGTGCAGGCTATTTAATCATGCCGCTCCAAGACTGGTGATGTTTTATATGATCCCATCTCCTGCTGAGTCTCTCCCCGCACCCCCTTGTACTGTGTGTATATTCAACAGTATTTGTTAGAACAAGACTTCTGGGAATAGAAATTGGAAGACATCCAGGTATTTCCAGCTTGCAGGCTCTTTGCATCACGTCCTCTGCAAAACAGGCTTCCTTTATGAGGATGGAATAGGCAGTCCATTGATGCCCACGTTAACAGGACAGAAGACCACCACGCAGCAGGCTCCACAGCGGCAGGGAGTCCTGACAACTACAGCAATTCATGGGAGATGCTACAGACCTTTGTAGCATTTTCCCTGTTGAGACCACGGGCACCCATCCCCGTTTCCTCCTTGCTGAACCCCAACCATGCATGGTGTCTGTCTCGGCACACTCAAGGGTGCAGCACCCAGATCCGCACCCCACCACCGCTCCCTGCTCAGAGTCCTCGGACGCTCCTGTACAGTTTGGTGCAACCAGGTCCTACACAAAGGGATAACAGTACTTAGACCGAGAGGGAAAAACAGCCCTGTTTTAATTTGCAGATAGCAATACCAGAGGCAAAAGGGAATACCAATACCAAAAGGGCAAGTGGAAAAATCCTTATGTTAAACTCTTGTCATAGTTTTTAGGTGACTGAAGACCATAACTAAGAGCATGACTCTTCTGGAGAGGGGCTTGGAGTAGCTGTGCAGTTGCCTGGAGAGTACCAGAACAAGCCAAATATATAGCTGATGTGAAATATGTTGTAAGATGTGATGCAGACACTTAAGCCACCAGGCTAAAATAATCACGTTCTGCCACTACAGGTGAGCACTGATGGCAATGGCCAGGTTTTCGGGAGCAGCGAGGACTGCACAGAACTCCTTAAATCAGTGATCTGTGCCATTTGAAAAAGTAGGGCACATAAAACCAGCCTCCAAAGCACATAGTTTGACAAACAGCATTTTAGATATTGTTGTTCTGAGAGGCGAAAAAATAACTCTTGAGAATACAGCTATAGAAATTGTTATAAACAATAGCCACTGATGTGTGCAAAGTTGAACAAGTTACTAGTAGCAGCATTGGGCATGTTTTGTTAGAACCAAACTTGCAGATGTGTTTATTTCTTAACAAAAATAAGAGTGAAATAACTGAGAAATTCTGGTTTTATATTGGCTCATCTCAATTTCCTAAAGCTTAAATAATAATAAAAAAAAGCCTTTTGAAATAAGCAGTTAAGTATCAAAATATATTCTAAATCTTAGTGTTTCAAGACCTTTTTAATTCAAGCTCAGCTATTGACTGAATTTGACCCAGGATACTGAATAATTGTGTTCTGAATTTTTCAGTTAATCTGCTGCTCACCAGAAATGCCTTGCTCCTTTTCAATTAGGAGTTCAGCTAGCAGGAACAACAGGCTCTGATTGAAACTAGACTGCACTTAATCATATCACACATCTGAACTTCAGTTTCCTTTAGATGCTGAAGGTAAATTAAAAAAAAATGTTTCAGGCATGATTTCTAGATAATCAATCTTCTGGAAGAGAAGCATGCATTCACAAGCTAGAAAGAAAAAAGCGCAGAACTAAACTGGAAGGGCAGTTAGAGGACACTAAGAAAATTAGCAGCGTTTCCCTAAGAAAAGGGGATGTGTTGTTACATCATCTAGCTCCTTTTCAACCTCTAGTAATTAATTAGGGAACCCTCCAGCTAATTTCAATAAGCTTACATTAGAGGAAGGGTCCAAACAGGTGGAGATGCCGTAAATAAGCCCACATAGACGTCCTGACCAAGGAGAAGGCTGCAGTGCAGGCTCCCATCTTGGTAGATGTTGGAGAAGCCCCCAAAGGAAAGACAAACCTCAGGGATGCCAAGCTATGAATACAAGCCTTTTGGAAACCAGGTACTATTAGCTCCTCAGTACGTAGCAATTTTTTTTTTCTAGTTTCTTTCACCACTTTCCAAAGACCACTAGAAAAACAAAAAAAAGTAACACAGTCATCCATTTGCATGGATGACTTTGTCCCTTTTTGCGGAGGTCCACACCGTGGTTAGGCACGCTCAGCGCACGACTGCGCGGGGGCTGGGTTAACCCAGGTTACCCAAGCTCACCCAGGAAATCCCAGCAGCAGTCCTGGCTCAGGCCGTTGCTGTCCCTACCTCCCGCCCGCACAGGGACTCACAAGCGAGGAGTGACCGAGCTGTGCAGGGGAGGTGGCAGCGCGAGGCCGGGGGCACTGCCCGGATCAGCTGCGGCAGAGCTGACGCGAGGTCAGGCCGAGGCACGGCCTGGGTCCTCTTCTGCAGAGGAGCGTTCAACGGGCTCAAGGTGCACGAACACAATGCGAGTAGCTAGCGTAGCGTGACTGCCAGTCTCTTCGCCTAATCTGTCCTCGCTCTTTTTACCTACAGGCAGCAGGGAACAGTTTTTAGACCTTCCTACATTACTCTGTCCCCCATGCCCCCGAGTCATCTGGTTTCCCGTAGCAGAACTGGGCAAGTTCCAGAGGGCCAGAGATGACCAGAAGGAGCACATGTTCTCATCATTCTTTGTAGCTAAGCAAATTTGCTCAACACTTGTGTGTGTTACTCAGATAGCTACATTGGACACAGAGCACCAGATTCAGGAGACACCGTGAGCAGAACATTTATACCCTGCTCCTCAGTAAAATGAAGCTGAAGAAAGAAGGTAGAGTTGCCAAAAAAATGGTCTAGCTAGACACAAGCAACTGCCAAGGATAGTTAAAAAAAAAAAAAAGAAAGAAAGAAAGAATAACAAACAGACAAACTCCCAATACATGCTCTGTTTGGAAAATATTTTGAATGCAAGTGGAGAAGGCTGCAGCAATAACAATGGGCCATGGGGAGCAGCACATACACTGCATTTAACTCTAAGTGTCCTGAGCAGTCCCAGGCTCCTGAAGAGCAGCATATCTTCAGCACCAGGACTTGACACTGGGAAATGCAACTCCTGATAACACTCCATGATGAAGATATCATAACCTAGCTGGAAACATTCCTTAAACTCCCTGCCAAGGAAAATGGTCGAGCACAAGCTATTAAGCTGCAATAGCTACCTACCCACTTTATTAGTGTGTACTGAATTTGTTTTGTTTAAATGACTCTCAGGGGAACAAAGAACGGAAACAGGCATTACACTTGTTGCATATTTACCGCTGAACTCATTCAGCTCCATTACAAGCGGGGGAAGATTTCAAAGCTTTTTCTCACCAGTTGGAACACTTGCCGAGAAGACTTTATGCATAGATACAAGCTAGGTCAGCATTTCCTAACTTTTTTCTTTTCTTTTCTTAAATGGAAGAATTATTTAGGACTTTGAAAAAAAAATCTTACATAGCAAGATCACATAGTTTTCAGTAACAACCATATAAAAGTTAGGTTAACTTTAATGTTCATTTATTGCTTTTGTTCCCTCTCTAATCCCTCAATTAAATTTATTTGCCCACATGACTAATAACATGTACAAGAGTCTGGTCTTTATTTTTGTCTCCTCTTCATTTGGATATTCATCTGCTAATATCTTACAGACCACAAGTAGAGAAGGACTGCACTAAAAGCCGTTCTCCCTGCCAACCAGATAAGCAAGGCTCCACAGAATAAAACAAAACTTAGAAGCTGCAATGTTCAGCATGCATTTCCCCACACAATATCAATGAATTGCTAAAACTGGAGCATTTGGAAGGTCTGAACATTCACGTTTTACCATTAGCTCCTTATCACTATTGAAAATCCTGGAGCTGCGAGATGCAAATGGGGCACCTGTTTACCCCATCTTCTAGATCTTCAGGATACTCAGACTCATCCAATCTGCAACAAGACCACAGCTTGGACCCATCAGGCATGAACCATGTGTTTAAATGCAGCAACGCTTTTAAAAGCTTGCAACGTGGAGAGGTTCAGAGTTGCTTTGCAGGAAAATTAACAGCCAAGCTTCTGCAATATCAGTCTAAAGTCAGCTTATGATCAAAACAGATGTAACTAAAAGCCTGATACTCAAAAAGCTTTATTTTAAAGACAGCTTAATCCTTGGCACCTTCCTCTTGGATCTGACATTCAAGTTACAGGGTCAACCTCTTGGCTCCTATTCAGAGGGCTTTTTGCTGTACTGTAGTAACCCTCAGCAGAGGGCTAGCCCTGGGAGGCATGAGCACCTGCATTGCTTGCGTTAGTTTTTGTCACACTGGAAGGACTGTCGCACCTTCAGACATCTGTGTAGTTCGGGTAATTAAAAAGGGACATTATAAATACATATTTAAATTTAGTTAAAGAGGACAACAAAACACTTGAAAAAGGAGCAGTTGATTTCAATGAGAACAACTGCAAACTCCTATGCTTCTTTTATGGCCCGAGTCTGTTTTAGATGTGAATAGTCAGACCTGTTATTAGATATGAAGTCAGACTTGTTAAAACACTACCCTAGTCTCTTAAAAACTAGAGGAAGGGTATATACATGTGGGGGCAAGGAAGCAGAAAAGAAAACCTTTTCTAAATAAGATCCTACCTTGTAGTGATCTCCCTGATCAGTAAATACCAGATAGATTAACTACGTAGAGCTCTCCATCCTAATTTTTACGTCATCAGTAAAGCCAAACCCAGGAATAAAACCCCAAGTAAATATGAAGGCATGTGTTCCTGTTTCCAAATTTACTGTTGCTGGACTTTCCCCTTTCTTACCAAGAGAAAACAGAGCCTCTAAAAGACTGTGAGCGCATGAGGTGACTAATAACGATAATGTGAGCTGCCCTGGGGCTGCCTGAACTTCTTCCAGAAAGTAAAGGAAGAGCTCCATAGCAATCCTGCCAAACTATCCCATTTTTTCCCTTGATGTTTTCAAGCTAAGAAGTTGGAAAACTTTGAAACTTTGTTTACAGCTTTGGGAGAGTTCTATTATTAACCAATAGGGTGGAGGAAATTAAAAAAAAAAAAGAGCATCTGTTTTTGTTTGTTTGAAAGCATCACCCTTCCCCTAAGCCATAGCTCCTCCCCTTCACTTCAGAAATAACATTTCCAGTGCTCTGTGTTTTGCTCAAGGCAAAGAGTAACCATCTTCTGTGGTGTGGCACATGCGTAGCGATGTGACAAGTTCTTGTGCCTTTGTGCACAGGCAGCTGCCAGCGTGGCTAGCCTCGTCTCCCCCCCAGAGCAGCCCTGAGAGACACTGATAAGACATTTTGCTCCTCCAGCAGTGACTATCAGCATCCATAAGGCAAAAGGATCACTAGAGATGTTGAAAACCCTCCCCCCCTCACTCCCAAGCAGGATAAAAAAAGCACCTGACTTGATGGAACAAAGCCAGGTTTTCTGGTCAGATTATTTTCTACTGCTGAACAATGACTGTTTATAACAAAGATAAAAAGCAAACTTGACAGTGAAACAGATGAGACCAGGGAGGAACAGCAAGGGCAGGCTTGGAAGGAGCCCACAGAGGAAAGTCCCTACGAAATGCCTTGAGCTAAGCCTGCAGTTGGGCTTTGGAGACAACTGCTTGCTGGACAAGTGGTCTAATTCCTTCCAGAAAGCTCGAGTAGGTGGGTACAAAGTAAGGATGTAAGCATAAATACAAAAGCCAAAAAATAAGTACAAAAATGTAAAACACCCAAACACATTTAAGTGTAAATAAAACTAGTTTTTAACTCAGAAGTGGCATTCCCCAGTTGCTGTCAAAAGCCAATGTTTTGGGTAACCAAGATGACCAGATTAAAGAAAAAAAAATATTTTTTCAAAAGATTTAAAAGGTAAGGCAAGCCAAAGTGCTCTTCATTCTCTCTGAGTCCAGGCAGACAGCAAAGACAAGTACCTGTTCAAAGGGGCAAGGTACATTGCGGCATGTGTTACATGCTGAGTCAGCATTTTCATTGTGGATTAAAGGCAAGCGTGGCTGTTTTAAAGGCAGAGGGAAGCCGCATGTGGTGGGATATGACCAAAAAAATGCGTGATGCTGAAAGCAATACTTTGTACCAGAGGAGCTGGGATGCACTTACATCCCCAGTCCTTACAACCACCACATCACAGAGGACCAGACACTATTTAAACAGCTTTGGAGACTTCCTTGTTCTTACCAGTAGCTCTGGGCATTTGCTAAATGTTTGCTTAAAAATATTTACTGGAAGCCCCATCAGCAGGAGCCAGGTACTGGCGAGCAGCTGGCTTTCTTCCCTGGAGCCCCCCAGCACATCCCACTAGGGCCAGCAGTCGGCCACCTTCTCCATGGGAAGGACAAGCAGTAATTAGAGGCAGACATTTTGAAGTGCAAATCCAGTATGCGAGAGAGCGGCTAGAAAGCAAGCTTTATTCCCCATACCTTTTAATCAGTTTTGTCTTGAATAGAAGACATTGAAGTCTAATTTTCCAGACTGAGAAGGAATAGAGAGGGCCTATGAATGCTCTGAAATACACTGAAAATTCACGTAAGAAAGTTCAGACAGAGAATAAGTAGGAAAGATACATCTTTCCAACCAAAGCAAAGCCTCTGGATGGCCTGAGGAAGCCGCTATTCCCAGTGCTAAATGTTTCCCTCCAGGTCAAACATCGTTTACCTTGCTCATTCGGGCAATAACTTTGGCAGAGAGGGAAGCCCATTTTCTCAGACAAACCCTCCCCAACCCCTGTACCCTGTTCTCCCCCTGCAACAGCCGACTTTGCAGCACCAGACGGGCCTGCCCAGCAGCACTGCCCGGGTCAGGAAGGTGCCACCGCCGGTCTGCAGGAGATGGCTATTTTCCCCAGCCCCCTTGGTGTCATCCTGTACACCTCATCCTACAGAAACGCTTTCTGATCCCCCTCCCTTATGCCACAGGGCTGGCTGAATTCCCCTGCCACCCCCATGACGCTGCTGCACCGTACGGGATTTACTCCGACCGGCTGCTGCTCTTCACCCCCCTCAGCTGCCGTGCACACACCAAAGAGACAAAAAAAGGGAGCAGCTGCTGATGGACCTGCTGGCCAGAGGTGAACCGAGGCTTCTCCAGACCTGTGACAAGCGATGGGAAAGCTGACATATAGAGAGCCATAAAAACATTACACTTGTCATAGGAGTGTTGTGTTGGCTTTTGTCGATTTTTCCTGCTGAGATGACCCAAAGGCACATGCATTCATATTTTAGCACTGTCCCCTTTCCCCCACCTTGCAGCTTTCCTTAGCCATTCGAGTTTTTAAGCAAAGCAGAGCTGCATCCCAGCCTGAGAGCAGGAGCCTTGTGGGGAGGGGGGGCACAGTCCTCCCCAGGCCGGGTCCCCCACGTGCATCTGGTCACTAATCCCAAAGCGAGGAACAGAGTGGTAGTTCTCTTCCCTACAGCTCCCCACTGCTTTTGCTACACTGTATTATCTGTACAAAGCTATACAGAGGGAAAAGCAATCTGTTCAGAATCATTTGGGAGTGAAGGATTAAAAAAAAAAAAAAAAAAAGAAAGAAAATAGTGACACTGTTACAGACACACACACAGAGAAGCCTTTGTGTGCCAGAGCAAGGGAGCCAGCAGCGATATCTCCAGCAGTTTACAGCAGCAGAGCAAGCTAGGATGGAATTAGCAACAAACTCATTGGGATGCAATTTAATCACACTGCCCAAAGGCAGACCCACTAAGTAATCTTGCTGGTGTGCTTTCAAACACCCACTGCCCTCGAGTGTTATTTGATCACTTCAGCCGAGGCGGGGTAGCTGTTTCTCCATCCCTGCTAGACTATGGGATATCCCCAACGGTTTGGGATTAGGCAGGTAAGCATTAAGAGCCCTTCCCTGCTAATTTGCCTAGCGCAGCTGGAAAGGAGGCACAGCAGCCACAGAGAGGGAGGGCAGCTGGTTTACCGCACACAGTGCTGCACTCTACCCTGATAATCTCACCACGTACTTGTTCCTCCGATTCCTCTCCACATGCTCTCCAGCCCTTCCTATCCAGTACGGGCTTCGAAATATGAATAAATAGCGATTAGCCCTCAGAGCAGAAGAGCAAAATACAGGCAGGCGAGCCAGCGAGCACTCCTCCCACGCACACTGCAAGCCCGGGGTCATCAGATGGGTGAAGCAAATGAGGTCCCACTGAGGTCAAGCCCTGCTTGGCCAAAATGGGAAGCAGAGTGAGTCCTTAACCACAGCTTGCGTGATGGTGGTCAGATGTTTTTATAACCAGGCTGTTGTAGCTCAGCCAACTCCCATCCCTCCTACAAATGAGGTTATAAATACCTATTTCATCAGCTGTGCTATAGAAGCGAGTTCCTTGGTTAGTGGAGAGAAAAATTAGTCACTGTGTGAACAAGTCACTGAACTGTAATCAGACCTTTAGCATTAGCTCTCTAATAGACAGGTGCTCAGCAAGGAAGAGCTCAGCTTCCTCCAGGGCAAGCAAGGTATATTACAGAGCTGTGTTGCCAAAGCTGAGACTGCTTGGCCCCGTTTTGCTGGGAAAATGGTAGCATTAGCATTTCACACGTGTGTACCGGTACCCTGCACCAGACATCAATGCTTATTTTTTATGGACTCCTACAGCAATGGATACCAGAGGCCAAATATAGAAAGGTTTCCTAAGGCTAGCTCTACACTTACCTGAGATTTATTATACTAATGACCCTGTTCTCATATTAGTCAGTGTAATCTGTGAAACATTCAAAATAAAGGCTCCAAGTGTCCTGGAAACCAAGATATATGATTAAGGCCAGATAAGGGCAGAAGCTTTTCAGTGATCTTCTGCCACTGTTGTATTCAGAGCTCAGCCAGCCTATTAGGTTACTCTAATTAAAACACTTCTGCTTTCTTTTTTAGCAAAGCTTGTTCATTTGAAATTGTGCATAAAAGCCTTACAGGATGCACTTTGGACGTGCTGCAAAAGGTAGTGAAAAGGCAGGATTGCTATTCTTGTAGGCCAGCACTAGTCAGGCTCTTCATTAGAAATGGGAGCAACCAGCTAGAAAATGAAACAGACCGTGATGTAAGATGTCAAGGTATACTCTGCAGAAAGACATTTTTCACTGAGACAGCTTAGGACTTGCTGGAAGTTTCTGGCTATTACCCAGGAAGAGCATTTGAGTAAACAGCTCAGCCAGGGGAGCAGCAAGCCCTCAGCATGGCTCCCCACACTGCGGAGATTGCCACCAGCAGAATTCTGGTGTTTCATCCATTTTTCAGCAGCTGCTGCCGGCTCTCATTCACATATATCACCTGGGCATAAATAAGTAAAACACCATACGTACAAACCTATGACAGAGGAGAACATTAGAAGCTAGCAAGCACGCAGGCTTCATGCATTTGCTTGTACTACAGTCTGACACTGACCATTTCACCAGCACCCATTGTGCTGAGATCCAGATCTTGGACCATTTTTACTCAGTTATGCACCAGAGAAGCTTCTTCACTGTCTTCTGCAGCAACAATTATCTTCTTTTTACCTGGACAAATCCTGCCCCCCCCCCCCCCCCAACCTATTCCAATAAATGTTTTTAGAATACTAAAATAGGCCTATAATAATTTCCATTAAAAATGTTTGTATGGAGTATGGCATGTTCCAACCTCTCACTACTGCTTGCAAGAATCCTCTTAACTCAGTAGTGGCATCACTTCTTGTGTCAAGACTCACCTAACAAACCAGGATCAAAACCTTTCAGTCTTGCTACACATCCAGTGGAGATTTCTACACCTGTAGGCTTTCTATGCAGCCTTGACTTCAAGCTAGGCTAAGTCCTGAAGTAGCAGATCCTGCTCAAGAGCCTGCCTCATTAACCAAGGCAATAATCACAGCTAGACTTCGTGATCCTCATTCCTGACCTGCTTCCAGTATAACGGCACTGTGCCAGGCAGATAAAACCACTCCACATTCTCACATTGCCACCTAATCCTGGTAAAGGCTTCTGGATGCAACCCTACTCTGGAGAAAGATACTGCATAATGCTAACACATGCAGTTTGGTACATTGAAAAGTTCATGGTTTCTTCCTCTTCTTGGAATCAGTGGCTCTCAGGGTCATGCTACAAAGCCACTGAGCCAGCATAGCCAAGCCATAGCCATACCCAAGATAGCCATAGCTCTTACATAAAAAAAAAAAAAAAACCACCAAAACCCAAACCCAAAACAAAAACACACACACAAGTTTAATTATATAGAACCACATTTAAGTGGCACCATAATCAACCAAACTGGAAACAAAACCTTAAGGGAAAAAAAAAAAAAAAAAAGACATGCTTTTCTTTCCACCAGGAGTCAAAATTGTCACTTGGCCACACAGTATTACAGAGAAAAGGAAAAGAAGTAAGAGGTGGTCAGGAGTACTCTTAAACCAGCTGGCCTTCTCTATCAGCACATCGTACAAGTTATTGCAAAGTAGTTTATATACCAAAGGCTTTTAGAAAAGAATTCTAGAACAAAAAGTAAATGATGGCTGGCTTTTGGACATCTCAAAACTTTATGATCTATTTCAATTTATTTGTGCAGAAAGTAGCATATTTAAGATTTACTTGGAGATTAATTTTTCACAGGACCTAATAGAGTAACAGATATTCAATCGTTCTTAGAGTGCTGCTGACACTTAAGCATACTTTTTTACAGTCTGAACTGCCTGTATCTCTTTAAGGTACTCCAGGAAATTGAAGCATCTTTGAGTTTCCCACCAGAGCAAGATGTTTCTAAGGCAGCAAAATAAAACATAGATATTTTAGAACTTATTAGTTCAGCAAAACTGATCCAGGTACTTAAGAGTTCCTTATAGCATAGGGAGGTCAAAAAGAGCTTTTGCTCAAACTATAGAGCCAGACTCACTTACCTAATTTTCGGCTTACCGTAAAGCAATAAGGATGTTTAAGCAGCAGCTTATAGCTAGACTATACACACAGACACATTTGTATTGAGGAAAAGTAATTTCAAACTTGGCAGTGTGCGCAAGTATGTCTGAGGACCACTACTTCCCTGTAATGCTAACAATCTGGGTAACACATTCTTCAAAATCAGCAGTAGACTTAAATATTTCTTCCTTTTGGAAACAGGGTATGTTTCTGGATGTTCACCGCAGCTGCTTTCCATTAGTATTTTTCTCCTAAACCAAGAGATTCTTCTCAATTTGTTTGATTGTGAGTTTATTTACTCTCATACCTTCAAAACACCACCTGCTTTACCGTCAGCCAAATTTTATAGAGGATGACATTATCTCTGAGACTTCTGCTTATCTGTGAATATTTTGAACACACTGATTTAGCAGAGGACTTTGGAGCCAGAAGTTTGCTGCTCATCATACAAGAGAGGGAGATCTCTTAATCAAATCTAAGAAAAGATTACCTGCGCACCAGTAGAGCCCTGGAAGGGGCACAGCTTATGTCTGTCCAGCACCTACTTCAGCTTCTCTCCATCCATCAGGATCTAACACAGCAGAAAGTTCAGCCCATTGGCCAAGTCAAAACTCCTCCCAAACATGAAGTCTAAGGGAAGGCATCAGAAGCATGACATCCATCAGCATGAGATCCTGCAGCAGGGGCTTTTCTCCCAGGTTGAAGGAGGTGCCCAATAAAGAACAACCTCAGGGTCACCCATAGCATGGTTTCACCTGCCTGGTCCTTCAGTCTCTCTTGAACTCTTGCAGTCAGCATCTTCACCTCCTCTTTAGAGCTCTTCGAGGAGAGAATGGCGCACTCTCATCCCTGCCTTACACCTTCTTTCAGGAAAAAAGCCCCATGCTTGAATCTCCTGGCTCTTCTCTCATCAGGTTCCTTCCTGACCTGTGCAGAACTCATAGACCCCTACCAAGCTTTGTAACAACCACCTTCCTTTCCACCCGACAGGTCTTTCTTCAGGCTATTCACATGGCAAACCTGCACAGTCTGATCCAAGCCTGTTGCACACACAAGAGTGCGAGCCTGGAATTTGCTCTTCCCCTTGGAAATTTTGGGTCCAACTCACAGCCAAAAGACAAAATAGCTCTTGGTGTAGCCGGTTGTTTATAAATATAGCAGTAAAGCTTATAGAAATACATGTCACCATAAAAACACTGGCTATGCTGGGCAGCCTGGCTGCTAGAGTGCATCTAACTCCAAGCATTTTAGAAGACAGGTAGTATTTTAGCAACAGGTAGTTGCCAAACCCTACTCTCCTTCAAAAGTCTGTTAGGAGCAACACAGTTACAGCCATTCCTGCCTTGGGCAGAAGAATAGATTAGCTGTGATCTTGAGTCCCAAACTTCCCCAGGAACCTGTTTCAGTTGTGCACCGGATTGACCAAGATGCAAGGATGGTTCCAGACACATGGACAGGAACCTGATCAGGACAGACCTCCTTCCCAGCTCTTAGCTTTCAGTGCACTTTTGCATAACATTTCCACTCCCCGCTGAGAATGGAAGAAGTACTGGGTGATCAGAAATTCTGCCCTGGTGGGGAAGCTCCAGAAAAGCCAGTAAAACCTTACCAGAATTAAATCATTGCAGAATTTAACCCACTGCACCTCTCCATGTGCCTTTCCTGTTACCATAACCAAACTCTTGCTCTGCTGTTTCTAGAGCTAGAGGTCACCGCTTGGATTGTAGAAAAAAAAATTTAAAACACAAACGGGCTGCAATTTCTGTTCTGGAAACCCTTTATATTAAGTTGAATCGGTTCATCTTTTTTTTTTTTTTTTACATTAAATAAAAAAAAAGGTCATAATTAAACCAATATGTACTCTGCAGATGAAAGGACAAAACATGGCAAGGTAAACAAGGTCATCTCAGCTGGCAAGGACCAATGCCTCAGAAATGCCTGCTCATCAGTGAACTAAAACAATGAGCTGCACAGGCAGATGCATGTCAAGATCTGCAAAGAGATAATAAAACCAGGCTGGAAATTAGTTCATCCTAAACATCTGTGTATACACCACAAAGCTTTCATTCATCCTGGGGGAAAAGCTGTAGGCCTGTTTCTCATTCTAAGGAATTAGCCATCCTGCTCTGGCATGAGTCAGTTCACCCCGCCAGGGCACAACCTGGGTAGGAAATAGCACAAACCTGCTCTACCCGCTCAAACTTTTCCAAAGCAGCTCCTCTGCAGCTTGACGAGCTCATTTTCCAGGAACATCCACTAGGTATCTGCTTACCCTGCCACAGGGCCAGAAAACCAGCCATATAAAATGTCAGATAGAGCTTGTCAGGGCTCATCAACTCAGGAAGAGTTTCACTTTTTCTCTTGGGCATAAATGCTCTGCACCTTGCAGAGGCTAGTTTTAATGGTGTAAGCATTGGCAGGGAGAAGGAGAAACAAGACATTTGCCATTGTTATTGCCTCAAGAAAATTCTCCAAGCAGCCGACGCTTTTACAGCTTGGCTGTGGGGAAAACATCAGGTTTCTTACCCTGATTAGAAGTCAAAGAGAAAAACTGTCTTAAGAGGGAACCCACACAGAAAGATTAGGAGACACATCCATGTCTGGGTAAGGATGCAGTCTCACAAACACCATCTTCGCAGGAGCCGATTGGCTCAGTGAAGCAGTCAATATCATCTGATAGCAGTTTAGTCTCCACTTGGTTCTACCTGGATAAGTTTCCATAACATCAAACTGCAGCTGGCACTAATTTGCACCTTAGCCAGTCAGAAAAGAGAAGTGAGTACAGATATGAAGAGGCAGAGCAGGCTCCAGCTGGGAGGAAGCCAGTCCTGCTTCATCCCTGCCAAGGAGCTGGCCCACTGGATTTACCCGGACTCTGCATTTTAGACACTACTTGATAAAAAATGCAAAGACTGGTTTCTAGTACTACCTGTACTGAGATCATATCCGAGCTTAACTTTTAGAGCATCAGAGAGAAATACCACCGATTATCCACAAGAGATAAATTTCATTTATGAAGTGTAAGGAAGGCAGCTAATTAGAAAGACAAGAAATTAGTTCTGCTATGAAAATATTATTTTTTTAATATTACCAAAGCAACAGGAAGCTACATAACCAAGGCAAGATACCCGATTTGAACATAGCCTTCAGTTTCATTTTTCTAAGATGTTATTAATATTACATGAAAGCTAAAAACAGATTTGAAAATAAGGGTTTAAAGTAGACCACTTACTCTGTATTATGTCCAATACAAGAGAAGGTACAGCTACAACACAGAATATGAGAAAGGAGGATGTATTTTGAGAATAAATTAACCTGATGTTCAGGAATGCAAAGTAGGAGCTGGGGCTCTACCAAACACCAGCCTCTTGCCTCAAACATGGTCTCTGTGTATTGTCAATAAAGATCTCTTTCCCAGCTCTCAGACTGCATCCTGTATCACTTATTGCTAATGAATCCCTGAGGGGTTTAGATATTTAATATTGCAACATGAGAAGATATGTTAGAAGCTAAAAAAAAATTAAAGCAAAGGTACCTAGGCTTTAACCAAAGAATTAATCACAATGGACCAGACTCCCTCTAGAAGCAGAGCTCTGCTCAGTGCACGAGCAAGTGGACATCACCTCCAGATGCATGGGAAAGCTCAGTCCAAGCATGGAAAGAGCAGAAGCAGTCCAGGGAGTGCTCTGATTTATGCTGTTGGCCTAAATTCCCTCAAGGCCACTGTGGACAGAGGATCAATCATATCCACTCTGTTCTCTGACTCACAGCAAGAAAACAGAAGTGAGAAATGGATCCAGGAGTTTGCCAGAAGAAGTTTCTAGGCTAGCAGGAGATTTACCACCAGTGACTTGTAAATGCAAACTAGCCTGTGGTCTCCATGAGGAGAGAACTAGCCTTTATGGTGGATATAGATATAACTATATTGGCAAGTGCTCCTAGAATAGATGCAGCAAGAGAATGATTTTGCTGGTAGAATTTGCCTTGGTTCTGCTGGTGAAATAAGCCAAACTGACAGAAAGAGACAATTACAAGGGCTTCTGCCAATATTAAACTATCATAAAAAAGGAAAATGTGCCTCTCTGCATAGTGTTATTGCCCTGGCAACAACTCTACATGTCTGTGGAACAGGTTTAAATAGCACGAGCAGGCAAGACCTTAGTGGGCAATCCAAGTTTGTCCCTATGGAGAAAGGCAGCATGTTGCCTTTATAATACCTGAACTGCTCCATGAGCGAGGCTTGAGAGGACGCAGAGGCATCACTCTCGCACTCTGCGTGAGGATGCAGTCCGCCTGCCTGGGGTAGCACTGACGTGACAAACAATAGCTCCCACTTTCAGGGCAGCTACAGTTTTCACATTCATAGACACAGATTCACAGTCAAGATACAGGTGGCATCATTATCTGCTTTTCTTTGGTTTCCTGAAGAAGTACACATTTAAACAGTATTAGGATGAGAGCCTACCTTGCTATGGTTTGTCTGAAATTGTCATTATCTCTAAAGCACATGTTGCAATGTCAATATGGAAATAAATTTAGCAGCACTTTACCTACTCAACAGAACAGGGCACCATCTAAGGTGGTTGACAAAAAAATAGAAGAGATGGAAAACTGATCAAGGATGAAGCGGGGGAAGTGTCATAAAAGCACGCATGAAGCTTTGGGAATGGTAAGTTTGCCTTGTGTTCCCATTCCCACAGGACGATGTGGAACAGCTTATATGCAAGGCAAGGGGCATCTCCATGTATCACAGCTATTATCTTGAGGTCCTTAACTCCACAAGGTGCGTCAGTGCTATCTTTGACTATAAAGATAGTCACCGACAATTATAGAACATGAGCAGGTACCGCCTGTTTCTCTTAAGCCCCACAGCAGGCTGGATCTCAGATCACTTTCTGTCAGTCAAGCCGATGTCAGATGACATACTAGATTTACACCATCTGCAGCAGAGATCCCCATGTGCCTTGCCAGCCCCAAGAGCCTAATGACAAACTCTGAAGTTAGGAGCTATTTCAATGGGAGCGCACAAGAACAGGGAGTAGTAAAACTTCTCCAAAGCATCCAGTGGAGCAGAACTTTCTCTCCTGCCTGTGGATGCTAGCAGATAATAATGACCACCACATTTCAGTTCATAACTACCAGGTGCCCCAGGCCACCAGATCACACTGCCCGGGACAAAGACACAGGGTATTTCCACAGTGTCAGGCAGCTGCTCCATCTACTGGATTAAGCCTACAGCTAAAATAATTTAGCTCTACCCACGCATCGTGAACATAGTCCTCGGTGTCAGCCAGCCAGTGAATCATAACTATGAATAATTTTAGCAAACCTCGGGGAGGTCATGAGTACTATGGAGGTCCTAGTGTTGTGGGTGAGTTGAGTCATTGGAATGGGGAATAAGGAGAAAAAAGAAAACCGTTAAGGCCATGGGCAGGCTGGCTGGTGTCCAGTTATTCCCTGCTCAGTCAGACACTTGGAAGTTAATTTGTGAAGTAATGTGACCGAAGTCAAACCGTAAATGAAGTTGCTTAAAATATATAAACAAATTAGCATTGATGCTGCTGTTTCTGGGTTTCTAGGGTACGCAGAATGTCAAGTGACTGATGATGCATACAGAAAGCCTTGCAACAAAGGAGATCAGTATTTGCTGAAACAGAGCACATCATGGAGTTTTGCTTTTGACAGAGCTGAATGCCAGCGTGTTCAGTCTTCCACACTGATAGACACAGTCATCTAGGAGAAGAAAAAAAAAAATTTTCTGTATCACTCTGCACCTTGTGAGGTCATTTTTATCAGAGTGAAATAGAAGGATTTTTTTTTTTTTAAATACACTCACTTTGCACAGTTTTAAGTGGCTGCAGAGAGATTAAAATAAAAAGCTTTAGCCTTAACTGCCATTGAAAATAAAAAAAAGTTTCAGAAAAAGACAGAGATACGTTTCTTTAAAGTGACCATCATTCTTGGGTACTGGGAAGGATAATTCAGACAATACGCACTGGGGAGATTTGCTTTCATTTGTTTCTTTTCCTCTCAAGGCAGATCACATTTCTTCTTATAAAACCTCAAAACCCCAAAGTGTGATAGAAATGAAGGTTGGGACAAGGCAGGCTAGTAATGAAAATGATGTCAGCGTAAAGCGCATCTGATATAGAGTCATAACTTCTCCATCCGTTGAGGCAACTTGTCTATAAAAGACTACATAGACCACAGCTACTAATGTGCGCAAAGGTTGTTAGCCGATATCACAGTTACGGAAAGATTTCTTGTTGAGGAGGATCTTGTTTTAGGAACAAAGGACCAAGAGATTCCTATTTTATTCCCAGCTGTGACTGAGAAATTTTGTGTGACATTGGGTTAGCTGTCATTTCCCCATCTGTGTGGTGGTTATAAATACAATGCCTGTATCACAGCAAGATCACTTGGCTCCTGAGATGGAAGTTTCAGTATAAACATAATTCATCATTATTCTTAAATGAAATTATTTATAGTACCTGCAAACTAAACTATCATCTTTATCCACCAGAATACTTTTCATACTGTTGAGATGTCACTGAAAGGAATTTTCCAACTATGAAAGAAAAAAAAGTGTGGCCTTCCTAAAAGTTGCCATGATGGCAATTATCTTTTGGATCCTGGATATCAGTGCAGCTGTTTCATCTGCTGCTTTCCCAGTTTGGTGGGATCCGCTGAGGATAACCAGCTCCTGTCCTCATTCATGATCTTTGTGTTAGGAGCTGGGACAAAGGACTAAGGGCAGGGGTAGGTCTTTCCTCCTAGATTTCTGCTTTGATGATTTGAAAACACAACTGCTTGCCAGCCACAAGAGGCCTGTGCTGGCTGCCTGCATTTACATCCTCATTCCTAATCCCAGAATCTTGGTGGGAGCAATAGATTAGCCAAAAGGACGCAGCATACCTACCTGCAGGGTTGCATAGCCACGGGCCCCTTCCCCTCATCCCCCTTACCCTTGTCCTTCTGCCCCAGTTCTCCCCGTTATTTTTAGTATTTCTTTGCTGCATCTGGTCCAAGCAGACTGCAAATGCTGGCACTCCACTTGCGGTTGCAAGTCTCTGGGCTGTCTCACGACATGTGATAATAGACAACTATAAGAATCTTGCAGTAGCACAGCCCTTTCTCTGCAAGGAAAAACCCTCCCAAACCTGACTGGCAAAGTACAGTTTGGAGCACTACACAGCCAGGAATTCAAATCAAGCTAAAATACTCAGTATTGTGTTAAGTGTCCTAGCAGATTTTACTCCTACTGCCTCACAGTGATTGGCAGAGATGTCTATCAGAAGATATTTGAGAGACAGCTATATCAAAATACGGAGGTGACACATGCACAGAGCCTTTTTTGATATAAATAGGATGTCATTACAATTCTTTGTTACATGCAATGATAAATACCACTTAAGATTATTAACTTTGCAGTATCACCAGTGGTACAGGAGAAAAATCCAGGGCATTTCTACTTAAAACACAAGGTGCTGCTGGTGTTCTGTAGCCAGGGATTGCTTTGTATTTCTTGTGGATTTCATAATTAAAGTAAGAAGATGATAAAGGACTATCCTTTGAGGCTTGCAAGCTCCTAATGAGCTTGGTTCTGTGGTGAGAGTTAGTGGAGCCTGATGCCTTTCTTGAACAAACAGTCTCTGTCTGTGCAATGTGTACACAGCTCAGTGAATTTACTGAGGGTGAACTGGGAGTACATCATACTGCTTCCCACCCTCCATACTAACTCCTCAGAAACTGATGCCTGCACTATCACCTGTTAATTTAGGAAGAAGGTCCAGGCCAGCAGACTGTGATTATGGGTGTGGTATAATTTACTTACTGCAGTGAAGATAATACTGCTCATGGAGATTGTTTAACTGCAAAAAAACCCCAACCAACCACCAAAAGAATAGTAACACCCCCCCCCCCCCGCCCCAAAAAAACCGCCAAAAGCCCCCAAACCCTCGCGACACAGGCAGAATGAGGGTGAGCTGCCCAGATTCTCACTTACTCCTTCCCTGACCCAAGAGAAATTAATCTTTATGCCCAATCCATCACTGAGCTCCCTCCTAAGAGGGCTCTCAAAGGTGCCAGGTAGTACTGATCAGTGCATGATATAGACATCTCATGATCTAAAAGAGTTCGTGGCATTTTGTGCTGAGGTGATGGCGAGCTCAGCGTTGGGCGTGCAGGCGGTGCTGTGGAGCACAGGCTCTGCGGTGCGGGAGCCAGGCCCACGGAACCACATTTTGGGTCCTGCCATGCTGTGCTGAGCACAGGCAGACCGAGTCTGGGTCTGGCACAGGCCAGGCACAGCTGGAGCCTGCCCTAGGAGCTTGGATCTGGTGGAGGAGGCTGGCTTGCTTTTTGCAAAGAGATGATTTTGCACCCGTTAAACCACACCTTGTTTACAGTTGCACAAGTCAGTGAACAGCTGTTCCTGTTACCATCAATATTCAAGGTGATGTTTTGAACTCTATGCATCTGGATGCCTAAGGGAATGTTATCTGAGCTACGGCCTCCAAAGATGCTACAAAATTGCATGATTTGTGCTCTCACTGCCACCATCTTAAAATATTTGCTTACCTTTTCTGCCCATACACAGCAGGATCATCATGGATATTTTTCTCTTCTTTACCACTGAGTCAAAGCTTTCTTTGAAATACTATTATCCTTCAGAGAAAACAATACCATTATATGTGAGGCACAACCTACATGATCTCAGTCGGGGGATAGTGGAGTAGTATAATGCATACCCTGGCTGCTATTTCTTAGACTAGGATTTAAAAATCATTAATACTGAATCCATGCCCAGCTCAAGTATGATCCAGATTAGATATGCTCACACAAATACATTTCTGTCAGAAGGAGCTGGTGTGCACAATACAGAATTTATACACTTTACAGGACAGTTACATCCAGAAGCATCTGTCCTGGTGGTACAGATAAGCAATAATTGATCTACCAGAGCCTGCTGAAAAATAAGTGATACCTTGATATGCTCTCAAGAAATTTGAAGTGACAGAACGTAACTATACTGTACCAGCAATTTGTATCATGTGGTTATAGAATTTTTTTATCTGTTCTGGGGAAGACCTTTGTATCTCTCCATTAATAGCAAAAGAAATGATGCTCTGCTGATACACAGACATAACTCTCCTTGCAAAGTAGATCCATGTGTTAAGCTCTGAACAGTCTCTGGCGTTTCTCCCCAGATGCTGCCTTACAACCCTTCACCTGATTCACTGTGAAACCTCCCAGCCCCAAGGACCAGTTTACGCAAAATAGTTCCCACCAGCTTAACTACAATTAGTTATGAAACTGATACAGTTAATCTTTCAGACACTCCTTTGGGGACACAGTTGAATTCATTTATAACAGTTATGGCTTAGAGCAATTTACCTTTCAGTTGGTAACTTAATTGAAACTAAGTTTTAAATTGATATCACAAGTTAATAAACCACCAAGTTAAGACATAATTGCTATCAGCCAAAATACTGTATTTCCAAATGATGTTTTCCATAACTGATTACAGTTAAGTCAGATCAACTGTTTGTACAGACCAACCCAAAATCCCCTGCCCCAATTACATGGTCTTTGGTTTCAAATGTTGAGCAATGCACAAGTGAATGATCCATCTGTCCCTCTGGTAAACAAAAGGGTAACACAGGCAGCACTCGACCCTTTCACCAAAACAACAGCTCGACACACAGAAAACGTGTTGAGGAATCACAGTGAAGCGGCAGCAATGAAGAATTTGACCCACAGATTTTCCATTCAGTCCATCAGCCCACAGCTCCTCAAAGACGCCCCCCATCTTTAAGTACAGAGCATTTACCAAGTGTTGGGTTTCACGTACATATTTTTTGCTGTGCTTGTCCCAGCCACTAATTATGGCTTTGTCTGTGTGGTGTAACTACACCCTAGAAACAAAACTATTAGCTACTCTTATGATACTCAAGGGAACAGGCTTGTGTTTCCAAAAGCTTGAAGCTGGCATTTCTGGAAAGATGTTGAAACAAAGGAAGTAGTTCAGCTAAAAGCAGGTGCTCCTGGTATGGTGATCACCCCAAACTAGTTTTACTCCTAACCAGCACCTTCAGATGAATTAGTTATAAAACCTAATTAAATCAATAGAATTAAGTTAATAAAACTAAACAACATTAATGAAACAAGATTTGTTCTCATTTCTAGAACGGGAGAATAGCAGCAGGGAAGACAATCCCTATGCTCTTACCTGATGGTGCTGTCAGTGAAAAAATAAGAAGCATTGAACCCCTTTGCTTACTTAGCTAGACTTGTTTAAACAGACCGTCGCATGCTGCAGACTCAGCAGGAAGCAGCCTGGGACTCGCTGGCAAACGAGTTTGGGGAGCAGGGTACCTCCACATCAGGCTGGGGTGCACGGGACAGGAAAGCTTGCACCGTCGGGGTGCAGCGGGGCTCGCGGCTGGCACACCTCAGGCTCCTGCCACCCCACAGCTGCTCACCAGGACAGGGAGCCAAAGAGCTTTTGGAGCTGCTTTCCTTTACAGCTCTGCTCTTCACTAGCAGAGGGAGAAAGCGAGGATGAGGGCGTTAAAGCAGGCTGAGCCAGGGCACGCGAGTGTTGCAGGGCATTGCACTGCACCACGCAGGGGACAGTCTGTGGCCTCAGGAGGGGCTGATGCCCACAAGAAAACAAAATAGCTTTAGAAGAGGTGAATGGCTCCAGTCACACCTTTTCCATCACGCTTAAGTTGCAGCTGCCCCAGGCCAGCATTGCTGTGCAGGGTAAAAGTTGCTCTCTTCCTGCCATCCTCTGCTACCTGTTCTGCTTCTGCCTATAAAGGTTTTTAGGACTTCTTCTGTACCTTCTGGGGGCTGATCTGGGTTTGACAGCTTCTTGGAGGGAGTCTGCATGCTGCCCCCCCCCAGCACAGGCAGTGCCTATGTCCAGCAATTCTGTTGTATTTCAGCTCAGTGATCAGGTTGTATGTTCTTTCTCAGTTTCATCACCAGTGGAAAGACCTTTTCCATTTCATGAGCACAAGTTTTTAAAGTCCTGTACTATTTTGGGAGGACACCAGGTGTCACAGCTATATACCAAGCTATGTTGAATTTTTCATTTTGTTTCAGCTTGATTTCTTTTCAGAGTTGAAGTTAGCTTCAGTTTTCCCCGGCTTGACTTTTTTTCTAGGGTTCCCTTTGGACAGTCTATGCTGTCTGGGCAGAGAACTCAGCTTCATTGCTGATGTTTGCCTTCCAGTGTATTAGTACTGCTTGACTTGGCATTTTCATGCATGCAACTGATGTGAACCTAACTACTGTTTGGCTGTTTTTTAGCTTTTAGTGTGCCACTTAGTAGCAATAAGTGGTCTATAAAGTGTAAAAAGATCCTCGTCATCTACCTATGCAATGCTAGCCTGTGTTGCTGAAAAACCTGTGTTACTTCTTCCTCATCTGTTCTATAGTAGCACCACAGGGCAGCAAAGAAAGAACCGCTGAAGCTAAACCCACTCCTTTCTCAGGTCACCTGCGCCTGCATGGCACTCAGCATCTCTACAGTCTTGTTCTCCATAATGCTGAAGGCCTGATGAATGGTTCCATGCCCATCAAATGCCTTTCAAAATCAATTCAGGTAGAAACAAGGCAGCCCATTGTTCTTCACATTCATCTAGCACATCTTCAGCAGGAAGATGCGAGATGTCTCAGGGTTGAAGCCAGCCTCACTTAAGCTTTGCAATCATTCATTCTTTCATCCATGACTCTTGTCAAAGCTTATTAACACTCAAACAATCCTTAAGAATGAGCCTCCATGCTCTCTCACCCTCTAATTATATCTGCGGTGTTCCCTCTCACATCCAGACCCTCCCTTGTTCTCAAGCAAATATGCTGACACCCAGACCAGTCTATACAGCACTGTGGAAAAATCCTGCACCCATGCCGAGGGCAGCATGCTTCTCTTCTGCAGCCAAAATCTGCTGGGCAGGGAAGAGCCCAGGTGTCACATTCCTTTTTGCAGCTCTCTAATGTTAGGACTAGGCTGAGAAAGACTCTTATTTACTCTCCTGACATAAAACTATTACACCAGTGGCAGATGAACCACAACCTTGCTGTTCCTATCATGCCCTCTGCTCACCCTGAAGAAAATTCCTGTGAAAGCTGCCTTTGCCAGCCTCATGCAGCTGTGCTAGCTCTTCTGAGACAGGGAACCTTCCTAGCAAGCATCTGCAGCCCTTTCTACCCACTGCACCCACATGTACAACATACCCTGAATGAACTGAACAGGTAAGAATGGAAGATAGAATAAACAATCCTTGGGTGAGGCACTTGCAGGTAAGTACACAGTAAGAAGTGGGAAGCTCTGTGGCAGGCTTCATGGTGTGACTCACTTTGAGCACAAAAATGAGATAGAAAGGGCTATTTTTCCTCCCTGCAGACGAGAAGAAATCTTGGGTTTGTGGAAGAACTGCTTGAAAGGACAGGGTGCTCAAGTCCCTAGAGGAAAGCCTCCAGGCAGGGCTAGTGAGGCTCTGTGGTTCCTCCTGAAGCACCAATACAGCATCTGACCAGCTTCGAGCAATTCTTGCCACTATTCTGCAGCCTAATCCATAAGACTGCCATGGTTTACAGAGAGTTTTCTTTACTTCTTGAACGGAAAAGCAAGAGCCAACCACTGAATGGTTCAGTATCCTGCAGGGCTGCTCAGTATCTGTTAGGTACAAAGAGCATCAAGCACCAAGGAAGAAACAGCCATCAGGAAACTACTTCCTAAGGCACCAAAACAGAGATGGAGAGCATTAGATACCACCGAAAGGTTATTTCACACTGAGGGCAGCAGGGGCAGAGGGTGCAGGTAACACTGAGCTGGACAGGACACAGCCTAGTGCCTCCCCTCGCAGCACAGTGCTTTGACTTGTGCTTTCAGGGTATTGCCCGCCACAGCACCCTGTCAGCAGCACAGCAGGATTGCCAAAATGCCAGTTCAAGCCCAGCGGCTCTTTATGTGGTGGTTGGTTTCTGCCAGGGCCTGACTCAGCCGAGGGAAGGTGGTGTTTGTAGGCAATATGATCTGCTCTGCACATCTGTGCACCACGAGGTGTATGTTTAGGTATCTGCCTCCTTCACAGACATAGTTAGGAGACCTGGTATCTCATGCCCTGGTTTTCATGCAGACTGCAACAGGTAATACATCAAATGAAAAATGGGTGGACTTCTGCTGAGGTGGTTTTGGTTTATAAGCCTCTAAAAATATTCTAAGTGACTGGCAATCCAAAACCAGCAGGTTTGATGGATTTTTCAGGTCAGGAAACCTTGGTTTATGGTCTGTATTAAATTAAGGGATTCAAAGAATGTAAACAAAAGGAAAACCACCATTTCAGATGGTTACAGCTTCATAAGCTTGGAGTAGGCTTGGTTCTGGATCCGTTTTCTTCTAGCGAAGAAGTTGCTGCCCTTAACCTGAAGGAGAAAACATTATTCCTCACCTAAGGAAAGTCTCAGCTGCCACCCAGTGGAATTAGAAATCGCTGCATTATACCGGTGGCTCCTACCACTAGCTCATCACTCCTCCTGGCTACAAGATTTTAGTGACCAACAATAAGACTTGGTTTGTCTGCAGTATTCCCTGCCTATAGATCATTTAGCACTTCAGAGAAGTATCACCATTTCCATTTTTCGTAAGGGAAACCGATGCACAAGGGCCAAGTGATCTGCCCAGTCGCACTGCAGGCTAGAGACACAGTTAAGAATAGACCATGCCTCTCCATGATGGATGTCCTAAACATGGTTGGCTGCTGAGCCAAAGAAGATCCTATGGTTTTATAGTTTGAAACAGAGGGGACAGTGCAGAGCAGGGTGAGAAACACAGAAACACAGCAGGGGCTAGGGGTGGGATTAAGCCTGTCACTTTTAACCTGGACAACTGATTGACCAGTTTCCTTCTCTTCATGGTCTTCTGTATTTTCTTACAAGTAAAATGAGGAAACAGTCCAGTTTAAGAGATGCCTGTGGGGATTTTGCAAGCTGTCACGAGTTATTTTTCCACTCTAGGAGAGCATGCTCTGGTTACTGCAAGAAAGACCTTGACATATGGTAGGATCTGAAAGGGAAAAGACAGAGCTGCCTGTACAGCTGGCAGTGCAGCTCCCTGCAATAAGGGAGCAGCCAGAAAGTCGCAGAGGTACTACGAGTGAAGAGGAAGTGCTACACAGATGCAGGCACAGCCCTAACCAAAATGCAGACAGAAATTGTCCTTGCATTAGCCTATGACCAGCTTATGTGCAACGGGAAAGTGACCTACCTATCAGGTCTTATGGGGACCCTGGTGTCCAACAATCCTTCCTCTGTCCACCCACAATTAACATAAGCTTTAAGCCTCTATGAGCCTTTTCAGTGAAAGAAACTTAGAATAGCTGGAATATTTCTTCCCGATCCTACGCAAGCACATAGCTCTGAGCTGCAGCTCTGTCATAGCAGGAACAAGCACTAGTAAATGCCATGCACTGGGATGGGTGGAAGGCCCCTAGAAATTGGTAGTGGCAGCAAGAGGAGACATTTATTTCTAAAGACAGTGTGTATGCATGCATGCACTTGCACACATATATATACACGTTGCTTGGAAGATGAAGACCAATGTCATGTTTACAAGAGATCCAGATTCTGAAAAAGAAGGTAAAGCCTAATCTTCTCTGACCTAAGTTACAGTGGCAGGATATATATATAAACAAGTTCTTTTTTGGAAGAGGAACGCTTTGTGCCTTCTGCTATGCTCCCGAAGAGCACTCAGCAAATGATCATCATCAGTAAGAAGTACAGAACACTTCTATAAGCCTACATCTTCCTCCTTGAATACCTGGATCTGAAAAGCACATCTCCAAAGCTTCATCAAGAGATCCAGGTAGCTCAGAACACAAAGCAGTGACCATTGGGATTTTAGGGATTCAAGGGAGACTGCCCAGCAGCCAGCAACTCAGGCTATTCCTGCTCAAATCAGAGACTCACCTTTCAATCCACTTTCCAATTTGCTGTCCCTTTAATCCCTTTAAAAGGAAAGGTGCAGCAGACACTGAGCAGGAGGTAAACACCCACATTCCACTGTTCACTGAGGTCACTAAAGACCTACTGTGGTTTGATAATATTTTCACTTTCCTACTGAAAGTTCACATCACTGGAAGCCTACTTCAAACCAAGAGCCAACAGTGACCCAGTGCCACAGAGTAATCCCAGATGGCAGTATCATTATCTCTATTTGATGGCATCATCAAGCAATGACAAAAATATCCCTTGCTAGATTTACCAAGTGGAGAATATTTCAGAGAAGGGTTCTCAAGCTTTCTATTTTAAAGATAAAAACTGACCTACTTAACTTTATCATACCTGTGGAAGAAAAAGCACTTTCTATTGCTGTGTGACGAGATTTAAAAACTGTTCCCATAAAAAAAAAAATCTCCAAATGGTGTTTACAGCCATAACAAGCCTCCCCTGGTATTATCTACTTAACCTCATGCACTGCTGTACCAAAACCACAACTGGTGCAAACAACAGGCAAAGTTCACTGGTTGGGGCCAAATGATGTTGATTAGCAAGAAGGAAAGAATGAGCTGTGGTTTGAAACCCAGGCAGACTCACGCAGCCAGATTTAGACACAGAGAAGTCTAAACAGAGCAATTCCATAAAAGCCCCAAGATTCGGGGTGGGAGGGAATGACTGGGGAAGAGAAAAATCTATATAAACAGAAACCTTATTTACCAGACAAACTGTTATTTAATCTGTTGCTCTGGATGCACAGTAAATTAAATCCAGAGAATGTACTCTGCCAGGCAATCATGTCATGATGGACACCATGTCCAGGCACACAGGCTGCTAAATTGCCACCAAACCTTCAATCTGGAGCCATACAAAACACACAGCTGATGGGCTTATTCCATCTCTGAACAGGCATGACAGGTAAGATATCATCGTGCTCTGACTAGATAATCACAGCAGACTGTATGTATGTAGTGCCATCTGTCTCTCCCTTGGGAATGTGCATCTTTGGGTATCCAATTGCACTTCCATCTGCTATTCCTGCCTGAGCCTGTGGAATGACTTTTATAGACATCTGTGTCCAAAGTGCACTGATGCTCACGTGTATTTTAGGCTTTGTACATTAAAATTGGTATTGTCCTAGCATTCCTGGCATGTTTGGCCTCCTCATTCTTTGATAAAGAGAAAAAAGAAAAGTACACTCACTGGTCTTGAAAGCTGAAGTGTCAGAACGATGTCCCTAGTTATTCCAAGAAGGCACTTTACAACTGTCCCACAAAGTAAACCATATTTACTTGCTTGGCAAGGTACTACCACAGTGAATGCTCCTGTACAGACTGACTGTGAATACATGTTAAAAAGGGATGCAGAGGGGAACTGCGATACCAAAGTTAATCAGCCTTCCACAGCAAAGTGCGGCCTCCTTGTACTGCTTCATTTCCCTGCATGAGAACAGGTTTCACCTGGCCCAAGAAATCCACGCTATCAAGCCTCTTCAACATGAAGGGATACCCCCCATTTAGCTTGGCAGCGTTGGAAAGAATTGCTGTAGCAGTTGTACAATTGCTTATTCACAAACCAGAACTTCAAGCTAACTCCCTTTCTACTCCCAGGCTGCTGGCCAGGGCACTGGGCCATGCTAGGGGAACCCACTTTGAGGGCTTTCCTTTTGGACCCTACAGTCTGGTCTGTTCCATGCAGCAAGAAGCGCATGCTACACGGGCCTCAGGGACCCTCCCCGCCCCTTGATCTCTCTTCCTATTCACATCTGGATCCTGATGAGCACTTCACCCCAGTACTTGTTGAGGGACCTCCAAACACAGCCACTCCAAAACAACAAAGTTCAAGGTTAATGATCAAAAGGAGAGTGGCGTTTCCAAAATTATTTCCTATAACAAATAGACAGTTCAAATGTAGTTGCCTGAGACTTCAAGTAACTTTAACTCCCCAGACTGTTGCTAACCAGAAAGTTCAGCTATACATCAGTATTACATCCTTATTTCTGTTTCACGTTAACACATAATAATGAAGATACAGGTGCAAGTCAAGCTGATTTAGCTTTTTCTCTACAAATATACTTTAAAAAAATATCAGTCACTTTTTCATCATACCCAGACTCTAAACATACAAATTTTTGTTTACAAGCCATAAGAGTTAGATAGAAGCTTTTTATTTTCAACACTTTTTTTCCCTTATGATCTAGAAACATGCCAGGAAGTGCAAAAGACTGCTTAAGTACATTAGTGTACGGTTCAGCTCTGTCTCTAACACTAGCTATACACATTCATCTTTGAATGAGAGTTATGGATAATATTGGTAACTATGTTTATGAAATCTCTTTTAAGGCAACAAATCAGTTAAACATAATACACACAGAGTAAATATATCTTAGTTTCATCAAACAAGAAGGTACTGCAAGTATTTAACTTTCTCCATGAAAATCACTCCACTGAGAACACACACTCTTCCTCACAGGTTAGACAGGGATTAGAGGTGTCTAACTCTGGTCCTCTCCACTGTCTTCTTTCTTGTTAGACATCCAAAATAGGCAGCTTAATACATGCAGTAAGAATCCAGCTTCCTCATAGTCAGAGGAGGTACCTATGGATTAGAGAGGGCATTTCCACTTTACCTATGTCCAAAAGACCCAATTGGGCTGCCTCAGAGGCACACCGGCTGGCTGCTGGGCAGAGTCTCTGTAGCTATGGACATGATATATAAGGAATTTAATTCTGAGTGGAGCTTTGTTCAAAAACAGTGTCTGGACAGAATTCTGATTATTTACCTACCCTTCCTTTTATTGTTAACCTGTCAGTCAGTAGTGAACAGCAAAGGAGAGCAGCTAAAGTGGAAGAGACAGCTATGAAAGGATTTAGAGAACTCACAAGTGGGTAACAGGAAATGACAGTTTCAGTGTTTATTTGTAATATTTTGTTTAGCACAGAAGAGTCATTCTGAAGATACAGAAAAATGTCAGAGTTATTCTTTGGAACCTTTTATTCCAAATGATACATCAGTATTTTGCAGTTATGATGTCCTGGCCATGAGGAAGGATTGCCTTGTATTAACTTCAGTACAATATGATGGTTCCTGCCTCAAAGTTGCTTAACGAGTCATTAAATTATTGAACAGACAAGCTACCAAAAAAGAAATGCCAGAAGAGGGAACTATTTGGTTTTTCTTTTGAAAAATCAGTGTAATAAATAAGAAATATCTAGTCAAAATTAGCAGCAAATGCCAACTCTTTTGCCTGCATGAAGTAAAATTTCTGGCAAGATTGAGAGAGAAAATTGATTCTAAAGAAGGGCTGTTCTGGCTTGGTCTGACGACTACAGGAGGGTGGCTTATTTCTGGAGTCTAGTGGAATTTCTTTGCACTTTAGGAGAAAGAAAATGGGATTCTTTCTTGTAGCACTTCTATGTCTTCCCTGTGAAGTGCTTGTCCACCGGATGCAAACCAGAATACAAGATCATCATTGCTATGCCTGCCTTCCCCACTTTCAGACCAATTGCAGCTTTGGAAACAACATAGTCACAGATTCCAGCATACAGAGATTGCCGTTGTCACTGACTTCTCTGCCTGGAGAGGTGGAAGCAGGCTTCCCAGGCCGTGTCTCCTTTTCCCTCACCTTTGCATCATCTTGGGGCGACCTTGCTTATTGGAGGTTGCAAACCTCTTTTAATCCCTCAGTTTGGCATTGGTCTTCATTGTTATTCAAATGGTTTTTAACACTGAAACTCTAGTCCTGATCAGTGTAAAAGCACAGTTTCTGCAAGCATTTCCTCATGGTTATTACCTGCCACCCAAAATCAGCTATTGCATGGGCACATGAGGCTTTGGAGTACAGCAGTAATCAACCTATAAGCATGACCTACTGCAAAGCCTCTGACTGACTAATGGTCACAAAAAAAACCTCTTTCTGGTAGATTGTGCACAGAATGATGTCACACATGAGATTGAAACAGCTAGAGTGAAAAGGATGATTTCCTTGATTACTTCAAACAACAAGATGATTGCTTTTCCTTTCACAACTCCCACTACATTCACAGCCCCCTAAAGCTATCACAAAGACCGATTCCTTTCATACTAACAACATTACCAGTCTAAACTAATGAAAAGCCATCAGCCAGCAGAGAACTATAGAAACAGGCTTGTCGCATGATGAAAGGTTACATTTTCTCTCTAACTTTGGCTGTTAAATCGCAATCTGTTGGAATTTGACAGGCAAGAAGTAACAAAAAACCAGCTAGAACTACTGCAGTGATTCACCTGAAGTTTCTAAAACCAACTCCAATGCATAGACGCAGAGGAGAAGCTAGTTTTCTTCCTGTGATACTGAGTGTGATTCACCATTGCCTCATTTACAGTTGTGTTCCCACCATTGCCCAGCGTACCTGCACAGTTACGTGATGAGGCATCAGGAGCAACAACAGTCACTAGTGCAACACAACAGTCAACAAAATTGCTTCTCTGAAAGCCAACACACTTACAGCAGCCCAAAACTCTTATAAAAAAATAAGATTGAATCAGCCCATGCGTTTTGATTTTGGACAGTCATATAGAAATTCATGCACTGAAGTGTCACCTATCCCCTTTATTAAGGGCCACAGGAAGGAGAGAGAATCTAATGATAATAGCGGGTTCAAGCCTCAGGGTCTTGAAGATCATTCTCAGAGGCAAGCCATACTATAGATTTCTTAAGTTTATTGACAGGACTTTTTGGTTCTGAACTCAGCTAGAAAGGCTTCGTCTGGGTAAATACAGGCTAGCTCCTCTGTGAAGTGCCTTAGTGCATACTGCTGCCGCTTCACGTAAGAGCACAAACGCTGTCAGTAGAAGCAATATCTTTGAGAAATTCCATCAAGCCCATGCCTTGATATGCCTGACATTTGAAATAACGTTAGGTGTGTTGGTTGAGTCTTATGCTCCCTTCCACAGGGACAAATGCAAAGTGAGAAGCAGCCAAGAAACACAATGGTTGGGACAGAGTTAGTGAAATTAACTCATTTTAGTTCTGGCCCAGTATTTAAATCCAAATTCTCAAATTCTTCCCTTAAAGTGTAAAGCTTCTTCAGCATATGGAAATGCTGGTGAATATTCAAATATATACGTACATATATATACACAAATATAGATGTATGCCTGTCTACGTAGATTTAACTCAAATATTTGTATTTGACTCTATGAAGAGTTTCATTCTTTCAATCACACTAGAAAAGTGCAGTCCTAAATGCAAATTTTCCCTAGTAACAGCACTACACTGATATGAATGACATGGTGGACTCTTTCCAGATTGCCATATTGTAATTATTATGGTATAATTGCAAACAAGAACAACATGTAATCACAATATTGAGTATATCACCTAATATGTTTTAAACTATATTCCTTAAACAGCTGAGATAATAATGTATTAGCAATTCAATATCATAAGAGTCCTTTCTTATGACAAGGAAAATATGACTGCTATAATAAAAATGAGAAAATAGAGCTCAAGAAGCCAGCTCAGCAGTTAATGTCCTGCCTGGGCTTAGTTTGTAACTCTTCAGCTGGAAGTACAGCAGACACAGAATACAAATACAGCTGCAGTGAGTAGTAGGAGTCTCCCACCACGTAAACAGCTACTCCCTTATTTAAGGGCACCAGAGAAGTGGGTGTACTGGGGGCAGGTTGGGTCTGAGGCCAGCAGGAGGGCACGCAGTGCAGGAGGGACTGCAGGCACATATATAGCTTGTAACATGCTCCTTTTGCGCTCCGTGGAGTTATCTCCACTGACTCTTTTTAACAGAGCTACTTGCACCACTCAGTACCACCACCACCACTCCACAGGAACCACGCCTTGAAAAAAAAAAAAAAAAAAGATATTTTTACTCCCATTCAGTTTTGGCACCACATAAGCGTGCGTTTGAAGTAATTAAGAGCTAAGCAGAAAAGCAAGGAACAGAGCTGTCAAACCACTGCGGTCATCAAAACAGCTCCCTGCAATCACAGACTATCAGGACACAGATACTAAATTTAAAACATTGCCCCCACTTGCTTCCTGTGTGCCACAGTCCACAGACCTTCCTCTGAAGTCCTAGGCCCTCACCCCAGGTGAAAACAGAGTTTTTCTTTTTAAACAGTAGTTCCAATCTTTCTCTCCTGGCTAGAAGTGTTTGCTATACCCAAAGCACATCTAACAACCTTGGGGAAGGTGAACAGAGTCTTTTGGGGGATGCTCCTGAGCCAGACAGTTTTGTTCTACACAAAAACTGGAGGGATACAGGAGGATGAAAGTCTCACAGCACCTTACTAATGCAAATGTGGCAGCCCACCACATCTTACTTGGAGGCAGTGATCCATTTGTGTACTTGAGCATGTACTTCTGCCCAGATGAGGAGCTTTAGGGCAGATGAGGGTGTGATATTGTTGCTAGCACTACAGCAGGGAAGGGGAGGGCTCAAGCAAGAGCCCTGGCTATTCTCACAGCATGGGCACAGAAACAAAGCTGCGGGACAAGCTAGAATGGGAATACAGCCACTGAATAAATGGATATTTGCAGCAAGAAAACAACAGTAGCATATATTTTGTATTTTAGTGAGCTACTGTCCTGAAAAACAATGTGTCAAATTTTGGAAGTCACATTATGGATCAGGTTTGGAATTCCTCACCCTTACAAGTGACCAAAGAGTGACCATTTACAAGAGCAGCTTTACATTTTTCCTACCAGGCAGCCACAGCAGGCTCAAAGCCCTCCAACCTAAGAAACACAGGTTGTAATTTTGTTATTTAGTAGGTTTTAATAAAAGGCTCTGTCTAGCATGAATGTGGAAGACATTAATATTTATGCCCAACTGTTAGTGCCATTCATCTACTGAACACCTTAATCTCTCTAGTCACCACTGCTCATCTTTCTTTTCTTTAAGTTTAACTGCCTTTCTTGCTGTGACCTATTTTCTAGAGAACATATATTCAGCTAATGCTGGTAGATCAAATCAAAACTGTAGCTATGCTTCCTTTGAACAGAGATACATCCTTTGCATTTGAAATAAAACACGTCAGTTTTTTTCTGGCATTTATTTCTAAATGGAAACACTAGATCTGATGGGCTGCCTAGCTTAATCTGAGAATCAGTTATCCTTATTGCCAAAAGTATTTTTGGATTACAGCAACAAAAGCTCATTGTTTTCCTCAAAAAAGGCTGGGATACCTCTACAAGTAACCCAATTGCTATCTCTTGTCCACAATACCCAATAAAAAGCAGGTGGGAATAGCTCTGCTGATCTGATTTTTGATACATTTGTCCCCTGCTCCGCCTCTGTGGGTTTGCTTGCTGCTTCTGAAGCCTGTTAGACTCTCACCAAATATATTAACCTAAATGACAAAGCTAAACCCAGCGGGAGGAAATACCTTTGTGATTCTTCCTACAGTCAGCTCCGCACAAGACATGCTCAGCTCTGCTTCAGCACCTGGTTACAGCTCAAAGTCTTTCTACCCTTTAACATATCGCAAAAGAGTATTTACCTTCATTGCCCAGCAGCAGCCCGTGGCCTACGCAATGTATATTCCTCTGTCAGTACGTATCCTGGGATGACCAAGAGTTCATTTCATCCGGCAAGCCCAGCAGAGCACTTTGAGGTGAGGACCGTATGCTGTGCCCCCCCTCACTGCAGGAGAGCTGCTAAACCCTTACCCAGGAACTGCAGGAGCTCCGCAGGTACCAAACCGTCCCGCACGGGGACAAGGTGCTGCTGGTGGGAGCAGTGATTTGCAGGGGAGGCAGCCTGACCCGCAGCAGCTGGAGAAACCTGGAAGCAGCTTGCAGCTGGATAAGGCAACAGGATGCCCACTTGCAGGGGTCCAACAGGAGCTAGGATCTGTCTTCCCACAGAAACCAGCTTCTCCTGAGAAACGCAATCTTGCCTCTCAGATACGACTTAGGGCTTGTCTTTATTTCAACGGCTCCAGGTTAAGTGGTCTAAGTCACACCCTGTGGGGATCCCCAATCTTCCAGAATACATGCATTGTCGCCAGTTTAAGCCATGACATGGAGGCTGTGCATTGGAAAGGGAGATCCAGGATGGGTTCTGGCAGGTGAGTAGCAGCAAGTTTCTGTCTGGCAAAGTCAAACCTTTGTATCTCTCACTGCTGAGCTGCATCCTTGGCCATATGTTGCAACACCAACAGTACTGATCCTTAATGGCTTTGACAGAGCAGGTTTTCTCATTTAATAGCTGCTCCTTGTGCCTTTAGAAGGCCTGTTTCTACTATTTCCCCCTATAGACTGTGCTTTTTATGGGCTTATGCACACAGAACTCTCGATCCCTAAACGTCGGGAGTTATTTTAATAATACCTCTTCCCCATTCCCCCCAAAAGGGCACTGTTGATAACCTGTTAACTGTACACATTAGAAAACAAAGTTATTATACAGACAAAGAAGTCAGAGCAAACCCAGCTACTGCAAAAGAGTCCATTAAAATCTTTTGTCATGGGCCAAGAGTCACATCTAAAGCTCTTCTCACATTAATGGGCATCTTTCCACTTGCTTCACTGAGAGCTGGACCAAGACATTGGCTTTCATCCAAGAGCCCCTACACTGAAAACTGCACAGAACTTTTTATCTGCTGCAACTGAATTGACCCTGCAAAGATTTGTAGCCAAGCTTCAGGGGAGAAAGCTAGGCACATTGATGGAACAAGAGCAGTCATGCATTCATGTTCTCTTTCTATCAGCTCTTTAAGTTCTACAGATTATTCTATACACCTAGATATTTTTTCATATTTGCTTTCAGAACTGCAGTTTAAAAAATATTTCAATTAGAAAAAAGGAAATTGTGTTTTTATGGGGCTTTGACTCGATTGGGACAATTTTCAGCTTGCACACATATATGTAAAAATTCAAATGTTTGAAAAAATTTCTGTAAAAAAGACATTTAAAGCATTCAAAAAATTAACTTTTTTCTGTGCCAGAGGAAAAAGTCAGGTCTTTTGTACTAGGCTAGCTGGAAAAGATGGAGTTTCTTTTTGTTTGTACAAAGCAAGATTCATGTTTTCTAATGCAGTGTTATGCTCTGAATCACAACTGTACATGCTTTAGTACCAATTTTGATGGATTTCCTTCTATTCAATATTGGATGCATCTTAAAAAAGTCTTCTGTAAATTGAAAATAGGGAGCTTTTTCCTCTTTCCACATGATTTTCAGTGCAGACCAGATCACAGCTTGACAGCCTTGAAAAATTTGATGCAATGGGTTTACCATACAGCTGCAGACATCCATTGCAATCTTGACCTTCTAATGCTTCAGTGACCTTCTTTCAAGTGAATTATAAGGATCCTCATATTCAAAAAGTAGTAGCACAGAGGAGTGATGGTCAGAAGGAATGAAAAAATAAAGCTATCCTTACTATGTTCTGCAGTTTTGCCTTTAGACAACCATAAGACCTTCTAACAAGACAGTCCTGTGCCACAGGGAATTTGGAACACAGCTTATGAGTGAGAAACTCAAGTACTGCAGGTTCATTTGGGTGGACACTCTTGAAAGGAGACAGATTTGATTCTGGAACAGTGACTCAGTTTTCAAGTACAATACTTCTCCAGAACAGAGTCATCTGTGTTTCAGAGGAGGGAGCAAGCCAGAAGAAAGGAGCTAGCTGACGGAAACCCATCACGTTACCCTGGTGATAACCAAACTCATTATAGCAGAATAACACACTTAAGCCAGTCGGCAGCCCCCGTGCAGCCAGGCCTGTGTCCCAGTTTACAAAAGTAGCCACTGCTACTGCTGTTTGCATGCCATTTCAGTCCAATGACATGCTTCTCTGGCTCTAAGCTGCTTTTGGAAAAGCAGATGTGAGCTCCTCAGTCACTTAGGTATTACTAAAAATTCTACCCTGCTCATATTAATTAAGAGGAGAATAACACTCATTACAGATCCTAATTAGCACTAGATTTGGCAGAGGGTTCTGTATCATATATGTGCGATGTTTAATGAGTATGTGGCAGATGTTAGTCATCTCATTTAACATGCAGCTGGCAGAGGGTCCTCTCAGAACAGAGTAGGATGGTGAAGAGGAACCAACCACAAATACTGCTTGGACCTAAACTGTCCTTAGCAGAAGTGTTTCTGGGTCCCTAGCTGACCTGCCTATTCTCCGCTCCACCCCCGCCCCTGCCACCACTGATTCCTAGAGGTCCACCTTAATTTTTGTGGAGCTAGCATATCCCCACATTTTTCCAGGGCTGCTACATGTCTCAAAGATGAAAGCAAAGCTGTAAGAGGTTATTTTCATGAAGTAAAAGGGTTATAACCCCCCAGAGCCAGCCAAATGCTAGTTGACAGAGGCACACATACAATTACTACTGCATATCTCAGAGCAGTCCCAATTCTCTCCCAATTTGGTTTGGCTAGAGCTGTGCCCTATGACTGCCAGCAGTGTAAGAAGTGACCACCATAGACACCTCCATCAGGTGAACACCAATAAATATCTGTCAAAAATTCTCCCCATCAAGGGGCCGCTGCCTTGTCAGGAGAGCCTCATGACTGGCAGGTGGCTGTTGTGGTGGCCGAGCATCAGCAGCAAACTGTGCCCAGCCACATGCTCAGCTGAAACCCATCCATCACAGCAAGTAGTTCCTTAACTCTTCAGCACTGGCAGCATTACAAGAGCACTCTATTAAATATGAATATCCTACAGTGTTAAGCTGCCACCTGCTATAAATAGTGAGGCATTCATTTTAACCATTTTATTGGAATATGGAAGCCTGGAAATGTCTTGCTTTGGGATTTGAATATTTATTGCCTTTTGCGATGTTCTACTGCTCAGTAAGCTCCCCATAATGGTTAGCCGCTTCTTCCATCAAAAACTCATTTTATTTTTCTTTAGTACTGCAGAGCTGTAATGTAGAAATTGCAAACAGAAAGACACCTGCAACTTAGGCTTTATGAGAAAAACACATTTAAAAAATGGGGTGGCTTTTTGTGTATTTAGCCAAAAGGCTCATTTTTAACTGTAGTTAAATTAAGGATTTATAACAATTAATGAACATAAAACAAATTAGAATAAATCCTGTGACAGCCTTGCCTGGAACATCAGTTAGTCCCCCAAGTGCTTTTATGAGCATCCATGACAGGCAGCTGCACTCACCTTGGAAATTTTGTTGATGCTTGCTCAAATAAACAGTTCTGTGTTAAAGTGGTAAAGAAGTACAGTTAAACACTGTGGAGGAGGAGAACAAGAGAAGTCACCAAGTTTAATTAGTGATGTAATATTTTCTTCTTTTATTGCTTTTTCTTTCCCCTTTCTCTTCATTACAGTCAGGACTTGCAGGAGAGCATTAACCAAAGTTACCTGATCGGCAATTACCACTCCAGATTAAAAACTTTTTGTAAAGGGTGGCTTAGTTATTCCCTAGCTCCTCACTCCAGGCTACAAATGTATGCAGAGGCTCTGTGCTGGCCTTTTCAGAAAGGCCTGCTAACTCGCCCTCTGTGTTTGTAGTGAAGGCTTCCTCAAATTTTGTAGCAGAGGCAATGACTTCTTCAGTAACAGTCACGGGACCAAGGCTTGCTTCAGGTTTACAGCAACCTGTGTGTGACAATACAGCTTCTTATGATTTTCATGCATAGTAACAGCATGCCCTGCACTCCTGTAGATACATCAAACACTACTCCTCGGTTCAACAAACCAAGTGCTGTACAGAGCTGGTCAGAGCCACAAGTACTTGCCAATGCTACCAAGGAGTGTAAAGGCAAGGAGAGAACTACTGCATGTCTCCCCAAACTCTGGACTTTTCGTCCATTTTATTTTGAGGAAAGAACAAAATGGAAGTGTACAATTCTGAATAAGAGGGAGAAAGCACTTTTCTTCCTTACACAAGAAAATTGCACAACTTTGTTTAGTAACGTATTTTGCAACATAGCCTGTTTCCTGCCCTTTAACACTCAAGAGACCACAGAAATCAGACTGCTTTCAGCAATCTAAGACAACTTAATGGTAAAGGAGAGCGCTACATTTCACAGTAAGACAAAGGGGTTAAGAATAACATCTATTCTCCCAATTTCACATGCTTTTACCTAGGGTGGCACGGCCATTACAGATACAAAGCACATTTCCCCTGTCCCGGATGCACTGGTTTATGTATTTGCTCTCTGCAGATTTCTCACTCCAAGAGCAGCCATATCCTCGTAACCATGGAAACCGCTCGTGGCAAATTCCCTCAAAACACAAAAGCAGAATGATGGAAAGGAACAAACATTTTAAGAAGGTTGTACACAAAGAGCAAGACAGCATCTTATCTTCAGAGAAGTGTTCCCAATGGCTTGGGAAATACCCAGGACAGGAGAAAAGCACAGTTTCTTGGTGCTAGAGGGTCCGCTGTCAGGCTGCTTACCTTCCTCACTGGACAATAAAACAGAGGACTTTGTCTAATGCTTTTCTTTAGCATCACAGTTGTACTCTGTGAAGACTTGCATGCTTGTAGTGTCAAAGCTTTTCTGAACATTTGGTGGATCAAAGGACTCAATACTGAATTTTCATGACAGTCTATAACAACCTTGCATAATGCCTAGGACAGATGCACTTTGAATTAAAAAAAGTAACTTAGATTTTTGTCTTCAGAAGTAAGAAATAAAGGTATGCTCCTGTGTAAAATCATAACAACAAAGGAAGAGTCATATCTGAGCAAACCTTGGTCCACCTAGTTCAGTTTTCTGCCTCCAACAGTGCCTGTAAATGAGGAAAAGTAAGTACCACTTGGGAGGCACTTTCACCCAAATACTCTCCCCCGTCCAACTCTCCTGAGCCTCAGGGGACTCCCTGAGCCTGTTGTAGATTGTCTAGATAGTAAACCTCAAAGAAGCTCTATTCCAAACACTTTTCCAGGCTCCTTTCCAAACTGTCCTTTGGCAGGCAGTACAACAAGCCTCATTCACTCCACATGAACAACCACCTCCTGTTTGCATTGAGCCTACCACCTACTAGAGTCACTTGATGGCCCCCTGTTCTTGTGCCAGAAGAAATAACAAACAGTCAAACTCTATTCACCCCTCCCATGTCACTCAAGATTTTGTAGATCTCTATCATATCACCCATCCATCCTTGGAAAAGGACAACATAAAGTTCAGCCTACTTAACTGTTCCTTGAACAGATCACCTCACACCTTTGCTCACACACACTGCCTTTCTTCAGACTTTCTCCTGCTGTAACATATCTTGAGATGAGAGGACCAGAACTGCATGGAGGGGGTGAATCTTGGAGTCACACAGTCGCTTTTTTATCTCTATTCTCTTTCCACAAAGTAATAATATTTCATCTTTTTTCCATTGCTACAGAGTGCTAAGCTGTTGGTTTCACAGAACTATCATAAACCCACAGACTCACTCTTAAGTGACAATAATGAAGTCATAGCTCAGAATATTATATGACGCCAGGATTACTTTTACCCAGGAGTTACATTCACCTCCACTGAATTTCACCTGCAATCTTACTATCCATTTCTCAAGTTCAGCAGATCATTCTTCAGTCTACCCTTGAGCTCCTCCAGAATGCTTGGGTGATTAGCACCAGCCCTGGCAATCAGTTAATTTTCATTTTATTTATTCGTACCTCAGCCTGTTCCACAATTACTTCAAATTTTAGGCTGATCTTTTGCCAAATCACCGCTAAAAAGAATGGCACAGGGAATCTCCCCAGCTTCTTCAGCAAGCAGACACAAATAATTATCTTCTCTGCAGTACTCTTGTCCACATGGCTATCAGATGGCCCCATGAACTTTCTGGTGGACTTTTTGTTCTTGGCGCTAGGCCCTGCAGTCTCTCCTCCCCCTCCAGGGCCTCGGTAGCCATTGCTCAAGGCCAGCTCTGATACGGTGCGGCAGCCTGACCTTGGACCTGACTGCTGGGAGCAGAGCTGGGAGAAGCCTTACTGGGAACCTCTGCTCCTTCCAGGGCGTTTAAGCTCAAGCCCTTGCCCTTGGTCCCTGCCCAAGCTATGCTGTAGGTGGCCCTGTGCCCACCCTTCCCCCTCACCGACCCTGACCCAACGATTAAACTTCCCAGCCTTGGACCTGCTTGTCACTGTGGACTCATCTGGCAAGCTGGACTCCCGGCTGCCCCAGGTCACTGCCACCCGACCCACGCTGCTCTCTCTGCCTGGGCGCTGTGGGACTGGGACCCATCACGAGGGCACGGTCCTGCCTGCTTTGCTTCACCTTCGCTCCTGGCCCCCCTTCCCCTGTGGGGCAGCCTCAGCCCCATTGCTGCCCGGCAGACAGGCTGGAAGAAGGATCGGTTCCTTTACCTAGTTGACCCTTGGATGTGGATTCGCATTATATTATTATCATAATACATTTCAAACTCATGATGACTAAAGCTGAGGAATGTTTTTTGAGAGAGATGTGGAGAGGAGGAGAAACAGGGGCCTCCAGTTTATCCTGATGTTAGCGGAGGAGGCTCGGCAGCTGCGTACCCACACACATTCCCTCTGCAGGACCTTGATCTGGTTGCTTAACTGCTCCCTGTTAGTTTCTCTTGCTCTAAAAAGGGATTAAACTTTCCTCCTGAGAACAAAAGAACACTCCTTCCTCCCTCCCTGTAACAAATACCAACAGCAATCGCCCTGACTGGAGCTGGGAAAACTTGGAAGTTTGCCATTAACTTTAGCAAGTTAAGAAAGAGGCTTCATTTACAGAGCAGGGACAAGATGAACTACAGAAAAGTGTTTGGTCCTCCTGTATTCAACATGTATAAACACACTAGCACGTAAGGCTGGGCATCAGATATCATCCCTAAGCCTTGTGAAAATAGTTACAAACTTGCAGAAAGCAGTTTTTCATTCTGAAGCACCAAAAATTTACTAGCGAGCGTAATGCATTACATGGCTTGTGTCAATGTAACCAGCTTGTAGCCTCAGCTAGCAGGCTTTCCTTTAAAAAAAAAAAAAAAAAAAAAAAGAAAAAAAAAGAAAAAAAATCTGTATTTTGGCAACAATTTTACTATGCCAAGTTACAAAGGAGATGACCCACAGAGTCTTCCACTCACTATGCTTTAGAAAAAAGTCTCTCCTACAATACTAATTATCGATATGGCCTTCAACAAGAACACTAATGAAGTTTTTATAACTGTGTGTTGAGGTACACATAGAAGCACAGAAAGTTAGACATAAAACTCAATCTAAGCTCTATAGTCATGTTTCAGCAAGCTGTAAATGAAGGTCTACAGGGGGAACAGAGGCAAGGAGAGCACCTCAGAAAGGCAGCAGGTCAGAACACCAGGTTTTATTGGCATAAAATCCACTTGTAATATTTTAACACCTTGTCATTTTTCATGATTCCATTTAAGAAAACTATGGCAGTTTTACAGTGCTCTACAATTTGATTGGTATGTTTTTTCTCTTCTCTCCTTACTCTCTCTTTTGTTGTACCTTACTTAGTGGTAAAGTGACAAGAGAAGAGTAGGGAGAAAAGCAGGGATACAAATATCAGGGGGAGGAAATGGAAAATAAGAATATGTCTTATTATAATGAAACTGTTCAGGGTGAAGGCTGCTTTAAAAAAACCCACCTTGCCATAATGGTATAGGAATACATGGAAAACCAGGCCTAGAGGCTGAAACAATATTTGTGGGTTGTTTTGTTTTAAACCAATAGATATAGTTGGTAAAGTTTTGGGGAACATAGTAGAACTTACAAAGGAAGTCTGTTCCTAAAAACTTCACCTTTTCTCCCCTGATTGATATCAGTTGCTCTTAATAAAACATAACTCCCTACAAATTTTGCCTCTTAAAAAAACTTGGCAGACCTACATTCACATCTATTTATGTTTAGCTCAGCTGCCTAAAATGTTTATCTTGAATCAGATTCCAGTGTCATCGCTAAGATTAAGCGGCACTGGCATTAACAGGGTAAAATGAAAACAAGCATGGTAATTTCCTCACTTTCAATGTTTAACATTAGTCCTGCATTTGAGTGTCCCGACTTGGCTTCTGAACAGGGAATTCCATACAGCATCTACCCAGAGTATGGGAAAGGTTATTGATAATAATAATTGCAATGGATCACAAGACACTCCTCAGCTCTGCAGATTAAATGGAATAAGGACTTGGAATCCTGGTCCAAAAGGCTCCCAGAAAGGTCATAATATTTACTACATAAACTTAGGCAACAGGTCATAGTCAAAGGAGAAGGCCTTAAGGAATCAGTATAGTTCATTGCATGCCACATCCTTTCTCCCAGGCCCTTGCTGTTCCAAAGGTTTAAATTGTTGCACTGGATCTAAAGAGAGAGATAAACAGCCTTACCTTAAATCTGCAAGGTGGTGCATGAAAGGTAGTGCATCTACACCGGGTGACTGAGTAGCAGATCTTGCTACAAGCCCTGTTGCTGACACTAATTCAGAGGTGGCTTATTTAGGAATAGCTTGATTATTTAAATACCATGCAGTAGTGTGCAGAGGCAGAGACATAAAGTCCTGATCTAAGCAGAAATTCAAATTTCACCACTTTTTGAAGTGTGGCAACAGCCAGGTGGGAAGCTGACTTTTCCCACATGGGGAAATTATTCCTACACTCTGGAAAGCTCGCTACAGGTTTCAATTGCTCAGAGTAATGCTTCCAAATGCATGCCGCATACATCTCCTTTAAGCAAGAATTCAACATTCATAAGAGCTATCGGTGTCAATGTTTCTAGGCTGTAACCATAGCCTCTGCTGCAGTTGTAAGCAGTAGGGAGCTATTTTTAGCACAGCAGCCTGGAGTCCCATTTGATGTGTGTTATGTTGGAGGCTGCTTCATCAACCAGAATGATAACAGTACCATACACAGGGAGCATATTTTCCCTCTTCAGGCTAATTAAATGTGTTAGGGGAGGTTCCCGAGTGAGAGCATCTAACTGCATATAAAATACGAAAGACATCCATCTTCCTTTACAGCTCTTAATGAATCACCGTTTAGATGCCTAATAAACTTGCACATTAAATTCTAATCGCATCCTGCTTCCCTCATTAACCTGAAGCACTCTACTGGTGAAGAACCTATTCTTCTAGGAGGCACTACGGTGCCTGATACTCCCTGATCAGGCTAAAGCCCTGAATCTGGATCTGCAGTCTCAGAGCCACCTAAAGTTGTAATTCCATCTTTTCTATTTACCATGGCCATGCAACTACTCTGCAACTCTCTTCTTTCTCAGTGTGCTATATATTTCTCTGCCCTGTTCCTTGCTTCATAAAAATCCTGTCTGGCACTGTAGCTCTATGGAAAATAATGTCTGTTTTCCATGTAAATGCTTCAGACATCTTAAGTCAAAGCCCAGGAAGTTCATTATATATTGCTATAGTACCTGTTACTATATCCCTTGACTGGCATTCTTGCTCCTGTTTCTCTAACATCTGCTTACAGCCATTAGCAGCCAGCTTTTCCTCCTCTCAGTCATGTATCTAATCACCCATCCTCCACAGCTGGCTTGCCTCCTTCATCATTTCTCAGGTTGTTAAGCACAAAGTAGACAAATTTAATCACAAGTCTTCTTACAGCTTAGAAACTTCAGTTCTGCACGTTTCAGTACAGATTGATTAAATGACCCTGTTGTCTCCTCAACTTGAGGAGTGGGACTCCCAGCCCCCTTAACCTGTTCACAACCAAACCCCAGGGTGCTATGATATTTTCCTATCTGCACTTCAGTAGTGATTAAGTAGAAAGGACATCAAAATTGTTCTTCCTGAAAAGCATACTGCTTGCACATTCAACATGACCAGCACCAGCAGTGTTTGTGCAGACTCCATAGTGATGTCCCACCTATCAAAACCCTGACCTTTATGGGCCACTTGCCAGGGGACACCTCCACTCTTCCTCCTGCAATAATCATATTTACCACCTGGAGCCACAGAATATATGGCCAATACGGGTTCAAATTTGTGATTACTATAATGCCAACTTGTTTGCTGGATTAGATATTTACTCAGTCTACAGAGAGAAGATGCCAATAAGCCATTTCAAGTGAACTGCCCATTGATAAAGTTTCTACCAATACAGGCTGGACTCAGAAGAGAAACACAAGCAAAGGTCCCAATCATCAAAGCCTACAAATTGATTATTTCTGGAAGTTACATGTGAACAGATTTCATCATTTTATTCTAAAAGCCAGAGCATCATTAATTCATCATAAATATCAATGTCACATCTATTGTTTTCTAGCAGCTGAGCCATCAAGCAGCTATACTCTCCAAAACAAGCTAACTATACTATTCACTCATGTGTTGTACAAAGAATATATTCCCAAGCACGTAGTCTCTTTAGACATCTCTGGGAAGTGCTCCCTTATAACAGGAAAGTTCATGCTCATATCAGGAAGTGCTTGTAAAGATGAGGTTTATTACAGTAAGTGGAACAGGGAAACTCACTGTGAGCAGAGCAGGGTGGTGACAGCGACGGCTCCTGTCAGTCATCCCACGAGCATCAGGCGACACATACATCATGTCAGAGGGCAGCCTAGGAAATCCCCCAAATGACTCAGGAGCAGGACTAAGGGCAACCACTCTTGTAGCCCATCTTAGGAGAGGACTAAAGGCCCTGGGCTGAGCTGAAGTAGAGCGACTGGTGAGAGGGTGTGGGTAGGGTCCCAGGTGAGGATGGTCAGGGCAATCAAAGCTTGTTAGTGCCCTCACACCCTCACACCTGCAGCCGTGTGCATTTTTAGTCCTAAAATATGGAAATGAAGCATGCAGTGTAAGATGCATGGGGGACTAATTGAAACAGAAGCTGAATTGCTAAACCCTTTACATTAGCTGTGTGGTGCTTTAAAGGGAGAATCACAATAAATTTTGTCACTGAAAAATGTTTGTTTCCAAAAAGTTCAGCATGCTCATTTTATACAAGAGCTCCTGATCAGACGCAGCTATCTCTTCCTTTCAACAAAACCAATCAGGACTCACACCGTTCCTTGCAGGGTAACGGGTGAGGAACAGTGTGATTCAGTGCCCAGACACTGCCAGTACAAGAGCACACAAGCCCACCCTCACTCTGACAAAGATGACTTATTGCAGCTTCAAAACTGAAACTATCCCTGGAGATCTCCTCTGTTTGCACTACAATCCTTCCCTTATTTCTCCATCCCTCTCCCTCCAAGCCATCCCTGCGCCTCCTGCCCCCCCTTACACATACACCCACTGCTTGCTTTTCTATCTGAAGGTCACTTCAAGACAGCTGAATGCAGCATGTGGTATCACTGTGCACAACCACTGAACCCAGCTCCCATGAGACAAAAGGAAACTTGGCAAAATTTGGGAAATTTCTGTTTTGAAAAGAGCGTATGTTCATTCAGAAGTCATGGATTCTGTTCAACTTAATTTTAACAGCTACAAGGGAAAATAATGAACAATGGTTGTTTTGCTGGTGGTGCTGCTGATGGTTTTTTTTTTTCATTTTACATAACAAAGTTGGCTTCTGGTACATGTAATTATTTCTATCTCCAGCCTGCCTGGTACAAGGTGATACAGCTAAACAAGAGGTTGTGATTACTTGCAGATGGTTTCCAAACTAAACTGCAATGCTAAACGAAGCTAACTTACTAAAATGGAAATTACTAAAGCTGCTTGGAACCCCTCCCAGAATGCTGGAGGCATTTTAAGGTTACGGCACAGAGCTTTGTATAGAGGGCCAGTGCCTCCGTGGAGTTGAGAGCCTCCTGTGAGATGCCAGGGGAGCCGAAGGAAGCCCAGTGGCTCACAGACCTTATAAACATACATGCTGCAACTGGGGCCAAGTATTTATTTTTGCCAGGTTGTGTCAGAAATAGCTGTACCAGAGGGACATGCAAGGTCTTGCATGGAGCTCCAACATATGCTATAAATGATTTGAGAGAAGACTCCTCTATTTTTTGAAGTTCACTTGAAAAAACACACACGGAGCTGGGATGCTTTTAATCAAGATTCAGTGTTCACATTTGAGTTTTCTTCTTGCCAGTGTATCAGCTGTCATTTCTACCTCAAAGTTTCTGAAAATTGTTTAGCAGAATTTGAGGACTCGAAGATGGGTGTTGAAGGCATCTCTGCAGCCCGGGATGAGGCTGGGGTCTAATCCAGTCCTTTCCTCGTGCAGCTGAGAGCTGATCTGGAACCAGCCAGCTCTTCAATTCAGACATGTAGGTAGCCTCATCAGACAGCAGAAAAATGAATTTTACTACTATGCAAGGTTTGACAAGGCATCTTTAGAGAATAAGGAGTTTTCCTCTAAATCCTTACCTGAGCAGGTTCCCTTAATAGCAGCCTTTGAAGTGAAGAACAACCACCTAAACCTCTGTAGCAACTCCCATCCTATGGTGCAAGGCACCCGTCTGCTAGATGTCCTGCTAGGACAAAAACCTAAGCACTGCAAAATTCTGTCTCAGCCACCTCTTGGTGTCCCATCTCCCCTTCTGTGATAGGAAAGTTCAAGCTGTTCTCTCTCTCACCAGAGCATGGTGGGTTTATATACATTAACTGTAAGAAACACGGACATGATAACAGGGATTGGGAAACCCCAAGCAATTTCTACATCTTCACTGCTGCTATGGACTTTAAGGTGAATGCAAATTCCCTGTTTATTAAATCTAGATATATTATGTATAATGCTACCTTGGTATTTTTCCCTTACCTAAATCCCCCAGTGTATGTATGACTAGCAATGTTAATTATAATGAGAATGGTTTTAGAGCAAGAAGAAATTACCTGACAATGCTGAAAATGGGAATGCTCTGTGTGCTATAAAACTTGGGAACTGCACTTCAGGGTGTGAATATTTCCATAAGAAAGTAATTACATTGATGAAAGCTGACTGGTAAAATAGCCTGAATAATTTGTGTATGTGTGGGGAAGGGAGTTCAGAGATAGCTGACAGGAACAGGAATGGACATTATTATAGGAAGCAATTAGAAAACATTCATGTATTTTTTTTAAAGAAAAAGTATTTGCTATAACAAAAAAATAACAAAAATACTGGTGGACAAGACATGGCACAGTGTGATACCCTTTCTCTTCCCTAACTCTCTTAAGATTTGGCAACGTTAGAATGCCAGCATATTTCATGACGTGAAAAATAAAAACCAAATGATTTTGTCATCGCTATTCCTCCCAAGAGACACACACCGCTTGTTCCTTCACTAGATACCAGCATACTTCAACTCTATTCCGCTCATGCAGCTAATAGCAAGGACTGGAACACACAATCCCCATGCAGTGTGCTAAAGGCAGAAGACAAAGTTGCAGAAAAAATAAAACCCAGATTTTTAACAACACGGCTTACATAGGAATTGGCTTTGCGTTGCAGAAAGGGGTTTGGGGATAAAATCCTTGTGCCGCTCATTTCTGTTAGAATCATCAGTAGGTTATCTAATGAATAATGCTGAAAACTACATGCTCATTGTTAGGTTCCTGAAGAAACGCACCGCTGAGATGGATGGCAGCACTTGACATCCCCCGAGGCATTTTTCGCAGGGTTCTGCAGACCTGGGCATGGGGGATTTTACCAGCTACAGTGTGTTCACAGGGGAGATGTTTTGTTTAGAAATCTGAGACATGGAATTTTATTTCAGCTACATTTTTCTTAAACGATGAAAGACTGGTGGTTGTTTGTCTGGGGTGTTTTTTGCATGCAAGAACTGCACCACGTTTCACGTCCCCAGAATATCAGGGTACCTGTTTAACTGCGGCAAAAATAAATGTACCTCCAAAACACTCAAGACAAAAATCCTGAGCATCCAGCACCTGGGCCCCAAGGGCACCCACAGGCCTGGCTGTCCCTGCCTGCCCCTGGGCTTCCCCCCCTGCCCAGAGCCCATGTCAGCCCCCCAAGGCCATCAGCCCCCGGCCCAGCGACACCACAGCAGGGCCAGTCTCCAGCTCCCCATAGCAGACCCCCACTCTGGACCACCCCCAGGGAGATGCCCGGTGCCTGGGGCCGCCCCGGTGCCCCCAGTGCCGCCCCCAGTTCGGAAGAAAACCGAACATGTCCAAACAATGAGAGGGAAAAACAGTTACCATAGCGTATGTTAAGCACGTAAGCAAAGGACCGCAAGGGATGTTTGATCCCTGATTGATTTATGAATTGTTTTGCTGCCAGCAGCCGCAGAGACCCTTTCCACGCAAACCTCGCCAGGCTAGGCACGAGGTCCTCCCTCAGGCACCCAGCCCGGCGTCAGTTCGGGCCCCACGCGCCCTTCCCTGGAGCCGGGACACTGGGGCACTGGCAAAACCCGGGCACGAGGCAGCGGTGGCAGCCGCCGCGGCCCCAGCAAGCCTAGGGAGGGAAGCCCCGCACGCTCAGCCTGCTGGCCGAGACCTTTCTTTCCAGTTAACACGGCAGCTGCTGAGCAGCAACACTGGGACTGTGCTTTGCCAATAGCTTTTGCCCGTGTGTTTATGCCCTCCCTACGTCAAGAGGATTGTTTATATGCAATGATATAAATGGGCAGAGCATCCCCAAACAGACAGATGCGCATTAACTGTCCACCACCACGGCTACGAGCCCTGTATAAACAGACGCTCTTATTCCTTTTCAGCAGGACTGGCTGATGGACACGGCCACTTCCCCACCAGCTACTGTGAAACAAGGGAGGGGAGAGCCTGCCTGTGCTCCAGGACCCCCTGCCCCTGCCTGGGCATCCGCTTGTGCCCGGCACCCCAGCCAAGGATCTCCGTAGACACACGCTTTTTCCAACAGGTGGGATCCACAAAGGAGTGCCGGCAGCCCGGTGACAACCAACCACGGACAAATATTAGGGCAAATCCCCGAAGCAGAGAGATTTCAGGAGGAATCCCTATCTCTCCAGACCTTTTTTTTTTAATCCCCCCAACATAGAAGCAGCTGCAAGAAGATAGGAACATTTTTTTTTGCTGTTGCCAAGGTGAAAGAAGAGGAAGTAGCTAAGATATGGTTTTAGGTACTCGCTTTGTTGAAAAATAATTTTCTTCTGTGAGGGGCTCTGTTGTGACACAAATCCTCTGGCTTAAAAATTTCCCAAAAGGGCTCTGCGAAAGGAAAAAATGCATGAAAACCTTCGACCCCTCAACAGATGTTTGAAAGGCTTTTTTGGAAGAGAGTCACTCCAAAAGAAGAAACACATTTGACCCACAGACTGAGCACTTGGGGTTCCACTTTGCCATCTTTTACTTGCTTCTGAGCACTTGATGCTTCAGCTGAGGCAGGTCCAGGTCTCCTGTCACTCCTGTGCAACGCCAAGGACATTACGGGGAAGCCAAAAAGAGTGGCCCAAGCCCTGCGTGAAGGGCTGGCAGGACACAGCAGAAGGTATGTGTCTGCTCTGCAGTGGTCTTGTGCCCTCTGGCATGGTGGGTGAACCGCGTGCCAGTCCAGTCCCACAGAGTAATTCAGAGTATTATAAAATGTGAGGTGGAGAACCGCTGGCCCAGAACAGAAGAGAGACAATACCAGTCCATGGCAAGGGTGAACATTTCAGCTGGAGCATTCCTTTTCTCAGCAGAGTGAGAACTGCTCGTACAGGCTCCCTGCTCCCCAAAAAACTCTCCAGGAGGGCCAGGTCCACTTTCTCATCACTAACACATAAGCTTAGGGCTATTTTATCTTTAATGAGTAATAGGGTTACATCTTAGTACACTATTTACAACTTACATGCATTTGTAGTTGTGCATACATTTTTACCTCATACCTGTTAGCCCTTTATCACACTATATTGACTGAGGAATATCTTTACTCCTCAGCACTGGCTTAACCAATCACATTTTTAACCATAAGCTTTACACCAAGGCCTTATTATGCCTTGACGGCAAAACATTCTCTTCTGACTGCAGGTTTTTCATAACTACCTATATTTAAACTGCTACATTACAGGCCTATCCTCTGGATCCAACATCCCATTCACACCTAAAGCATTTGGAATTACTAACCCATGTGCTGTTGTAAGCATTGCTCTCTTTATAACATTGCCATGACATTCTACCAAACAGAATGGAAACTGAAGCACAGTTGGAAAAGTTGACCATTCTGCTACATCAAAAGACAAAATTTAATGGAATGATATCTGGACAATGAGTTTAGACTATCTTCTTGCAGGATGTTACTAGTCTAACTAAAGCTGGTTGAAAAGAAAAAGAAAAAAAAAAAAGAAGCTTTTCTATGTTCTTTTTCAATTGTGTTCAAACATGTGTTCAAGATTTTTTTTTGATCAACAGTAAGGTATCTGTACGTATGAATTGACCATACGTATAATTCATGCTCTGAACCTCTCACAGTTCTAGAGACCTGATCCACATAAGAAAGTTGCAGTGATTTAACCAAAGAATGGTTTTTAAATTGACTCTATAGACAAAGTAATACACATAGTCATTTGCATTCCTTTGATTTATCAAATAAACATATTTCAGCTAAGAGAAATAAATCATATGACATCATCTCTGGAAAATACTTAATCAAAATGGCTTTTGAAAAGTCCAAGTAAAATGGGTGCAACTTCTGTTTGTAGATTGGTTTCTATGCATTAGACTCCCCCTTCCTGTACATGCAGCTTAGCTGGCTTTCATATGAGGAATGTGGTTGTACATTTTAAAAATTAGCAATACTTCTCTATTTAATTTTTAATCCATGTATTTTAAAGTGCTTTAAAAAAGATAAGTAGTTATCATGTGGTTAAAAATTCATAGGAAAATTCAAATGAATCAGGGACAATAATGCATCAAAAGCCAATGACACTTGGTGCTTTTCAAAATATTACTCAAGGGAAAATCAGGGATAGGGAGATGAAGTAGAATTACCCAAAGCAACATGGTAGGCTGACAGCAGGGCCCGGAATTGAAATCAAATGTTCCAATTCCCAGTCCAATGCACATGTTTACTAGATGTTATTTCTACCTCATCAAGGTTAACTAAAAGCACTGACTGAAGAGTTAAAACTAATCAAAAAGTAAAGCAAATAAACAAACAAAAAACTTTCCCAATTCTAATTCAAGAGGCTGCTCAGAAAGCCTTTGCGTGAGTGAGAACATATCCCTTTCTATTCCAGAAGCTGCTTTATCTTCAAAAGAATAACTGCCAGATTCAATTTCAGTTACTGTCTTGAAAATGCAGAATTCCTCCACCAAACTTAGTGGCATTAAACCACATACACCTAGACACAAGATCAACAGTTAGGCAGAGAGGTTTCACATGGTATACACCATATCTACAGTATGGGCAACACATGGAGCACAGACAGACTTGCCAAAACTCAGCATATTTCCAAAACTAATAGAAAAAGAAAGAGGATTTTACATGGCTGGGAAAGAATCCTCAAACAAAAAAAAAAAAAAAGAAGCCACTTTTTTAAGCTGCAGAAGTGTACTGAAGGTGAGTTATATTTTATTTAATTAAAATATATTTTAAAAACATACTGTGTAAAAGAATTAGGATTCTCAATAATTTATTATTTACATTAGCAAATTCTGTTTGACTGTTATTCTGTAGATAGAAATGAAAAGTCTGCAGAAGGGAGTTGTATCAACTTCTTCAGGACCAAGCAAGCCCCTTTACCAAGAAACAAGTCCAAAATGCATTCCTTCCCATTTCGATCCCTTCAAATTCATGTTTGCAAACAGATCGCAAAAAGCTCAATGAAAGGTCACATTGGCGAGTGTTGAGCACTCACAGTGAGAGCCGGGATTTCGGAGCGCTCTGCAAGAGAGAGAGCCCGAGGAGATTTTAATGTTGCACTTCTCAGTAGTCAAGAGGCTGCATGGTCCAATCCCACTCTTGCTCCCACTATCCTACCTCCACCGAAATCCATGGCATTACACGACAACGAGGCCTGCACCTGGCCCTGCAGGCAGATCTTGGAAAGCCAGACAGATCCCTTGAGCCAGGCTGGCAGTAGAGAGTGTTTTTCCTACCACTGTAGACACACTGTAGCTTATCGTTCTTTTTCAGTCCAAACAGAACATAAATCTCATTGTCTTCCTCCCCATCCTCTGGAGAGAAATATGCATAGGGAATTATCTCTCTGATGTAAACAACTGTAAGCACCATTCACATTTGCTGGTCCACGTGAAAAAAAAATCATATCCAAGTCCCTGCCATAGCCTTGACCCTTCTTAGCAGGGCAGCTCAGCTTTCCCGCGAGCTTTCCAGATCTCTGAAATCACACGGGTACCCAAACATCATGCACAATCCATTGCAATGCCAGCTGCTGTCTGCTTTACTATTACAGGAAAGAGTAGTCGCCTCTTCAGTGATTATGTAAAAACTCATGATTAAAAGAAGTAAAGCCGTCAGCTCATGTGTTTTGTTTCCTGGAGGCACTCAGTGGTATTTCTGACATCTCGTGTAAGGCACCAGTCATCCGGTAGCTGAGCAAAAAGTGACTCACAAGACCTCCATTAAGCAACTGCAGAGGGAACCGACAAAATTCAGCTGGTTTGCTCACCTTCTCTTTTACATGGCATAAAAAGTGTGGTCACGCCATCTGGGGAAGTTTCTGGTGGTATCCTAAAAGAGGAAGCCTCAACTTGCACTGCAAGCCAAAGAGCATGGGCTACAGCACAAGTTTCCGATGGCTGCGTCAGAGTGGCAGTTCCCACAGACACAGCAGAGATTTCCTTGAGCCCCAAGAGGCCTCTGCTGCCTTGCTTTCAGAGAAAATGAACTTGTTGTCAACAGCAAAGCAGTCACCTCCTTACAAGATGTCTCCATAATACCCAGCGGAAGGCCAGACTACAAAACCAGCTTTGTGGTATACTTGCTGCAACTTCTCTGCTGTTGGTCTTGCCCACACAGCCTTATTCACAGAGATGCAACGCCGGAGATAGCAGAGCCTATGGACGAAGAGGTTGGCTGGATGCTGGCCGACTGCATCACTGAGCAGCCTCAGTCCAGAATATCAGTCTCAAATGGGACCAGGTGGTAGTATGTCAAATTGGTGACATAAGCTGTTGGATCATCACTGTCTTCTAGCTCTGAGGTAAAGTCACTAACACTTTCGAACCTAAGGAGAAATAAAAAAAAAAAAAAACAAAAAACACCAAAAGGCATTAAGTCATTAATGTTCATTTAGGAAATCAAAGTCAAAGGAATTGGAAGAAAAGTACTGAGGAAGAGAAAGAAGGCTAGGATATCTGAAGACTGACCCCTGTAAATTTTGAGAAAAGATGTAAGGGGATTACTTGGAAAAAGGGCTGCAGGCAAGAATGCTTCCGCTAGTACTGCAAGTTAAAGTTCTGAGTAAATGTAATATGTGGACTTGCTTCACACCAGAGCAGTGTTGCATTAGAACTGTTTCTAATGCTGGTTTGCAGCTTGGCTTTGTGAAGCTCAGTTTGCAAGACAAAGATCTAGAGTCCCAACTCTTTTTCCAAAGCTTCGGTACCTCTCTCCCTCTCTTGGCAGCCTGAAATTTGAATTCATACTAGAAGTTGTCAAGGAATGTCCATGCAGATCAACTATGAATCATGAAGCTATAGTTTCTCTGACATCAGCCTATGTATCATTATGCTAGCATAACCTACTGGAGACACCAGCAATGGCATCTACTGTCACTTTCATAAACCAAGATTCAACGCTTCCTAGACAGAGTTGAGAGTAAATGGAAACCATTGCTCTCCCTGTCCTTAAATAAACAGAAAGCCTGTTTCTTTATAACCTATGGAAATGAATGGGCTGAAGATTCTGCTTCCAGTACACCTGGATGGCTATTCCCTTTTAGAACTGCTAAAACACAGCTGTGCAGCATAGTAGGAGAGCAAGTTCTCATTTCTTTAGATAGCAGTCTTCAGTAAAAGGGACTTTCATGACTCCTCTCCAGTATGACACTGTCTCTTCACAGCACTTGTCATTATAATACCTGAACTTCATATCTCAAGACACCTGGTTACCACACTGCATTTAAGATGAGCCAGATCAAAAACAATTTTTTGGGTTTTTTTCAGGCCCCAGGCCTCCCCTCCTACTAACAAATGAATGATTTGGTGGGACACAGCCTTTCTTGTCAGGCAGTTCTGGATACCTCTACAAAGAGATTTTTATGAGTCTAGAAGAGCTTTCACTGTGGTATGGAAAATCTTCACAGAAAGTACTCGGAGCTGATCCCATCCACATGTCCTCCTCCCCACACCCATGTGTATATGAATAAACCACAGGCCAATGAGAACCATGGTGAGTGCAAGCAAATCATCGTTACCGCTGACTTTCAAAGCTGCTAGTGAGGAAGGAAGGAAGCAGCAAGTGAGCTCTGGAAGAGTCAATCATGCAGCTGAGGTCCACATCCTTCCATTTTGTTCTCACAGCATGTGGCAGCAACACAAAATGCCTCAGTTCCCACACAAAAGTGGAAAGGAAACTGCCTTTGTTTCCCATCTGAACTTGGACTCTCACCCTTTCACTTCGCAGGTACCTTCTCTGGGTTTGGCTTTTGTATGAGGCCAAATGTCCAACAGAAACAGAAAACAATGACTACAGTGTCCTTTCTCTGGAGTCCTCCACGTGGCACAAGATTTAGGTTTTGACAAGAAGAGAATATCTGAATATAAAAAGATTCCTAAATTTAGTTTCATTTGTTTTGGTATTTTCCTTCCCACTTCTAACTCCTGTGTTATAACCTGAGCTTTTGCAAGAACTACCTGCTGTCTCACGCCTACTCTCAACGAGAAGGCATCAACTTGTTAAAATCTACACTTTCTTCCGTTACACACATTCTTGTTCCAAGGAGGCTTGAATTTCTGCCGTAAGAAAACATTTTACTTCTTTCCAGACAGCCTAGCAGTTAAAGGCAGTCACTGCAGGCCAAGGATTAAATCTCATTTCTGTTCAAGCAAGGGACTTGAAGAACTATCAAGTTTCTTTTTCTCACACTCTTTCTTTAATATTTTGAAAGAACTTGCATTCATTCTGATAGAGTGAGAAAAAAATGAAATAGAAACTGAAAGATTGCACAAGGTGGAAAAAGAAATCCTAACCTAGCTCTTGACTATAGGACGTGTCTTTATCAACTTTTTAGGCTGGCATAGTTCAGCTCTCTGAATAGCAGATAAACAGATGAAGCTAGAAAATAATTTGGTTTAAAACTGCATCTCACCTACACATATACTAGTTAGACTCCTTTAGTTAAGTGAGGCAACAGCAGACATCCCTCTAACCTCACCCTAGAGAGCCCTAAGAGTCAGGTATTTCAGAGTACCTGAATAAGCGTGGTAGGGTAAACAAACAGATAAATCTCCCACTCCCATCTCTCCTCAAAACTTTCTTTAGAAGCATCACGAATTATTGGATAGCATGGTCTATAAATCCTGCAATGTATGGACACAGCTCTGTCTTTTCCACACTCCTACCTGGTCCTTCTCACCTCTTTTTTAAGTGAGGACCACAACATTTTTTGAGCAGGAACTCATGGGTTTTCTCCTGCAGTGCTGTTGCTATGCTCTTTACTTACAACGAAACAGAAATGAGACTGAACTTTGAATGTTTATTACCCTCATTCCTCTACTCCCTCCAGGCTGTTTGCTTGCCTGCATGTGTGGGAACATGTGCAGAAGGGAGTTGACTTGGTATCTTGCAAACACTTCACAGATCACATTGTGCTGTCTTACAGACTGCTAGTGATCCAGAAACAACAGATTATGAAATACCAGTGGGACAGACAGAATGAAGCAGAAGAGGAGTCAAGAAGGCTATTCAGATTCTGCTCTCCTTCTCTTGTCAATTGTATAAAACTAGATTTTTACAACTGGAAGGCCCCACAGATTTTGTGGCTCTTCAGCCTCACTGATAGGGTACTACAGGCAGTATGTGAGGTACAAAGCAGTGGCATTCACATGCTGTGGTTACACAGAAAGCTTTCCTTGCCACCAAAAAGGAAGCATGGGCATAGAAGTCTGCAAAGCAGTGCTCTAGAGTGCTCATACGAAACCAAACCCAATAGACCAGGACTGTTTACCACAGCTAGCAGCTGTATAGGACACCCAACAGTCAAAATGCTTTTGTGCTGTTACCAACAGGTCTTTTTTCCAAAATAAACTCTGCAAACTACTACGGACATGCAGATTCCTAAATGCCCAAACTGCTGCCCTTGCTATTTTTCCCTCAGAGTACCTTGACAGACACACCATCCTTCACAAGGGCCTACTTCTTGTGCTGTAAGACAACCTTCTTTATAATTTTAACCTCTGTTAACGCATTAGAGTTTCTGCTCACATTTGCCAGAAGAAGAGGGAAACAAGGTACATAGAAGCTGATGCCTTGGACAGGCATACTCTTTGCTAGGTAAAAAACTGGCTGGATGGCTGGGCCCAAAGAGTGGTAGTGAATGGAGTCAAATCCAGTTGGTGACCAGTCACAAGTGGTGTTCCCCGGGGCTCATTATGGGGGCCAGTTCTGTTTAATATCTTTATCAATGATCTGGATGAGATCAAGTGCACCTTCAGTAAGCTTGCAGACACCACCAAGTTGGGAGGGAGGGTTGGTCTCCTGGAGGGTAGGAAGGCTCTCCAGAGGGATCTGGACAGGCTGGATCGATGGGCTGAGGCCAATTGTATGAGGTTCAACAAGGCCAAGTGCCGGGTCCTGCACTTGGGTCACAACAACGCCATGCAGCGCTGCAGGCTTGGGGAAGAGCGGCTGGAAAGCTGCCTGGTGGAAAAGGACCTGGCGGCATTGGTCAACTGCCAGCTGAATATGAGACAGTTTAGATTGGATATTAGGAAAAATTTCTTCATGGAAAAGGTGCCAAGCACTAGAACAGGCTGCCCGGAAAAGTGGTTGAGTCACCATCCCTGGAGGTATTTAAAAGACGTCTAGATGTGGTGCTCAGGGACATAGTTTAGTGGTGGACTTGGCAGTGTTAGGTTTACTCAGTTAGGTTGGACTCGATGATCTTAGAGGTCTTTTCCAACCTAAATGATTCTATGATGCTTCTCGTTAACTCACAGGAGTAACCCCAGTGTAAACATGGCATGAGGCAACAGCCCAGCTCCTCTCATCACCTTATGTACAAGCAGCACCTGAACAGATCTCCTCCCATCTAAGACTAAAAAGCACAGGGGAAGCATTTTCTTTTCCTGTCAAGAGTAGGGTTTTGTTTTCCTGGAAAAATTCTGTATCTAATTTCACCATCTCTGTGCTGCTTTTGCATCGCTACCTGTAGAAAGTCTCTCCCATGGACCACAAGATGCTTGTGACAATGGTAGCACTGTCCAGAAAACGCACATCTAGTACTGGAGTGAATTTGCCAAAAAGGCAGCAGGTCCAATGCCACAGCTTCTGCTGCTGGCCTAAAAGACTGAAGTGCAAACAGTCCTGGCAGGGGAAGACACCTCTGTAATAAAACCAAAGCGTAAGCTAGAATGCATTTATTTACCACCTTTCCTTTCAAAAGGACTGCAGAGTACTCCAAGAACCACGTATAAAAGGACTGTTTATGCCTCATGGATGCTGAGGACACTGGGTTCACAACATTTTGCAATAGTATGGTGTACTGCCAGCTCGAATTAGAGAGAAAATGAAGGAAGCAGAAAGCAACTACTTCAGAGTTAGCAACTCCAACTTGCAAAAATGCTACAGTTTCTTTTGCAACAAGTATGAGTCTTTTCAGCTGGTGGATCACTGGGTAGGTAGCACTGCAGGCTACAACAGCTAACCAGCGCAGTGGGACCTCGGGGAATGAATGCTACCTGCTGAAGCTCCAAGTGCTTCTATCCAAAAAATACAAGTTTTCTTCACAAAATGTCTGATTCAAGTACATCAGCAGCCAAAATCCAGAAGTCATACAGAGTTTAATGTTGCTGAAAGGAAAAAACTTCCCATCTGAGGATATACAAGTCCACAAGGACTTAACTCTGATTTCAGAATAGAAAACACCAATCCCATTAATCCAATTTTACAGAGACCAAAAAGGAACTGCATAGGATTTTGAAAGATTTTAAAGCGTCCTTTCTGGGCTACTAACCTAGATTTAAAGCAACAGTAGAGAAATGCTTTTAAAAAAAGATCAATTTTTACAAAACAGCTGTGCTACACAAGTGCCATTATCTCCTAGCTATTACCTCTCAGCTATAAAATACAGCTACAGGATGGGCAAATTTAGGGTACCATGTAAAACAGACATTTGAAATTTATTAACTTCTTGACTCTTCGTTTAACTTTCTTCATGGAAGTTAAAATACAAATGCACAGCAGGCTGTTATCCTAGATTTATTTCTTCCACCACTGTTTCTGGGAAACCATGCCTACCATACAGTTTTTATCATATTTGTATTTTCTGGCCTTAACAGTCTCTGACTTCAATGGGATGACAGTTAGATGGTGGCAGTTTCTGATCCCAGACCAGTAAGTTTTGCTTGGGCTCCAGTACATTTTTAAAATTGAAGGTAGATTTTAATATTTTTTTTATCAATTTTTTTCAAATTATCAAAATAATGCAGGAAAAGGCTTTTTTTTAGTTATTTGCTCCTATTGATTTGTCACTCTTGGTACTAAAGAGTGATCCACTATGAACTATGACAACTTTAATTTCCAGACATTGGCCTTACAGAATCACCTCCAGTGTGTCGCTTCAGGCTCATTAATACAAGCTTACAAGCTTAAATGCTGTTAGCAAGGTCAAGGTTCAAAACACTAAGTGGTAAGTTAATAGAAATTATTCTGGAGCCAGAGATACACTCCAGCCCCTGACAAAATCTTGTCAAGCTCTAAACCTTTCCACAGACTGGCAATAACCACATTTCAAATGTGGGAAGACAGACTACTGCATTCAAAGATAAAGTCTCCATAACGCTTTTAGTATTCTGTTTCCATCATTTTGACTGCTCTAATGAAAAACTGGGTCAATGTTTCTCATTAAAAATATTTAAATGCTTCACTACCTGAAGCTCATTGAAATATCAATCACTTGCCATGACAGAAAGCTGTAGGAGCAGATTTCCATCAACACCCATCTGTCAATACAGTCGCTGACTTAAGACATACATGAAAGGCTTCCTGGTTACAGGTCTCTGACCCCAGAATACCTACATGCATTAGGAGGCAGAATTTACAAATTAGACTAGTCTAACTTCCCTCTCCCCTAATGAAATGCACATGCTTCACCAAGACCCAGCATGCCACAGCACCTAAGCAGCTGCTGAGCTTCCTTCGATTACGTTCAGGGGTGTGTTCCCCTCCGAGGGTGGTGTTTTGCTTCCCAAATAAAGCATACCATTCATAGTAGGATATTCTATTTGTAAGGATGTTTGAGTTTCCAAATTTGGGCTCAAACCAGCTCTCATCACACTCATGAGAGAAAGAAAAAGCTCTTCTATTCTCACCTGGCAGGACCCCCATGACAACCACAGCTTTTTTTCTTCCACAGAGCACTAAGCTCCTTGGGGTCAATCATTCTCACCGACAGCCATTTTATCCATTTTAATAGGAAGAGCTGTGAAGCGTTAGCAATCAGGCCCAGTAATACTTAACGAGTCAGAATGACAGCTGTACTAGTCTTGCTCCTAGACAGAGGATAACATTTTGCTAGGGGGGGCAGGAAAGCTACAGTTTATCCAAAGCTGACAGCATTACTCATTCACACACGCCTCTTACAAGTGTTCTGCTGAATCTACGTCCAGGTGCTTCTCTTTTCCATTGGGTATACTGTGGTCAATGACTATTGTTTCAGTGTTGGCTAAACAAAATCCATTTGATCGCATGATTTCTGTAGGGAGAAGAAAGAAAACAAGATGAAAATCCAAAAAAAGCTGGAAAACCACTGCATATCATATGTAATTGACATGGTTATGAACTGAGATGTGTGCGTGACATTGAAAATCTGCACATGAAAGCACGAATGAAGAGTTGGTTTCATAGCTTCTCACATCTGCAAACTGCCAGTGCTTAAGCAGTTTTATTCATATAATCAATTCATGACACAGAGCATTTGAAGCAAGGCCCATGTTTCAGCCCTGTTACTGCCAGTGGCAAAATTCCCATCACCCTTAGCAGAATGGCAGCCCATCCATATATTGCAACCTACCACTACTAAAACATAATTGTATTTTTCCTAGACAGTCCCAGGCTTAAGCCAGTTAAGTAAAAATCAAAAAGACAGGAAAAAGAAAATGAAGAGTGAGCTTCCAAGTTAATTCAACCACCATCTTTAAGTCATGTAAAGCAATACCATCTTCTACACTGCCTTCAACTCTGCTTATTTGTTTCTCACTGTGTAAGAAGCCTCCAATCCAGAATAGCTAAAATTTACACCCAATTCCACTGACTTACTACCATAGGGAGAATTTATAATTAAAGAATAGTATTTGATGTGAATGAGAAGTTAATCCACGTCTGTGCTACACGGAAAGGCAAAGTAGGCAAGTCACAAGGATTTCTTTCAGTCACACAATCTTAGATGAAGCTAGGGCCACCACAAAATGAACATACATCTCTATATAAATCTGCATTGACTTAAGTGGGATGACTCATGATATGCCTCAAGGTACGAGGACCCTGTGTTACAGCCTTGCATTATCAGCACAAGCAAAAGGAAATTAGTCTGTGGCAGAAAATATGGTAGGTACAAAACATATATACAGGGAATCCTCAAACAAATTTCAACTATACATACAGTTCAAGTAATGAGCAGGAGATGAGACAGGAGAAAGAAGGGAGGTAATTTTTTAAAGTGTACATTTACAAGTTCCTACATTAAGGTAAAGCCAGAACTCACTTCCATATTTTTCTTGAGAAAGTCATCTTTGACTTTCAGTCTATAGTTTACTGCGACTCACTTTAGCAGAATACATTTGGGGGTGGTAAAAACACTGAATTCCAGCAGAATCACACTTCAGTCGTGACTCATCTTGAACCAACATTGTACTGCAGAATCAGATTTATACCATAAATTCAAATTCAGCTTTCATCTAAGAGGGCAGCCCTTTCCCTCTTCCCCATCACCTTCCACTCTGAACAGGACCATGTGGGGACAGGTTTTTTTTTCAGAGAATATAAAACATTTTTGCTTACTTTTCTAACTCTGCAAGCCATGTAGAAAGCTGCACTACGACTAACATGAATGCCACAGTGTTTTCCTAGTGTCCTTGACGTGACCTAAGAGTTACAGCGTTTCATTGCCGTGTGAACTGCTTTAGACGTTAACATTTACTGCCATCTACTGACGATGCTGCCAGACACTGAAACCATTGCCAGTGTGCAACATTCAGACGAGGAAAACGCCAATTACCATCAAATTTCCACCTATGTTCTTAAATTCTTTGCTGCAATCACTTAAATGATAAAACTAATTACCACAAGATGCTTTTGGATAGCTGCACAGGTAGGAAAATCTTCCTCCAATTAATTAGGTATGACTTGTCTCTACCAAAATTAATTTAGAATTAAAACAAATCATGTTATTATTCAGCTAATCTGGTTTCCACAGCTCCTCTACGTAGAGGCTGGCAGGAGGGTTCCCTTTGCTGCTAGCCTCTGTCCATCAGCCAGGCACCCTCACTCTGAATTTACGTTCATCTTGCCCATCTCTTTGTTGTACCCACTGTGTGACATATTCAGTCATGCACACACAGGGTACGTGTGCCCTAAGGGGGTACAAACTCTCACAAAAATTATACGAAACCCTTCCAAACAGCAAAAAGTCCCAAGCCAGAGCAACACTGCAGTTTCTAACCAGTGCAATTCCAAAGACATTTAGTCTTGATATTTGCCTGTTGGAAAAAGAACAAGGTATCACTGACAGCTGCCACACTTTGAAATATTTTTACAGCGTATAGTTTGAGGATCCTTCATTTCATAATGGACCCACTTCGCAGGAATTTTACCTGAGGTTTCCACGTTGACTCAAGACATCATCCAAACCTCCCTAGCCACAGATGGGGGCTGAGACACACACGTTGACTCCCATCTCTTGCTCCCAGGAAGCCAGACCTGCATCACCCTCCTTTGCAGGGTGGCCCCGGGGACTCTTTACAGCCCCCGTGCTGCACCGCAGCCTGGGCTCGCGGGCCCTGCAAGAAGGCACCAGACCAGACGGGCCGGCAAGACCACGCTTCTCACTGAGGCTCCGCGTTACATGGTACACTTCTAAAGAGTTACTGGTGGGCTCGTAAACCATCTACCATTTAATTAAAAGAGTATTTATTTAACAGAGGACTAGTTCGCTTAGAACCAGAGCTCAGGATCAATTACAAAAAATCTACCCTGTGTATAAGATCGATCCATAAGACACACTGTTTACACTTGTAACATATTGACATGCTGACTGGCCGTTAACCGATACACTGTTAGTACCTCAGAAAACTGGTACCAGTTTCATGCTAAACACTTTAGGCACCTTGGAGGACTATGTAGTATTTCGCTTTTATTTCACTCTCTGAAATAAACTCTTCTGGCAAGACAAAAACAGCAGTTCCCATTAGGCTCACATGAGCTATTTCAGTACAGAAACACAAAGCCAGACACACCAAAAGTCCACAAACCTTTTAACAACGGTCAGTAGCAGATGCAGAGGGGAAAGGCTGAAAGAATAGGCAAGGATAGAGTAATACTGCTCTCCATTTAGCCACTAGCAATCTGTGGTTTAGAAACTTCCTATGTCTCCACCTGTAACAGGTCTCAATGTACTTTTCCTCCACCTGCTTGTCTAATTCCTTTTTGAAGTCATTTATGCTTTCAGTTCCACCATATCATATGACAATGAGTTCCACTCCTTAACTGTGCTCCGTATGGAAATAAAACAATATTATAACCTTTCTTTTGTTTGTTTAAAACGTGTTGTCTGTCAACGTTATTGGATAACCTATAGCTCTTGTTTCATGAGAAGTACAGGGTAATTGACCTCCTTCTATTCACAGCTTTGTAGACTTCCATCATATCCCCAATCTGTCATCTCTTCTCAAAGTGTCCTTCTTTATTTAACCACCTTCTTAGAGAAGCTGTTCAACGATTTGAATCCTTGTCCTTTATTTGTATGCTTTTAAAATCTATTATATCCTTTCTGAGATGGAGAGACCAGAATTGTGCACACTGCATTCAAGATGGGGTGGTGCTCCTTTCTTCTGTTCTCCCCTCCTTTCCTAATAATATCTAATATTCTCACCACTGGTTTTGCTCACCACTTGACACTGAGCTTACATTTTCACAGAACTGTATCAATACCCTCAAAATCTCCTTCCTAAGTGGTAATAGCACCATCATATGTGATGATAGTGAGGACTGTATTTTCCTCACATCCACTTCTCTGCAGATTTACCAGCCTCCAATTTCACCTGCCACTTTACTGCCTGAATGCACGTTGCATATTATGTCAAGGCTAATTCTATGTTCTATATTATAAGCAGACTATGGAGAACTATCTGCTGAACTGCTGATGGAGAAAGAATAAGGGCAACAGCAAATAAAGCAATTTTCATTTTTTAATTCTTGTGTCAAATGTAGCAAGCTAACAACTCTTACCTGATATTTTAACTGGACTTTGAAAGCTTGGCTGAATCTTATGGACATTGTCATTTTTTAGAACTTGGTCCAAAGGAGATCTCTCAAAGAATGTGAGGACGACTTCAGATCTTGAATACTTAAAAAAAGAAACAAGACATCTGTTTTTACCAGTAGTTTGCTTTGTCCCTCTTCTCCCTTTCCACCCCTTTGTAGTACAACAGAAATACTTATTACAAGCAACAGCCTGGAGACGTCATTACATCGTTCTGGCACTCAGCACTTCTCTAAGATACTGAATAAATTGCTGCTGCTTTTAGAGTTTGGCAAAGCCCATCCCTTTCTGATGTGCATGAGAGTGCATGTCACCATCAAGGAGGAGTCAGGCTGGGCTAAATGTGGAACTTGGCTTACTCACCTTCCAGGGCATGTTTATAATAGTCTTCAGAAGCTTTTCCACTTCATTAAGTCTGGCTTCTATATCATGGGCTTCTTTTATTGTGATGAGCCCTAGAAACAAAGTAAACAGATTGTGAGCACAGACAAAAGCACACTTCCATGTGCACACGCACTTCAGCAGCCAGACGCAGCCACTCAAGAAGACGTGGAATGACCTCAGATATCATGCCTCCCAGAAACGTCTTTTAACTCACTCTGATGATAAAGCATGTACCCCAAACTCAGGTGGGTGTAGTTACAAGCAGAGTTGCAAGCCTGACACAAATTCAGCTGTTTATGATCATATTTAGGAGTTGCCAGACAAGCAGAAGTAGAACCACCTACTCCCTCACCCACAGTTTCACTACACAGCATTCCCAGCAGCGATAATCAAACAGCCTGTTTTCTGCTTCCAAGAACCATGATTCATCCTTTTTTCCGTCAATAAAAAGCAAAATAAAAATCAAGAAAACCAAAACCCACAACCCACAGATAAGAGGAAAAGACTAAACATGAGCTAAACAAAAGGCTTTGAGGGCAGTCTTGTATTTCTCTGAATGTAAGCCCCAGTGAGTGGCCCAAGGAAGATTGCTCAGTATCATGTTCTTCAAGTGCAAAACAACCTTTTGGGATTTATTTTATTTTTTTTTAATCACCGAATTATCACAGTGCTGCAGAAGGGATTAAAATGGAAATTTTCCTGTCTGGTGTCCAGAATGGTGCATTACAATGCTTCTAATTTTATATTGCTTGGTGTGGGGATCTTCAGCTATAATACCATATTTCATATGTATAACCTGCAGGACATCCATAACTTCCCTCTCCTCTGGCAGACTCAGGAAAATATAGCATAGATAATATGTACATACAGGGAATATGAGGAGAAGTAAACCCCATATCGTGCATCCTTCTAGCAGCCCTTTTATTTCTGATCTTTATAACCTACTTTTTCTAACCCAATCATCGTTTCACCTCTGGATTTGGGCAGATTTTCCAAGGAACAGAATACATGTATGAAAATGAAATACCTAAGAGACTATTAAATTTAACAAGCTTCACTGGTAAAAAAAAATACAAAAAGCTGGAGGAGAAAAAGACCCAATAAATCAAAACCATCTAAATAAAAATCAAAACTAAAAATCTGCGAAGCACTCTGTGAGAAACCACTTCAATATACTAAAATTGTAAGTGCTAAACTCTAAGTACATCTCCATCTCCCTATTCAAAAGGCAAACGTACAGAAAAAGTTGTGAGACATGCACAGTGTAGGGACAACATCCACAGTTTCAGGCTGTATCAGTCCTTGTTATTTGTTACCGGCAAGATATGATCCCATACAAACTTTCCAGGCAAAAGTGTGACTTTGAAGCTGTCAGCTCTCCTCCAATTACAGCTCTAAATAAAACGGATTGTCTCCAGAGCAACACGGTTTACTTGATGGTTGTCCCACAAAAGTAGCCTGGTTGCATAAGCCTTTCTATTGCTTGACAGTCCCTCATTTTGCCTGTTTTTGTCAGCACCACAACCACCTCACCCTGGTACAGCTCGCTCCCTCGTCTGGCAGCGGAGCAGAGCATACCAGCAGGCATATAAGGAAGGCAGCCGTGTATGCTGCTTTGACCGGTGTATACTACAGTCAGGCAGATTTGCATGGAAATTCTCTGAAAGGTTGTAAACGCGAATTAACTCATCTGCATGGGTCCACAGACTGTGTATTAGCTGGGTTGTGCTTGATGTTACAGACCTGAATTGCAGACCAGCACCCTTCATCTTCCTAACTACCAGGTGTGAGCAGGCTTGGGTGGATCTGCTTCACCCCTCCACAAATATGTTCCCCTCCCACATCTGAATGAAGTTCAAACCTTTCAAAAAAAGTGTTTTCATCTTCCCTAAAAAAAAGCTGCCAACGGCCCCACGGCTCAGGCACTCACCTATGATGTTAGAAACACACTGTCGCCCTGCTGTAGCCCACATCAGAGAAAACAGAGCTACCTACCCTGGTGCCAGCTACCATGGGGTGCCTCCGCTTCTCCTGCTGGTCTTCCTCCAGCCTGCATAAATAGTGAGACAGAGCAGAGACTGCCCGACTGCGGCTCCCACCTTGCAGGCAAACACCTCATCACTGACCCACCCGGGATTCAGCATTCAACTGCTCTCTCTCCAACCCGCCCTCGACCTCGGACCCTCTCCCAAATAAGCATTTACTGTTGAAACTAGTATTTTGCCAGGAAGAGGGATACTTTCAGACAAATTAAGATATTCAGACCAGGGGAAAACAAGGAAAAAAAAAAAAGGGAAAAAAAACCCCTCACCAACAACACTGAGCATTCACCCTGTGAGGAAAACCAGCCAAGCAGTTAGGATTTGCTCTCATTAATAATCAGGGAAAGCATCTGCAGCTCCACACAGCCTTTTTATGTTTCAGCAAGGGAAGTTGGACAAGGCCGTCAGCCTGTTGCACTGCCACAGATCACCCAGTGGGAGGTTTTACAGCTTCTTGCATTCACCAGGAATTTCCAGCCCTGGTATATTCCTCCTTCCAGATCTTGGAAAGGCACCAGCCATGCAAACCCACATTCTGACTTGGAAACTGGCACAGATGACCTGTAACATCTGACACGATAAAAACCGTTTCTTTCTGAAGGTTTTACTAATATCAAAACCAAAAGGCAGACAGCGTAGGAAGGAGAGTAAGTGATACATCTGCCTGGATAGCTTCCTATATTCTTGCTTAATGATTACAGATCCACAGCTTTGGGATGTAAAGCTGCTGACCTTACATGAATTCCCTGTAGAGGGAATTCAGTTTGGCTGGGCTAAAGCCTTCCTTTTCATACGTCTACAGTCCAAATACACAGAAACCACTTGACTGGCTATATATATATAAAAATATAGAACCCCGTAATTTCTTCTGCAATAGCCACAAAGTTTGTAAGGCCCTCATTTATCTTAATTCTACAAGTCTCTGTTTTTAAGAGTTAACAGATGCCCTTGCGGTTTTCAGTTAGTCGTAGCCCATGATCCCACAACCCAAGGGATTGCTCACAACCTGACAGCCACGGTAACCAGAGCAAGGCACTGCCTGCCCAAGGAGCGGAGAGGAGCAGAGGCCCCCGTCCCCCCCTTTCGCCCCCTTTCAGCGCTCGCTAACTGGCTGCTGTCATCAACCACAGCGCATACGTGCGTGAGGAACACTGTGGTTTAGTGAGGTGAAGTCTCCGGTGGCAACACTGGTTTAAGGTGCTCTCACCCTCCCCTGCAAGTCATTTCCTCTCCCACACCGCAACACAGGGCTGCTTCTGCTTTGCCAGAACAATTATGCGAGCAGTGGGGAATACCTTGAACCGCTCTTGTCAAAGGCTTCTCCTCAGGAAACCCCAGCCTTCGCAGAAGAAGCAAGAGACTGCAGGCTAGGATGCCCCATTCAAGCTCCTTTCTTAACTAGCCATTAGACTGAGTTTGAGCAGGAATCGGGACTTGTGTAAAGAAGGGTCACAGAACTGCACCCAAGCTTTCCATCTCTATTCTTCACTTTGTGGGGGTTTCTCCCCTGCCTGTCTTCTTTTTCCTGTTCAGAAGCTTTAACAAGGCAGAGAGAAAGAAAAAAAAAAAAACCAAACCAAAACCAAAAAAAGCCAGAGACTGGTATAGGATCTCCAGACGCTGGGAACGCCTGAACAAACACACGCTCATGCCAGCTGACTCTGCAGACAGAGCCCAGCAACTCCACCATTCATTTACCCTGACACAAACGCACCACAAGCTGGATGCATCTGGAGTGCATGGGACTCACTGGCCACGTATGCAGCATCCGTATGGCAGCTACAGCATGTCCTGAGGCTGTTGTCTCTCTGCCCATGGACCATAAATACATTCCTATCTTTCCATCTGGGGCTTTTAGACCCCAAGAACCCTCAGAGAGTTTGCTATAAAATAAAAATAAGACACCAATAAAGCAACCAGTAGCCTGGAATCAGTTGTGCTTTCTTCCACTTGTTCGATCATGCAACAGAGCTGAGCTTAGAGCTGGGAAATCTCTTAGTGAGGTCATGGTGAAAGGCTGTTCTCATGCCTTTTCCTCTGCCCTGGCCCCATCTGACTGCTAATGGAAAACATGCGCAAACTCCTCCCAGGAAAACTTTGCTCTCTGTTTTCTTACCCGTACTGTGCTTGGACAATTAACTATCATTTCAAGTGATTTAAATGCTATAAACACCTATGTTTAAGGGCTTGAGATAAACTGAAGCCCCACTGGCTCCTTTTTTACCACAAGCCCTGTTGCCAGATACCACAAACCTCTAAGATTTCTTTACCCTGCGCACAAGGGAGCCCACTCGCTGGGTGACAGGAGGGACAATACAGGCACACCGCCTGACCCTGGGTAGCACTCACCTGTACCAGGGATGTTTGCTTTTAGCCCGGTTCTGCTGTGTGCACAACCCCCGTAGTCAGCAACCTCATTCAGTCCCTTTGACATCTTCTCTGCTCCTTCCCAGACCAAGAGCCCCAGGCTGAGTCCTTAAGACGGGGCGAAAAGGATTCGCCTGCAGTTTGAGACCAAGCATAAAGAGCAACTTTACGCATAGCAACACGTCTCTGGAAAAACATGGCACAAACAGCACCAGAGGCCTGGAGCATCCTTCCTGCTCGGGGACCCTGGTGCCGGAGCAGCTGCAGGAGGCTGAGCGAGCAGGCCAGCAGCTGCGGACCTGGCACGCTGGCTCACGGCGTGGGAGAGGGGCCCAGAGCTGCAAACGAGGGGGAAACGAGCTCCGCAGAGGAGGAGAACGCACTGGAAGCCAATTCCTGATGTCAACACACAAGCCTTGGTAGGCCTGTCCTACTACTGCCATGTGAGCCACCAAATCTGCAACTAATGACATTTTGACTACTGCCATGTGAGCCACCAAATCTGCAACTAATGACATTTTGACAACAGCAGATAACGCACTGCATGCTTCCACCTAACGAAGCAGGATAGGAATCGCAGCGTGTCCTCCACGGCTCATAATGAAATCGCAATGCAGTCCTGACGGTCAGTGTCCACAATGAGCATGTTGTCTCAACAATCCTCTAGTGCCTTCCAAGGAGGAGTAAGTTCGTGCCTAGGTCAAGTATGTCTCATATGCCATCTCTCAATGATGACACATAGAAGTCTGTTTTTCTGGAGAGGTGTTGCTATGTACAAGTTGCTATGCATACGTGATCTCTAACTGTGGGCAAACCCTATTTCTCCAATCTGAAGGACTCCACTTCAGGCTTGTGGTGAGGAGAGGAACAAAGAATGTCCAAGAGATCTCCTACTTTCTCCAAATCAGTTCAATATGTATAGGAGGCCGAGCAAGAGCAGAAGCCAAGGTGTACTTTCTGAAGATGTGTGCAAGATCAAATGGCAATAGGCCTAAATGCTGTGTATTTTAGTATGTACATGAAGATTAAAATACTGCATTGAGCCCTCCTCACCTAATCCTCTCTCCATCCCCTATGGGAAGACTGCAGAGTAGATATCAAAGTGAAAAAAGGAGTAGCGAATAAATCCAGGGAGAAATCTTACTGTGTTCTGCTAACCTACACTGCAAGAAAGATTTAAGGCTTATAGATTCAGATCTTGAGCCCATCCTTCTCTCTTTGCACAAGCCCATGAGCAGCAGTTAGGGATTTCAAATCTTTAGGGAAGACACATAAGCTGTCTTGCACAGGGGACTGCTACTCTGCTTTCTCTCCTGACCAGACTGTACAGTGTCAAGAGGAGATATGCCCCTTTTCCCCAGTTACAGTATTCATTAACACTGCAGTGCTCAATCTTTTTTATCCTGTACCCTCATTCCTCCTTTCCCTCAGATATGTTCTAACCCATGTGCACACACACAGAATTCAGGATGCAGATAGAGCAATAGCAGGAAGGTCTCAGCCACAAGAGGAGGTGTACAAAAATCACAAAATAATGGCCAATAGAAGAGTTCAGTCCAGTTCATCCAAAGAAGGGCCAAGTCCAAAGTCAGATTAGGTTGCTGGGGACCATGTCCAGTTGACTTCTGAATATCCCCACGGACAGATATTCCACAGAATCATGCAGGAACTGAAGCTACTCAGCTGGGACATGCATCAGGGCTGAAAGGTGACAATTCAGCCCAGAGTTTTCTGCTATTTTGCTCCTTTGCACTGCTTCCCATTTCCTCCCTCTGCTGAATCGGGCTCTTCTCAATACCACTTCAGCTGGCATCTTTCCCTGCTTCATGGCCACGATGCCTCCCTCCTCCCAGCAGCTGCCCTGCTAGCATCCCTCCTCCCCGCAGACACACTTTCCCTCAATGTCACTGCCTGGGAACTCCACCTCAGACTGGACTCTGAAGAGGCCAAAACAGCTCCCGCTTACGGCTGTCTCCTCTCTGACACAGGAGAATAGGATAAAAGGTTGTTAGAAGGACAAAGGAATACTCAGTGGTATGTAAAGGCAGGAAACTCAAAAAAACAGCAGATGGGAAAGCTTGTTTCACACAACTTTTCTTCACTAATGCTGCAGAAATAACACCACAGGAATCCCTTAAGTCCAAAGACTTAAGATCCAGAGAAGGGCAGATAATTACAGGCAGTCAGGGATATCAGATCTTCAATTACTAAAGACCAGGACTGTCACTTTTCTGTTCTCTGCCGATTAGTTATGCTGTCTTCTGCAGCATCTGGTTCTCATCACTAGGGACGGGACCCCAGAGCTAGCTATGGCACTGGTTTGACTTAGTCTGGCAGCTCTGGCAGCAACTCTTTGATGCCTCTTGCCTAATTCTGCAACACCCCTCTCTTGGGGCAGACACACTTGCCCCTTCCCCTCATGGGGAAATTCATTCATCTCATATGACAGAAGTCACTACAGTCTCTAAAGCCTTTACAAAGGGTTTACTATTTATGCAGTTATCACTGACAAGATCCATCTTCGTGGCTTTACTCAGAGAGCAGCTAAAAGGATACAATGGAGTTGAAAAGAGGGGTGCAAGGAGGTGGATTTTTGAAATTTGTTACATGTTGTGCTGCTCTTCTTAAACTTGATGTTGAGGAACAGAATAGGGACAGGTTTTTTTAAAAGTATGAGTACACAAAGTGCATGTAAGTTACTCCATACTTTTAGAAGTCCCACTAGATAGCAACAAGCATATTGACGATACTGAGAGAAATCGGTTAGATGCAGAAAGACAGAGAGCTTTCAAACCCCTGCCTGAACTGCACACACTTAGCTCTAACACACACCATTTCTTCTTCTGCAGTTCATATGCAGCAGATGTAAAAATACGGATGGAGCAAAGTCCTATCCAAACAACTGTCCAGCTGAAATCGCCCAGAGCAGAGCTTGTGATCGTGACCACCTGAGGGCCCTGGCACACTTGAATACCCATGCAAAGCAAGGAGGCAAGTTAAAAGCTGAGAAGTCCAGACCCTCCAGCTGATGGGTTTTCCACGCATGTATTGTTAGTTATGGGATCTCCCAGGATCTCTGGAGGGGAGACGGCACCTCCTGGTGACAGAACTCAGCAGACTGGCTTTCCCCACAGAGCTCCCCCTCTTGATGCCTGATGAGCCACAAGAAAGAAAAAGATGTCAAAGAAGCACGAGATAAAAGCGAACAAAGCAGTCAAAGCCTGATGAAAAATGCAAGCCCCTACAACCATTTTTAGTGCTGAATTCTTATCAGGTGAGAACTGTCATGAAAAAAACAACCTCATTTCCATTCCTTTCCACCAAAATCCTCCCAGACACATTGCCTCGGTCCACCACAAAAAGGCAACTTGTGCCTAGCTTTATAACAACACAGCCAGCTTCATTTATCTCCATCATTACTGATGAACCATGAAATTCAGCTAATAAAAAACAAGCCCAGAAGCCCCAAACTTAATTTTGGTTATACAGCACTGCTAGAGCCTGATAACCAAGAGCTGCATTCTTTGTCTGCCAGACAGAAGCTCTGAGCAAGCTCCACTAATGAACTGTTGACAATGTCAACAATGAAAAGAGCACAATAGATGCAGTGTATTTATCTGTATTGTCACAGCACCGAAACAGCTGCTGTCTGTGGAAACCACTATGCTGCTCTGTAGAGCTCCCTCTTCTCATAAATCACACTCCCAGATGGTCTTGTAAACAACAACAACATTATAATGCAGCATATAGAAAACCGTAAGTTATGAATGCGACATTTGCAAGCAAACGTAATGTTCCTGGGCTGGCTCTTCAGGAACTGCCTTCTGCTTTGCGGAAGTCCTTCCAATGGCAGCCTTGGAGGAGCTGCCCATGTGCTTCCTGGTGCACAGCCGCTCGGACACAGAAGACAGCTCATCATCTGCTTCCTGCACGAGGCAACCACGCCGGAGGGCAGGCACAAGCCTCAGAGCTAGAGCTCTGCGTTAGTCGTCTGGGAGAGACTGCTCAGGGTCTGCTGCAGGTGAAGTGACTACCTCTATGCTAGCAGGCAAGCTACAGACACAAAGTCTCTATGGGGAATCTCCACCACTACTGGAGAACTTCTGTGGACGGACAGAGGTTGAGCACCAACAAGGCAGAAAGGAACAGAAAAGTTCTGGAGAGCCACAGATAACCATGGATGGCAGCAAGCCGGTGAGGGGAACCTGAAGGCAAAGAAAGGGAACAGAAAGCAGCTCAGGGAAAGCGACTTGGAGAAGCAGAGAGAAAATAACAGAAAAGAGAGCAAGGGGAAAAAAGGCCACAGACAGAGCAGAATGAGTCAGAGGAGGGATGGAAAGAAAGAAGGGGGAGGAAAATGAGCACTTTGGGAAGAGAGAGCCCAGCTAGCAAGGAAAAAAAAAAAATCTGTAAGACTGAAGAGAGTTTCTGACTCGATGGCTCAGAGTATCAGAGCAGGACCAGGCGCTACAGGTAGGCGCAACATGAACAGCGACATTGGAAGAGCATCTGAGCCTCTGTTCTGATGACAAAGGCAACAAAACAGTGGCAGAGGAGGATTGCCAGAAACCAACCTGCCACTCCAAGGGGAAAACAAATCCCAACTTCGAAAGGCTGCTAACGCGCTCTTCTGGCTTCCTGGTCCAGGACTTAAGGGGCTGATCCTGCCCTCACTGAAGTCAGAGGCAGCTGTCTGACTGCTGACTGCACTAACCTGGATCGAGTTCTAGAATAAATCTTAGATGACTACACCTCAGAAGTAATATTTACAGAAAATAGGAGAGAAAAAAAGAGTACTTTTCCAGGTTTATACTTCACTTCCAGTGTCTATTGGATCATTGCAACTATTTCTAAATTATCAATTTTAAGTCGGCTTCTAAGTCCACAGGGCTGCCTTTCTCATGAAGAGGGATTTAAATAGAAAAGTTGTTTATTTTACATATAGAAACAGACAGTTTAGTAACATTAGGCTGTGTTCTAGCTCTGCTAAGAGCAAACTAGCCTGTGTTTTTCTGTGCTCCTCTTTCGTGCATTTGCCTAGAGCAAGGGACGGGCACATTTCAGACACATATAAAATACTAGCAAGTTACTGGTAACATCACAGTGAATCATATTTAGTCACCCTGCAGGTATGCACATATCTAACCTTGTTTACCAGCTTGCTAGTAAGATGCCTTGTGTTGTTGAACGTCCTTGGCCCTTAGCATCATAGTACACTCCAGATGCCGAGAGTGCACTTTGCCACGTGTTGTTATTAGTTATCAAAGACAAGACCAGATTGTGTGAATGCCATACTCCCCCCCGGGACCTCCCCTCTCCTCATATCAAAGAAAGGGGAAGATGAACAGCCAGTGCAGAAAACTATACCTCCCGTCCCCTCCTCTGTCACCTCAAAGCGCGCTGCAGATCTGAGAAATATGTGGAGAGGGAGAGCGTTGTGGAAGTCAGTCCAAGGGGACGGGGGTGGAGAAAGGAGAGGGCCATTTGCTGTTGCTGAGCAAGAAAAGGAGCACACTCCTGTTCAGTACTAGTTCTTTGCTGAAACCAGCAATAATGGTAACAGCCACCTCTTTCTAATATTGCTGACGTTTTTAAAAAAAAAATCTTCTTTTAAAAAGTTAATAACATCAAATAGCTCAAGCTTTCACTCCTCAACCATACCCCTTAAATGTAAGGTACTGCAGCTTGACTGAGCTGTAGGATAATGTAGTCCTTTTAATGCTCCTTAGGCAAATCTGTAGGAACTTTGGAGTCCTTCAATGCAATGCAAATTTGGTTTGCAACATTTTACCACTTCCTCCAGATAAAAGGCACAGCTAATATTCACCTTCTTTCAGAAAGCCTAAGATAAACACACACACATACACAACCTCACATACATATGCATATACATTTGTATGTATACAAAAACACTCACACACAAATGTATACGACTGAATGCTAACACACACAAGAGTGTGCTTTTGTCAGGTGTTCTTTTTGGGTTAAGTATATTGAGCTTCACTGTAGGTGGCAGGACATCTGCTTTTAAACAGGACATTAAGAAACCATGCTTACACCAGGAGTTTTGTAAAGACCGGACATGCACCGTGCAATGTCTTCTCACATCCAAAGCTTTGCGTCAGTGTTACTTAGTTAAATGAGATTTTTATGTTTCAACTTAGTGAATTTACACAAGGCTGTGGCCAGTCACTTTAAAATGCTGGTATGATGAAGTGTTCTCTATGCAGAGAAGCACCCTCTGCAAAGTAATTTTCTTTAGAGCAGGAGCAGCGTAATTTTAAACAGTATTACTGAAATTGTGAAGTGTGCTGTGATTGCTTAGAAAGTAATCCTGATTTTTATTCCATCTCTGTTGCAGAGTTAACCCCCACCTCCTTACCAAGCTGAACAGATCACAATCTGCTTATATTGGGTTTCGATTTTTCAAATCCTGGACTGATGCTTTGCTCATTCCTGATTCTACTGAAGTCGGTGCGCCTGTTCCTGAGATAAGGGTAAGTGAAGGTTGCTGGCTCCAGGTCTTAGGCAGGAACTGAGCATCGCAGGCTGAGGATGCTTACTTTTTCCCAGCTGTTCATGCACTAATGGTGTATGTTACCTGGGACTGTCAAGTAAAGCCAGTGCAAGGGACTATAATCCCATCTGGCTCTAACTGCACAAACGGTGCCTCAGAGAAACGTGAAAACAGTGTAGTATTTTGCAAAAGCTGTGATAGGTCTTGAGGCAGAAGAGGAACCATGCTCACTTAAGGCAGGCGCTGAGGAATGAGAATGGCTTTAGGACGCGCAGGGGCTCCTGTGCCAAAGTGATGGGGAGGGAGCGTGCTGGGAGGGGCAGGAGGCCAGGGCCGGCAAGGACCGACTCTGTCTCCGGCCAACCCAGCACACGCCCCAGCCTGGCTGCCAAGCTGCTCTTCAGAGCCCCGTAAATCCAACAAGTACAAAGACTACTGGCACGCTGGGAAGCCAAATTTTAGTCACAGTGACCCTGGCAGGTGCTGTGCCCTGCAGGCCACAGGCAGATTCTCTCCAGACCTACCCAGCATCCTCAAAAGCTGGGGCTGAGGTGACACATACACGTAAAGGCCGTGTAATTTAGAATTTACTGCCGCTCAGCACTGCTAAAAATCACGCTCGGAGTACTTTAGGTAGGGCACCCGCAATGGATAATACATTTTCGCAATATTTTAGATCCCTGGTCAGCCACCTCATCGCGTGAGACACTATAAGCACGCTGTGCCGGGCACACAGCAGGGCTGGGGGGTGTGTGTGTGTGGGGAAAGGATCTGCGGGAACAGCCAGCGGACTCCCCCGTTCCCAACCTGCACCCAAGTGGAGGGAGACAGCTCCCCCCCCCCCGCCTCCGGCACCGAGCCCCCGCAAGCCTCTCCCACCCCGCACGGGGCTGCAAGGGGATGGCGGGGCTGCCGCCAGCCCGGCAGCCCTGCGCCCATCCCCGCCGTCTGCAGAGGGCACCCGGGACCCGCCGGTGGCGGCGGAGCCGAGCTCCCGCCTCCCGGCTGCGGGAAGGGGAAAAGATCCAGCGCCGGGGGGGGGCACCCGCCGGGGAGCGGGCTGCGGCTCCCGCCACCCCAAGAAGATGAGGAGAGGGAAAGGTGTGAGCATTTTTAAAAGGTATAAGCGTTTTTAAAAGGTATAAGCGTTTTTAAATGAGGCACAAACACACACCCCGCCCCGCCCCAACCCCCCCGCAGAGGTTAGGGATGTGGCAGGACAGGAGAAAAAGCCCTGTCTCGCCTTAAACACCCGTCACAAAACATCCTTGGCGAGTCAGCCCGGGGGAGGCCCGCTGGCGCTGCTCCCCCCTCGCAGGGAACGGAGCCCTCTGTCACACAGGTAGGGCCCAGAAATAAGTCCGGTGGATTTATACCGCTATGCAGCGTGGTGAACCAGCCCCGAGAATGTCAAAACGCAGACCCTCTGCAAGGGGAGGGTCACACAAGGTGAGAGGCGAAGTGAGAGCAGGGGAGAACTTTTCCATCCTCTCAGAGGGGAAAACATTGACAAAATACCAGCGTCTCCCCGTTCCTGTTCAATCGAATCATTTATGTAGTTACTCAAACAACTGGGGAGAGTGGAAGTGCTACGCATACGTCCATTTTCAGACGAGCGGATGCTCCGCACCACTCTCCACACTTGAAATATTTTAGAGTAAAACACGTAACTGTATCTAAAAAATACCCCAAGCGTTAAACAAATTAAAATCAACCCCCAAGACAGCTTAACAGGTACATTCTGCTTCTGCACAGTCAGGCCTGAGCATGGGCAACGTCCCCCGAGCTGGCTTAATCCACTTCAGAAACGAAAAGAGAAAACATGGATCTAACCGCTGGTGCAATTCCCCTGTTTTGCAGAAGTTATGCGAGGAATTATGCCAGCTCCCAGAGTCGCTCCGTCCACTGGCAAGCGCCGCAGCCTCTTCCCCCCCCCGCCCCACTCTCCTTGTGGCAAACAACATACCAACACGCGGAGATTTTTCAGCTACAGCCCTTCTCCTGCCAACAGCCCCCGAGGGGAGGCCGGAGACAGCGGGGAGGGGCAGCGCGAACAGGGACCCCTCTGCTCCCCCAGCCCAGCCCGGAGCCCCCGTTGCGGCGGGGCTGGGGTCTCCCTCCTGCGAGAGCCCGGAGCCCGCGGGGCTCGCCCCGGCCCCGGGCTGCGGGGCAGCCCATCACCCCCACCGTTTATTTACCCCCCCCCCCCCCCAAAATAGACCAGAAATCAACAGCCCGGGCGGAGTTTCCGACCGCAAAACGCCCCCGCAGCTTTCCTGCCTCCTCCCCCCCCCCCCCCCCCGCCCCGTCCGGTCCCGCAGCGGCTCCAGCTCCTCATCCCCCCCTTCCCTCCGCCGGGGGGGACCGCCCGCCCCGCCGCCGCCACCACCGCCGGGGCAGCGGCGGGAAGCCAGCCAGCCCGCCCGGCAGGCAGCGAGGGCCGAGCCCGCGGAGGCTGCTCAAACCTTGGAGCAAGGGGGAGCGGGACAGCTCGGGCCGGTCCTCGGGGAAGGAGTCGAGGAGCCGCTTGAAGAGGCGGCCGAGGTCGGAGTAGCTGCGGTGCAGGTAGAGGATGTTGCGGTCCGACCACTCGGTGCGGATCTCGTAAAACTCCTCCTCGTCGCCCCGCCGGCTGATGATGAGCCGCCGGATCCCGTTCACCCAGCAGCCCCGCACGTACATGTTCACCAGCGAGGTGCCCTCAAACACGGCCGAGGCCATCCCGCCGCCGCCCGCGCATCCCCCGCCGCCGGCGGAGGGCGAAGCGCACCGCCCCGCGCCGCCGCGGCCAAGTTAAGAGGAGGAGGAGGAAGAGGAGGAGGAAGAGAGAAGGGGGGTGCCACCCGCCGCACGGCCACCCCCCCCCCGGCCCGGCCCGGCCCTGCCCGCCGGGGCTGTGCCGCCTCCCGGCGCTGGAGGGAGGGCCCGCCGGCGCCTCATAGACGGCGGCCCGCAGCGAGGGGCCAGCCCGGGCACCCCTGTCCTTGCTCCGCCGAGCCCCCGGCACCGAGCGGGGCGGCTCTCACCCCCTCCCGGGGCGGGGAGCGGGGCGGCGCGGCCCCTTCTTCCCCGGGGCGGCAGGGAGGCAGAGCCCCTCCCGTCCCACGGCCGCGGCGGCGGGGGGGGAGCGGGGCCGCCCGCGGCCGCTGTGACCCCCCCCCCCCCCCCTCCCCGGCCCCGCGGCCAGCGCCCACCCCCTCCGCCAAACACCACGGTCCCCGCGGCGGGATCCTCCTCTTCCTTCTCGGGACGATTTCGCAGACGCCACAGGCACGACAAGGAAATTTTTTCCCCTCCCAGTGACCCCAGAAGTTTTTTTCCTTCTTTTTTTCTTAAAAACAAAACAAAAAAACAACAAAAAACCAAACTTCCAGGCCGGCCAGCGGAGGGAGGAAAAGGGGGAGATTGCTCACACCGCCTCCAGCTGCGGCATGCGAGGCTGCCAGCCCTCGGCAGCGCGCACACGGTTGAAAAGCGGCCGTGGGTGCCCTGGGAAGCCTAAACGGGGACCCCGGCAGCCGTGCCGGCACCTCCGGGGACAGGGAGGTCCCTCACGGAAAGGAGAAGCAGGAGAAAGGGAGTACCCGGCTGGTGCCTGGGACCCCCTCGGCCTTTTCTTAATAGTCTGGTGGGACGCCATCCCTGAGGGAGCCTCCAGCAGCATCGCATACGGGAGGGAAATGGGGAGATGGATGGGGAGGCCTGCGCTTGCAAATACAGCCCCTCCTTCCCACGGGACCCCCAAGCAGCGTCTTAACGCACAGAGAGGGGGGCACTGGGAGAGCTGGCAGGGGCTGCAGCAGTCAGCAGCAGTCATCTGGCAAAACCGGAGACGCGCTGTAAGGCAAGGAAGAGTGTGTGGGAGATACGTGGATGCCTGAAAATGCCTAAGAAGCTGCAGGGTTAAGATATACATAGTGAAGGTCAAGAGAATGACAGCGTGGTGACGTGGGATGCATCATCCGGGACGGGCCTCTGCTTGAAGGCAGTGGCCTCCGGCACCCGGCTTTCTGCTGCGGAGGGGCTCGGCGGGGCGGAGGGAGGTGGTGGGCGACTTCCCAGGGTCACGCCGTGGCCTGGGGCTGGAGAGACCCTTCCCGTTTGTGTGATTTGGGGAGGTCGGAGGTCGTTGCACTCACACTACGTATTACCAAATTTAAGCCAGTTTTTGCCAGCGTGACGTCTGTGGCTCAGGAGGCCAGGAATTCACACGGCAACAATTCAGGCGCTGTTTAACCGCTCAGAAAAATCAGCAGAGCCCAGAGACAAGACCACGGTTACAGGTATCAGCCAAAAAGTGGTGCTTGGAGAACACCACAGCTGGATCAGCTTGGGACAGTACAAATAAGCACGGCGAGGGGGGCACAGGAGTGAAAGATACTGAGTAGTTTTCTGTAAAGTGCGTAATTAAATAACTAAATCACACTCTTTTCAACAGATAGCATGTTGCTAGCAACTGCCTAAATCATTCAGGTTCCACATGCCTCTATGGTAAACCAACTCCAAACCAACAAATGCAGTGATGTCCCAATCTGCCTATTCAAATACATCATTGTATATTTTCTCAATTTAACTTCTACATAACAAAACTGGGTTTAGTTCACTCTGAAGCACAGTCATATGTAAAGAATGCAAACAACTGAGCCCCATCTCTCCAAACAGAAAGGCACGTGCCTGTTTACTGCAGTCTCACTCTACAGCACCTGCAGACATTTCTTTAGAGAAATCTGCATTTTTGAAAACAGGACGGACGATACTCAAGATGTCGGAGTGGATCCTGAGGCGCTCAGCACCGATTCCTACCAAATCAACTTCACTGAGAACGGCGCTGGGCCCACAGCTGCGATACAAAACCAGGCATTCAAACAACCTGAAGGCCCACGCTTTCCAAGGAGAGCTGTGTACCCCTGCCTGGAGCAAAGCGTGTGGCAGAGGCCCACCCACTTCACCTTCAGGCGCCACAAAAAGGGTTTTCCTATCACTGTCGGGCTAGACATCTCCTGAGTATCCCATATTAGCTGTTCAGAGTATTCAGTGGGGCTTCACAGGCAAGGAATTGTCGCAAACCTTTGTACTGTAGGAAGATCTCCACACAGCTCCTTTTGTTTGGGGCAGGCTTTTGTGATCCCTCCTCTTGTTCCAGTACACGGTGGTCTTCCCAGTTCTTCCGTGTAAAAACAAAACAAGAAAATAAAATGCCTTTTCTTCTGACAGTTGCTGTGGTAACCTGAAATAACCACATATCCTAAGGAAGTGAAACTTCTAGGAAGAGAACTGTGAGAGTAACCCCCCTTTCTTTAAAGATGTCAGCCTTGCATTGCTTCTATTTAAGCAAGGAAAGCACTTGACTTCGGCTCATTCTGACTGGTATTTTCTGCCTTTGCAATAGAATGGTTTTTGCCGTTGTCGGCCTGCCCACAAACTGCGTGTCACTCGATAGACCTCCGAGGCTCCCAGCACTTTGTCAGAGCTCCGGCTTCAGCTGGATTCTGCAAGGTCTTGGTTGGGGGCCCTCAAATTCTGCTGGGCTAAGGGTGCCGTGCACCGTCCTGTAGGCTCGAGCATTAAATGCTTGGTTCTATTTTTCTCTTTCAGTCTGACTGGTGCCACGCTTCTGACTTAATTAAAATATTCAAATCACACAAAACCCTATGTGCCTGTCACTGCCTGCTCATGGAAAATGAGCCTATGCTGAAAATTCTACATCTAAAGGGCTTGAAGCTGACATACTGATGCCAGATCCTGAATTTTAGGAGTATGAACAGTAGAAGTAATCCTATGCCTAATGCTGCACATGTAGGATCAGTTCCTTATTCCCCCATGAGGATGATCCTGTTCCAGAAAAAGGAATCTTAATCCGGTAAAGTACAGAAGTGGAACATCCCCTTTTTGGAGTGGAAAGTAAAACTGTGGCATAGCTTTAAATCCTGCCACTGAGCACTTCTCGTGTGGCCACCCATTGCCTGTGGGCAGATCGGTAGCCCACCACAATTTTATCTCGTTCTCAGCTCAAGTGGCAGGACATGTGTATATATGTCCTCTCACCTCCCTGGTATGCTCCTGAGCGTCCCTATTACAGCAGTGTAATGCTCGCCAGCCATTACATCTGGGCACAACTGCTATTCATGAAATTTGGGTTAGTAATAATCATCTGTTACTGTGTGGCTCCAGAAAAAGTTTTGCCAGAAAATGGCTCATGCACAGAAAAGAAATGTTTGCATTAGACTGGTGGAGTGCCAGGGAGGACGGCAGGACTCACAAGATTATCTGCAGCGTGGAATGTAAAGTGGATGTGCAGGAAGGACGGATAGTCCCAAAGGACATAGACCTTTTCCAGATGAAAGTATCTTTTATTATCAGCACCTTTTATTGTTGCTCTACAAATTGTATCTGTCATGCACTTTTGAAAGTACATAGAGAGTGGGCATTTGCATTTGACAAGTTTTTCATGTGGATGCAGCAGGGGCAGGACACTGCACAGCAGCTGCTCTTCAGCAGAAAATGGGAAACATGCATTTGCCTTTCTTTAAAGAAAGGCTTTTACTGAGACACATTTTATTCCTTCTTGTGTGACTTGGAGGGTTACTATTTTCCATATTTTGATCCATTTTTGACACAAAAGTAATTAGTGGCAATTGCACCTTAGAGAATAAAGATGCTGACCGACTATGTGTTTTATCCTCTTGCATTTTTGTGATCTTACTGTCTCATTGGAGTCGTAAAATATTACGGGAATTCATGCATTTTCTTGGCCACTTATTAGTTTGATTTCTACCTAACAATTTTCCAGTCTTGCATTTTACTGTCACAAACTGGTAAACAATATAATTCATATAAAATACATGCAGAGCACCTAGCACATACTGTTAATCAGCTTGCTGAAAGGACTCAGGCCCTGTGAAGGTTATTCTGGCCAAAAATTCACTCTCAAGTCTTTGACTGATGCAAACACAACCAAAGTGATGCAGCAGAATTGTCTGAATTTGAGAAGAGGCCAGGGCCAAATCACAGGGCTTAAGAAGCCCAAGGGCAGGTAACTCCTGCCTCTTACACTTGCGATGTGAACCATGCCTAGGAACACAAATGAAGTTGAATGAGCCTGTGGCTCTAACCTTGTGCTGTGCCCTGACATCTGTCAGCCCTGTTTTTTTCAGGTTGCTTCATTGCTGTAGTGGAAATGATAGGGATACTTGCCTTCTGTCATATACAAGCAAGCTATGAAGACTTCTGAAAGCTATTTCCATACTATCTACATTTTCTTCATGTGTCCTACACCCTCCAGTCCACTGCAGCACCTTCTTCTGCTCTCGCCAGTTATAGTCTCCAACAATTATCATCTCCCAGACTGCATCTGTGTTTGGGAGGAACTTCATCTAAATGTCTAAGAAGATCTCTCCTTGTTATTGTTTGAAAGTCATTTTAGGGCTCCCTTTTGCAATTATGCCTTCAACCCCCTCAGCAGAGAGGCATGATGATTCACCCTCCTTCTCTCCACATTCATGAACTATATACTTCGCAGGGTAGGAAGAGGCTTTTGTACTATATTCGTAGTTAAAGTCCTCATTTTTGGCAGTAGGCTTTATAGTAAGTAATAAGGAGTATCCACTACCGCAAACAAGGGATAAAGAAAGTAGTTTTCACCCTAAGGAAAAAAATAGATGGTATCTTTTGTGAGCGCGACCAGTGAAGCTGGCAGGTTTTACTACTTCAGTTTACATCGTTAACCTCTTTAAAGGAAATAGATTATTGAAATAGCAGCAGCCACTAACCAGCCAACACGCATCTCCACCTCAAACAGAGGTGAGAGGTGTTGCAGAGTGTCTCTGGGGCAGGAACACCTAAAGGCGATGATTCTCATGGAAAAGCCAAGTCAGAGCTCAAGGACAGAGGCAGGCTGTGTTCTGAAACCAGCCTGGCTCTGGCAGCACTGTCAAAGAGTTACGTTTTCTGCACTGCAGTGACTACTCCTGCCAGGTGATCTGGGTTAAAACCACAGTACTGAGGTATGGAGCAGGAAGAACCAGCCGGGGGCAGAGAGGGGAGGTATTTCCCTTAGCTGATACTGCCACCAAAACTCAAGCGATGGAAAACGCTGATCTGAGGAAGGAGTCTTTGAATAGCTTTGGTGCATCACCCTGGAAAGAGTCTGAGAGGGGCAGGAGGGGCACAGTGCCTGCCTTGGGGGAAGAGGCTCTCTGGTTGTTCAAGACTTCCTTTGCTCAAGGAAGCTGACTTTCTACATTCTTGTAAATAAGCAAAAATTGCATCCAAGGTGCCTGGCTCCATTAATAATTTCTCCTTCTAACTGGAACAAGCGTTCAAGACCCAAAGATTTCAGCAAGCCACTTAGCAAGTCAAAAAGCAGTCACAGCTCCCAAGCCTGGAGTCACCAAAGACCTCTCTTGCCTGGTGACTTTAAAAAATCATTCCTGCTGTGAAAACATGGACGGTCTGGACTCGACAGTGAGGGAGAGAGTCACATTTCCAGCCTCAGCTAGCAGATTTGTAAACATGGGAGACCAGAGCCTTTGCAAAAAGATGCTCAGTTAGCTCATTCTGCTCTGTTGCCAGTGCAGTGTTGGAATAAATAAAATGCTCACCTATTGCTCAACAGTAACAAAAATAATTTGGAAAGCAAGAGGGATTGAAGCTTTATCCACTTACACAAACAATGTAAAGAAGATAATGAGATTTAAAAAGCAGCCCACAGCTCCATAATACCTGCAAACAATGTGGAGTGGGCACCTTTTTCTGTTCTCCCACAATGTGCACCCTTCTGTTAAAAGGGGTTGTTTTAATGTGCAGTCCAAAGGCAAAGCAGCTCCTCCTGTTTTAGTCTTTAGTTCATATGACAAGATCATCCCTTCTGAACACCTCTGGTGAGAGGGAGCCCTCGATGAAATGAGCTACTGACTGAAATATCCTTTCATGCTCCTGTGGGGTGGTTTGACTGCAAAAGGTTTGCATGCACAGCCAGAGCACTGCTGGGACTGTGTTCTTTGTTCTTCTCCTCTCTCCCCCAGGCTGATTCTGTGAAGTACTGAGCGCTCCTGGAGCCAATGGGAGTTAAAAAAGTGCTCAACATCCTTCCAGCTTTGGCTACCTCATAATATAGCCATTAATGTATGCACAACCTATTTTTAGAATCTGTAACATGTTTTCTGGGTAAGAAACTGCTTGAAAGACCCCTTCCTCTCCCTCAGAGTTGACATTGAATTTGATTTAATAGAAGAGCCTGAAATTCTTTCCATTAAAAAGTGTATTATAAATGCTCAAGGAGCTGTAACTGCAGTTGAAAGCTAGGTATATCCTGCCAAAGGGTAAACTAGCTTCATCTAATAGGAGAATATTTCTAGTGGAACAATTTACCCTTTATGAGCCTTTTTCCTGGAGACAACATAGAAAGTATATCTTCACTATGTTTTCAGCAGAGCAAAATAAATTAAATATACATACTTGCAGGTTACTAAAAAAATACTGGCATAAAAATATGCAAGACAAAATTTATCTGCGTTTTCAGACTCTTAGCCTAGTGCAGTCAGCCAGTAGGGCAATAAAAGGTCCACAGTACTGGCCTTCAGTATGGTTTGTAATGATCCTTTGTATGGCCTAACACTGCAAATTTGTATTGCGCATCGAAATAGAAAGCCCTAAACTGTTCAAAAAGACGAGCATTATTATTCTGAGTCTGCAGAAGGGGAGACAGCCACGAAGCAGAGAAAGCAGCTTGCCTAGGACTGCAGAAAGAGGTTGTCCTAAAGGTTGAAATATTTGTAGCACTTGGCACATGGACTTGTACACAGCCCTTAGAGAACATACTGTTTTGCAGGGGAAAAAAAAAATCACATTGCGTATGCCCCCTAGAGCCATAAATGCACAGCAGAGCCATTTGCACGTGCTAAAAAATCTTAGCTTTTTTTTTTTTTTTAAAAGGATGAAGCTGCTCTAGTGTTCTTCCTTTTTTTTTATTATTATTGTGAAGAAAAATTATTCACTTTAAAAATGGTAGGTGGAGCATAATAACTTCAAGTTGGGTGGTTTTTGCTACTGTTGTTAGTAATTGGAACAAATTCTTCCTCTGCTCTTGCTACACTACCCCAGGGTAAGCAATTGGCCTTGTTTTAGACGCTGAAAACTCTGATTGCATCCTAACCAGTGGTAACTCTCCCTTAAAACATACGAGCAGTCCAGCTGACCTGCAGTGGACTACTCATGCTCTTAAAATCAAGGGCATGCTAAGTGCTTAGCTATGACAATATGGAGCCCTTCAACATCTGCTCAAGGCAAGAAGTTCTCAGTGAAAGAAATACATAAGGAAGTCACAGCAACAGGAATGCTGAGTATGAAAGACATGCAGGATTGGACCCTGAGCCTGATGAACAAGTATTACTGAATTGCATTCATTCACATAGCAGCATCCATAAGATACAGCTCATCAGTGTTTGCTGCTTCAAATACTTCAAGTCAAAACAAGCGTGAGTGATTTGATGTGTCTACACGGCATAATTAGAGATGTAAACAATGACTGCCATTGCAGAAACTAGAGCAATATGCTAAGTAATTACCTGAGTTATTTCAGTCTGGCTATATTCTGCATCATTAGTATAATTACGGGAATTAAATTCAAGCCCATCATACATTTGGTAGTTCTGTTTGTGCACAACAACCTCATCCTCAATTTTTATGATGTTTCCTTGATCGTCAGGGTGGCCCATACTCTCCCCTATTTTTCGTTATCTGAGCCACAAAGGAAAGACCCATTAACGAAAACAAGGTTAATTATGTTTTCATCAGAATGGCTTCAGAAGGGATTCCTTCTGAGAAACAGCGGAGTGGGGAGTCCATTCGTTCTGTTCCTTTCCTCCTTAAAAAATAAAGTAAAACCACACAATGAATGTCTCTATTTACATTTCAGAGTTCTTTTCATGCCTAATATGCCCATGTGAATGTACCAAACACAAGTGAAGCGTGAATAATATGTGACTATTTTTCCTTTTTTTTCCTATATTGCTCAGCACTCTATTTTTCTAACTCTTCCCAAGAGCAAGAAGGAAACCATTTCCCTGCCCCCTCCCTCTTTGTTTCTTTTTCTTCTTATTCAGGACGAGGCTTGTAGTGAATGTTAGGACTATTGTGCTATATTCATCAGTTCTACTTGGCGCAGCTCATGTGTGAATCGAGGCTCTTTTCTCTATGAGAAAAGATATTTCCCTTTATAGTGTTCTAAGTCAATTACTGTGTTGGCCTTATGTATTTTTTCCCTTCCAGACAGACATATGATAAGTATTTTCCCTAAAGCCCTTTTTATTATTTGTGTATTATAAAGACCAGCATACCTTCAACATACATATGGTTTGGTTCATGCATACTTAACGCACGCTGAAAAAGGTCATGAAAGGTAACATAGCACCTTGTTCTTACAAATAAAGGACAAGATCTGATGGACAACTCTTATCACTATCAATATAAGGAGGTTAACAAAGAACCTACAAATTTTTTGTGTTTGCATAGGACAGTGACTGTTTTTCCCTTAAACAAATAAGGTCAGTTACTTCAACCAAGGGTTGACTCTCAGCTGAACACACTGTGACGCCTCAGAGGAACATGAAGAATGAAGCAAAAGACATACAGTTGTTTTAGTACAGATTGTTGGAAAAACAACCTCTACCCATGTTAAAAACCTTTGGGCTTGATTGCATAGATGCTCCAAGCACAAAAATCAATCAGGTTTCAGCATTAATGATATTTTGTTTGTTTTATTCGGGAGAAGATGGAATGCAAAGCCAGTGGGAGTTGTCTGGTTCTTGTTTCTATACAGCGCAGGTATAAAGCTCATTGTATTCCAGTGCTAATCCCACTGGACAGCAGCCTAAGTTTCAAGTGCAGTCAGGCCCAAAATAGACCAGTTAAAAAATCTACAGAAGCCTCCTGGTTTCAGCACACAATGTTGTCATGTCCCACGGGGCAGAGCCAACAAACACTGCAACGTGGTGCACCAACCCAACTCATCTTGTGCGAGAGGAAGGGTCTTTACTGTCAATGTCAAAAGTACAAGTCCTCAACTTCTGCTGCAAGCGGAGGCTATGCAGCAGAAATTGTTGCAATATCCTACTGCAAGATTACTGTAAATGCAATGCATGTTTTCTTTAGGCCTCCCCAGCACAGTTTTGCCCCTAGTCATCATGATATGAGCCCAATGCAGTCCTTAGTCCAAGACCATCTCTTCTGTTGCTTCAGTGAAACCAATACAAATAGAAATTAATTGTATTAGAAGTTGGCAGTTGTGCATACAATCATTGACGCCAGAAAACAACTGGAAATTAAGAGAGTTCAAGGAGCCCTCCCCTAGAAGGACTAGGTTTTATGGAAATAGTTAAAAAGAATTTGACCTAATAAAATTAAAGATGCAATACAATGAGTAAGCAAAGAATTATTTAATACAGACTTCTTATGGAAAATGCATACTGTCTAAGCAGAACCAAAAATAACAAAAGAAATCATAAATATCTAAAGAGGAAAGAAAAAGGTTTCTGAAGAACTCTAGTAGGGAATTTACCAATGAGGGCTGAAAACCTTACTTAACTTCAATTCAGGGACTAACTGTCAAAGAGATTTTCACAACCTCTGTAGATGGGAACCTCTGCATGAACAGGGGTTCACTGCTGCAGGAACACCAGCTTGGTGCCAGACTCTTCTTTTATGCCAGAACCAGGCAGTGTCATCACTAACAGTAAATGATTTAATTATATAAGGCAAAGAGACATGATAATACAATCTTATCTTAATCTAAGTATGGTAAAAATTGCATCTACTGGCTAGTTTGTTGGTCAAGCTGCTTCTCTTCAGTTGTTGCCTGCAAAACACTAAGGCTTGTTTTTCCCCTCCTACCGCTTAGGTTTCTCAGTTCTCTTTTTTCCCGTTGGCCTAACTCAAGCTGAGGTGAAAAACACTGCCTAGAATTGTTACTTGTAGCTGCTAAACTAGTACTCATATTTTTTCTCCTCCAATCTTTAGTGAACATCCTATGTTAGCTCTTATGTTATTTCATGGTAGCTACTGCACTTAAGCCTACTAAAAAAGTTAAGATTAAATGAGAGGTACATACAGTTAGCTAGATGTTTCTTATCCAAACAAGAGATGCACATTCCACTATTATGTGCAATTTTCTTTGAATTGTATTTACTTTTGGAAACCCATTTGACAGTGTATATTCCCAGTGTACGCTCTGTTTAAAAAAAATTAATACGGTAATGTTTTTTGTGAGGATCTGTTTTCTTTGCATTTCAATTGCTTTCTCATAGCATTTGTGATCAAAAACCCATAATGCTGCTTGTGCAATGAACCTTCTGAAGAAAAAGATCTGGAATTAAAAGTGCTGTTAATATTATAAGGATACTGTTTGCTCACAGGGTCCCAAATGCAAAGCAAGATTTGTTAGTTGCTGCAAGAAATTTCTAATAATTCAGCTTGCAGGACTGGATGGGAATAGAGGGGGAACAGTCTTTGTGAGGACTAAAGGCAACAGGAGACGCCTTCTCCCTCAGCCCTAAAGATATTCCCCATAAGAATTGGAAGTTTTTCTGCCTCTGAACATTTTGGAGTGATGTAACTACACAAACGCAGCTTCATTGGTGCAAATCACTAGGGAGCTCTGATCGCTCCCATGTACAACTATGTGTCAGCACAATTAAACACAGATGCCAATTAAGCCCATGCAGAATTAAGCACAGAATAGGAGCTTTATAGCAAAATGCTTCAATAGGACTATAATTTCAGTTTTCTTTTCCTTCCTAAAAGGAGCCACCAGGAAGGATCTGGAGAAGACAGAGGCATCTGCATAGATGAAAAAGAGATGAGAGGCCTTGGGAAGACCTACAGGGAATAAGAAAACCGACAGTCTAAAGCTTCAAAAGCACAGCAGCTTTCTTGTCTTTTTAGCTGCACAGAAAAATCAATGCTAGGACCTTGTATCCTCCTATCCTGAAAGGAAGCAAGAAACACAAAGACAAAACAGCGTAAATATCAGCCATCTGCTTGGGGGGAGCTGCCAGTCTCATGGTTTCCAATAGGCGACGGACGGACACAAGCCCGTCCTTCTGGCAGGTGGGGCAGCAGCAAGCTTTTGTTCCTGCCTTGCCTCGACTCACAAATGCCACCTTCTTTCGAGCAAGAAGTTGAGCAACTTCTCTCTTTAGAGTGACTTGATTCCACCACATGCCAGAAAAAACCCTGTCTCCAATGAAGTTAACAACATAACTATTTTATATAAAGCCAGCCCCTTGCGCAACAGCTAAGTAAAATAAGGGAAACTCTTTCAACTTCCTCTTCTCCAAAGTTTTCATTTTAAAAAAGCTCATCTGTGTGTGTGTGTGTGTGTGTGTGTAGATTCAGCTGCCTCCTAATTGTTCCCTGGCTTCCCGTCAAAAAGGTCTGGACCTAAATCCCAGGAAACTTCTCACTCCCTGTCTGAGGCAGGACTCAGGAGAACAATAGCTGGCTACAATCAATGGTGCTGCAGCAGAGACTTGTTAAAATACATGCTTGCATTGCTATCTTCTACTGAGAAGTGCCAGTATATTAGAGAAGCACATAACAGTTACAGCAGCAAAGTATTAGTAATTTAAAGTGCTGAAAATCACCAGCTAATTTATCTTTTAGCTTCTCTGACAATTGCTAGCAAGAACTATTTCCCTTTAAAAAGAAAACCAGATGGATGGAATAAAAAGGTCTACAAAGAAATTTACCACAGTACAACTCAAAACCATGGCACAGTGTGGTTTAAAACAGAAGAGCTCATTTTTCCCAACGCCATCATTTTTCATCTTGATTTCAGTTCCAAGGATTGGTGATGCCATAACACCTGAGATTGTGAAACAGAGTGGCCCTAGAGTCATTATTCTTCATATCCTTCTCAATGCTATATCACAACCTTCAAAACTGATAAGCAGTTTCTTTCAGTGCAAGCCCAAAGGCTATGTATCCCATAGTAGTTTTCCAAAACCACATTTGGTACTCGAGTTTGCCTAATCTTCCCAGAAAAAGCAACCCTTCTTTGCCTCCTGGAGCAATAACAAAGTTGTCCAGCATGGAAGACAGCACCTGAGTAGCTACCTTCACGTGGTTGCCACTACCAGACAAGAGACCTCAGCACATGACTGAGGGAAATAAATATCAGAATACATAACAGGCTATGTCATTCTATAAAGTTGCCATTGTCTCCAGCTTGCTTCCCACCATTGTCAGCTTAAAACTATTAAAAATACATAATGCTTTCCAGGTTGCTTCAATACATGTGATAAGATCTCCCCTATAAAGGTCTTCCTCTTCAAATCTTGCTCAGATTTCCTCTGATAGCAGGGGACATAAAAAAAAAAAAGTAGTAGATTTGAGGCTGACTTCTTTGAGAAGAAGGTGAAGTGTCATCTCTTATTTTTCTCTCGCATTGCTCACACTCAGTTGAGTCTCCCACTCAGCACTGGGATCATCCGAGATATCAGCTGTTCCCACTGATTCAGAAAATTGAAAAACCAATTCTGAAAACAGCAAGCAGGACTGGAGGGGCAAATCCTGTTTATCTGGCTTTAAGGCAGAACCACACGTTGAATCAGTCCTTCTTTCTGCAAGAAAGCACGAAGCACAGATGTGGTTGTATAAGCATCAGCAGCTTACTTAGGGAGATCCAGTCAGATCGCAGCATATCAGATAAATTAAGAGGCCAAGCAGAGCACAATGTCCTCTGTCCTGTTGAGAACTGGTAGGTCTGATGATCAAACTCTCTCAAAGTTAGACTGCTTACTAGAAGCATCTCTGCATATGAATGTCTGGTGCTTACCCACAGGCGCTCAAGCTTGACCAAGTCACACAGCCTAAAAATGTCAAGATCACCAAGGAAATTCTGTGAAAAAACAGGAATAAAACCCTTATTGTCCTATCACTACAAGGCTTGCTTTCTTCCTTTGTTACAGTAATTCATTTTGTACAGATTTAACAAGCTAAATCTTCAAGTCCTTCCTAAAACAGATTTGGATCCAAGCTACCCTGCATACTGGCTGGCATAACTGAGGTCAGAATTCAGACTCCCATTCTTCTTCATTCCTTTCCAGGCAGCCCTCCCGCTCCTTTAAAATAAAATGTAGATGCCAGTTACACAATTAAGAGTTCATCTCTTCGTAACTAACTAGAAGTGCATTTTTTTTGCTGTACTTTTTGCCTTAATAGCATCATGGTATTTCTGGAAAGTAACGGCGGCTTTAACAACGAATGATCATTTTAGAAATAGGAGTAACGTTTTGCTTTGGTTTCCCTAATAGGATTCAAGAAACACAGTGTGCAGTAGAAACCCCTGTTGTGCATCTCAGTCTCCCACAGAGATCATTACCGGGGCGCACACGTTTAACAGAAGAGCCATCACCACCTTTGTATTCCCAAGAAGAGGACAGACCACTGGAAGGAATTCGTCCGAGTTATAAGGCCACAGGGTTCTTGAGCTCAGAAAGGATCACCGAGCCCTTAACTCCTTAAAGAAATGGTCTTGAGAAAGCTCAAGGGCTTGCTTCTGCGCCAGGGAGGAATACTCTGAGGAACAGCCCCTGACTTGAGTGCCAACTGGGGGCAGCCTGGCTGGGGAGCAGCACTGCTGAGAAGGACCTCAGGGTGCTGGTGAGCAGCGACCTGGGTACCAGCCACAGCCTGCCTGGCAGCCAGGAATGCCAGCAGCATCCCGGGCTGTACCAGCAGTGTCACAGGCAGCAGATCAAGGACAGTGATTACTTCCTTTTACTTGGCATTCATGAGACTTCACCTAGAATATGGCATCCAGTTCCGGCCCCAGGGCAGGAACGAGGACAGTCACATAGAACGAGCCCGGAGGAGGAGGGCCAGGGGCTGGCACACAGGTCTGAGGAGACACTGGGGGACCAAGGCTTGTTCAGCCTTGAGAAGGGACAGCTTTGGGGACCTGACAGCAGATATCCAGCACCTTTGAGAAGAGAGAAGGAGGGAGGTGCACAGCAGAGAGACAATGGCCACAAGTTGACACAGGGATAGAAGGGGGAAAGCTTCCCATTGGGACAGTCAGGCAGTGGCTCAGGTTGCTGAGAGAGGTTGTGCAACCTCGGTCCTTGGAGGATTTCAGGACCTGACTGGATAAAGCCCTGAGCAACCCGGTCTGATGTCATCGCTAATCCTGCTTTGGGCAGGAGGTTGGACTAGGGACCTCCTGAGGTCCCTTCTAACTGAAATGATTTTATAAAAAATTACAAAGCAATAAAAGTTGCAAGATATCTACACAAACAAGTAAGAAAAATCCACCCCTTGTCACAGTAGAACTGCAAATTTTTAAGCAGCATGATTTTTCAGATGCAATGTATAAAACCAAAACCAAACACCCCCCCCCCTTCCTCAACAACATGTAATATTGAGACATTATACTAAAATCTACTCCAGATATCATTATCTGACACTTAAACTTTGTCCTGCCCAGTCATTTCAGAGATTAATGCATTTGGGATTCAGAAGAAAGAAGTCCTTTCCTTTCTTCTGGCAGGTATTCATAGCAAAGCAAAGAAGGGAGTGTATTATCAAAGCTTAACTGCTGTTGAAGCTTTTGACATAGGACTTCTGCCTGTTTCTTCCAAGAAAATCCCTGCTCCCCTGCTCTACAAACATAAAACCAGACTAAATCCACTAGTGTCATCTAGGGAGATTCTTATCGTGTTTATACTGGCCTGAGTCTGAACAACTCCCCAAGAAAGAAATTCTTGATCTACTCCACGGGGACTGAGAAATGCACACTCCACTGAATTTCAGCATAAATGACTGTATAAGAAAAAAAAATAATCAAGCTAGGTATTGCTCAAGAAGAATGAAAAGGCATCAAAAGAAAGCAGTTAGTGCATATCACTCTTTGTTGGCATAGGTAGGAAGCTGCATAACACTCTCAGCTCCTAAATTTACGTGCCACGTAAGTTGGCCAAAGGGGCCCATGGGACCTGAGCAGGGAAGGCTGCTCTCCACCATCTGCACGAGGACTTCTAAAGTTCTCTCAGCTCTACGGGGATATGCATGAAATGTCCAGAGTGCTTATTGCAGGTCCCACCAAAGGGCCAGACAGGGTACTGCCTTCCCACAGAAATTAAAAGAGTCAGAAACCACTTGCAGCTCATACTGCTGCTTTAGCTCTTTTAACATTAAGAACCACGGGCCTGGCTTAATTCTTCAGAATTACCTAGATCAGCAATGATCAAATTGAGAAAGATGTGCAGGATCAGGTTCCACATGAAGAAGAGTTTTTAACTGGATCCTTAGTGTATAGGTTTTTGATCTGGAAAGACCGTCTATAGGGCAACTTACAGGGTGAAGAGTAAGCTCTGTGCTGAAAACTTACCTCATTCCATACTTTGAAATGCTACACTCTGTTTTCAGATTAACTCCCTTTCCTGCTTGGGTAATGCAAGTTTAAATACTCCTCCATATACATCTGTATTTTAAAAAGCATTCCAGAATAAGTCCCCTTCACCCCGCAAGAAAAATGCTTTGGGGAATTTGTGGGAGGATTAGAGCTTTAACAACAACATGCAGAATAAAATATTAAAATCATATAATGCTTTTTCAGAAACCAGCCTTTCAAAAAGTGGCATTTTCTTTGGCCGTTCTGTGGTAGAAAGCCCTGCCCATGAATCTCCTCTGCTTTGAAGTCTTAGCACTTTTGCAAAATAGGAAATATTGAATCTGGAGCATAGGGACTGTAATTATAGTCCATCATTCAAAATAAGGGGGAATAAAAAGCACATGCTTCCTTGAGTCTTAAAGCTGCAATGGTCATGACCATGAAGGAGATGGTAAAGCCTCAGGATAAAATTCCAGCTTTGCTGAAGTGGGCTCTACCATAAGATTTCACACTTAGGATTTCACTCCAAGGGCTTGAACCTGGCCTTGTGCTGGTGTAGGTCTCATTTTAATGTTGGCATGCAATGACACATAACTCCCACATTTCAAAGGGAAAAGCCCTGGGTGCAAAATTCTTCTTCTCCTCTGCCTCACCCACACAAAAAGAAGCATTCAAGTCTTTAGTTAAGTAAATAATATGGGAATTTTCAATAAACAGAAAATAAATTTTTGTATATTCAAGAAAAACAAATTTCAATTCTAGGTAATACTTAGCAGCCTGTAATTACAAGTTTACAAAGATTTCCTTGCAAAACACAAGGGATAATTAAACTTTTTCCTTCAGAGCAAATACGATATCATTCACTATAACCAAAGTTATAAGTAGGGCTAATGAAGAATTTTATTATGTGTATTTCTTTTCAGGAGGGTGCTGTGTGTCTCCAACATATCCCTCTAGACAGGGAAAGATGTTCCAGAAACAGATCTAGTGTTTATAATGGGGAAGAAGGCCAATGATCATGAACAATTGTGTGAAACAAAGATTAAAAATAGTATTTTTACATTGCAAATACATCCTAGTAAAAGTAAGAAGGAACTATTAGCACTCAGAGGATTTAATTCTTCCCTTTCTTGTAACATTTCCAGTGTGAATTTTTGGCGTTCCTACTAACAATCAGTGACAGAAAGAAAAATAAAGAATAACATTTAAAAAGGGAAATCCCATTGCTCAGTTTTGCTCCTCTGCAAAAAATGTGTTGCACACAAAGGAAGACAAAGGAATTCAAAAGAGAAAGCAAGTTTCTCTCATCATGGTGGGAAGCAGAAGAAAACCTATGATGTATTTGCCGGCAACCCCTCGCATACAGTCCTAAAGTATGAGGTAAAAGCAGCTCTCAATTGCATTTAGGAGCAATTTCACCTTCACTATACCTGCAGTGAAAACTTCCATGAACAGTGCCCCATTACGACGTATTGTCATGCCTATGCAGCATCATGTGTCATGCTGTATAGGCGTGCATAGTGATACTCTAAAGATCAGTGATACAGGTCAGACATGATAAGTATTTACCACTTGGTTCAAAAGGGAGCACATTTTAGCGCTACTACTATCTAGTCTTATCGCATATATTTTATTAAGTATTCATACCTTGCTTGCAAATTATGTTTTGCATCATGCCTGTAACCCTGTAATTCTGGTTGGATCAGATCATCTGCCACAGATTGTTACCAAGACTTACCCAGAAGTAATACAGTTTTGGAAAAGCTCTTTTAGAAGTCTCTCAGGTCATTCCTTCTCATCTCTCATCACTTCTGGTACAGGACTATAGCTAGAACCCAAGAGCACCTGTTAGTACAGTACATTGCACTTGGCGTATAATTTATGTACTCTTTTGCAACAGGCAATATTATGTTGTTGTTATGTTTGATTGTGCCTTGAGTAAATCTCAGCAAGATATTACAAACGTTTCAGTTTTAGATCTATTTTCAAAGATGTTCTCCTTGGGTAGTTCTCATGCCCCATAATTTACTTTCATTTTAATCTACTTTCAAGGATTAAACCTCAAATGTCCTTGTTGTACCCAAAGAGAATTAAAGGTACCAGAAATGCTAAAGCCTGTAATATCATCATCTTCTTTTCTGCCATGTTTATGGTCATTCCCTGTCCTGTGATACATGGTGGAGTCATTCCCCTGAAAGCCAAGATGGAACAGTATAAAAGGAAACAGGTTCTCCTAAACTATTGCCATGGTTTAAATGACGCATAACTCTCATGGTCGTTGACTGTGAGTAACAAAGTAGTCAGTTAAGTGACAATAGGTCCTGGTTTCAGACTATGTTAACTCCTCTGCGGTCATTTGGACTAATAAATGAGGTAAGATCTTTCCCTGACATCTATTTCCCCCCCGCAAAAGAAAGATCAAATTATTTCAGACAAGCACAATGTAATAGTATTACAGCATGTTGCACTGGATCACCTAATGCTTCCAGACTCATGCTGACCTCTTCCTTTGCTGCTCCAGTCCCCTCAGAAGTAAAGGGACCAAAAGGCTTGGGTGCAAGATCTTCCACATAGAATACATCCACATAGTCTTAAAGCTGATATCTGACAAAGCGTCAGAACTCAAGAACTTCAATAATTTACTGTAGTTCAAAATTAAATAGTCCTTATACCACATAGCAGCAGAAAAATGTGGTCCAAAAGAACTTAGGGAAGAACAGTATCTTCTGCATGCTCCATGTTGTCATTTTCATTAAGATCATGAGGATCTACTATTTGCCTTACTGTAGGTTTAGACTTTCTAGAAAAAAAAATAAACCAACAAACCATCAGCGCCTAAAGAAAGAAAGAATAGTCCTCATTTGGTGTGCCTATTTAAAGATAAACAAAACCCCTGCTTACGCATGCTCTTTCCTCATCTTTCTGACACTACTGGGTTTTGACTTATGTGCTTTTTAAATCCTGCCTGAAGAAAACACTTTCCTAATTGGGGCCTAAATAGTTCAGAACGCAAAACTGAGGGCTAAAACACAATGACAGGATCATCAGCATTTTGCAGTTAAGGAAACAAGAGAAAAGGAGAGGAGAGCAGCAAGGCTGAAGGTGCTCTGGAGCCCCAAAGCCCTCTTGGTGTTACCTTGGACCTCCGCTGTGGTGTGCCCCCTGCAAATACAACTAGGAACAGTATTTTTAGATCACGGGAACAGGAGAGCTTTTCTTCACTCCACTTATTGAGTCTGGTCAGCTTATTTGTCCTTCTTAACTTAGTCATAAATGCTGGAGTGGAAGATGACATCTGACTCACTTCCACAGTAATTGATTGTGATTTCATAAAAGCGTTGTTATGTCATTGATTCAGACAGAAGGAAATTGAAATAGATAAATAATAGTTAACAATTACACATATACCAACTATAATCATACTGTGTAGTTGTAAAACCCTTCATTTAAGGAATTACACCACAACTGATTAAATATGATGGAAGATACATGGAAAGCACATGTAATAATGTTTTTTAGCAGTGGCAAGTGTTCCTACTCGCTAAGTAGTTCGAGTATAACACGGACAGACACTCTAAAAGGTTAATTCAGAACAAAACACCAAACTAGGATCAAGGAGATCCATCTCCAAATCTCCCCAGCAACAGAAGTTTCTCCTGAAACTTTTAACGAGTCTCTTCTAATCCGCATTATCTGTGAAATGATTTTCTCTAGTCTAAGAAACTCCAGTATTTCAGTAACTTTCCTCAGTTTGTGTCAGTGCCATAGGCTCTTCACAGGGTTAGCAGAGGCCAAGCCTGAACACCTTGATACAGACCAAGAATTCAAATGTGATCTTCTAAATTTCAGGATGTTTTGTGGGGATGGAAATGACCAGTTTGGCTATAGGACTTTGCCTTTGAGAATTCTCTTCCGTAATCAAAATTCTTACCCAATAACAGATTTCCATTCCTAACATTTCAGAAGCATGGATAGTCAGAAGTTACTCTTCAGTTCAATTCCTCCAGATGCAGGCAAAATTTCCCTTGGTGTCTTTACAACCCACAACACCATGAAGTATGCATTTAGCTTTGCTAAGGCAAAACACCCCAGAAAATGACATATTCAGGACCCCACGAATAGAGCTTCCTTCAGCTGCCTGCAGAACAGAGATGAAAATCCTTGTGAGACCAATCCAGAGTGCAAACTGGACCAGGTAAAAGAAGAAAGCCTTGGGTTTGTTTAAAAAAAAAAAAAAAAAAGTAGTTTCACCTTTCTGGTTGCATAGCATGGCCCCACAAGCAATTGCTCAGGTTCCTGTTTGGAAGAGGAGGGCAGCAGAAACAACCCACACACTAATTTACCTGGTCCTGTATTTTAGTTATGTTTTAGTCAGCAGCAAATTTCACTTTTACTTTATCTGATCTTAAGTTTATACATGTTTGCCTCTATTTGTCACTTCAAAAACTCAGTTTGTCATAACTGGTTCCTACTCTGAGTTTCCCCTTAAGCACTTCAAATGCTCTCTGTCTAGACACTACTTCTACATCTCAGGTCAAAATTACTTTCTCAGTTGTGCTCAGCTCTGGCAATAACTCCCTCCTGTGTGGTAAATGCTACAAAGACCTTCCCCTTCAAAAACTGAAAGAAGGATAAAAGAGGTATTTTCCTTCACATAGAAGTAGCCCTCCCCTCCCTTTGTAGACCCAAAGAAAAATGTTTACAAATGAGTTTTCATTGAAACTCTTCCTACTTTCATTTGCCTACATTTTCATTTTGAGATGTGTTACAAAAAGGAGCAGAAAAACAAGTTTCTGTATTTGGTTGGTTGTTTTGAAATCCATCAAAAGTTTTTTTCTCCTCAATTTCGTATCCAAAATGTTTTCCAGGAAAAAAACATAAAAAGTAATAGAAAGCAATACCAGCTTCTCTTCTCTCCACTGGGAATTAAAAAAAAAAAAAAAAAAAAAAAAGAGGAAATTATGGTCTCTCTACACACATATATACACTGACTCTTTTATCTTCTCCATTAGAAATCTAGGATATTTAAGAGCATTTAACTACCCTATTCATTTCCCTTCATTATTTTATTCATGTTTGCAGAAAATGAAGTCTATTTTCAGTCGGCACTCCATAAGAGCATAAGCATTTTAAGAGCTCGTTCGGCAGAACACCTTATCACAAGTTGCTCCTGTTCACAGGAGTCAGACACGGCATTCCCAGGCACAGCGCAGCCCTGCTCTGTAAGCAGCTCCATAAAGAAAGAGAGATTCAACTTTGCCCATTACTTCTTTCTTCAGTAAAATTAACTGAAGGGTTGAAATTTCAAGGGTTGGTATGTGTTCAGCCAAGACTGGTGGGTGACTTCTGCCTTCAGCGGCAAGGAGGTAACTCCACCCTCGCCAAGCGTGATAGCTGCTGACATCAGAAAGGAGCCTGGAACACCTTCAAAGTCAGGCTCAGCCTTTACTTCACGGATGCAAATCCAGAGGAACGCCTTGTATCCCTGGAATTGCATTAACATCCCATGTTGGATGTCGGGTTTGGTCCACGTACATCAATAAAACTATTCTCAAGTCGAATCTTGGTTACTGGGGACAACAGAGGTATTTGTGTACACCAGGAGCCCAGCACAGACCAACCTGGGCACGCTGAAATGTAATGAATGCCTCTGTGTGGAGGAGAGGAAAAGGAAATTCTTCACACATATAGAAACCAGATTTTTATCATTTGAAAAGGGTTCTTTTAAGGACACTCCACAAGGACAGGTTTGGGAGGTTTTTTTGATAGCTGTTATGTCACTTCCTTCTTGTCTAGCAAAAGATGAACTGATGCTTTTTGACAAACTCCTACTCACAACTGAGGTTAATTCCTAGCCAGCCATCACATACCATACAATTTAGAACAGCATAAAAATAAAATAATGTGGAAAGTTTGGAGTTTGTAAAAGCAACCTTTTAGAATTTCAGCTCAAACTTGCTGTCACCAAAGACAGTTGGTGCTCTGGGGCTTGCAACAGTGACAGACTTAGCTTTCAGCTCCGGACACTTGATCCAAAAAGAGCTTATTTTCAGGTCAGTTCTTCTGAAAGTCTAAGCCTAACAGTAGAGGACACTACCACCATACCATCATGTAAAGACCATTTGCGGTTATAAGCTTAAGCTATTTTTTGAATAGGAAATACTGGACAATATGTACACTAGGCTTACTGGTGTATACATTTGGGAATTGGAACAAGGAAGAAAGATAAGAAAGATCTCATTGTACTACTGGATATTGGCCTACTACTTTTGGGGGGTTCTGCAAGCTGCAGAACTGCAAACCCCATCAACTGCAAACCTGGCCTTGGTGAATTTAGTAATGCAAGGGAGCATCAGAGCTTACAATGTAAGAAAGAGAAGACTCCTAGAACACGAGGCATGGAAGGTTAACACCAGCCAATGAGAAAGCATTTTTGGTACCTGAACATTCACAGACACTTTTGTTGCAAACATAAATGGGACAGTTTAGTTGTAGGGTACAAGAGGAAGACCATAGAAATGCCTTCTCTGAAAACTTTACTAACAGCAAAGCATTTATTCTAACACATTCACCATGTCTTTTTGAGACCTATTATCCATACGCATTAAGTTCTTATTGCTGCTTTAAAACCAAAAGTGTCTCCGTGAAGGCCCTGGATACCTTAAGTAACGGAGACTGACTAAGATCTACCAATGCAGAAGGGCCCACAGAAACAATCTTCTCACTTTCAAATTGATGTTCTTGGGCACTCTGTAACTTCTGTCACTGCTGAATGTGATCAGTCCTAACACTGTAAGGAAAGCTGGAGATATCTATGGGCAGAAACCTATTGATCTGAGTTGGAATGGGTTAAAGGTGCCCTCCCAACAAGATGGTGAGATAAAGAACAACTAGTACCTTGTTGGCAGCCTGGGCCACATCTGCAGTCGTGCGGATCGCGCAACGGCAGGCATTAATACTCCAGTCTGCCGCTGCTCCCTCCCTTACCCTAGCTCTGCTTGTCTCCTGGCATGCTTTCCAAGGAGACACGCTGAAAGGCCAAATGGCATAGGGGAGAACTGGGCAGTCTGGAGCACAACAGAAACCCCTGGCAGGATGGAGCAGGGAAGGGAGGAAAGGAGCAGGGAGAGACACGCCGTCCCCCGCAGTGGGAGCGGAGAGGAGGCTGCTGAACAGCGAAGGGCAGCGCTCAGAGCCCCTGCCAGGCAGCTGTGGGACATGCACTCTGAAAAGGAGGATGGTAAGACACACAGAAAGTTTCTAGTCGCAAGATGTACTGCAACGCAAAAATCCTCCCGAGTGCCATGAAATACAGCCTATGGGAGAAACAAAGCGTGTAACCTTGTAGTTCAAATGCAAAACCAAGTTATGCCAGTTCTTAGTAGGTGACCTCTTAGATGTACGTATGCATGCATAACAAGATGAGACAGTTGTGTGCAAAGGAAGAGCCACCACCAGTGATCAGATATAAAATGACAAGCCTTTTCGAAATAAGGGTTAGATTAACAGGCTTTTAGGGTAAGCCATTGCAGTCCATCTAATCTCACAAAGGCCACAGAGCTGTAGAGCTGGAAACCAAGGATTAAATCTGAAAATGGTTCTAAATCAGTTTTGACAAAAAATTCCAGAAAACTCTTCCGACGTGGCAACAGCCACTGTGCAAAGACTTCCAGGGCTGTGTCAAGGCTCTTCTCAGGTCAGACCCCAGCTCCAAGAGGAGGTGGACCATCTTCTTAGCTTCAGATCCTACCTAGAACCACCATCTGCACCTGGGGACTGACATCTGGAAAATACATGCATAAATGCAACAGGGGAGAAGCACAATGTGCAACCTGAATTTCTCTCCAGGGGAAAAGAAAATAGCAGGAGGCAAGAAAAATAAGAGATTCCATATAAAATAGGGAGGAGGTGGTTGCAATAAACGTATCAGCCCATGAACAGCACTTTCTAGTTTGGAGGCAATAGAAGTGCAGTCATGAGCAAGATTCAAGGCGTGACAGAAAAAGTCAGAAAGGTTAATCGCCAAGAAGAAAAACACCAGATGTGAAGCACTAGCTCACAAAATCATATGAGTTTTGCCACTGATTTCAGTGCAACCAAGCCTTTGCTGCAGGTTTCTTTAGGGCAAGCTGTGGTAATTTCCTTGAGCTGCAAAGGAAAGTGTGGAATTTCCTCTCTTTTCCTCCCTTAAGACATTTTCAAGCTTACTGAATAAGGCACAATGAGGATTTTGCACATGCCAGGGTAAATCACAGCCTTTGTGTAACTTCCCCTGCATCTTCTGGAACAGTATTCACACCAGGGTTAACTTTGACTTGGTAACCTCAGTGGATGTCTCACTCGTGTTGGGAGTCCCTCGCAGAGTTTGCTCCTGCTGCAGTGTATTACCTGGAAATCTCAGGTCTCTGTTAAAGATTGATTTCCAAACATCTCTTATGTCAAATTCATTAAGCTGCACCGCAGTCCAGGAGAGAAGACAAAGGCAGCACACTTCATTAGAATGACTAAATGTTACAGAATATGGTATAGGCATTAATATCTAGAATGGCTGCTCTCCCAAACCCATGCCAAATTTACATTTACATTATGTGGAAACCCTCAAAACAGAACCCAATAGATGCTACAGAAGTAACTGTGCTCATTTCAAGCCTCAATTCCATGCATCTAGAATATGCAGCTCTCTTTCTGCACTGAGGCAGAAAAGGAAAGAGAAACTTTCACGTTTCGCTTGAGATGCTAGTTTGGAGTCTCTGAAACAGCACTAGTGCCTGCACCAGCATTTGTCTTTGTTATACTAGCTTTTCCTCTTTGCAGGTTTTACAACGCCTCAGGGTTCTTTCCCTTCCCCTCCTCCTCTGGTTTGCAGCCAGCTGGCTCAGATAATTTCACTATTATCACCCCTTGGGTCAAGAGCTGCAACATGTCTCTTCAGCAAGTCCCACAGAGAAAGCCAAAAGAAACATGCATTGCACAGTCTTGCAAGCAGCAGCCTTTGCCATATGCCCTCTGTCATGAATCTCTGATCAGGCAGTCAAGATTATATCCTTCTCACACCCTTTGCTCTGGGCTTGCTGAGGTGGTTCCTGGACTCCCCCATGAGAGCCGGACACCAGCCTGTTGACATCCTCATGATTCATTTGTAAGCACATTCAAATCAATACTGTTAACATTCAGGTAGTATGAACTTGTGTAAAGAAGTTTACAAAACATTCAGATTTTTTATGAAACAAAATCGATAAACAGATACCTGAGAACTAACCTCTGGAAAAACCGTGGTTTTGTTATTTGTTCTTCCCTTGGGTTTTTCTCTGCTTTCTCTCCTGTTCTGCATGGTTTCAAAACTCTTTCTTACTTTGTGAAAATATTCTCATCCTTGACTCCTGCCCTCCAGCCTCATGGTTTTTCTGTTTTGCAGAGCCAGCATGGGCCAGGGGAGGCAGGCACTTCCTCCAGCAGCCAAGGGGTCACTGTATTTTCAGCAGGGACTCAGCCCAAAGCAAACCCCTCAGGGCAGGGCTGGCAGTGACGGCTTTCGTAGTCATGGCACTGTACAGCCACTGGTTTTGAGCTGTCCTCTCCATAACGAATGATCTGCACAGGGGAAAAGGGAGGTGTCGCAGCCCCCAATTTTTATTGTTTCTCCACTTCTAACATCTTTAACTTCTGAGGACACTTCCCCTGCAGCTCTAGATTCAAGCCCCAAATCCCATGCTTTCTTCATGGGAAAACCAACAACTATTCCTTGCTCCTGAATAGCTTGCAAGAGCCCAAACATTATTTTTCCAACACAGATTAATCAGTATTTCCATAGGGGAGGAAAAAAATGGTCTATATTAATACTTTGACTAATACTCAAAGATACCAAGCAACAAATAGCATCCAAATTTTTTCTAGGCAGTAATGAAATCTAAAAGAAATCTCTCATTCTGCCACCCACAGCTTCCTAACCCAGGCACACCAGCAAAGGCACAGAACTAGAAAGAGTTCCCATGGCCATTTTCATTAGGAAAATCATAATAAGATTTTGTGAATGAGGTAACAATTCATATTATGGTAGGAAAATCATATTACGATTGTTATCTCATTCACAAAACACATGATTAACTGCACCCTGCATCTTCTCAGAAGACCTGTGAATTGCTTGTTTGCATTATAGCACTATAGCAAGGGAGAGGAAGTGCTATGTTTGGGACTGTTGCCATGACTGAGTTTTTAAATGTGCTGATTTTATACTTTAGTTAATTTGTTTGTTTGTTCAAAACCACTAACCTATGAGGAAAGGAGTTTGCTGGCTACCATTATATTGTTTAGTGCAGTGTCTATGGAGCCTCTTACAATGTTGGTAAATATAATGCTAGAGCAGCACCAGCAAACCTGTAATTGAAAGAGTCACAAGGGACAACTATAATAAAAAATGGCAGCACAGATCCCTGGATTAGCTGGGCTGAATTTCTTCAGCTTATAAGGGCTTTGGAAAACACTGCAGAAAGAATTTTGAGACGTAGTTGGGTTTAATTTCTCTACACATTGCCCAGAAGTCATCTAAATCACTGCTAACAGCTGCTGGAAAACCCACGTGATGCACAGTCAAATTTTTTTTAACCTGATCACTTCAAACCTCCTCTGTGATTTTTTGGTGCTTGCTGTGTCTGTCATCTGGAGTTTGTATAAGTTTCAAAGAATCCAAAACCTCACTTGAGGCTCACAGGTGAACAGAAAACGTCATGACCATGCCGCTCTTCTTTGGGAAACAGCTGTCAAGAAAAATATCTTCTATTCTTAAATATTTTTCTCTGCCCGCTGTTTTCAGTCGCCATCAGTAACTCAGAGTCAAGTAATTAGTCTAGAAAGTTCATCAAGATGCAGCACTCACACCATAATTCTTAGGGGAAAAAAAAGAAATTAGAAAAGACCGTCTCCAGTGAGTATTACTGCTATGCAGTCAACAGCAGGGAGTCAAAGTGTCTGCTTCTTACCTGGAGGCTGCAATAATTGTATCGTGTGATCTTCCTGGCATCTGCCAGCTTGATGAAATGATAACCCAGAGCTGCTCCTGCTCCCTCCCATTATCTCACGGGTTTAGCCGCCACACAAGCTCTTGTTTTGACTCATGTGGGAGAGGGCTAGTGCCAGCCTCCATCCTCTGCACCAACCACAAAGCAAGGGAAAACAGTGAGGTCTGAATGCAATACTCATTAAAGACTGCCAGGGTTTCCTTTCACTTGAGATTGCAAAGCTTGGAGTTAAGAAGTTTTATTGCTATCACGTCAACAAGGGAAGCCTTGGGTCTGTGAAATCATTCATCCTCCCAGCATTTCCCCTTCTGGATTTATGTCCTTCAGCCAAGCCAATCTTCCGAGTATTTCACAATGCTGCAATTATCACTGTCTCTTAGCATCAAAGCAAGCACACGGTGAGGAAGCCTGCATAGGTAACCACAGGAATGGCTCAGGAGAGGTGGGAAAGCCAAGTTTGGCAAGCAGCGCCGAGTGACCTTACCTCCTGGAGGGGTTCAGCTGCCTTCACGGCCTGCAGTAAACACATCTTCCCCTCTGGCAGGAAGGAGGAGTCATCAGTAAGCGTTGTCTACTCCTGCTGCTATTTGTGAGCCTAATATAAACTTTGAGGTAACTTCATCATTCATACTGAGAACTTAATTAACTTCTAGTAGATCCAACTATAGGAGGGAGGCCTGGGTGCAAAGGCAGAGGAAAGCACCACAGCTTCAATTTTTAAAGATAATTAGGTGGTATTTCCATGGCTTTAAGATGCCTAAATGTCATTTTCAAGAGTAACTTAGGTCTGTGAAACAAAGTCTCAATGACCTGCAAGGGGATTTCAGTCGAGTCACAGCCTGAAGTGAACTTCAGCTGTCCACATCACGTAGTCCATGCAAAAAGTGGAAGGACACCCAATCACCTGTAAGATCTGAGCCTGGCCTGCCATTCATTGCCAGCACTATTAAATTTAGAAATCTACATTTTATTTATTTTCTAAGGGATTCACTCCTTTACTCTTCCATAGTAGAGTGAGCAAACCACTCATTTAGTGATGAACCTGTTAGAGGCTCCAGGCAGCACCTCAGGTACACTGTTGCTAATAATCTGATGACCTGCCAGATCCAATTTGTTTCAAAACATAGAGGCAGAGAGGTCTTTGGAAATAGTGAGCCAACTACTAATAATACAAAGTATTTACATTAGAGCTACAACTATTTGGAAAGGAAATATGATTTACCTTTATACATCCTTTAGATACTTTTAAATATCCCTGTTGTCTCCAAAGACCCCTTGGAGAGCATTCCTTTATGTGACTGGATCAAAGGAAAAAAGTGGTGCATGAAAAATAAGACAGTCACTCAGGTAAGCAGATTATTCAACAGAACATGAAGTCCTTGGTAAGGTCAGGAGAGCTCTACAACATAAAGAAAACACTACTGTTTTAAGAAAATGGTTGTAGGTAGAAAAACAATGCTCCTACGAACATAAAAAAATGGCCAAAGCATGTGATTTGTAGTAAAAGAATCTCAAAACTGTTTTGAGAAAGCACCTCACTGAAAAGCTCAGACTACAGAAAATTTGCTACCTGTGTGGAGGAATTTGGTCCCAATTTTCAGAGGCACTGCTGTCACGACAGTTGCAGTTTCATGGCTTTTCTACTGTGGATCATGCGTAAGGAGCAAGAAGTATAACTAAACGCACCCCCGAGTTTCCCAGTAATGCTGTGAAACATTGGGGAACTGCCCACAGTTTGTCAGCGGAAGCCTGGACACCTTGAAGTGAAGGCCTTTTGTATGAACCCCCGGCTGAAACAGAGCATAAAAATGCATCCCTTGCAGACGCAGGCTGTCGCCGAAGAGGAACACCCCCAGCCAAGGGCGCGCGGCAGGGTGTGGGATGGAGCCGTACATGGGGAAACACGCAACGCAGGTCTGCACTGAAGTGCCAGAACCGGGTAATACGGTACAGCTACGGTTTCTTATAAAGGCCCAGGTCCTTTTCAAAGCATCCTGTTACTTTAAGCATATGCCCAAAGTCCTGAATAAAGGCCATTTGAGGCAATGATGCAGATCCTGGTAATGGAAGTGACATGAGGAAGAGGTACCATATGCCTTGGAAAGAAATAATTTTATCAGGAAATAGACAGTAAAAGCCAAACAATACCCATAAAAACTGAAACCGCCAGAATATAATTTATTTCCTTGGGAAAGGAAATTTTCATGAATGCTTAGAAGGTTTCATATATTTTCCCAGACCCACAACAGCTATTTTCCATATGAGCCAGACTGAAATAATCAGTCACATAACTCTGCTCTGGTCCTTACAAATCTGGGCAAAGTTAATCTGGGTATGGACTTTCCCATAAACTATAGCCCCTCCACAGGCAGCTAGGTTCATTTGCAGACCCCACGCATTTCTAGGGGTCAGATAAGACTGACACACAGCCTAGATCCAACTCCAGACATGTCAGTAACTTGAATCAAATGCATTTTCTCTTAACAATAGACTTCTGGCTATAGGCTGAAGGATACCAGTGACTGTGGACCAGTGCATGCAAGGGAACATGAGAACCACAGTGAGAATTGTTGTGAGCAACCCGCTGCTGGGCAAGAAGGGACAGAGGTAATTTAGGATGCCTCTATCCATGTGGAGGTTATTTCTGCAGCTGGCAAAAAGGTTCTGGGGCAAACTTCAGAATGACAAAGATGCCAGATTCCTTCTTTGCAGAGAGCATCAGTCTATCACCACCATCTTGTGAAGAAAAATTACTTAAAAACTTAAGCAGCAGCCAAGCACTTAGTAAAAGGTCAGTATTGTTAGAATAGTCAAGTCTGCATTGGGGACACCAGTTTTGTAGGCTCAGAAGGCCTACAGTGTAGTTTTTATAGGAAGCACAGACTGTTTCAGTGCCCGAAGAGAAAGCAAGTTGTACTAAGCCAAGGAAAGTATGTGGGAGTCAGGAGTTTCATTAAAATTTCCAGCTCATTGCCTTTCAGATCCCTCTTTTGTCAACTGTGGATGAAGTTTCTCTAACTCACGGAAGTGTTTTGAGAACAAGCTAATGTTCATGAAATACTTTGAAAGTAGAATGGTCAGAGTATTATTCTATTGCATTCATCTTCTCACTTCCTGGGAATCGTTGTCCCATAAAAAGATCTCAAACACTCTTAACAACTGTTTTTTTAGATTCACGTAGCTGTTCAAAATGGATGCATATATGAATTCATGCTGGTCAAGAAAGATGAAAGGTTGTAGACAGATCTTCACCTAGATCATTAAATGACCACTATTTCAGGCAAAGATCTTGAGGCACCCATATTCCTCTGTTATTTTAATCCATGGCCCAGACTGTGTCTGCTGACAGCATTACAGCCTGGGCACACAGGGCAGTAAAATCCATCCCCTGAATGTTCCTGGGAACAGATTGCAGAAGCAGCATGAACCAATGAAACAAACAACAGAGCAAAATACATCTGAGTGATTGCCCACAGAAGATTTCCCTGGGTTCTTACGTAGGCATTTCCATTAGAGAGAAGAATTTTAGGGTTGGGGCATCTGAGCTGGTCGTCCACCTCCAAGTTCAACCGGATGCCGCACATCATCTGTAGGAAGCAAAACTGGACTTTAAAGAATATAAAGGGTGTCTAAAGGAGCTGTTGGAATGAAACTGAAGCTACCAATAGCTAACAAAAAAAAAAGAAAAAGATCAATAATGCATTTAAAAAATAAAAACCCAGACCAGAGGAAATACATTACAGCCACCTACTATCGTCTGAGAGAAAGCGGTAAAACTCACTCATCTGGCTTAAAGGCTGTGTAGCTAATGCTTCTTGAGTTTTTGCTCCCAGACAACACATCTAAATAGAAGATTTTTTCCTCTCCCCCACACATAGCTAATTAAAAATAGTCGTGGTGTTACAGGACATCTGTAATTGGCCTTGTGTGGAAGCTCTGTATTCTACTGGTTATTACAATTATTCTCCCATTGCAACCAACTTCAGCTTCACTAAATCAGCCATTTATTTTTCTCAGCTGTCAGGGTCCTGGCTGAAAACACAGGAACTATTTAACTTCCATCCTCCTCTCTCACACTGTGGTATACAAGAAACATCTACATATTCTTCAGTTTTCATAAGACATTTTATTCCTTTATCTCAGAGCAGATTTCCTCCAATAATGTACACATTCAAGGCAAAATCCAGCTCCTTTTGGATGGCAAGCTTCAAATGCAAAATAATTTTTTGCTTCTTTTTTTCCCACAGTTATGTCTTGCCCTTCAAAGTGCTGTTAGAGAAAACCCTAAGATGTAACACATAACGCCACTGAAAACGTCAGATCCCACATCAAACCATAGTCTTAAATACAGGTTGGACATTCAGCCCATGTAAGAACAAGGCAGTTTCACATTAGTTTCGTAAGAACAATAATTGGCATCGCTCTGCTTTTTAGGGACTTCCTTTGAAACAGATTTTGCAGACAGCTCCAAATTTGGTGTTGGTGCAAACCCACAGAGTTCATTAGAAATAGCCTTATTTACTATGCCTCATGGAAAAGAAAAAAGGCCTGGGACTCTCTGGAAATCCAGTCACTTGTAGGCAAAGTGTCAAATTTTTAAAGCAAAGATGCAAGACAGTTGTTCCTGGGAATTTCAGATTGGATGATTTTGGTGAAGACAAATTATATGTGGAAGTATGTGTAGGAACCTGAATTCCTATTCAGGAAAGGGTGACTAAGCAGGGGAGTGACAATTCTGCTTGCTCACACCTGGATCTGGGCATGCTTTGGGGCTAAAATAGCCAAATAAAATTTTTTCTATTTTGAAAATTGACTAAACATAATTTTAAAAGGAATTTAGAGGAGGTTCAAACAAATGTAAATGCCTCAACATAATTTGGATGCTGCCAAAATATTTTAACCAGTCAGAACGGTTTTGGTTTGTTTGTTTATTTTTCCAAGAAAAAGGGAAATGGGGAATTAACTTCTTTTATTTGTGCTTTCTGTATGTGAAAATAAGCAATTTGCAGCATGTGCTAGCGTCACCAGTCAATGTCACATCTTGTGACTTGACATGACTAACCCACATAAGGTCTAGTGGTTTCTGACTGGCTGCTGCCACAGTGGGAGCGCTCGCTAGTCCCCACTGCAAACTCCCTGAACTCTCAAGGCAAAATATAACTTCCCTCCCACACATAAAGCTGTCCACTGCTGCAGTATTTCCCTCTTCAGCCTTATGCTTGCACTACCAGGACTGCTGTAATCTGAACATGTGCATAGAGTGACAAAATATAAGGCTTTAATTAAGCTGGTTTTAAACACTCATCATTCCTAAGATTTCCTCCCCGTGAATCACGAGTTTATTTTCGTACCCCTGCACCAGCCATGCCTGCCACAGTGGCACCGGAGCTGCTAGCAGGGAAGGGATTTGTGGGGACAGTCACTTCTCCTCCAAAACAGATGACATCAGTTACCCTCTTTGCACCACCTTTTTTCCGCTTGCCAAGCCACATGTTAAAGGCAAAAGAAGGAAAGGTGGTGCCTGGGGCTGCTTGCTGGCACCAGGCAGAGAGGGACCCTCAGCTGAGGCTTTGAATATGGCGCAGGCGCTGCTGACCTGATGAGGAGCTCCTCCGAAAACCAGTGCCGGTTGGTGAGGGTACTGTGGGAAGCAAAGGGGTAAAACACGGTGACTTCCCCACTGGGGTTTCCTTCTGTGAGAGCATCCACCACCTGCAGAAGGTCCTCGGCACCACCCAGCCTCCTAAAGCGCCTTTTACGGGTAGGGCCAGAGAGCTCCCCTGGCCAAAATAAACACACTTCTGAGCATCACCTGCCACAGCAGGCAATGACCAGAGCCCTGCTGCCAGCCACGGCTGCCAGGAAAGCTTACTTTAACAAACCACAGCCACTGCACACCATCAGCAAGCCATCGCAGCCTCACCCTGAAGACCGCGGCACCCAGCTGGGATGCTTGCTCCTTCTTGCGCTGAGCTATTTTTTCACCTGTGCTATGATTATCACTGCCTTCCTCCTGACTTGGTCCCATGGCTCTGCCGGTGACATTGCGAACTGACCTGCCCGGCCCCGTCGCTGAGGCCGTTTCCCTTCCAGCAGCCCCAGCGTCTGCTTCGCTTTACGCACCACTCGTGCCTATTGCAAATGAGCACAGTTAGGGAGGAATCACAGGCCAGAGGTGCAGTCTAATTGGCTACACCTCCTTTTCCTATACCTTTTCCTACACTATGCTCCCCCAGTGCAATACAGCGAGCCTGGAAGAGTGGCAGGCACTACAGTAGGAGTGGTTGCAGCAGCCCCAGGAGCGTGCACACCCTCTGCCTTGCGTTGGCACACTGGGTCCGATGCCCATGCTTCGGCTTCACTCTCTCTAGAGCAGAGCTGAACACCTGGGTCACGCTGCAGAGGCTGAAACTGGGCTTTTTTGGTCCTTTCAGCAAGAAGACCATAATGCAGGAAACAGAATCAATGTGGTTTTGTAAAATATTTTCTATGTTTTGAGCTTATTGATTTAGAAAACTTTTTTTCATCAGCTTGCCACAAGGTGTGACTTTTCAGATCGCTATACTATGTCAGTAAAACATCATTACTAACATTAAATATCTACATTCCTTAAAAACAGGACACACTGGACAGGAATACCAGTATTGATGCTCCTAAATTTATAGAAATCAAGTTTAAAAAACAGTTTTGAAATCAGCACAAATAAAATTGTTCTCCACTGATGTACTTCTGTCACTTTTACATTGGGACATGCAAGAAGTACCAGGTACTGCCACTGATTTTTATTTTATTCCTGTATTGTAGCAGGTGCAGAAACAACCATTGTCCTAGGCACTGTCTACTGAGCAATAGCAATGTGCTGGATTTCAGAGTCTTATCAGCTTTGCCACTGAGTGGTCCTTAAGCCAAAACCCCACTTTGAAAGGAAAATATGTTAACGCAAACATGCTGCTTTATCATCTCAATATTTTCCAGCTAATCTCTTATGAGGTACCAGAAGCACAGTCTCAAGAACCCAGGGATAAAGGATATCAGGTTGTGATGAGTGCCTGGCAGCTTCCTCTTTGTTATCCTGGAAAACAGATAAATTCTTTGCTAGCTTTGTGCTTGCAGAGTTCACAGGAATTGTCACCTAAGTATAATTCCTATTCTTAAGAAGGAAAAAAAAGAAAATCCAGCCAAGCAAACCTGCATTGGCAATCAACTAAGAAATGGAAAGAAGGTTAGACACTCCTTACAGTTTCTGTACTTTTTACAGATGCATCATCACCTGTTTGGATGGGATTTTTCTTCAGTAATTTCAGCTATTTCCCTTGCTACAATTTACACATCCGTATCTCCCACTTGACTTGTCATTACCGATAAACCTTACAAGACTACATCTAGTGGTATTTTGCAGGACAGCCAAGAAACCAAACCGCTTCTGCCTCTGAGCATCACTCCGCAACCCTTCTTGGAGCAAGGGCTGCATTTTCCAAGGCCTGGGATGGGATGCCGAAGCACTGATGTCATTTGCCTGAACTGCCAGGCCCTTCTTTTCCTGTTTCTCTTTGCTCAACAAACTCCTGAATCATTCCAGCTCCACCATGTGACTCACAGCTTGTTCCATAAATAATTGGAAGTAGGAGGGAGCTGAGAGCAATAAAAACAGAACCTGAAGGTGCTGGAATGAGATCGGTTGCCTTGGTGTTGGCTTTTTTTTTTTTTTTTTTTGCATAAGGAAATCTGCTCTTTAAAAAGGAAAAAAAGAAAAGTTATCTGCTTTATTTAGCCGGAGTTAGCAATGCATGCTTTGTTCCCTGCAATGGGCCAAGCTGACGTCACGAGCAGCAGCTGGCTGATAAATATTTTTCAGTATAGCTTCATATATTCCTCAAAGCCTTACACTGGAGTTGGGATGAGAGGATTCCCAGCTGAGTTGCCTGAATGCAGCCCAGAGGAATAAAGTGTCTCTGATGGCTCCATTTTGCACTGTTGTAGGTATTCATTAGCCACCAAATACCTCACTTGGAATAGCAGTAAAACCTTGCAATCCCTTAGCATCTTCCAGCCAATACTTAGCAAGTATTAATTACATTAACCTTCAAACACTCCTGTGAAGTAAAATAGAATCTGTCTATCTTATCTCTATTTTAAACAGAAGACAACAAGACAAGGGCAAGAATAGATATTTATGCCAACACGGCCAATAATTCTGCACTAAAAACATGAGTAGAATAAAAGGACGGCATTTTCTTACCTGTCATATGATGCGTATTCAACTGAAAATGTTAGGTGGATTGTATGAACTACACATAAAACAGCGTTATCTAAGCACCAGGGGCAAGGATAGGTATTACGGTGTTTTGACATACTATAAAAAGTGTTGGAGTGATATTGCAAGGAAGCAAACAAGCAAGGAAACCAATGGCATTTAGGGTCAAATTTCCCACCAACCATTTAACACGGTGCACTCTAAAACAAGGATCAATTAGACCTGTGACAGAGATTCGGCTTGCCTATTTTTCACCCTATACAACTGATCTACACAGCAGATATTAGTGCAAATGTGAAGTTACTACACATCCGGGACAGGCTGGGAGCTTTGAGATGCCCCATGCCACAAACAACCTCTTTTACAACATGAAGGTTTAATTGATGATGTTACATGCATACCCCAAAGGGGCCAGTACTGGTTTCTTGGTGCAATCCTGATTTGTGTGGTCACTGTTTCTTCTGGACAATTCATGTCTGAATGTATCATATAACCTATTCTGAATCTCTGTTCTCATAGTAGTTTCTGTGTTGCCAAATTGGATTATCTGACCCACAGCCCATGGCACATTTACGATATGCGCACCTGTGAAAACAGTTTCAGGACTGGCAGGTCTGCATTTCTACAGCAGAATTGTCACTGCGGGAGCATACCGCGCAAAGCAGCTGTGCTTGTGGATGGCTGTGCCTAAGTTGTCCATTTCCTTTTGAACACCTCCAAATCACCCCTGAGATTATTAACTCATCCATGATTGCAGCTCTGTTGCCCATTGCATGTGTCTAGTACATATCTGCTAGGAAAGACCTTTCCTTAAAGTGGTCACAAGAAAAAAAGAAAAATATATCTCAAAATAATAATGCAGCAAGAAAAAAATAGTAAAAATTCTCCACGATTTGGATTTATTTATCGCAGAGGGCTATTCTTCAGTTATTTTGCTACTGAGTGTTTTAAGGCATCTCTTTCCCCTCCAGCCTCACATAGTTCAGGGGATCTGTCATACAGTTCTCTTGTGCCTCAGCTGCTCGTGGCTTGGCCATTACTCATGAGTTAGACCAGCTCCATTCTCCACAGAAAGGCACTACCCTTTTCATCTTCTAAGTCAGTTTTTCTGCCAAACTGTGGCATTGACAGTCTCTGGGTGTGATTCAGCCAATTTTCTCATCCACTTCAATGAGCCTTGACTCTGTGTTAAGAGGATAATTTCTTCCCACAGCTTCTGGGAACATGAAATGAAATTAAGACTGTCACCTACTGGACTCTATTTGTCTTGTTTTTAGGGCAGGCTAAGTCTCCAGTGTACTGGCTCTGCTTTGTTTTCATCTCTTTCAGCCTGTGTCAACCTACCCTTTTACCTCTGTTTTTCTTTCACAACAGAAAATAATCTGCCTTGTCATCATATATGGCTGGAAATTCACCAGCATGGCTCAGTCTGCAGGGGAAAAGGTCGCCCCAGATTTCCCTTGTGTAGAAATCTTCAGGTACGCAGAAGAGCTGCTCTCATGAGGACGCCGCTGTCTGGGCCCTCTAGCAATTCTGCTTGATGAAAACCCAGCAGGAAAATATCAGTATTAGAGCAGGTAGGAATATCTGTTCAAATATCCAGGAATATCTGTTCACATTGTGAAGAAACCTGTTGCAGAATACGCTGTTCTCCTTTACAATTGTACCCGCCACCTTAGCAGAGCAGATTCTCTGCCCCTGCAAAGCTATCCCAAGCAAGATGAACTGAAAAGTTTTGTGGGTTTCTCTCCCACAAAAAGCTTTATGGGATGCAGGTCCTGAATCTGACTTCATTAGGGTGTCTGAGGTGGGCCAGGGCCAAAAGAGCCTTCCCAGCTTGTCCTTGCTGCCTTTTCTGCCCTGAAGCAGGTACGTGCTGTCCTCAAAATGTATAAGATCCATCTCTAGAAGCATTAGGATTTTTTCCCTAAGGCAAACAATCAAACCAGGAAACGTTGCAACCCATAGCAAAAGAGAATTTAAAATTAGGAAGAGAAACTTGAGCTAAAGAAGGAAGAAATCTGCTGGATATGTATCTTGCTGTCATCACAGTATTCTCTCCAAGACAATTTTTCAGCACAGTAACGGCAAGAAGACAAAACCAGCAGGCACCTACCAGGTCATTCAGTCTATCCCACCACTAATACAAGTGCCCACACCACCCTTCCCTATTCATAACCGGAGCAAGATCTATCTTAGAAGCAGTCACAAATCCCACTTGTGGGGCTACTGTTCAAATGCCTAGAAACCATTTTCTAATTTCAAGCTTAAATTTATTCCTGGTCATTTGTATTCTAAAGCATCTGTGGCTCCTTTTCTCCTCTGGTATTTACCCGCCTGATGCATTTCCAGACTGCAAACATATCACATTTCTGCTTTTGTTTTGCAAGGTTAAATAAATCATTCCCTTCAATTTCCTACTGTAAAGCAGGATCCCTGTTCTGCTGATCCTTCTCACTGCCCTTTTCTGCATCTGCCAGTTCCAATTCACCTTTCTGCAAAGAGAATGATCAGAACTATATGTGGTATTGGAATTAATTTTAAGTACCTCAAAATGGGGAGAAAAAGGATCACTTTTGAGGACCAGCTTAAAACTTGTAAAACCCCCCCCCCAACATTTATAGCATATGTTAGAATTAACCACTTTCACTCCTTACATCTGTGGAAAAAGACTTAAAGAACAGCACTGTATGGTGGTTCTGTCTAAGGATAAGGTGGTCAATTAGTCATCACTACTAATATCTTGTATAATTGTGTTATAATTTGATCCCAGAATCAAAAAGAGGTTGATAGAAAATAAATTGTAAGGTTTGTGGGATGTCTACTGTGTCATGGTAACATTGCTTCTGTCCCTGAATGTGGGATTAGGGGCTTGAGGCAAGGATGGAGAACTGAAGTGAAAGCCTATGCGCTGATTTCAGCAGGCAGAAAAACAGCTCCAGAGGAGTGATTTTCATATTTCTGAACCAATGGACCTTTGCCAGTCCACAGAATTTCCCTTCTTTAGGCAGGAGCAGAGCGGGGTGTGTGGCTTGCCGAGCAGCTGTAAGGCCCTGTACATCCTTGCAGCCCCAGTGTATGCCGCCTGCCAGGATGCCTCCAAAATAAGCCCTGATGTAAACCCTGCAGCCAGCCAAAACTGTTTTCTGGAGCCTTCTGACCAAGGAGGGTTTCCCTGGAGCAGAATTTGTGCAAAGCTTCCCTAGAAGCATCCTTGGACATGCACAGAAGCTTTCAAAGATAGTTTATGAAAGACCATGGACATATTTTCTCAGGCTGGATGTAGAAATACCCTCATAATGAAAAGCAAAAAGGCTCTACCTGGCAATCATTTCAGTGGCTCTGTTTCTGCAATCCCAGGAAGGATTCCTTCAGTTGTGAAAGCAGCACGTGCAACCACAGCAGATACTGTCAATTTGCCACATGAGGAGTCCTTCTAGGGAAAAAGCGTGTCACCTTCTGGTACCACTCTGTCTTGCGTGGATACATTCTGCAAGTGGGAAAAGCCAAGAGATTCCCACTGCCATTTGCTTTCTGTCCTTTACACCTTGAAAATTTATGTTATGAACAAAGGAAAGAAATATATGCAAGCACTGGAGCCATAGTGCCAGCAACATCCTCAGAGTATTGGCCAGACCTTTTCTGTAGGCTGTTTCTGAAGCCATCAAAAAAGAGGGATTTCTTCCATGCTTATAACAGAAATAAAGTTCAGAATGGAAACATATGTCATGGCTAATCCAAGCGATTGCTCCACTTCAGCACTTACTGCTCCACAGATCTCAAGAACAGTTATTGTCCTTATTGGACCAAGTTAATTCCAAATGCATATCTTGTAGATTAGATTTATGCAGACATACACTAGTGCTCTACTCACATACAGCAGAGAGGAACAAGACCCTTGGGTTTTAACTTTTCCAACTTTCAGCCTTTCTAAGGTCTGCAGCATACCCTTAGTTGGGTTTACATGGCAATGGGAACAAGAGACGTTTGTTTCTAAGTCTTTTCATATGGAGTTATTTGAAACATACATAATGTTCGTAGCACAAAAGGTTTTTCAGGCTATCACATGGACATCAATGAAACACACTTTTGCCAGCACTAGCTGAAGTCACAGAGAAGTCACAGTCTCAAAGAGGGTCAGATGGGCAGGCAAGCCCTGGCTCTCATGCCTGCTCTATTTTCTTGCAGGAGACACTGTCTGTACACATATTTATTCATGGGAGAGAACTGTAACAGAAGCAGAAACCTAATTGAGTTTTAAATTTTCTTACTAACATTTTCTTGACCTAAGGCCCACCATACTGGGAATTGCCAGAGAGAAAAACATTAAAGTAACTGTAAATACAAAATTTCTGGTGAAGGGATGAAAGCCAACTCAAAAGGCTGAGCCCTTCCCCCAAGAAGTCTATAGCAGGCTAGTACAAGGAGAGGATCCAGGACATCTAACAGTACTTAATGTCTCAGGAATAGGTCCTTAGACTGCATTCACATCTTCTTTTCTCATCACAAGGACTTATTAGCTCACCTGCCTTAGAGCATAAAACTCTACTAGTAAATTCAAGCATGCCCACATTGTGCCTATGCACTCCAACACTGTTACCTATCCTAATAAACTGTGAGAGAGTTCCCTGGCATGAATGTAGCCTGCTCCAACCAGTGCTTTCCCAAGCAACTTCTGGACTTGTTTTAGTCGCAGGAGTTTGCCAGGAACCACACCCAAGCAGCAGTTTGCTTGCAGCCACCTAACGCAGGCAAACCCAGTTCACCAGCATAGATGCAAGCTGTTCCATGCCAGTTGGCCTCAATGGCTCTGAACATTCCCAGGCACATTTAATATAGTGGTATAAACCCAGCCTAAGTCCTTTAACAAAATTACAAAGTCAAATCAAATCGTCACTGAAAAGCTGTTACACATACGGTTTTAATAGTGTACTATTTTGCAAGTGTCTGGCATTTTCTGGGCTCGCTACACTAATAGTATGCTCCAGCTATATATGCTGACACAATTTCGTAGTTAACAGTGGAGTTGCTGTGATGCAGAACTCCAGAAAGGCTGTGATGAACTGGGTCCTTTAGAATGACAACGGTGGAAGAACCTAAAAAAAAAGACTTTCTAAGGTCAAGTTTGGCCATGACCTAAGTTGCTATCACTAAACCTTTTCTACATGTGACAATCTCATGACAATTTTCTGCTGTGTCATTGCAATTGCCTCCCACAGCCAGGCACCAACAATTCCAAGAAAGCAACTGCTCTCCTATTGTGAGAACAAAGTTGGAAACACAGATGTGATTGACTGGAGGTCTGGCAAACTCCAAACTCTATTTTTATCTCCAATCACAAGATCTAGGGTGTCCCATTAAATTACTGAAATAAACATAATACCTTATTTCCTTCAAAACCAGCATGCTGTCATTCCAGTTGGAAGGGACTTCAGGAGGTCTCCAGTCCAAATCCTTGCTCAAAGCAGATCTAGTTAAAGCAAGTTGCTCAGGGGCTTGTGCAGCTGTGTTTTGAAGATCTGCAAGGGTGGAGAGTTTACAGCTTCTCTAAGAACACGTTCGAGTGTTTGACCACCTCTATGGTAAAAAAATTTCCTTATACAAAGTCAGAATTTCCCATGTTCCAGCACGTGTTTTGTTCTCGTCCTGCCACGGTGTGCCCAAGAAGTCTGACGCAATCTTATCTATATCGTCCTATTAGGTAGTTGTAGACATCAATAAGATCTCTCTTCAGCCTTCTCTTCTCCAGGTGGGACAGACCTAGCTCTCTCAGCCTCTTTTCACACATCTTGTGCTCCAGGCCTCTAATCATTTTGGCAGCCTTCCACTGAACTCAATCCAATACATCAATGCTTTTCTTGCACTGGGGAACCCAAAACGGGACATAGTACCCCAGATGCTGTCTCACAAGTTTCCATGATCTTCCCAGGGACTGAGGTGAGTCTGAGCAACCTGTAGCTCCCTGGATCCTCCTTCCTCTTCTTGAATGCAGGTGCGATGCCTTTTCCCAGTCATCAGGAACCTACCTCAGTCACCATAACCTTTCAAAAAGGGTAGAGAGCAGCCTCACTATGATATCAGTCAGCTCCCGTCACACCCTTGGGTGCATCCCATGCGGTCACGTGGACTTTGGTGTGTCAGGTTGGCTTAGTACTCCTTATCGTATCTACAGAAAGTAGTAGGATTTGCATTCCCACAGACTCTGCTAGAAGGCTCAGGGAAGCAGGAAGCATGAAATTAGATGATTTTGGTTTCTGTACCTTTTAGACACATATCTGGTCAGTCATGTGCACTAAAATTGTAAGAGTCAACAAAGATTTTATTCTACTCTGTATGCCAAACGGGCCAAATTCAGATTGCACTGCGACCTTAATTCATAGTCTTCTCAGTTCCCAAGGGCGAGACTTTAGCAATGTTTTTTTCAACGCAGGATTTAGTATGTGTTTGTAATACATTGTAGAATGCAAGACTGAATACAGAAAGTTTGACAGCTAAAAGCCTACTCCTTACTCTGTCTCCCAAATTAGAGACAGACGAGCAAGGCCCAAACAGACTTTTTCCTCCTTGCGCTTATATCTATGTGATGCCAGCTATGTAGATGAACACCAATAAACACTAATCAAAACATGCAGCATTCTTTACCAGAGGAGCTATATGAGATATGATTTGGCCTTCAAAGTAATTGGTCCGGGCCTTTCATAATAAGACAGCTGAGCTCAGTTTAGTTCACTATGATTGATGATAATTCTGATTGCTTCCATTAGAAGGCTTGCTGTACTATGAACAGTCAGGAAAAAACCTACCACTACCTTCATTAGGAGAACTTCTACACCATTTAATAAAAGACAAACCCATCAGACCTATGTGTCACAAAAGCCACACCCCCCCCGCTAAAGCGCTTTGTTGAGTCAGGGCAGGAGATGATGACACCACTCACTGAGCATTTAGGCCAGTATAGGCACATCCCATTGCATGATTAGGCCCTAAGAAAGGCATCGGGGATTAAATACAGGATGTTTTTTTCTAACAAAGGTTCAAAACCTTGTGACAGAAGATACACTGTGCCCTGACTACTACTGAATTCAGTCTTGTACGGACTGCCAATGAACTTTATTGTTTGGTCTCCATCTTTTGCAGTGACTCATGTTGTGACACATTTGTCAGGGGAATACTCATATATACAGAAATAAACACATAGGGCAAACAGGCACAGTATTAAAAAGGGAGGTCAAATTATGGTTCCATTAACCTTGAGAGCATCTTTTTAAAAGGACATGAAAAACAAAACAACAAACAACCAAACCTAACCTCCAGCTAAAAATAGGACCTCTTCAGCTGAGCTCTTTTGTACCAGAGCAAATATTTATAGATTGCTCAGAAATCCTGAATAATGGGGGGTTTAATGGAGACTGACAGGCTCTTAACTAAAATAGTGCTAATGGGTACCATGATGAGGCTTCTCTACCCTTTACCACAGGGGCCATTGTGCTGGCAGACAGTTTGCAGTCTCTACAACCATGGACAATTCATGTTACACAATTAATCACTCCTCAGAGGAAAGCAAATGATCATTCCTAGAGCCTAACAGCAAAGTAGGTGGGTAAATAAATAAATAAATAAAACTTACAGCTTTCAGATTTCTGTCACATCCATCAGGAAAATCTCAGAATAAAATGCAGAGAGAAAGATCTATTAAAGATAAAACACAAAAGCAACAATAGCATGTTTTTGACTGCCATCCACCTGCAACTGGAAGCGATGAAGAATTTGGGGCAGAGGGACAGTGCACTCAAATTTTTAAAATTGCATGTTTTTATTCAAGAATTTCCAGTGTTTATTTTTAAACTTTCCACCAGAAAATAAATGGATCATTGTAATGTCAAAAACTGTCAAGAAATGAGCAAGAGACCTGCAAAGTTCTTCGTGCAGCCCTAGGGAGGGCTCTCTGGTGACAGTAGACAAGCCAGAGTGTGTTTAAATAAATCAGATGCTAAATCCCCTGGAGAAACTGTGGGTTCTATTTGCTACTCGTAGCATTAATAAACAATCTCCTTTCCATTCCTTACAACCCCATCCTGACTCTTTTTTAGGGCACAGGATTTTACAGGAGCCAGCGGGGTAGTTCAGGTCTCAGTGTCAATTCAAGGGACTGAGATATTTGTGTCTAGAGCTTGGATTTAGCCAACTGTTAGGACAGGAGAGAGCAACAAGGACCAGAACCAAGGCTAAACCTGGACATCTCTGGACTCAGCACGCCCACAGTTCGCATCTGAAGCATCCGCTCACCTCCACAGCAGGACTGGAGAAGTACTAACAGTTACAAACATGCAAGATCTGGTATTAATCCCTATGACTTTTATCCCTCCATTTCAGAGCGACTTTGTTTATGACTCAATCATCAAGATAATTCTGGAACCTTTTATTCTGGTGATATGAAAACATTATTATCCTCTTAGGAAAATGTTAGTATTTCTTTGGGGTGTGGTATATAACTTGGATATACATTTTGGCTGAGGGCTAAGGCTAACTAACAAGAGTGGGAATGACATTTTGCAAGAGATGAACCTTCTTAATTTCTCTCAGTAATTACTGTGAATACCTTAGGCACTTAATTTTGAAACAACATAATCCAAAAATACATATTAAAAGGCTAAAACATACATTACAAAGTACTGATCCTTACAATACCGTATTTAGAAGAGTTCAGTGCAAGAAACTGGCTTTAAACCAGTAAATAAACAATGCCTCTTATTTTGTTTCAGTTAGCTGGAAGGGGTGGCCAAATCACAGTTAGAACCAGAAAAAAATCAATTCCAGCTTTTCTTATTTTGCTAATAAAATAAGCATAGTTTCATCCTCTTGAGTGAACACTTTATAATAATGATTGCTTAAAGAATTCATTACCTTTAAAGACAACACCTCTTTGACTCTGCATGTCATTACAGTTTCTCTGAGTGCCAGTCATAGTAGCAATATGTGCCAACTACTGTCCTTTTCCTCATGAATGGCTGCCATCCAACAATTTTGGCTATATATAACTACTGGAGTGTTTGAGGAATTTGGGGAATGAAAAATCTACAGCAGATAAATTTGCACAGGTCTGTAGTAGAAGCTTGAGACCTATCTCTGCATTTCCTAATTAATGGTAATTCAGGAATATCTATTTTGCTGGCCTCTGTATAGTACATTACATCTACAGTCCACCCAGACCATGGCTCCTGAATGTCTCTCCTAGTGGCAGTGCTCATGTGAACCTCCACCAGCTCCCATCTCCTTCACAGCTGTTCATTTCCACTACTTCACCACCCCCTCAGTGGTGCCAGGACATTTACTGATTAGAAACTGGTGTCTGAACAAACCTCAGGTGGTATCACTTTGCTCTTAGGGAACATTTATTCAGGATGCAGTTATATAATGCAGCTATAAACATCACAAGGTGAACTGATTAGGGAATTGATCCAGGTTTTAAATCAGAATATTTTTAACCCAAATAAGTTCCCTGATCTGATTCATTACTATAACTAATGAAGAATGAAGCGAAAATGAGGAGACTGGTGCTGAAGGTGGCACTAGCATCAAGAGTATCCATAGATGTCTTAAACTCTCTTTCTATGCCCACAAACCTCTACCAAACTGCTTTATGCCAAAATTGATGGCTTTATCTCACCTGCTGATGGAGCATATTGACATCTGTGTAGGCCATGAATTAAACCTGAGAGCAGCTTCCCAAGCAAGAACCAGGAAGAGCATTCAAGGGGTTCATCCTTTGCCAGGGATACGGGGTTCAGGTGAAAACACGATGATCCGGAGGAGGGCTCTGTCTCCTCCTGTGCTCAGCATGTGCTAGCCAGGGGCCATCCCTCTGGCCAGAGGTAGCCAAGAACTTGACAGAGTTGGTAGGAACGACTCCAGAGCATACCTCAGGATCCAGCACATCAGGTCTTTCAAGTGGAGAATTCACGCTGCCCAAGCGCAGGCTGCTTGTAATGGAAAGAAGGAAAACTCCATCCTTGAGGCACTCTCAGTCACTCTCTGAAGGTCCCACTGGCTGCACATGATGCCTGCAATTTCATTTTAGGCTCTCAAGCTAGATGAAAATAAAGACAGACAATGTGAACTCTCTATATATGCCTCTGTACTTACCATGTCTTTTGTCACCTTGAGGGCTAAAGGAAATGAACAGTGGCTCTAATATTGCAGACTGCTCAAATCCCAGAAGCTCTATTACAGATGTGTGTTTGCAAAAGCCATCAAACAGCAGTATGTAACAAATTGTTCTGCAGAAGAAAATCTTCAGTTAGCAGTTGAAAATTAGATCTTTCTTTAACCATTCTCTTATTGCAGTTTCTCATACCATCACTGGACATTTGAAATTCTATCTGGACATCCTTGTATGGACAAGAACGATTTCCACTTTCTTTATTTTAACTCTGTACCTAGTGGTATACTGAGTTCATCTGGATCCCAGTGTGAATTTTGTGCCTCACACCTCTCTGTTAAGACTGCAGACATAGCAGATGCATCAGCAGGTGTTAAATTTCAGATTATCGGGCAGAATGTTACAGTTCTGAAATTCTTTTTCCTTTTTTTCTCAGTCATATTTCCCATTCATTGAGTAAAGTGAGGATATCTATCTCTGGTCTTGGTTCCTTGTGATGCACTTTATTTTCTTTTTCTTCAAAGACGCAGTAGGAAAATCAGCTTCTTAAACAGCTGGGCAAAGCCAACAGTTTCAGCAGCTATCATTACGAGATGCAAGGTCAGAGGCTCTTACCTGCAGGACAGTGGGTACACCATCCCCACCAGAGCTTTATAAACCATGCTAAAATCTTTCTTCATTGTTCTCCCTTAACACTATCAAGCATGGGCAGCATAACACAGTGGAGCCAGCATGTGATTAAGAGGTACCTGTAACAAGTTTCCATAGATTTGGGGTTTTTTTTAACGCATAAATGCATTACAGAGTTCTGATGTGTTTGTACACTTGTGCAGCAGCCCACAGTGAGGATTTTGCTGGCTGTTCCCCCCACCCTCGGAGACAGGCATGTCGCAACTTGGGCTGAACATAAAAAGGAATGCACAGGAAAAAGTTACAAGGTCTTAAAATATTAATTGTAATTTGCTTCTGTTTTTCAGTATATAATAACTAAATATACTAATCTTGTTAGTACAATCTTAGTAATGAATAACCCAGACTGTTCTGGTTTTGTATGATATTGTTCCACTGCATTATGCTTGTGGGCGCACGTGCAAACTCACTCAGCTATAATATTTTCTGCTGTGATCCCCCCAGCTAAAAAGCATTACAGCCACTGCTGTCACCAGCAGAGGAGGGAAGGAGGTACAGCATATTTTTTAACAATGATGCTAAGCAAGCTAATAATTAGAATTTGCTATGGTCAGCTTCATTCCAGAACACTTTACTGATGGCACATTAGAAGGCAGATGCGCATCTGTGGTTTGCAGCCTTTCAATAAATAAGTTGCCCACGACTAAAATTTAACAACCTGGAGAAAGCAACAGATGAACCCAGCTTCTAAAGAAGCAAACCAAATTTTCCTGCTACGAGGATGTCACACACAAAACTGCTTGAACAGAACATCTGTTGTCTATAATCTGACGGTAGTCTAGTTTTTGTACTGCACAAAGAGACCCTAAAACATGGGCAGATGTGCGGTTAAAGGCTGCGCACAGGATGGTCCCCATCCTGCGCTACACTCTCTGCTCAGATGGAAGAATAAAACCTCACGTCTACCAGAGCGCCGTCTCACTGTCAGCACACATTTGGATGGCCTAAGACCCTATGGCTTGTTTTATGGAGTACCAGCCTTGTATCAGTCAACCTGCGCCTTTGTCCTTGTGAAGTCATGCCAAAAAGCTGCTCGGGCCAGGGACAGATGTCCTTTGTTGCAGAACAGATGCGGCCTTGCTTTGTGCCCTTTCTTTCACGGCCTCCTGGCTGGGGCTGCAGTGGCACCCTGTCCCCTAAATTGCCGTGTCTGACATCTGCCGTCGCAGCACGGGGGACATCCCTGCCTCAGATGCGGAGCAGCTGCGCGGGCCGTAAGGGCACTGCCGCCGCGCAACTGCCAGGATCCGGCCGTACGCGCGCGCGGTGGGGGGCACGTGTGCGTGCTCGCCTCCCGGTCTGTGTTTCGTGACTGCAGGAGGTGACACGTCTGTGATTGAACGCGGTGACACCAGCGCCGAGGATGCAGAGCAGCGGGACGTGGGGAAGCACCCGAGTCGCTACGGCTGAGTCAGCAAGCCCCAGCCACTCTCGCGCCCATTTATCTTACAGCAGTCTGTGCAGCAACCTTCCCGTTTACACCCCGCTTGCTCGGTAAATTAGAAAAGTGCGTTAGAACGGCCTCAGCGCTCCCAAAGTAGAACAAAATATCTGAATTTGCATCCCTAGGCTGGCTATTTCTGCTCTGATCTTTGCAAGCAGAACATCGCTCGCATTTCACTCTTCACAAGACCTCCGTGACATTCCTACAGAACTCATCGATGGAGGCAAGGATAAAGACATTTAACTCTGCTTCCCCATAGAGTTCTCCTTCTTTACCATCGTTCAGAAAGCAACTCTGTCCACAACTCTTAAAAAATCCCTATTCAACAGCAAGCATGGAGTCACTACGGCTGATTCTAAGCATATTGCAGGATGCTGAATCACCCAGATATTCTGTCTTTGTAGATTGTTTCCCTACCTTTCCATTTGTGCCAGCAATAAGTAGTACAGCAACTGGAAAATAAGCCACTTCAAGGAGCTTAAAACTAATTTTTTACTTTTTCCTAAACTCATTTTCTAGCCAGATCAATTCCTTGAACCACTCCACTGCCTGATAACAGAACTACCTGGAGTGGGAGCAAGCATGGACTGATGGCCAGCTGGATTTGGACTGCCTTCAGCCATCCCTTGGTGGAGCGTGTAATGCCTCTCTTTTTCATACACACCCTTATTTGGTTGCCTCCCAGCTGAGGATTAAGCTATCTAATTTCTAATTGCTGCCTGGTATGGCAAAGACTTGGTACGGTGGCTTCTGGACGGTGAAGCTATGAAGCTCACATCTATGAAGCTCAAATAGAGCTCAAATAGAGAAATATCTTAAGACACTCAGAGGAAGAAAAGCTCCCTGTGAAATCTGAGGCAGCTACAGGTGCTCATGGAACTGGGGGGGGGGGGAGAAGATCTGATTCTGCCTTGAAAGGGTGGGGAGAAAACATCACGATTTTCATTGAGAAAGTATCCTAATGTATTTTCAGTCATTGCAGCAATACCCCTGCTGTCGGAAACTGTGGAGTGATTTAAAACTGTAAAGAAAAAAAAAAAAAAAAAAAAAATCAAAGAGATGTTCCCTGATGTCTCATGTTCTCTTCCTGAAGCACATATGGTAGTCATGGCTTTTGATGTTTGGTATCACATCTTTAATTAAGTTTTCTGTAAGTTGTGATATGTAAGGGCAAGTGAAGACAATGTTCTCTGGCCCCCAGGACATCTGAAATAACTTTTGTCTTGGAAAAAAAGAATTACTAGGTTGAAATACACAGGTTTCCTCAGAGGACTCACTTTACAGGGCAAACTCCTTGGATCCTCTTACCTGAAATGGTGACAGCAGAAGTTTCAACAATACTATCCCATCTTTTTCTGTAATAATTTTTCTCACTGAATTCAGAAAAAGTTCCAACCCCAGCACAGTCTTTGTACAAAACTGCTTCTTTCTTCCAGCAGTTGAAGAGGAGTATGTGTCATATCATCAGCCTGGAGATTAGGGCCAGCAGATCAATGTCAAGGGTTAGCCCTCAGTGAAACGCTAAGCATCTCTCTCTTCCTCAGGCATTGACACAGGCTTCATAACTCTCCCTCAGGACTAGACATCTCCCAAAGATTATCTTTAATATGCAATTTCTTTCAAGCAGACTAATCCCCCCCATTGTCTAGACTGCACAATACAGCCTTCAAACAAGAAGAGCAAATGAGGACATTTGTATGTTCTCTCCTCATCCCTCCTACATGAACAGCCAAGAGACCAACAGGGAATAGAGACTTAGATCTTGGATTTGGTTTATACACTGCAATAAAATTGCAATCCAAATTGTAATAGTATGACAGGAGAAGGATTCCTTGGGTATATTCATAGACTGTACGGGCATTTTCTCAGAGATATTCTTTGAAACTCAGGGCAAAGTGCTTCCTCCTCAGACAAAGGGTTTTCTATCTTTTCTAGATGATTTGTTGCAGAGGACTTTCCTTGGCTTGCCATTTGGACTCCGGTTTTCAGACATGAGCTCTTTCTTTGAGAAACCCTCAGAAAGCCTTTGGTGCTACTGGCATTGGCCCCCCGTGGGAAAACCTGTCAGTGCCAAGGAAGAGGAGGCAATGTTTATAATGTGCAACAATTGGGTGGCTCTCAGCCAACAAGAAGTGAGGTCCAAGGGTCACGTATGCCCTGATCTGCTACTTATTCTGAATGAATACTAAAGATCCCCAGAAGACAGTCGTTGCTATTGACTTGTGCTGCAGGTTCTTTGATGGTGTTTCAAGGATTTTGTTTTAAAAATTACTTTTCTGGCCACAGTTTCCATCTGTTTTTCCTAGACTTGGTGGATGGTCAATTAACTAGAGTTTGGGGAAATCAGCAGTTTTTTGTTTGCAATCATTCATGCAAATCTTTCTCTGCCTTCAGTCTGAGCTGATTTGCAAAGACAAACAACTAAAATAAACATAGCTATAACACTGCCTGATTCAGAGTCAACTGAATATTCAGCTCTAGAAGTACTGCGTGATTTTTAGGTAAAAGCATAAATCAGTCCAAATTTACTTCATGTTTGAAAGACATCCATCACCAGATGGGCCTGCCTAGGAGCCAGGGGCTGACAGAGTTAGACTGCGCCCACACTTCCTTCCCGGCAGCAGCATTTTCAGTGGAAATACTCAGAGGGTAAAAGCTGAACCCTGAGCAGAAGCCTTACAATGTAGTCTTTTGGGTTAGCTCAATTTCCTTGGCTTTGACTGGTCGGGAGAAAACATCCTTCAAATAGTTCCTGGCTTATTCCCCTTACTTCCCTGCTCCTAAGCCCATGCTGTTTGTCTTCAGCTCTGCCAACATGGCTCTTTGCATGGCCAACTTGTAAAACCAATAAGGGGAAGAATCCAGCTTAAAAAAAAAAAAAAAAAGAGCATGGAAATTTGGGGGAGAGGAGGGAAATAAGGAGTTATAACCCAAATTGGTTCCCCAAGCTCATTTAGGGTGGGATCCCACCAGCCACTGTGTTAGCCCAACCGAGTGGAGAGCCTAGAAAGGAAAAGGGGAAATAAGGGCAGGCAGAGACGGAGCAAGTCTTGCTGCCGAGCACAAGGGCTTGTGAAACCCTGACCTGACCCAACAGGGACAGGAGCTCCATAAGGCACTGCTGCTGATGATGCTGCAGCACCCATCTGATCATGCCATACCACAGGGCAGCCTGAGAAGCAGATTTAAATCCCTGTGGGCCTTCAAAATAAGATAAAAAAATCTGTAGCTTTGCAGGGGAAAAAAGCAGAGGGTATGTTTCACTGCTCCTCGCCTTTTATGATTAGATACTGATCTAAAGTCCACTGAATTCATTTGAAAGACTGAATGCACTGTTTTGGATCAAGTTTTCAGATCAAATATTTTAAAGACTTTATCAATTCTTCCACTGGCTACAAAGCACTGAGAAGGAAGCCTGGGAAAAGATACAAAAAGGAGAAAGAAACACAGAGAGACAGAAACAGCTGTACACCATTGAAACAGGATGTTACTGCGAGATGTAGTTTATAATAATTAGTTGATCAACATGCTAGGCAAGGGATTTTTTTTCCATTTTGAACCAGTAGATGCACAGATGGGGTCTATAATAGAACTGGCATGTGTCTGGCTCTTTTTTTTTAAGGCTGCATAATTTTACAACCACTACTAACATTCACATGTGTTGATATAATGGCAAGAGTACTCAAACTTCTGAGAATTAACATTGTCAAACTGGCTTCCTGCCCATCAGGTGACATTGAAATTGCAATAGTCCTTGTCTGGAGCAGCACTACTGGCTACAGCCAGATTGTATAGATCCACGAAATGCTCCTAAGTAGTAGTAATATGATCAGAAGTCATTTAAGAAATGTAATTTTCCCCATGTCATCAGCCAGAGGCACGGTGACAGCTACCTTGATGAGGATCAAGCAAAAGATCTGCTTTTGAGGCAGAGTTAGAAATGAGCTTTTCTGACTCCTGTTCCAGTGCTTATGCCATATACAATACAGTTTCCATGTGAAAGAAAGCATCGGCGCACACTATCCATTTAGGCCACATTGACAAACCATGTCCAAGAGCATTCCCAAGAGCTCCAACATGCTCCTCTCCACCAGTTAACTACCCGAATGTCCCCTCTGTAACAAATTTACCATTTCCAGCCACAGTCTCCTCAAACCATCACCAGACACGGTCTGGCAGTTAGGATGGTCTAGGGACCTTTCCCAAGAGGTGGCTCGCCTGTGAGAAGCCCATTCTGGAGGTGACGATAGGCCCCGTAGCCCAGAGGTGGGCTGTCCTGCACAGGCAGCCAACCGCTTGGGTCGTTTGTGGCCACAGCCGTAAAGGCCACTTCGCAAACGTGCCTTCTGATCACCAGTTCACAGGTTTATTAAGTGGCCAGATTTTCTAAGGCAAGTTTGAGGAGGGATCATTACCCCTTCCTTATTCACCTGTATCAGTGAGAAGTGAAGAAAATGACTCGAACGACACCATCAGGAAAAAAAAAAGCCTCAGAAAAAGAAACGTACATCAAGAAATGAGTATTCTGCCTCTCTCCAAAGACAGTGTAGGGAGTACATTTTGTTCTGGGATTTCCACAAGGAAGTAATTAACTCTTGGAGATTAGCAAATAAATATGAGTCAAGATTTTAAAATCTGGATGTGTTAGAAAAGATCAGCATTAGGGAAACTCACACAAACAAGCTTTCAAAATTCCTCTAGTGCTATCAGTTCAGCTGAACACCACCAGTTCACATGAAGTGCAGGGGGTCCCCTAAGCAACTCAGCACCGTTGAAACAGTTATTTAAAAGTCCAGCTATAGCAGGAAAAGCCTAGCCTTAAGCTATGTATCTATCAGACACCCAAACAAAAAACATTACACTAAAAGAAGCTATTGCAGCATTTGGTCACTCTTAAGACTTGTCCAAACTATTCCGCAAAAATATTGGAGGTTGTGTCCTGATCCCTGGGATACAACCCAGTTATGATATATGCCACTGCAGTCATACTTGTCAGTGCTTTAAAAAAAAGGCCCATATAATCCTAATCTGATCAAACCACAAGCTCAGTGCTTAAGCAATAAAACTGCAGACTTTTATTGGTCTTTATTACTGCCCAAGTCTTAAAATCTCTGACACGTCATACGACATCTAAGACTCTTAATACCTGCTTTTAAAGGCATAGCAAACTGAGACAGGAAAATAACCAAGTAAAAATGTAGCAATAATTGAACTAATAATCAAGAGCCTCTCTGAAGGGCTTCCTATTTTGGATGGGTTCTGCTGATCCCTTTTGTTTGTTTGATTTTATCAGCAATGTCAGTGAATCAACAGCCCTAAGAGCTGAAGCAGTACAGGCAGCCACTGCACGGCACCAACATGAACATTACCGCCACAAAATGAGTTACAAATTCTGGGACCTCAGGTGAACGAAACCCACCACCACCAAAAAACAAAACTACAGAATTCAAGCTCTGAAGCAGCCAGCATGAAGAAAGCAGTGTTGTGCCAGCAGAGCCGAGCCATAGATTTTTTTCCAGTATGCTTGTCATTCCGATTATTGCCTCCTCAACTGCTGGTAACTGAACTCCCATCTCACAAAAGCTTTTTGGAGGAAAATGCCTCAGAGATAGTCTACTTTCCCATTTTTTTCTTCATTTCTTTAGCTGTAGAAGGCCCACCCACAGTTTTGGCTCCCTATTGCAGCTCTCTATTCTGTTCAAGTTCTTTTCTTGCTCAGTTATTTGCAGCTTCCAATTACAGTAAAATGTCTGCAGGGGTCTTATTAATTAAAAAAAAAAAAGGAAAGAAAGAAAAATCTTCATCTTGGTGCTGAAACCAAATTTGGAAAGCTACAAATATTTCAGAATATGTTCTATCTTTTTTTGTTTGGTTGTTTTTTTCTTCTCTGTCCTGACTACCTCTGAAATCATTACCTACGATGGATAAACACAAGAAATATACCACCACCTACAGCAGCAATTCTTATTTTGAGGTTTGTGAACCACCATATACCCATGATTTTCCTCAAGAGATGCCAGAGTGGTCCTCAGAGGGAAAGGGTTGCAGACATGCTGAAGCTGTTACAGCACAAACCGTAAGGGCTATATGACCACCATTTTGGCATTATAGAATACTTTTGCATAGAGTGGGAGTTTTCACTAAGGCACTGTAATAACTCATGAAAATACCTCCATAGCTCCATTAAAGGATATAACCAGAAATAACACCTGTATTCTAGGCTGCCTTCTTCAGGTTTTGTCTGAAACTTAGACTGTATAAGCCTTTAATTGTTTTTTTGTAATACATGTTTCCTGCCTCCAATTCCCCCTCTGGTAGTGGTACATGCATTAATTGATGTCTGATTATAATACTGTTACCTCAAATCTTCTTATGGCACAGTTGTCTTGTAGCCCTGCAACACTGTCTTCATTGCACTGCCATTTTATTTCACTTAATGCAATTATAAAATAGCATATACATCTGTTAAATATTATTATTAGTGAAGGAATAAATCCCCCATAGCACAAGCAATAAAATTTTTTATATAGAGCATATTTATCTTTTGACATGTTATTATATTGACTCATAAAAAATAGAAGCAATGCCCTCATTATTTATATAGTCTAACTTGAAGGATGCTCTAGCCAGTTCCTTCCAGGAAGAAAGGATGTTGAATATTTGATATATGTGATTAGTGAAGTTTGCAGTAACCTTTTCTACTATTCAGTATTGTTAAAAATCATTGAACCTTACAGAGGAAGAGGAACAGGGGCTTTAAGAGTTGTCATGCATTTAAGATAGTTTCACAAAGCCATTAAGTTTCTTGAAGGAAACAGGTAACTCAAACTGTTAAGGAACTTCAACCAAAACATGGGTAAAAGTCACCATCCAAAACAAAAGGTCATGCAAAACTGCTCAGGGGGTTGAATTCTGTGCCTGAGTCGCATTCCCTTGGTACAATTTTATGTTTGTTAGAAAGAGACAACAGGAACACCTCTGGATTTACCTCTCATTCTCAGCATTAAAATTTAAAATTACTGCAATAACCTTGGTTTTTCTATAGCTCAGCCCCTCAGCAAATCTACTAGCTGCTAAAAACAATGTAGAAATGGACCCAAAATGCAATGAGCTCTAGAGGCATCACTTCTACGACAGCTGAGATGCAGCCTCTTTCCATCCAGACCCCAAGCGAGTAAGAGTGGACACTGCTTATAAATGGGATTTTGCCTTGTGCTCTCCTCCAGTCCAAAGAGTCAGGCAAAAAGAAATCAATCCTTACATGAACACAAGTGAAAAAGCCCTGATCGTAATTCAGTATTAACTAAAGCACTAGGGTTACCCTCTCCCCTGTCCCAGAGCTGCCCTGTTCAGCCAGTGCTCACAGCCTTTCCCTGGCAGCCCCCGGTCCCTCTCGCTGGCACATCCCAGCGCAGCTCTTGCTGCGGCACGTTGTGAAATTCACCCTCACAGGGCAACCTTGGGGATGCTACTGCACCCAGTACTTACTTCTACAGCAACCGTGCCAGCTCAAGAGAGCTTTGCAGTTTTGCTGCGAGGCACGGCGAGGGAGGCCGCAGAGCACAGAAGGGAAAATTCCAGCTGCGGTTGCGTTTCCCCTTCCCTCCCTTCCTGCCCCACAATAGCTTCACTGTCAGAAACAACAACAAGCTGCGGGACTGCATTCGTGCTGAGCCCCAAGTGCAATTCCTGCCAATTTCACCCCCTCTTGCAGAGATGGTTTTCTTAGGCACATTTAACTAGCTCCAAGCCCCTATGCCCATCTAAAAAAGCAATCTCAATTATTAATAAATGATAATACATAATTAATAGCAATACTCAGAAGCAGTTCTGCCTTGCACTGCTCTGGCTACTAGCTAATCAAGCTTTACACTGAAGTGTGCCAGAAGATTAATTTTAACATTATGTTATAATTTAAAAGATATTTCACCATGTACTTCTAGGGTAACCAGAAGGCAACAACTCCATTCATGGAGTCCAGCACTGGCCAGGTGTACCCATGCTACAATACATAAATACATTTATTAGCCAATGACAAAGAATATTGTGTGAATTATACAACATGGTCAGAGACAGACTTTCTCAGAGCTATAAATGGTCCAAGTGAGGGCTGAGTAACGCTAACGAGATAGCGGTACATACATACACAAACTGCTGTTTGTCTGTGGGTCTAGAATAACTGTCCGCTGCTCTCCCTTTCCCTTCACATCCTATTGAGTCAGCCACATGCAAGGGAGCACCTCGCTGAAATAAGGGGAACGTTGCCTTGGTAGGGTTTCCTACACAAGTATGGCAGGAAGAGACTTTGGGTCCCCATCCTGTCTGCTCAGGACGTTTCTCAAGCACTACACTCATTTCAGAAGAATTTACTGGAAGGATTTGCAATTCGTTATTGGCCTTTGTGGCTTGCAGCATTAACTACTGCAGTTCTCAAAACCACAAAATAAATTGAATGCAGATGAGCAAGACCAGAGCCACAGATAATGAAAGAGCCCAACAGCAGAAAAGAGAGTTAAATAGAAAAGCACCGTTCAGAGACATTCAAATCATGTCAGCACCACTAAAGAACGGCAGCAGTGGGCTTCTTTGGGGGGTAGGAACCATGCTTGGAGTGGTGTTTCACAAGGGAGGAGGTTTATTTATGACTTTGATTTTGCGTGGAGACTTTTAGCTTGACTTTTGTGGTAGGGAAATCTGGGGCACGGGGCAGAATATCATATCATTTTCTGGAAGTCCCTTTTCAAAAGTTGTACATATCAAAGCAGGCACGTTATTACTACAGTTTGCTTAATACATCTACTCCCCAATACCTAAGAGTAAGTAAGGGTCTGTTTCTACACTTGGCAGAAAGAAACAGCAAAGGCACAGCAGAAATGGTGGTGAGGGCACTATGCTGTATGGAACAGCAGTGATCCAGGACTGGCTGATAGGTTTGCAAGGATTTTAACCCTCTCTTGTCCTTCTGCTCCTCTCCCATGCTAGAGCAGGGAACTATTTTGGCAGCACTGTTACATACAGCCTGTCTGTATTGTTCCACTTTTGTTCACTACTACATTTTTCTTGAAAAGGAAGAGATTTTTAGAACATCACAGAAAATTCATCTGCGGCTTTTTACAGAGCATCTTGTAGCTAAATTCCAACTCTTGCATAGCAATAGATGTACAACAACTTGTTTTGAAGTCAACTCTTGCAGAAAAAGCATTTCGCTCTCCTGCTGGGAGTAAGGGTACATATTGCTGATCACAGTGACTTCTCACAGTGATCACTTCCAGGGGCAATAAAATAAACTGCATTTCAGCATTTGCTGACCATAAGGCTTTAACAGTCTCAGCCATAAGCAAGCAACTTATTTTCTTTTCTGTCACAGATGTGTGAATTTCAGTTGTAAACTCTTAATAAACACTTATTCATGTAACTTTTCATATGACATTTCTCAAATGCTTTGAACAGAAGACTTACTTCTGTACTTCTGCAGCTGATCCAAACGGCTTTAAAGCTCTCAACACACTTGTCACCTTTGAAGCCTCATTTAATTGTCCAGGCTCCTGAGACAAACACTATAAATTTTTGGAGATCCATTTCTACTACAGTCAGACATGGCAAAAACCACTCTATACTAGAACTAATCTTAGGAAGCTTCCTTCACCTCAGCCTGAGCAGCCTGCAATAGCTCAGAGACATCTAAACAGTGCTGATTTTTTAAATTTCTACACTGAAAAACTTTTACAAAAATCTTGTCTCCTTTCCACCTCTCATTTTTCTCCTTGGAATAAATTGGCTAGCTCACGGCTGCCTTCTGATGTGCCATATTAAAGGGAAGGAATACTAGTACAAAGCTCCTTTTCATATTAGGGAAAAAGAATCAGTGCATATGCTGTATTTTTCCTGGAGTTTCTTTATCTTATAAAACATGCATATTATTTTGCACACACACAACACCAGTCCCAGACTTCTACTACCAATGACAGTGATCTGACCTATGATCTTTAGCCCAGTTACCTCTGAACTCATGTAGTCTAATCATCGCCCTCTCTTTCCCCTGATAATAGACACAACTAATACAGCTGCACTCATTCTTCTAGCTGCACCTTGTAAACCTGGGCTCCATGTCCAGCAGCAGCTTGTTCCCAGCAATGGCATAAGGCTACAATGCAAAAGATGCTTCAGGAGTCCCAGATGCACCACTCAAGCCCTCGAGAATATCTGGGGTTACGGCGGCTGGAATGTCACAGTTTCTCCTTTTGCCACGTTGTAAAGCCATCATCTACTCTGAAATGTACAGTACTTGCAAAGTGCTTTTGCCAGGGGTTAAATACTTTTTATTCACAACACCACAAAGAGTTCTGTGCAACAGTGCCAGAAATATCTAGGAATTCTGCTTGGCTTCATTTATATCTCTCTGGATGTCATGCATACTATATTTTCATACATTAAGGATTTCCATAGAATTTATCATTAGCCATAATGGTTTCCAGGAGAATCGCTGGCTCAGCTTTAAGAGTGAATAGCTTCATCTTTAGTTTAGCACTTTTGTCTGGCTAGGATCAAATCCAGACACTCTTTCAATTTTTCTTTAGTGGATCATCTACACTTAATCTTAGCCTCTGACAAACAGGATTAAGAAAACTCTCTATTTTTGTTCAAGGTCCCGAACCCATATATAAACACTGTAATTTACTACATAATGGCAGCTCTTTCAAGGCATAAGTATAAGTAGCAATAACAATCGTGCCTTTTTTGAGAAGTTCTTGTTTCCGGAGGTAAAAAACACACAGCTGAAGCGGCATGTGCGTGACCTTCACATGCCTGATCTCCACAAAGCACCGAAAATCCTGCTGCAGAACAGGAGGATCAACATAGTCCCTTCTCATCTGGAAAATTGAATGAGATTACATAGAACAGCAACAATTTCTCACCTGATCCCTCCTGTAAATGAGATTTGCTAAATTGCCTTGGAGATTTCAGAGGGCAAATTCACCCACTGACTTGCAGGAGTTACGGCAGGGTTCAGTCTGGTTTCAGTACAGTGAACAGCTTTTGAATACTGCTGAGGTTACAGTGTGTGCAGAGGTAATGAGATGATATCACAGATTAGGGAAGGCCTCATTTGCTAAGATATTTTAACAAAAATAGAATATTCCTAAGAGTCTAGTACGTTTTATTAGTTTAGCTGGTGAAAAAAAAAACCAAACCCTAAATTATTTTCCATGCAGACTTTAAACAAGGTGAGGAAAGGGTTTCTGAAGTAAAATGAAGTTGGTTTTAATTTAACAGACAAAAAGATTTTCTGCTGTACAAACTTTTGAATGAAATATTTTCATTTTTAGTGAAAATTCCCTTTTTGGCCAAAATTAAAATTCCAACTGAGAGGGGGAAAAAAGGTTTTGAACAACTCCTGCAAATATTCTGGGGAAGCTTTGCCTTCTGGTACAGCCATGGCAGGCTAGAAGACAGCATACAGTGGATGTTTTAAAAAGCATACATTAAATTTCCCTGTTCTTAGTTCCTTTACTGCTGAGCTTGCAAAAACAACAGGGGAGGAAAGACTCCTGTGAAGCATGTCTGTGCTCCTCGTGGGCTGGCTTAGTCCACATCTCCCCACTCAGTCCCTGAACCAGACTGCAGAGGCTCCAGAAAGATTCTCAGGCACAGCACTGTGGTATTCTTCCCTCCACGGTGAGCTAACAACAGTTTATATAAATCATTTTTTCTCTATTCCCCCACTGTTCCTGCAAAGAGCCGCAAACAGAACCTGTTTATCCAAGCACTGCATTGGAAGAGTGAACACAGACCTAAAGAAAAGGGGGCAGGGAAAAGGACGATATTTTTTTGTTTGTTTGAAACGTTGCTTGAACTCTTAAATATAGAAAGTACTTGCTATAATAATTTCTTTAGTACGTGAGGTTTTAACCTAAGAAACTTTAAGTAAATGAAGAGCTTTATACAGGGATAATAAGCCTCTGAATAATACTCCAGTAGGGAATATTTCAGTGAGCCACATGGAAATGAGCATAATAAGAGTTAAATTGCTCCTGCTCCAACAGTAGATTTTTCTTAACGTAAATGCAATGAAAGGACCATCCCCTGAGTATCATTTGGTACTCTGGAGCCAAAATCCTCTCTTATTTACACATAAATCTAGGGGCCTTATTCACAGGGTACCAGTTGCCTTGACTCATTTCCCAAGGCATGCTCTCTCCATCACCTTAGGTATAACCCAACATCTGCAGTCAGGCTGTGGATCTCGATGGACATTTTCCAGAGATTTATCAGGATAACCACGTTCAGAGCTTAATTCTCATACTTATGGCTAATGAAAGCCCGATGTTGCAGAGGTTTATGTACCAGCAGAGGCCAGCAATATCGGAGCAGGGGTAGCTTAAATTACCATGTATAACAGTGTTCAGACTCCTTTTACAGCAATAAGGAAAAAAAAAAGCCATTTGAAACTGACTCAAGAAAGGCAAGGTTATTACTCATATCCCAAGGAGATACGGTGTGTGTGATGAACTGAAAATGCTATTAGAGAAGAAGATTCCTGTTATGATAGGCCAAGTAAGCGCTGGTTTCACTGGTACACTGTTAATTACACATTCACTCTTTCACATAATGAAAAAGTCTCATGCAATGTCTACAAAAGGGGCTTGCACATTTGCATATAATGAAACCAGCAATGACAAATGTTAGCAGTACCATACATGAATAATGCATAACACACAATTGTGGAGCTAAAAGCAGAGAAATAATCAAAGCCGTTGATCTTTTTCTCCCCATCTCTCTCTACAGGCAGATAAAAGTCTAATTTTCTGAGCACTTCAAACCCAGAGGGTTTCAAGGATTCTGTTTCAGATGGAGGAAATTGATGAATGGTCATGGCGACTTTCACTTTTAAAGCATCAGTTCAGGTCTGGTCAGTCAAGCGTTATCTGTCGGCTTGTGTATCTATCTGCCTGTGGCACTACCTGGAACTTTATTTGGCCACCCCCAGCAGAGGCCAGCATTTACCTCGTTGCTTCCCTCCAGGAGCAATGTCTTCATAAAAATGGTGGGGCTGATGAGAGGAAATGTGGAGAGTCACCGCTCCCGGCTGTATTTACTTTGGTTTCTAAGATTTTTCCATGTCAGCTGGAAGCCTCCTGAAAGGCTGCTTTAGAGCAATAACTAAGGATGGAGAAGCAACCCCCATGCTCTGCTCATATTTATCCATGCTCTATCCTCAAACAATACCGGCTGGGTTACTGAGTTACACTTTCTGACAGCCTGGCTGGGCAGATGGTACCCAAAAACCTGCCAGATCAGAAGTTAAATGTTTCCCCACTGGCTGTAGGAAGCACTGCAATTGCCCGAGATGAGAGTTTGCTTTGATAATCATTTGATTAAATAAGCAGATGCCCACTGACTTCAGAAGGCATCAGCACACGCTCCTACAGAGGAGTCAGCATAACCAACCTCCCTGGGGGAGAAACACAAACAGCCCACGGGGAAGGGGGATACTGAGGAAAGCTGGGGGAGAGCAGCATTGCTGGTCTGCAAGGATGTCTAGGAAGAGACTTCAGGCTGAGCAGTTCAGTAAAATGCTTTCCCCTGTCGTGACTAGTATTTAAACTGGAATTTGAATAAAATCTGACCTGAATGAGGCAGCACTGATCTAATTCTCCACTGATAACACCTCGCACTATCACACAAACAAGGAAGGTCACCACTGCTCCACTCCTCTAGCCTTCTCTAGAACTTGAATAGGAGGGAGATACCATCTAGTTCACAGCCAAAGCACATTCACTCCATGGGAAGCTCTAAACTTTTTATTCAGCACCATCTTACACT